>NW_026947509.1:53173266-53808266 GCF_034190915.1 Cavia porcellus | reverse complement strand
GAAGAAGCCAAGGCTATGTTTAAAAGAGAGAATGCTCTCTGGTCTCCATGATACATAGGAAGAATTGGAAATCTGGATCAGAAGCCCATATCCATTTATTAGCAGCATGACAAGAATCTGATTTATATTGTTTTCTTTCCTAATCCCTCCAACCCTCTACAGGAGGCTTAGATCTAAAACGTGACCACAAAGTCTCACATGCTGGAAAGGTAATTGGATCATAGGAGCCCTATGCTTATCAGTGGATTTATCTCTTGATGCTTTCAGGAGCTGTGCTATGAGGTAGGGTATGGTTGTAGGTGGATTGCAAAAAGTGTGACTTAGAAGAATGGATTCTTGTCCCTGGCTCCTCCTTTCTTCCTCTGCTTCCTGGTTGCCACAGGTAGAGCAGCTGTCCTCCTCCAGGCTACCATGTTGGTTCTTCCTTGAAGCCAACTGACTTCAGACTGAACCCACTGGAATTTACTCTCCAAAGAGACTTCTCCTCCTTTAACTTTCAGGTATCTGGTATTCTGTCCCAGCGATGAGAAAGTAACTGTGGTAGTAGATTAAAGTTATTTCCATTTGACACATAAAGGAAACTGAGGCTCGAAACAGTAACTCATCAAGGTTACTAAGCCAGTTGGTGAAGACACTGATTCAAGGCCAATCTGTATGACTCTGGTCCAATACATTTTTAGGAAGAGCTCATCATTGACTGAGGTGCTTCCACTGATAATTGAATCAAGAGAAATGTACCTCAAACAAAGAAGGAAAGGCAATGGAAGATCACAAAAGGGAGGAAATGAACCTTTCTTTTTTCCTGAGTTAATAGGAAGGATGCAATGTTTTAAAAAAAAAATGGTAGAACTTTGGCTGAGAACCCTGGGGGGAAAGGGAAAAGACAGGAAAAAATAGAACCCAAGACCATAGAAAAGTACTCACTTTAAAGGAGTGATTTTTTTGTTTTGTTCTTTGTTCCTGTACCAAAAGTACCTATTTAAAAAATCCCTGCTGTTGCTCCAGCAACAGACAGAACCAGAGCCCTGCAAAGCCTTTGCCAGGTCAAGAGCATTTCTTATTCTTTCCAATCCCCACTTTTTTGTTGTCAAGAGAGAGGGGTAGAGGCCCACCCAGATGCATCCCTCAGAACAGGGCAAAAACCCAGATTTAACTTCAACTAAAAAGAAAGGTAAAAGACAGCCATGCTCTGCCCAGCTGGACCTGACCACAGTGACAATGGCAGAGACCAAACATAGGCATACACAGAGAAAGGGGCCTGAGAGAAAGCAGGGAGGCTTCCTTGTTTATGCTCTTGAAGGACATCTGGATTTTTAGTGAGATCCTGACTTGGGTCTTCTCCTCATATTCTAGCTGGACTGTGTGGTGAGACGCTGGCATAAGACGTGTTATGAGTCAGCCACAGACACTCAGGCTCAGTCCTTCTTCCACTCTGCCAGACCACACAGCCTCCCCACCTGTCCTGCCAGGCACAGCTTAGCTCACCATCCAGGTAACACACTTCAAAGGACCTGGGTGAGCTGGGCCAGGCTGGGCCAGGCTGGGGCCTGGAGCAGATTCCAAAAGGCTGCAGCCCAAATGCTCCCCATCAGTTCCACCTCCCCCTTGCATCTCTCACACTTCGAATAACCCCTGGAAGTTAGAAATGAAAAACCCAATTTTTCATTGAGACTGTCAGCTGCTTCTGCGCTGCAAGCCTGTGTGGCTTTATTATTGTGAGGTTGACCAGATGTCAGCCAAAGTCAAAGCATGGTCCTGCAACCATAGTCTGTCTGTCCTTTCCTAGCACTGTTCACATTGTCTAGGACAGCTCAAAGGATCAAAGGGTGATTAAATGACATTGATGTGTGTATTGTAGGGACACTGCTGGTTGGGGATTTAAGGCCCCTGGGATGTTTGCTTGAATGTCTCTTAGGATATCACTTTGTGCTTCTTTGTAATAATTGTATGTGCCCAATTTCCCCTATAGCTCTCTGGAGACACACATCACTGTGTGCCTGGTAACACAAAGTGAAACAGAGTGCCTGGTGCTAATGTGATCTCATTAAGTGTCTCCTGACTTGAGGTCATTGCTGGTGGCTGTCTCTACTTATTTAAAATGCTTCAGAACTTGAGAATTATGGAAATAACTTAGTGCTTCTTCCTCTCTTAAATTCTTCCTCTCTTGACAACTGGGTTCATGCATGAGATTTAGCACTAGTCCAAGAATTCAGGCTGAGAATCATGTATGATCCACATGTAATCTTGGATATACTACTGAACCTCTAGAACAATGTTGCTTCTTAGAATTTCCTGCTTGACTGAGGAACAAAAGTTTTAATTTAATGTGACCATAATTTAAATAGTCATATGTGCCTAGTAACTACCCTGTTGGACAGTATAGATATAGAAAACCTCATTTTTCAAATGAAATTAGGATAAGAATATACATTCTAACTCTTGAACTACTTTGAGGATGAAACGAGACAATTCCTGGAAAATGCACAGAGCATTGCGTGGCATATATTAGGAACACTCTACAGAAATCAGTTAGTGTGTTGTTTTTATTGGCATTAATATAAATTAGCAATAATAATATTAGTATTATCATCATTATCATCTAGCTTAGAGTCAAAAAAGAATTTAGAAATCTTCCAGTTCAGCTTATTATTTTATAAATGGAGAGTCTGATAACAAAAATGGAATTATAAGTATAAGATGACCCCCCACCCCTTGCTCTTGTACAATTCCTCCTGCTTGAGCTTTGGGAGGAGCTTCTAAACACTAGACTATGACAAAGGTAGTGAGTGAACTATCATACATGAGATTCTATTACCTTACATGGCAAAGACAAAGAGATTTGGCAGATTAATTAAGGTCCTTAAGCCATTAACTTAGTTACTTGAAAGGGTAACCTGTATTCTTGAGAAAATTTTTTCTTTTTTTTTTTTTTTTTTTAATTTTTTTTTAATTTTATTTAAGGAGAAAAGAAAAAAAAAGCAGAGAAAGGGTACAAGTTATACAGATTTGCAGAAAAAAAAATGAACAGTAGGAAATTACTAGTTAATGGATTACATATTGTCATCTTAGAAATAATTGTTCAAGTCACAAAATTAAAGCTTGTAAAGTGGACATTCCATCAATGATACTGCAAACAGTTCTGTTCAATGATCCAATAAAACTCTGTGATATCATATTCTATCTTATACACTTAAATATACATGCAGTTATATAGTTTAGAGCACTTTCTTTTCCTCTCTTTTGTACAATGACTATTACACATTTTGGGTTTCATTGCTCTCACGGTTCTTATTACTTTTTTGGAAGAGAGTAAAACCAAATGTGACATAACAGAACAGAATCGGTCAAGTCAAAAGGGTGGACATAATAGATAATGTGAAAACATAATACAAGGTGATCAACAATGGTTACCATAATGCCTCCCGCTATCTCTAATAGAATTGCCTATATCATTAGTTATAATACAATTGAACAAAACAGTAAAGAACAAAACCGACAAAACCAAACCATTGGAGACATTGTAGGTCTTCAAAAGTAGATAAAAGTCAACGAGAATGGACGTTATAATGAATCTCATTATCTTCTCAGCTGATGCCTAAACTTTCGAACCTGATACTATCCAGCAAAACAGAATAGGGGAACATCAGTTAAAAACCAGATGGTGAGAGTAATACAGGGCTTTAAATCGAGGTAATGGAAAGTCAAAGTGGGTTACTATAATATATCCTGTTATTTTTTTCCTTTAATTAAAAGGATAAAAATTTTTTAAAAAGTATTAAAAAAGTAAATAATGGAGTGGAGATTGAGATAAAAGAGGGCATAACAACGAAACAGCACAGATCAAAACATAACCATTTAAGCAGAATAGTGTTTCACCACCAGATAATCCTGACCTAAAAGTAGTTACCATATTGTCTCTTTCCTTGAAATCCTTGAGTACAACTTCGTATACTGTAGCATTAAGTATATCAAAAACAATGTAAAACCATTTAAGGGAATGACAGCATTACAGAGTATTTAGAATCGACTAACAGAAAATGAATAATGGTTTCTGTATAATCTCCTTGTCTTTACAAGGTTTTTGCTTATACTATCGTACATAATAAAATCCAGTAAGATACAACCTATTTAGACCATTGGAGACAGAAGGACAAAAGCTAGATGAGACTTCAAAACTAGATGATCTGAATCAGTATTACCTATTAAGATGTCATTTTCTCCAAAATAGCTGTTCCTATCATCCAATCTTCTCTGCCTCATTTCTGTTGAGCTCTTATTCTGTCAGTAGCTGTCAGTTTGTCTTCTTCACTTTGTTCTCTGCTCCATTAGTTGTGGCCTCCACTATTTCTGGATTCTTTGTATTTTTCTTTTTTTAGAATATCCTGCAATACTCTCTGTAGAGTTGAATTGGTGGTTGCAAATTCCCCCAGTTCCTCTTTATCCTGGAAGCACCTTGTTTTTCCATCAATTTCCAGGGACAGTTGTGCAGGATATCTCAATCTTGGCTGGAGATTATTATCTTTCAAAGCTTGAATTATTTCCCCCCACGCTCTTCGTGATTTGATGGTTTGTGCAGAGAAATCTGCTGTAATTCTGATGGGTGTTCCCTTGTAAGTGATCTGTTTCTTGTCTCTGACAGCTTTTAATATTCTGTTCTTGTATTGAATTTCTGGAATTTTTATTATTATATGCCTGGGTGTTGCTCTGTTAGGGTTGTAGGTAGCTGGGGTCCTGTATGCCTCATACATCTGAGTATCTTTACCTTTTGCTAAATTAGGAAAATTCTCCTGGATTATTTCTGTGAGTAGCTTTTGCAGTTCATTTGTTTGTGTCCCTACTTCTTCTTTTATGTTCTTAATCCTTAAGTTATGGATCCTCTTATCATCTTCTTGTCTTTGTATTATTGCTGTTTGTTTCTTTGTTATTTTTAAGAAGTTTTTCATTTCATTCTCCCATATTACAATTCTGCCCTCCAGTTCAGATAGTCTGTCCTTAGTTTCTTTCAAGCTGTTATGCCAGTCTTCGATAGACTTCTTAGTTTCTTGGTAGTCCCTTTGAACCTGCTTCACGTATTCTATGCTTTCCCTGTTTTCTCCATCAAACAATTCTCCCCTCTTTTTCTGTTCTTCCATTCCACCATCTGTTTTTTCTTGGGTGGGGCTTAGCATTTCTCTAACTATTTTGCATACTTCTAGCTTCAGGTCGTTGATAACTTCATTCCTGAATTGGTCTATGAGGCTCTCTATATGGCGCCTTATGTGTAATGGTGCGGTGTCTGCTATTGCCTGTTTCTCAGAATTGGGGGCCGAGGAGCCTTTCTTGTTGCTGCCTCTTCCCATATTCTCTGTTCCTTATATATGCAAGCTTATATGAGAGGCCCAGCTTCTCTCCCTGTCAGCCACAGCCTGATCGAATTGTGCCGGTTAGGTGTTCCCACTCACCGCTGCGCACCAGGCAGCCTACGTGGGGGCCCGCCCCTCCGGGCCTCCGTCAGGCTCTGGGATCTGGGTTGGGCCAGCCTACGGGGTCCGCCAGCAGCGTCACGCAGGCCAGACACTTTTCACCAATCCCGCCCGAGAGGGGAATGTGTGGCTGGAGTCTCCACCGCGCCCTGCTCCCGCAGGACTGCTCGGGCCCAGAAAGTCCGCTGGAGTCAAACTGTGGTGGAGTGTCAGTTTCTGTCACTCACCTCGCCACAAGTCAGAACATGCCTCCCTGCCCGTCCCTCGACTCCGTTCGCAGACTCCCGTTCTCAGAGTTTCCGTGCGTCTCTCTCCTTGCTGAGCCGCTGTAGAGGCAGCCAGCCACCGCGCGGCGGGAAACCCAAATCGCGGCTTCCAATGGCGCAGGGTCCAGCCTCAGCAGCGAGACTTTTCTGTTCCTGTTTTAGCACCAGGACTGCATTCCAAGTTGGTTTCTCTCAGCCGAGTTCGTTCCTGAGTCAGCAGAGCATAACACCACCTGCTTATGTCTCTTTAGTCCGCACCATACCTGGCTTCTGAGCCTAGTTTTTCAGAGAGCCTCCGGTAGTTGCTGTTATCTGTCTGCCATGTTCTCCCGGAAGAGAAAATTTTTTCAAAAGTGGACCCCAGCTGTTCCCTGAAGTCCAAAACTCAGGCCAGCAAAAACTGGTTTCAGCCTTTTGCTCAGCAAAAGATTCAGCTGAGGCATGCCATACTCCCAACCTACAGAAACAGGCAAAATACGAGTGTTGTTTTGAGTTTCTACATTTGTGACTATCACACAGCATAGTAATGCAAGCATACATTTGAAAATGGTATACTATCACATATATATATATATGGATTTACAAGGCAGACTAAAAGTGGCCATCCACAGAGTCAGGTGCCAAACAGTGCAAAAGAGCCGTCACGGGTTAAATGCCTGGAGTTCACTTCAGAGTCCCACGCAAGTCCATGCCAGGAGTCCAGAGCCTGCACTGCAAGGCTGAAGAGTGTGCTGGAAGCTCGGAGACAGTGTCCAAGGCAAAGGCAGAGACTGGAGGTCCCCCAAGAAACAGAAGTGAGCCTGCCTCCGTCTCTCTTTTTATTCCATTCCGGTACAAGCCTGCTGGTTGGTGCTGCTCATGTCTGGGGTCAGCCTTTCCTCTTCAGTAAATCCATTCAGTCACACTCAGAACTGTGCTAAGCCAATCAGTCAGGCATTTTTTACTCAAGTTAGCATAACAGTTAGTTATCATACCGATATAACCCACCATGTGGCTGAACCTTAAAAATATTACGCTAAGTGAAAGAAGACAGACCAGAAAAATCACATATCATATGATTTCACTTAGTGAAAGGTCCAATATAAGCAAACTTAAAGTGACAGAAAGTAGGTATTCATAACTTAGGGTTGGAGCCAGAGGAACATTCTAAAGTGGTAGCTAAATGGCTCTGAATTTCTTATTGAAGGAGCAAAATGTCTTAAAATTGGTTATGGTACAACTGCACAATCTATGAATATACTGAAAATCATCAAATTATACTCTTTAAACAGCTGAATTTATGGTGACTTGGAACTGAGCTGGAGGCCCAGGATGCAACCCCCTACCTCTTTCTGCCAAACTCCCTGTCCTCCGTCCTGGGCTCCAGGGACCAAAGGAATAGATCTGATATGATTCCCTGGCCTCCACCTGCTCTGGCCACCTCCCTACTCTTCATGGCCAAGCTGAGCCACTATGGAGAATGCTCAGGAAGTAGAACTGCACCCTTTTGGGTCCCAGGCTATGCCTCTCATAGGCAAGGCCAGGAGTCTTCCCTCCCACCTGGTCTCTCCCAGCAGTTTCAAATGCTCTTTTCTCCTCAACAGGTCACCATTTCTTCCCACTGTAACATGATGATCAGCTCTTGGCTTCTTTGGCCACGAGCAAATCAAATATGTGCCCTTCACGTCCCGCGACCCTGACCCCCAGCACCGTCTTTCTGCCTCCCCAGGAACCACGCCCCTCCATCCATGCCAGAAAGGGTCATCCCAACCGTCTTCCAAGTCACCCTCTGTCATCACTTCTCTCTGTTGTTCTCTTCTCTCTGGTTTTTCTTTCTCCTCTATGTCACAGAAAACCAGTTTCCTTATAATCATTCTATTAGCCAAGGTTTTCCAGAGAAGTAGAACCAGTGGGATAAATACATTCATACATAAGAAGAGATTTATTACAAGAATTGTCTCATGTAATTACAGAGGCCAGGAAAATCTGTGGGGTGATTCAGTCCAAGGCAAAGGCTGAGAAGCTAGGCAGGGGTGTGCTGTCATGATCCTCAAAGTCAGACAGTCTGCGAACTGGGGGTTCTGATGTTCAAGGGCCAGAGAAGACAGATGTCCCTGCTTAAGAAGTGACAGAGCCAAACGTCCGTTCTTCATCTAAGTTGATTAACACTGAGCAGATTGGATAACATCATCCACATTGATAAAGACAGCAGTTGCTTCTCCTGCTCTTTTTCCTTCTCCTTCTCCTCCTATTTCTCCTCTTCCTTCTCTTCCTCCTCCTCTTCCTCATCCTCTCTCTTCCTCCTTTTCATCTCCTCCTCCTCCTCCTTCTCCTCCATTTGTCTTTTTGAGACAGGGTTTAACTATGAAGTCCAGAATGGCCTTGAACTCACTTTGTAGCCCAGGCTGGCCTCAAACTCACAGTGATCCACATGCCTTAGCCTCCTGTGTGCTAGGATTACAGATGTGCCTCACCGTACCCAGCCAGCACAGTTCATCTTTATTCAGTTCACTGACTTACACACTGATCTCCTGCAGAAACTCCCTCATAGATCTACCAGAAATGATGCTTTACCAGCTGAAAATTAACGTCACAATCATCAATTTGTACAAATCTCTTCTCTTTCAGGACAATCTCTGAGACTTGTTGGTCTCTCTTATGGTTTGCATGGTGGCTCTTGTGACTTCTGCTCTTGACAACCTATCTTTTGCTCCTCCTCAGCATTGGGGACTGTCCTTCACATGGGAAACCAGTGAGTGGCTTTTCCAGGCAGGCTGGCAGATTCGAGTTGGGGTTAAACTTGTAGATTGTCAACTGCAGCTGCCTAAACTTATGGACCAACACTGCTTCTCACTGAACTTGAGCTTGTTTAAACCAGCCAGTACCTCAGTTTGCTCAATTACAAAGTGAAGCTGATAAATGATCTCCCTTACAAGGCTGTAGAGGCAATTAGGTGAAATAATAGATGTCATGAGGCTAGCGTGTAATAAGCATTCAACACAAGTTGCCAAATAGTGTTATTATTATCATCATTTTCTTTTTTTCTCCTAAAGAGTCCAAGCTTTAGATGGCAAGTACTTAGATCCCGACTGCTCCCTTCATTCTCCAGGTGCTTCTTCGTGCATCTTGGTGACTCCTCCTTTCCTCCCCACAACACCTGGGATCTCTTCCTATACTCAGAGCTGGGGGCCTTTCTCTGCATGCTGTGTTTCCTCTGGGAGTTTGCGTTGGCATTGCCACATGTTTATGGAATGTTCCCAGGTCTGTACCACAAACCCCATTCCTTCCAGGCTGCCTTCTCCTCTGTGCTCAGGGTGTGTCACCTGCATGTAACCTGTTCACCTATTTCCCTACCAATCGTCCTCTGCCAGCATCCTCTGCCACCCACCCATCCTCCTAGATGTCCAAACACTGGAGCCTCCGAATCACAGGAGCCTCCGAACCGCTGAGCTCCTCTCCTAAATCCTCACTTTTGTGAGTCACCAAACTCTTCTGTAGAAGAGAGAGAAATCACCTGTCTCACTAGTTACTACTCAGAAATGCTTAAGTCAGTGTTTAGGGCACAAAGAGAAAGATGCTCCACAAATACACTGTACCTGAAGCTGAAGAGTGGTGTTTCAGGTATGCAATCCCTTAGGAATGGGATATAGTCTAAAAATATGGGTTCCTAGGTCATCTCACCATTTTGCAAGCATTATAGAGTGTATTCACACAAACCTAGATAGCACAGCCTCCTCCACACCCAAGCTGTGTATATCACACATATTATACCATGACAGAGCCCATCATTCATAGGGCCACACTGGGTTAAAAAATTAAGGTTAAATCAGAGGACGAGGAAGTGATGTAATGAGACATGGTAAATATGAAATGTTCAAAGCTGCTGTGGACATGAAATGGCATGCTGTTTTACAGTACATTTTTAAAATACAAACAGAGTGAGTACACTCTAACAACAAAAATATAGTATAGATAATATGATACATATATGAGTAACATAGACCTTTATTATTAGTACCAACATTCTGTGCATCCTTGTATGTATGCTGTACTCTCGTACAATTGGCAGCGGTGTAGTAGGTTCATTTACACCAGCAGCCCACGTGCACGTGAGCCATGTGTCAGCCTACCATGTCAGAATGGCTACAATGTCACTAGGCAATAGGAATTTTTCAGCTTCTCTATCAGCTGATGAGCTCTCCATCAAATATGTAGCGCCTCACTGATGGAAATATTGTCACGCAGCATGTGACTGAGTTTTAAAGGACAGTCAGTGGAGGTGAAAGGCAAAGATGTGCAGACTGCGTGGTGTGGAGGCGTTTCCTCAAGCCGAAGGCTGGCCTCGTGGGGTGCACCATCCTAGTCTGTCTACATTTATATCTTTGGAAAATCTTATGTAACTTTTTAAAAATAAAATTAAATAACCAGTCAAATCTTTAAAGGAGAAGATACGGGGGAGGCTGAGTCAGTGCTGTCTTCGTAGTTTTAAATGGTAAACAGGGAAGAGGTGACCGGCATCCTACCTCATAGTACACCTGGGTCTTCTGTTTCCCGCCACACCTGCATCCTTCCTGCTTCTAGCCAGGTTCTGTCTGCATTGCAGACTTTTCTGTGTCATCAAGGAAACGGGAAGCTGGGTAGATAAATGCATATGTACACAGATGCTGCCAGTCAGTCAGTATTAGTGTGGTTTCAATCATTACATTTTTGATGAGGTGGGAGACTGGATCCCCAAGACCACCATGGATCTATTTAACATAGCTTATGGTTTAAGTATAATGTGGCCCCAAGACTCATGGATTGAAGGCTTGATCCCCAGTATAGCAATAGTCAGAGGCGAAGCCTAGACAGGTGATTGGATCATGAGGGCACTGACCTTAGCAATGGATTCATCCACTGATGACTTCGTTAGCTGATGGACTTTCGGGTGTGAGGTCTCCTTGGAGAAAGTAGGGCACTAGGGGCCTGACTTCGAAGGATGTAAGGATATATCTCTTCTCAGGATCCTTGCATCTCTCTCCCTTTCTCTCTCTCTCTCTCTCTCTCTCTCTCTCTCTCTCTCTCTCTCTCTGTCTCCTTCCTAGCTACCATGAGGTAAGCAGATATCTTCCTCCAGGCCCAATCACCATCTTTCTGCCACAGAACCAGCAAAATACAAACTGAACCCTCAGAACCCATGAGTGAAACTGAGCCTTTTCTCCTTCAAGTTGTATATATCAGGTATTTTGTCAGCAAACAAAAGGTAATTGCTACAGCATATAATAGTTTATTCTGAATCTCGTGGACAGAACATTAGCTTCTTATGTTTCACATTCCAGTTCCTGTTAGAGTCCAATACTTATGCAATTCCAGATCCATTTTCTGACCAGAAACCATCTGACTCAGGAGGTCGAGTCTTTTCTGCTCACATGGTAGCTTTATGAGCCAGGAAATCAGGGCATCACCCCTTTCCGAGGACCACATAAAGGCCCTTTACCTATCCAGGTCTGTAATTTTGACTTTCATCCAATACTGACCTCATTGAGCTCTTCCCATTCATTCCAAACTCTCAGCCCAAGCCAATAACCAAACTCCAAGAAATGTACGGAGTGGACACCAGTCCTGTCTAACACAGGCAACCACCCTCCTTCTACCATTTCATGTCCACATCCCAGCTGTCCTTCCCCTTTTTGTCGGGTTTCTAACTCCCATCAGAGAGAAAGTGATTATGGAGAGTTTCATAATCATCCACAGAGGAAATTAAAATTTGTTTGGTTTCATTTGTTTTGCCTTTAATACTTTGGCAACCTAGAAAAGATAATAGGAGAGAGAGAGAGAGACTGGCTACTAAGGAATCGAAAAAAAGGAGAGAGAAAGGAAAAAAGGAAAACAGACTTAAATCACTTATCTATATAGATGATCATCTATAAGGCCTCAGTGTTGTCCTAGGTGGTAGGAACACTATGGTGACCAGCAATGCAACCCTCTCCTCTACAGGGGCTTTCATACTAGGAATAAGCAAGGATTAGAGAGAACCTGAGTACGTAGATACAGATCTGAAAATTCTGGCCACAATGATACCCATGCAAAGGTGATTGAAGAGGGCATTGTTATTAGTATTAACAATGACTATTTGAGTGGTTGCTATGCACCATAAATTGCCCCCTGCTAGGATTCATATGTCAAAAGAACTTCAGGACACAATCTTATCTATCTGGGAATAGGAGAGCTGCAGATGTAAGTAGCTGAGATGACACCATAATGAAGTAGAGTAGACACATTATCCTATATGACTAACATGGTTTTTTTAAAAAAAGGAAAAGTTTGTAAACTGACACATATTCAGGGAGAATCCCACAAGGAGACTGGACTCGTGCTGCCATAAACACAGAGTTACCAGAAGCCGAGAGACAGCTTAGAGGAGATCTTTCTAGATTCAGAAGCAGCATAGCCCTGCTAACATCTTAATCTTGGGCTTCAGGCCTCCAAAACTGAGAGACCATGCTTATCTGTTGTTTAAGGTACTTTGTTACATCACCTTTAGTAAACTAATGCAATATACAAGATAGATGCAGTGTTAATTTATATAGATTATTGGCTTGAGCCTTCACAGCAGCCACTTAATAGAAGAATCCACTTTCCAGAAGAATAAATTGAACAAGAAGGTTAAGGAACTTGCTCAAGATTGAGCTACTCTGATCAACAACAACAGCAACAAAAAAGGTGCAAAGCTTGGGATTCAGGAAAACCCACCTTCCAATTCCACCTACTCCAACTGTGTGAATACCACATCTTTCTGCTCTCAGATTTCAGTCCTTACACCATATGTATATTGTCTCTTGTTGGCTTGTTGCAAATGCTTTGAGTCTCTGCCAGATAGTTAAATTTGTGCCTTTACCTGTTGAAAATCAACACAAGCAAAAGGACCTGGTAAGGCATGATGTTCATGCCATAAATAGTATCTCCTGCCTTCTCATTTAGTAATAAACTTGTAGTCAACTGTCCTGGCCCTGAGTCTTCTCTATGTGCAGCCTCTGCTATGGAACACATGCACACACACACACACACTCAGCAGCCACAAGAGTGCAGACTGCTCATGTTATTTACACTTGTGTGGCTTGTGTTTTGTCCGAATGTGTCAGTCAATTATGGAGGACTCCATATCTCAGTCTGTGGGTGTGTCCAGCCCAGAGGACAGGTCCTGAGTCTACTGAGAAGTCATTAATCATCCAGTTGCATCGAATAAACTCATAATCCTGCCAGCAGGCCAGGGGTTGGAACAGAATCTCTGCAGATAAGCTTCCAGGGTCCTAAACAATTCAAGGCTCAGAAAGCGGCAAGCCTGACTTTAGGTTCATAGATTCATGGTCAAACGGGTGTATTCTTTACATTATTAAAGAGGGAGTCATCTATGAGCCTGAACCAAATATTATGCACACTGTCCATGAGCACAGAGTCATCCTGGAGATGAAAACAACAGTGAAGGATTAAACCACTGTTTCTTGAACTAGAATGGTCTACAGGTTCATTAGTAATCATGAGAATTAAGGCACTTTAGATCATCTGATGACCATCATCTAATGTAGCACCAGCAAGCGCTTCCCATTTTCAGAGGCATCAAAGCCAAGTCAGACCACGACCACCATCATTTGCTAGTGGGCTACAAGCTGAAGCAGCCTTGATCGTGAAATACTGTGGGAGAGGGAAGAAGTGGTGTGTCGCCATGTAACAAAAGTAAAGATTTTGCGGTACTGTTTTGTCTTGCAAGTGATTTAAGGAATTTTCATGGGGAATTTTGATTATACCCAATTTTTGAATTGTAGGCTGACTTTAAAACTAACCACTGTGTAAGACATGATTCCACTGCAGTTTAAAAAGTAGTGGAAGAATTAAATCACTGAACGAGACATCAACTGTGTACATGCCAAGTTCAAAAGCCTTGTATTATAACAGTTAAACCATAATCACAACAGAAATGTTGATATATTTTCAGTAAAACATCAACCCTAACAGCAACCAGCACATTAAACTAATGCTGTCACTGTGCACTTCGTCGGGCTGGTAGCTTTGGTTGACTTTATTTACATTTGTGCTGGATTTTACAGTGACATAAGCATATGGAATTTAGACCTTAGTATGTTTGTACAACTTTAGGTTACCTTACAATTAACATATTTTAAGCCCAGCAGTAAGAGTCTATTGGAACTTATTTTTAAGAATCCAAAATCTGTATCTTATAACCATTTTCTGATGACTGGTAGGAAAGTACCTCGAGGAAGGGCAGCTTTTTCTAATTCACACAAATATGCCCTATGTGCTCGTGGTGGAGAGCTGGTTTTCACCACCTCCCCTGCTGAACTGGGATGAAATGTAGATTCTACCTTGCACTGTGATTTTATTTGACCTTTTCCCAGCTCTAGACCTCCCATTAAACCTGTTTCAAGCAGTTAACACTCTTTCCATCCCCTCTTACTGTATTTCTCTACCTACCTCTTCTCTCTCTGTGTCTCTCTCTGTCTCTCTGTCTCTCTCTCTCTGTCTCTCTCTGTCTCTCTGTCTCTCTCTCTCTGTCTCTCTGTCTCTCTCTCTCTCTGTGTCTCTCTCTGTCTCTCTCTCTCTCTCTCTCTCTCTCTCTCTCTCTCTCTCTCTCTCTGTCTCTCTGTCTCTCTCTCTCTCCCCTAGGTCCAAACCCTGGACCTACCAACATTGTCTTCCAAATCACAGCAGATCACTTTTCCACTTTTCCTGGTTAATCTCACTTTCCAAAATTAACACGGCTTCTGAGCTGTCCGATGCAGGGATATGCCAGATCCCATGATCCAAGAAGACAGGAGGGCTCCAGTCCAAAACTGTATTTATGAAGCGCTCTCTGCTCTGCCTTATCTGTCTGGATCTGCTCCAGAGCCTCCTAAAAACCAATTCATGAAACTATTAACTTATATACTGCTCACGCAGGGGTACAGCTCACTCTGACTCACACTTGGCTGCTCTTCCTTTTGCAGTCAGCCTTAGCATCGATTTAGAGGAGTCACATTGCGGTTGCAGCTGGTCCCGCTGCACAAACTTTACAGCACACATAGTTCGACCCTCAAAATCATCCTAACTCTACTGTAATTTTTAAA
The DNA here is from genome assembly GCF_034190915.1 of Cavia porcellus. Taxonomy (NCBI): domain Eukaryota; kingdom Metazoa; phylum Chordata; class Mammalia; order Rodentia; family Caviidae; genus Cavia; species Cavia porcellus. The sequence continues at coordinate 53,793,458 of NW_026947509.1, read as the reverse complement.
AATTCATATATGACCCAGAAAAGCATTGTGTAAAAAAGACACAGAACTATGTCAAGAGAGTGGCCAATTCTACCAAGAGGATGGAATGGGATGAACCAGGCAAGGTATGACCTATCACCATGAATTAATTACTTCTTAATAAAAGTTCCAACCATAATGGCAAAATGTTCTCAGGTATGAAATAGTGTGGTGGGTACAAAATAACTTGTGTTATCTTCTGTTCTTGATTATGTGAAATATGCTACAGTTCATATTTAATTGTTTTAAAATTATGTAGTTTGAAGATCACATTCTAGTTGCTCACCAGGAAGCTGCAGGACATCCTTTGACGAATCCTGTGTTCCCCAAGTCCTGAGCCAACTAAGTGTACCTGGTCTGCAAGGGAAGGTAATCACGAATGCAGGGAACCAAGGGAAGGTAATCATGAATGCAGCTGCTGAGACAATTTTGCAGTTCAGGATGGTGTCATGGTCCCCAGGCTGGGTAGCATATAAGTGAACCACGGGTTGTTGAAATACAGTATGTCCCACCATCCAACCATTTGCTTCCCTGCAACCCTACCTCCACTGTTAAACTCTTCTCCCGGTCAGCTTGCTGCCCTTCAGGAAAGGAGGCGTGTTTCACTGGTGTATCTATCCTGCCACCTAGCCTTCAGTGACATGATTGCAACAAAGCTGCCTTCAGTGGCTGCTCTGCACAATGCCTGAGGCCTGCTGACCTTCCCTTGCTTAGAGAAGGACCTGAAGGCGAGCTGCTCTTTCTTGAAGCTTCCTTACTTTAGGAGCCTGATGAGACAGCAGCATGGGGACGTGTGATGTGCACCAGTTTCTCTGCAAAGGACTGAAGTCAATGTCCTGAGCTCTTAAAAACGGAATCAATGGTATAAATAAGCCTGTCTGAGAGAGAATCAAAACAAGCCCCTTAACTGGTGTTATTCCTTTCCAACCAGAATCCATGCCACTTTGTGTCCTATTAAAAAGTCGAACTTATCCAACCCATATTATCAGGCTAATAATTATTTTTAATCAGTACAGACAGCTCCTCCTCCTCATGACTGCCTTAGAAACCACTTGGAAACTTACAGAAAATGACCGCAGGGACAGGCATACCAGCAGGATTTATAAGATATAAGCATGTTGCCCACCTTTTGAAAAGTCCAGATAGCACAAATCTTTCTCTTGGTGACATGTCTTGAAACTTAGTTTTAAATAGGCCGTTAATCTTTTAAAGGAAAAGGGAGGTGTGATCTCTGGGGAAACAGGGCACAGGTGATACTTAACTTCCTATTTCTCCCAGAAAAATGGGCTTAAAAGCGATGAAGCTCATCTATGCCAAGAGAGCAATAAAAATATGGCTCTTTGTGTCTGGCAGGAATAAAAGAGCCCTTCCTGATGAAACTCTTGAGGGAAGATTCTTTTCCCCATGATCAGTTTTCTAAAGATGGTAGAGAAGTGATCTGCACCTTCAGAACGGAGGAAAGGAGGAATGGAATAAAGAGGGGTGCCCCTTCCATTGTCAGGTATTAATCACGCACTCTCAAACTCAAAACTCACACTGTTCATCCCCTATCTTGGGACAAAATCACTCTAAACAAGCCAGGATGCCAAGAATTCTTCTTTCTGTGCTGCCTTCTTGAGGAGCCTACCCCAGGGCCCTGGGACAGCAGCTCCAGGCCCCGAATTCCTCTGGCCTAAGCCCAGGTGCAGGTAGAAGCAGAGATAAAGAAGGGCTACGTGACCAGATAGTCCTTCTTACAGAAGGACAGACTGCTCCCCTTGTCCTCCAGCAACCTCCCCAGAGACTCACTCCCACCGTGTTCCCGTCCTCCTGCTTTCTACCTTCTTCATCTTCCCTATGAATCATCCCCTCTTGCTTTTTCCTACCCTCACACTTCATGTTATCCAACCAGACAACAAGAAGTATCACTGGCGGCCACCCTCTGGAGATACGGGACAGCTAGGTTGCTCCTGCTCTTTGGAAGGATCACCCCACTTTCCCTACTCAGCACAGATGCTCTTGGGGTGGCGGCAGCGAGCTAAGCAGCTGAGGCAGCGCAGACAGGGCTCACACTCCACACAATCGGGGCCACTCTTCGAGTCTGGACTTGATGCAAAGGAGAAAATAACACATGATCTCCCTCTCTTTTAAAATATTCCAACCAAATTGTTGAATATTAATTTGCTCCCTGTTTTACCAAGCCTCCAGAAAGAGAGGGGAAGCAATTTTGATCATTACACACAGCTCCTCCTCCCTCTCCCAGTCAACACCTAAACCCCTTTGGCAATAGAGGCAAAAGCACAACTTTAAACTTTGGGCTTATTTTTAAATGTGCCTTTCGGCAAATAGATAAGTGAGAAGAGAGATCAGGATCTGGGGGTGTGAATAGCATCAAATGAAATGCTTCCAAATCGAACTAGCTAGAGAAATACTTTTTTGAAAGCAGTCCTCCAGAAAGAATTCTTATCATAGATAAGGGTGCAGTCTAGTGGCAAACTTTATGAAATGCAGCCCCTTCTCTAAAAGAAAGCTACAGCACTTCACAGGGAGGAGAGAATATGTAAAAGGGGCAACAGCAGCCCAGTGGCAAGTACTCCAAGGGCCAGTGCCAACTGGTCATTTCTTTGGGAGCTGCCGAAGCCATCCATAACTCACTTATCATGTCAATTCAGAAAGAAATGGAGAAGTGCCACTCTTCTTTCAAAGCTTTAGTTTTCTTCCATTTGACTAAAGCAAGAAGAGGTTAGTACTGCCCCAGCAGCCTGTCTGAGGTTTCAGGTGGCCTGATAAGAAGTCCCAGTGAGAATCTGTTCAGAACAGGCTTGTGGGCCTGTCATCTCATATGCCCGAGACGTGCCTGCTGGCACCCATTAACCTCAGGACAAGGTCCCCCCCGGTCTGGCACCTATTCCCTCCAGGAGCAGCCCTGCCAGGAGCAGCTCTTTTAAAACAAAGTGGTGCTCCGAACCGCAGAGCATCTAAAACTCAACACGAGGACACCCTGGGATACCAGGCAGCTTCCAGACTGAGCATTTCCTTCAGAATGGGGGTCTCTTCTTCAACTGACTGCTCCCATCAATGCTGATGGATGAATGTCCCTTCCTGAAGTACACACACACACACACACACACACACACACACACACACACACGAGAAGAAGGAGGGGTGCATCCCTGGCCAACAACGTGGCCACTTCTTGGCCATATGACCAAAGCTCACCCACCAGCAACAAAAATGCTTTTAATTAAATTCCCTTTCTGAGACTCTTTTAGGGCAGGGCAGTTTTCCTTCTTTTTCAGTTTCTTTTTACTTCACTATCCCTCATCGGCTATGGTAGACTGCCACCCTCCCAGATACACACACACACACACACACACACACACACACACACACACACCTTAGATGGTAACTTAGGTATTCGCAGACTGTCCTCTTGGAAGCTTGGAGAGAGTTTCTCGGGCATAGTATATATCCAGTTGTCTAATAAGAAAATGTGTCCCCCACTCCACCCCAGCCTGTGTCTCGGCTAGTTCAGGGCCAGAGGGAGGGAGGCCTAGGCAGTCGGGTTCACCCAGCGAGGAGGAATTCTCTGCTGCTTGCCCCTCCACCTCCTCCCCCTCTCGCAGCAGCCCCCAGCCTGTCCTCCAGCCCCTCTTTACATTCCAGGAGGAGGAGGGCGCTGTTCCGAGAGCGACGGGAGCCCCCGTGTGTCTCGAAGGCCTCTCCCCGCCCCCATCCCGTGTGAGTCTGTGCTGCAAAGCTCCTTGGCATCCTCGCCTGGGTTGGGTGTTGGGGAGCTCAAATTGCAGCTACAAACTGGCCTGCGGCCAGGGGCCGTCTATTTAAAAGCGCCTGCTCGACCGGAGCCCGCAGTCTCTTTGGAAACTTCTGCCGAGGGAAAAGAGCTAGGAAAGAGCCGCAAAGCCCTGTGGGCTTTTTCCTCTTTTGCTCCTTTGCTTACTCCCTTCTCGCTGCACCCTTCTCCGGACTTCACGCGAATTTCGAAGAAGTGGTGGCAGAGGGGGAGAAAAAGGGGTGTTAGAGTTTGGGGTGTGGGGGGCCTTTTTCTTTTCTCTTCTTTTTTTTTTTTTTTTTTATTTCACTATTTCAACGTTTTCTGCCACCCTCTCGGCTGCAGTGAACGCCTCTTACCTGGTCCGCGGCAGCCTAGCGCCGCTGGCAGCTGAGGGTTAGAAAACAGCGGGGTGTCTTAGATTTTAAGCAAAATTTTTGAAGACAAACCCATTTTTGCCCACCCCACCCCCGCCACTCCGTTCTCCACGGCCTCCGAGCTCATTATTTCGGTGGTTGCTTTGGGGTGAACAATTTTGTGGCTTCCTCCTCTTGCAGCTCTGACCAGATCCCTTGGGGAGGTTCTCCGCCCTCGGCTCACTCCGCGTGCACCTGGCGCGCCTCTTTTTTCCCCCAACCTGTTGCAAGTCTTTAATCCTTGTAATAGGGACTTGCTAGCAGGCACCTGAATCCTCCTCTCCCTACATTTTGCAGTTGTCTAGGGGAGGGCACCTGCTCTACCTGCCGGAGATTTAAAAAGCAAAAAAAAAAAAAAATCTCCAGGCGCCCTCTCGGCTCGTTTCTTCCCGCATTCTCGCTCTCCTGCCCCGCCCCAAGGTAAACGGAGACTCGGAGAAGATGGTGCTCACCACGGTCCTCCTGCTGCTGGCCGCCTATGCGGGGCCGGCCCAGGGCCTGGGCTCCTTAGTGCACTGCGAGCCCTGCGACGAGAAAGCTCTCTCCATGTGTCCCCCCAGCCCTCTGGGCTGCGAGCTGGTCAAGGAACCCGGCTGCGGCTGCTGCATGACTTGCGCTCTGGCCGAGGGGCAGACTTGCGGCGTCTACACAGAGCGCTGCGCCCTGGGGTTGCGCTGCCTCCCTCGGCAGGGCGAGGAGAAGCCACTGCACGCCCTGCTGCACGGCCGCGGGGTTTGCCTCAACGAAAAGAACTACCGCGAGCAAGCCAAGATCGGTGAGCGCGCTCAGTGTGCCAGCGACACGGCGCACGGGCGGGGGACACGGGACGGGTTGGCCCCGCGCGCTTTGCGCAGCAAGTGGCTCGAGCCTGGTGTATCCTGGGAGTAGTCGGGTGGGTCGTTGCCCCTCGGACTTGGAGCCCTGGCAGATCCTGCTTCCCTGGGCTGCTGTCTAGCCCTGACTATCCCAGTTTTTGCTCCATCTCCTCACCCCTGTCTCCACCGGACCCTCCCCCACCGGAATACTGGAGCTGAGCTCCGATTTGGTCTCAAGGTCCGAATGCCCTGGTACCCGGTGTCCAGGCGGAAAGAGTGTATGTTGCATTATCAATTAACTCCCTCCTCCCCCTACCCACCCTCATGCGCTTTATTTCTGAACTTGAAAAATACCTCTTTTGTTAAAATACTGCTTTAATTAAGGCCTGAAGAGAGAGGCGTTACCCATCTTCTGGGTTAATTCCATCTTTGTCCCTCCCAGTCCCCCAGCCGCCCCTCCCCCACCCCAACCTCGGGACCTGTCCACCTCACTATCTCGCGCGCGAGCGCGCGCGTGCGCGCATATACACACACACTTCTTTGGTAGGTGACGCCTGTGGGGTGGGGGCCTTTAGGCCCCTCTCACATGCACACGCGTTGCTTTTGACTGTATATGGTTGATTGCGGTAGATCATAAAACATGTTAAACTGCAAAATGCCATTTCTCCTGCTTAGGAAGGAAAAGAATACAGTCCTTAGGGAGCGCGGGAGCAGGGGGGGGAATGAACAGGAAGGAAGGTTTCAGTGTTCTGTGCCGGGTGGCTCCTCCTTGAATCTAATGCTTTTTTCTGTCCTCGATCCAAATTTTACCTAGGATGAAGGGTAGACGTAGGGTGGGCAGCGAGGAGGGATGTAGATATGGACATCTGCGACTTCCCGGCCAATGCTGATGGCCCGCATCCCTGCACACGTCCCCCACTCCACTCCAAACCACCCTGGCCTCCAACCCCACCCTCGGCCCATCTCAAACCAGATCGTGAGTGGGTGTGGCTCAAATGCAAGAGGGGCCCTAGAAACACGGAATGTAAAATTCAAGGGCAGAGACAGAAAAGCCACGCACCCGGAGCCTCCTCCCACTTGCCCCGCCCCCGCTTGCCCCGCCCCCGCTTCGGGCGCCAGGCGTCTAGAGTTTAAATGATTGACAGAACTCCTTGTTCAATCAGAACAGTTCTGCCTGCTTATGCGGGTTTTCTTTTTGGAGTTCTCTGAAAAAAAAAAAAATTCTGTGTGTCTACGTGTGTGCGTGTGTGTGTGTGTGTGTGTGCGTGTGCGCATAAAATTCTTTGAAGTTTACAAGCGATACACAAAAATCTGAATTACCGATTCTCTCCTAAGGTGTTAAAACTTAGCTATTGTTTGTTTGGTGTAGGTTCTTACTGGAACAAGGCCCTTTCCCCCCAACACTCTCAATTGCTCACGAGCACCCCAATTTGAGTTTTATTAAATGCAAGCTGCACACACAGTCGCCTAACTTTGCGTGTTTGCCAGTCTGCAGAAGAGCACACCAGGGTGCAGCCCCTGGCCCGCGAACAGCAGCTTTTGACCGTCACAGGCTCTGGCCCCTCGGCCTTCCCACAGGTAGTCCTCCAACCGGTTGCAGCCTGAAAAGGAGGAGAGGGGGGGAGAACTTGGCGAGCTCCGAAAGCCGCCGCGACCGAATGGCAGGGTCATTTTTTAAGATCTTGCCTGTGGAAAGGTACGGGTTTATTACCCGTTCTGGAAGCTAGAGCTCCGGTAACAATCCACTCGCATCAAAAATATGCAAGTGTGGGGCCGGGGATTTAGCTCAGCGACATAAACACCTGCCTTGCAAGTGTGTGGTTGTGGGTTCGATCCCCGGTACCAAAAAAAAAAAAAAAAAAAAAAAAAAAAATGTGCAAGTGACTGAGCCGCAGCACCCAGCCTCACATTTATTTTCCTGATGGCGAGCTGTAGTAGTCACTGGCAGTGTGCGCGCAGCGCGCACACACACACACAGGCTGGGACAGTAAAACGGAGTGCACACTCCTTATTCAACCTGTCGCCGTGTGCACGCGCACACACTTTTGTCCCTTTAGAATTCTCTACAGTCCCCTTCCCGACCCCCACCTTCGAGGTGCCTTTGGGCGGGCCAGAAGCACCTCCTCTCTGGCCCCGCCCCAGCCCCAGCCCTGCACGCCTACCCTACTCCGCCTAAGGCAGGTGCCCGGCGGGCTGCAGTTGCGGGTTGGCGGCTCTCCATCGCGGCCCAGGCTGACGCCTTCCTGCTGGCCAGACTGGGTGGGAGACAGTCCCTAAAAAGTTGGAGGTGGCACAGAAAGTTTTTAAGTAGGAAATGCACAGCGAGAGAGAACAGTGTCCTTTTTCTGGCCCTGTAGACAAAATTCCTGTGCCCCAGCCCACCTCCCCCACCACCCCAATCAGAGCACTCTGTGTGTGTTTCTCCCTCTCTAACGGTTGCAAGAGAGATGTTTGTGTATGTGCGTGTGATATATTAATGTATTACATGATTATGTATAACACAACCAAAAGTATATATTATATAGGTCTATATTATGTATATTTTTAAAACCCCTTCCCCCCCAAAGAGTGCATTTTGGGAATCAGCGGCAGGGAATGCAGGAGTGAGGTAGGTGGCTGGCAGCCAGAGCTTCCAGGAGCGAGGAGCTGGGAGGCAGAGACTGCTGTTTTGCTGGCATGTTGCTGAGCAACTGGAAGGAGGGTTGCAGAGGAAGCCAGTGCTGCGAGCGCAACTGGCCCTGCGTTTTTTTCTGCCAGGTTCAGAGATAGATCTAGAAACAGAAGGTGGTAAGTGGAGGTGTGGAGAGACCGGAGCTCTTCACGGGGTCAGGTTCAGTAATACGGGGCTGGCTGAGCCACTGGGGTCCAGGAAGGTCCAGACTTGACTGTGAGGCTGCTGGGCAGGGGTCCTGTAGCTTCATGGGCTGGAACCTGGCACACTTGGCGGGGCCTGTGACACCGCGGGGGGGGGGGCAGTTGGTTCTGTGTTTCAGTTCTTTCACTGAGAAAGAAGAGGCAAAACGAGTCAGAAAATATTCTTTTGGGAAAGAAAGAAGAAAAAACACATTACCTACATGAAAATGAATTCAGCCTTTGCTGTTTTGAGTGCTTGGCCTCCATTACCTTGGCTCCAGCGCCAAGCCTGTTTCAAATGCCATGCTGAAGTCCAGTTCCAAGTTAGGTTTATTGGCCATATTTATGTCTGGGTTGAACAAGATCATGGAAAACTGAGGGGCCAGATTCCTTTCCCACCCGCACTCCCTCCCTTTGAAATGAGTCTTTGAGAGGCTGGCTGTGCCCAAGCCAACCAAAACGGGGTGGGAAGACAAGTGAGGGTGCTCTGGCTTGGCTCCTCTTACCTTTGCCCCCATCTTTCCCCTCTTTCTGCTGTGTCAGCTCAGACGGGAAGAGTAAGCACAGCTGGCCCTGCGAGAGAGCTCATGTTCTTTCCATTTCTCTTTTTTCTCTTCGGTCTCTCCCTCCTCCCTTTCCCCTCCCCTTCCCTCCCTCCTCCCCTTTCCCCTCCTCTTCCCTCCCTCCTCCCCTTTCCCCTCCTCTTCCCTCCCTCCTCTCCTTGCCCTACTCTAAGGCATTCCCCCAGGGCTTGAGTTTTAAATCTGAACAGCTGTGAGTTAGTCCTGGGGCTTGAGCTGGCTTTGAGTAGGCAGGTGGGCCTGCAGCTGCAGAGGGAGGGCCGGGCTGACCCTGGAGCCAGAGGTCACTGAGAGGGTTAGAGCAAAGGGCATGGGAGCAGGGATCTCTGCAGAAGCCCTGGTCCCTTCCAGTATGAGGAGGAAGCTGAAGCCATTAGGAAGCCAGGGAAGATTTGTTAGGAGTTTTTACTTTGTAGCTGAATCACACTTATGAAGCTTTGAGATGTTTAACGTGTGTACCAAAATTTTGGGGAAGGCACCCCCTTCTCCAGAGCCACTGAATTCAAGACACAAGAACTCTGTCAACAAGATGGTCCTGACAAGGACCAGATGGAACAGAAGGAAGAGACCAGAAAAGGGTTGCCAGGAGAGAGAAATAGGCCAGTGGGAGGGGTTTTATTTAGTTTTAGCTTTGTGCCTTTACCATAGTTGGTCCAAAAGTTGCAATTCTTGGGGCTGGGGGTTTAGCTCAGCGGCATAAGCACCTGCCTTGCAAGCAGGCGGTCGTGAGTTTGATCCCCTGTACCGATAAAAATGAAAAAGACAAAAAAAAAAAAAAAAGTTGCAATTCTCAGAGGCCATCCTCAAATTCTATTCAAAGCAACAAGATAGTATTTTTGGAGAAATAAATAGGCAGATAAGCAAGGAAACCAGTATGTGTTTCTGCCTTGCACAACATCCGAAGAAGCCCTCTCTTGTTTCTGGTTCCATTCCTTCCCATGATTTCTGTTATGATAGCATTTCTTTCTTCTTCAGTTTTTAAAATATAAATCCAGGGAAGTAACTAGAAATTTCTGTGAGAGTGGCCTTTCCTGCTTGGCCAAACAGCTTAGCACTCCCTAACATCTCTCCAGGAATTCTCTGGATATTAGCCAAAGAATGTTGCAGCTAGGACGCTGCATGAGGACGCTGGCATCCAGGGTAGGAAGTGCCTTGCCTAAAATAAGGGGTACAGGGCAGGATTAGTGGCAGAGACGGGACTCAAGTTCAGCTGTCCTCTGGGAGTCCTAGGGTTCCCCCATTATTCCTGGTCACTAGTCACTCCCTGGGACTCTCACCTGGCCTGATCTAACTAGCAAACAGGCTGTTGGCCAATTTCTATCTGCCTTTGGTGAGGGTGGTAAAGTCAAAATAAGAGTCCCCCTCCACTTGGGGGTTTCTCTGTTTTAGAGGCAGGAGAAAGAGCAAGACCAAAACTGGACCTGCAGTGCCATCTTAGCCTCACACTTGCTCTGTCCTTGGCCCTGCACAGTCTCACAGACAGAGCTGGCCTGGACCATTAGTTTGTAAGAGAACTGAGGCTGGGAATGGGTGAGAAACAGAGTTTAGCCAAGGCAGGGGGGGTCTCCTTCTCAGTTCTTTGGAACAGTGCACCCAACTGAAATATAATTTTTAAGTGAGCAATTCACATTTTTTTAAAAAGATAAGAAACAGGTAAAATTAATTTTTTAAATATTTAACTCAAAATATCCAAAAATATTATCTTTCAACATGTACTCAAACAATTATGATGAGACGCTTTTCTTTCTTTCTTTCTCTCTTTCTCATTAAGCCCTTGGAATCAGTCCAGTATGTATTTTACACTTGTAACACATCTCAATTTGGACACTAAAGTTCCACTGGAAATGCTTGATCTAATTTGAGTTTCATAAGATTTGCAGGAGAGAAGATAGATTCACATACTTTAGTTGTTCCGAAGGTCTTTAAAAGTTTGCAAATAACCAATTCAAGTATTTTTTTAAATTGAGTTTTCAGTTGAACTGAATATATTTCACATGTCCAGTAGTCACAGAAGCTAGTGGCCACCTAACTGGACACCTAACTGGACAGCAAAGATGGCACCAACAAGCTTCTCCCCCCACCTGAGAAGGGAATCTTTGTCCCCACTCTCACCAGTGGTCCCTAGATCAATAAAACTGAGTTTCCTCTGTCTCTGACCTCCAAGACTCCCTTTGTTTTAACCCTGGTAAAGCTGCTCTGCTTGGTGGATTCAGGAATAAGCACTATATTCTCTCTGCTGCCCCCTTCTGGTCATCTAGGACTTTCGCAATGCTCAGAATGGGTCCAGGTTGGAAACTTGGACCAGTCTGAAATGGTTGTTTGATGTGTCTATGAGAAACAGACATTTCTACTGTTTGTTCCTCCTTCCTCAACACGCAGAGAAGCCTGGCTGGACATGCTCATTTTGGAAGTCTTCCACATGTACATCTTTCCTATGTGCACGTTTATCACCAACTGCCTCTTAGGGACCAACAAATCCTCACCAGTGTCATAGCCCTGAGTCCTAGTCTGGCTTCAGACCAAAAAAAAATGGGGAGTGTTTTTATACCTCTAGCTCCTGAACAGTGGGACTTGTGGGACCTCGGGCTTCTACTATCCAGGACATCCCCCATCTTGACTTCTGCCACAAATACACTACGGGGGAAGAGGGTGTTGGGTTAGCTTTTCTTACTCCATCTTTAGGAGCAATGCAGCATGAAGGAGCAGGATGGGACAAAGGGAAAAACTGCCAGCTGAGTTCTGTAAGTAGAAACTACTGGGCGGGGGGGGGGGTGCTGTACAAAGTCCTCCTCACTTAGAATTGACAAGCAGACTCCCTGGGGACAAGAGGACAGTTGTCACTCTGTCTGGCAGCATTTTGTGCAGTCCAGGGAGCCTCAGATCTTGTGGTCTCCAAGTAGATATCTATCAGCCAGGCCCTCAAGAATCAAATTTTAGTTGACTAGAGCTAGATAGGTGAGAGACACCAGAGGCTTACAAGGCAGAGACCTGTGCTGAGTTAATTAGCATATATTGACTCATTCAATCCTCCTGATAGCCCTAGAGAGAAGGGACTTATCATCCTTCCCATAACTCTGATGAGAAAACCAAAACAAAGAGAGAGGAAGAAGACATTTGAGTTCAGGTTAATCTGCACCAGGGTACCCCAGCTCTTGACTGCAAGTGTGTATCTGTTGCATTGTATGACGCTTTTATCTCCCTGATCAGGATGAAGGGATTACAGTCCTTCCTCAGCCAACCTTGCTATTGATTTAAGAGACCTGACCACCCCCACCATCCATTTAACTTGAATGTGAGTGGGGGCTGTGAGCAGCCCTGTTGGATAGGCCTGCAGCCCCCACCATGCCACGAACAGACCCTCGGAGTCTTCTCGACTTCCTGTAGTATGGTTTTCCTGGCTCCTTATTGCAAGGGCAAGTATTCTTTGGGAGGACAGCTGTTTGGGTTTGTTTTTCTCTTGGAAGGTCAGTGCTCATTTCTTTACCATCTCATAATTCTGGATAAAAAGAGGCCAGAACTCTCCCGTTTGTTACATGAGCACGGAGGGAAAAAAAAACCAGTGTCTTTGGAGAAAGGCTGGGGCCAGGCAGATGCCGGTCAAGGCTGGGAGGGGTAGGAGGGGATGTTGCAAACCCCCCACCAAGGCTCCACAGTCCTGCATCCTTTCTCTTTATGCAAAGATAGGAACACACAGTGTAATTGAGTTAATTAGCATCTACAGCTGGGAAACAGGCTTCAGGAGACTGAGACATGGCTTACATTGTTTTAAACAGTGAGCAGCCAGTCTCCCATTCTCCCATAGCCTTCTGTTGCTGCAAAGGCAGGAGGCTGCACATTGGCTGGGAAACAGAGCAAGGCAGGGAGGGGGACTGTGGAGCATCTAGCCTGGCCTTACTATTTTCATCTGTACCCGAGTATGGGTCAGTGCCCTCGGCCAGTGCTGTCCAGTAGAACTTTCTGTGATGATGAAAGTGTTCTATATCTGCACTGTCCAGCACAGTAGCCACCACAGTAGTCTCATGTGTCTACATGAGACGATGGGGCACTTGAATGTGGCAAGACCAGCTGAGGACTCAGTTTTTCATCGTATTTGATACTCACTGACTTAAGTAGCTATGTCACAGCCTAAAGACAAAGAAAAGCCCAGCAGACCCAGAGCATCTGCCTCTTTCCCACCTTCACACTTCTCATCTGCCTGTTTCCCTGTGCCTCTCTGCAGCAGGGCAATCATGCTTCAAGGCAAGGGCACGAGTGAGGTGGCTTCTCCAGGTGTCCCCTGAGCTCTGACTTGCCCCGGCGTATTACTGTACTATAGAAATGCTTCCCTTTGCTGCTTGGGCAGATTCATGCCTCTGCTCATGAATCATGGCCAGATTCACTCGTGCATTTAAAGGTTATTGATTGAATATATCCACCGGGGAGACAAAGATAAATACCAAAGCTCTGTGCTTAAGAATGTGGCTGTTTAAATTCCAGAAAAGGAGCTAGGATGAGAGCCAGAGAAAACCCAGCTCCCCTTTTCATTCCTTATAGGGAGACTCTGGGTACCCCATCCTGTCCTCTAGCTAGAAAGAGACTAGAGAATCCCCCCCCCCACCCACCCACCCACCCACGGAGCTGGCCTGGCAGAGCCCCGTCCTCTTCCTAGGCTGTGGATTCTAAGTAAGCCTCAGTTCCTTCAGCTGCCATAAATCAAGTCGCTACATCTGGGCCACCTAGTTTTCTTTTATGTTTGATTATGAGGTCAAGGTAGAGCAGATAATAAACCCCAGCCGGGGACCAGGTTTTTCATGGCAGGACCAAGAGCCCTGTAGTGAAAGGTCAGATTCAAGGAGCACCTGGTCCCCTTCCAGACCCACTGGATTCTATGGGAAACGAAGCCAGGTTGGAATGCTTGCAGCTGCTGGTAAAGCTCTGACCCCCACCAGAGGGCAGCAGCAGCCCTAGGCAGGTTGGGGGAGGTGGACGAGCTGGGACCTGATACGGGCAGCGGTGCTGTGTGCAGGGCCGCCCACACTGGGATCCGCTGGGTGCGCAGCTGCACCTGCCCTCAGTTCGCTAGAACCTGGAAAATGACAGAGTTCTCAGGTGCTCGTGATATCATGGGGAGATGCCAGTGTGCCCGTGTGTGCCTCTGCGGGTGCTGCTGTACACTGCGAGGGGGCGCCAGCAAGTGAGACATCGGGTCGCTGGTTGGAGGGACTGTGACTAAGAATCTCAGTAGACCCAGAACCCTTGATATCCCAGTGACTGGGTAAGGTGACCGCTGCTTCCCTTGCTTAGTCATTGGATAAAATCATAGACTCAAAGGGAACCGCACAGCTTCCAGAAGAGAAGGATACTGATTACTCCACCCTTCCCATTTCCTGCGGTGCTCTCCCGTCTATAGACACAGTGACACATGAAATGTGCTTCTGGTGCCTCCTGGATAATTTTCCAGGACGTCATACACAAATGAGCTTTGTCCTGCCTTCCTCCCCCACCCGCCCGCCTCCCTTCTCCACTCTCCCCACGCGTGTGTCCGCCTTCCTTACACTTTAAATGCATGCTGTGGAGATACACAAGCTGAGGGAAAGAACTAGAGGAATAATCCGAGAAGCAGGAGAAGGAACCACTCAAATTCCGGATTTTATTTATGTATTTCCGGGTTTTAAACTTGCTAACAACCCCTAGAAATGAGCCTGGTTGTGTGGGCGTCAGTCTCCCTCGCCATCTGCTGGCTCCCGGAGGTATTGACAGGAAGTCCTCCTGTAAAGCCCCCCAGCTCCTTTCCCACACCTCACTGTCCCCAGATACCTAAGTGATAGGCCCCACCTGGGAAAGTAGAACCAACCAACAACTGGGGGCGCATCCAAACTTTCAGTTTGCCCGTCTGGAGCAACCAAAGAGCCCACAAACTCTGGGAGTGGGGAGATACCGGCCCTCAGAACCCCCACCTTGTTGAGGCCATGAACTGGCAAAAGTGTTTTAAATTCTTTACAGAATTCCTTTGCTTTCTGGTCCTTTGTTCTTTAAGAGCCAGAGAGCACACCATTGAGATAGATTGTACACTTGTTTCTGCCTGGACACAGTGGAATGAACTGTGTCCCTCAAAGGACTTCTGGGAGCTGGTTCAGTCAGCTACAGCAGGCCCCGGCTTCCAGGGCTCTCTCCTTAAAGAGAACATTCCCAGTAGCCCAGCTGAATGAGACTCCTGAACCATCTCTGGCTTTCCAAGATGGGCTAGAGCAGACCCCTGATGTTACACATGTATTTACTAAAGTTTACCCAGGGATAGTCTCAACTGGAGAAGGGACTTGGCCAAGCACCCCCAGGGTACCCTCTGGCTTTCAGTGACAGGTGTCTCCTGCCATCCCCCAGGCAACAGTTTCCCACTGCTTTTTGAGGGCTGGGATGCCTGACAGGGCCCGAAGAGTCTGAACCTACTGCCTCACAGTGAGGTGGCCCAGCCAGTCATGGTTAGCTCCCCCTCCAGGACCAAGCCCCAGGTTGGGGCCTGTTACTAGACGATGGGGCCCTAGCCTTTCCCTTTCCACAGAGTGGCCCCAAACCAACTCTGCTCCTGCCTGCATCCCTACCCCCCATCTAACCTGCACCATAAGCAAGGAAAGTTGGTTTAGTGCAAGACATGATGCTTAATTCCTAGAACCTGGGGCTGGGGATTTAGCTCAGCGGCATAAGCACCTGCCTTGCAAGCAGGCAGGCGGTTGTGAGTTCGATCCCTGGTACTGATAAAAAAACAAAAAATTCCTAGAACCTGCATTCCGCCTCCACACCTGGGAGACTCAGCCTGGGACAGGTCATCACAGGGCGCTGTGATAGCATGGAGGCATGGCACTGGGGAAAGAGCGTGTGAAGCCAAGTGCCTGGCTATCAGCATTCCTAAGTGTCCCAGGGATAATGGAATGGGATTTTACTTCACCCCATTTTCGTTACTTGGGTGTCACTCTAATCTGTCCTCTTCTCTGAGTATTTGAAAACAGGGCAGTGATGTCAGGGCCTCCTGTCCCCAGCTGCCCCTGGTCTCATCAGGGACAACCTGCCTATACCACGCCCACCCAGGAACAGCAACGTAAGGTTCCCCACTCTGGGTCTAAAGCTGGGGGTCAGGGGGCTGAGAAGAGGAAACCTATGAGAAGAGAATTGACTGAAAATCGTGAACCGAGAATGGCCAGGCAGGTGGAATTAACTAACCAACAAATACGTGAACAAAATTCTACTTCTCTAAAGGTCGTAAGTCAGCTAAGTATAGACTGTCACCAAGTCTCTCCTATATATAACTGCTGCTACTTCGGCCAGCTGTCGGCCTCTCTTAGGCTGGAGCTGAGTAATGTCCCGGTCTCCCAGGGCCTGGAGCACAAAGCCAGCTCTGAGCTGAGGCAGGCAGCAAGGTCTCTGGATGCCATCTGGCTCCACATCATTCCCCCTCCAGGCCACAAGTCAGGCTCTTCTTGTCTCCTGTAAGGACTCTGTCTGCTGTCTCTCTGTCTCCGGTCCTTGTCTCCTGTAAGGACTGTCTGCTGCATCTCAATGCCCTACAGTTCCAAAAGCATGAAGCTCTCACCAGAGGAACAGACTTGGTCATTCTTGTCCCTGCCCAAGCTTCTTGTTTCCCCATTTGCCTGCATCTCCAGCTCTGCACATCTCAAACCACCCTCCACTGCCCCTCATACACCGCATGTGTCAGCAGGACACTGTTAAGCTTCCTCTTCTCTAGTCTAGACCCACTGAGCAGAGCCTCTTCTTGCCCTAAAATGACCCACTCTGCTGGACGCCAGGAAGGAGAGCCCCCATCTACCTCATCCTTTATTACTCCCTTCACCCCAGGCCTGGAAACTGACCCCCAACCTCGTCTCCCTGCAGAGAAAGACTCCAGTGAACATGAGGAGCCGACTACCTCCGAGGTGACCGAAGAGACCTACGCCCCAAAGATCTTCCGGCCCAAGCACACCCGCCTCTCCGAGCTGAAGGCTGAGGCCGTGAAGAAGGATCGCAGGAAGAAGCTGACCCAGTCCAAGTTCGTGGGGGGAACCGAGAACACTGCCCACCCTCGGGTCACTTCCGCTTCTGAGATGAGACAGGAATCTGAGCAGGTCAGTCTTGGGGATTGTTGGCCCCTCTCTCCCTCGGCTGCCATGCCACCATTTGACCTTTCCCTGCTTCCGTGTGGGTGTCTGGGGCTGCAGGAGATTCACAGGCCAGACCTAACAAGGCCCAGTGGCTTACTGGGGTGCTCAGTTCAGGAAGGATAATTTCTGGGACTCACATTTATCAGGACTAAGAGCTTGTCCCGGTGAGTGAGTGTGGAGGCAGGAGTCACTCGGGAGTGCCTGCCTGCCACCCATGTGACCCCCGGGGCTGTGTCCAGCCCTAGTGGAGGCTGAATATTCTCCTAGAACACCCAGAGACGGCAGACTGAGAGGAACTGCTCAGCAGGACTGAAAAGCTACAGGGAGACTCTGTGCCTGGTCCAACGCAGACTTTTAGTACACCCCAGGGACACGGAAGAGAGGAAAGGTCTTTAAAAGCAGCTGATTAGAACTAAAGATGGTGGGCCGGGGATCTAGCGCAGCGGCTCAGCACCCACCTGGCAAGCATGAGGTCATAAGTTTGATCTCAGGACCAAAAAAAAAAAAAAAAAAAAAACTAACCTAACTAGTACAGTGACTTTAGACCCCACACCTGGATCATACATCTGTACATCAGGGTGGTTCTCTCTGGGATTCTGCCATGCCTCTCATCCCTCCTGTCCACACAGGGCCCCTGCCGCAGACACGTGGAAGCTTCCCTGCAGGAGTTCAAAGCGAGCCCACGCATGGTGCCCCGTGCCGTGTACCTGCCCAACTGTGACCGCAAAGGATTCTACAAGAGAAAGCAGGTACGTTCCCCCGTGTGGCCTCCCAGGCTCAGGCACATCCTGGCACCTACCAGGAAACCGCTGTCTCCCACAAGCGGCTGAGAGTTCCACCCTCAGTGAGGTAGTGTTTCCCCAACCTCCAAGGTCCATTCGCACACTGAAATTGTCATTGTCCTTGTGTGCTCTTGTTGTAAATTTCAGCTTCTCACTAATCCCTCTTCTCTATATGAATTCATCAGAGGAAACGTTACAGTATCCCTCAGATCACGTGTTGTCTGTGTTCCTTGAATCCCTTTCTGCTACACACACACACATACACACGTGTGCACACACACAAATGCATACATGTATATGAACACACATATCCATGCACACACACATAAACATGCACACAGAGACTCTAAAGCCTCTTCCCTCTCTGTACCAGTTGAAATCAGTTCATGTCCCTTTGCAGCCAGGCTACCCTTAAAGTACCACCCCACTTTCTGACTGTTTATTGTCACATAACCAGCAGTGCTTAGGCTTTTGGCTGAGGTGGACTCTGAGGGTTTTGCATTTCTTCCAAGTTCCCAGAAGACCCTGATGTGGCCTAAAGGGAGCCCCTACCTATGTCAGCAATGAAGAGCCAGGCGACACCGAGGTCCATCTTGGTTGTGCCACGGGCTCGCTGTGTCCCCTGGGTTTAGTTGTGGAACGTATCTGTGCCTCCCACTTCTCCTGGGGAGGGGACACTGGCAGTCCCCACAGCACTTGATCAGGAGTAGGTGAGCCCACCGTGGAGCTCTAGGATAGCTCCTGCCGTGTGGGAAGGGCTAAGAGGTGCCTGGCACATGAGAAAGCTGTGACAGTCCCTCCTACCACAATAGGCTAGTGCCATTAGCACATGTAAGAGATGGGCCTCCTGCCTTGAGTATCCCTGCAGGACCCCAGGCCAGGCAACACAGCAAAGAGGTGGCCAAGGGCAGGCTGTCTAAAGCAGCTCTGTTCTCTAGGACTCCAGGACTGCCAAGGTTGGGGATAGCGGCCCCCAACCCCCTGGGGATAAGTGCTTGTCTTGGTAGGGAAGAGGCAGGGCAGACAGGCCAGGCCTCGGTGCAGCGTCCTCACTGTCCCTTGCTCCCCTACACCTCAGTGCAAGCCTTCCCGTGGCCGCAAACGTGGCATCTGCTGGTGCGTGGACAAGTACGGGATGAAGCTGCCAGGCATGGAGTACGTCGACGGGGACTTTCAGTGCCACACCTTCGACAGCAGCAACGTTGAGTGACGCGTCCCCTCCCCCCGCCCCCCCACTCCCGCCCCAATTCCAGCCATCGCCTCCCTCCACCCCAGGACGCCACTCATTTCATCTCATTTAAGGGAAAATATATATGACATATATTTGAGGAAACTGAGGACCTCGGAATCTCTAGCAAGGGCTCCACTTTGAAAATGGCAGCAACAGAGGTGCAAGCAGAGAAGGAGACACCCCTCCTCCCCTTGAAAATGGTTTTCTTTCTGAGGCAAGTTGGATGAACAGAGAAGAGAAAAGAAGATGAGCAGGAGGGAGGGAAGGGAAGAACGTGCAGAAGAAAGCGAACGATGGGCAGGATTACCAGACGGAAGGGAGGTGTGTGGGCCGAAGGACAGGGCAGGAACCAGGCCTGGGTCTGTCCCCGAAGTCCAGCCCCAGCTGAGGCTAGGGAGAGGTTGGGGCACTAGGTCCAACAGGGGGCGTTTCCATGACACCCTTGAGTTTTCTTACTTTGGATTGGTCAGGGGGAGAAAGGAAAAGATACAATGTGTCAGTGCCTCTCTCATCTGTCTCTTCCTCTGGCCACAGGGTGGACAACTTGACCCCACCCCTCCTCTCCTCTTATGCCAGTGGGGTGTCATTTCTCCCCCAAATTTATAAAGACTAAAATGCATTCCATTCCTCTGAAAATAAGCCAAATTCATAATCGAGTGAAATTAGGCAGACTTTCCTAAGAAGACCCGTAAATATTAAACTTGTATGCGTAGTGCGCTCCTCTGAGACGTGAACACACCCCACACTAGAAAGACTCATCCTTCCAGTGAGCAGAAGCGTGACATGTCATTCATCTCCCAACTAGCACAGCAGCCTTGTGGAGGAGGATAGGCTGAAAAAACAAAATAAAAAAAAAAAAAAAAATTGGGCTTGTATCTATCTGCAAGCCTCCCTATATAGGCATATCAATCTATTTTCTTTTTGTCTTTTTTTTGCTTGCTTTCTTTCAAAAGTTTGCATTACCTCTTCAAAGTAGTTCTACGGGGGCACTGAGAGCTTCCTCATTCTGGGAAAACCACATTCTCTGCTATAACTCAACACATGAGCTTTGCTGCCTCTAGTTGAGGCTTTCCCAGGAGCTGAGAACTCAGCCCTTTGCAGGCCCAGCACTGGATTTTTAATAATGTCCCGTGTGTGTTCACACAGGGCCACCAAGCTGGGCTGCCGCCAGCACTCAGTGCTGTGTGCCCGCTCGACCCAGCTCATCCCGTTTCAGAACATAACTGCTGCTGGGCACTGCACCAGGCAAGCCCCGCAGGTCTAATTTGACCACTGGTCCTGCCCCAGCCTGATGGCTTTCATCCGGACAGCTCCGCAATTCTGCAGAGCAAGAGAGAGGCTGACATGAGAGTTGGCAAAGAGGGAGATGGTGGAAAAATGGTTTCAAAAGAGGAAAGCAATCAGTGGAGCAGCGGGCCGAGGGCTGGAGGATCAGAAAAGCAACAGAGCGGAGGGGAAGCCAAGACAACTTTCTGTGGCTTCCCTCTACCACAGCCTTCTGGGGTTCAAGAGAAAGGAGAGAGGAAAATGGGGGTACAGAAAGGAGCTCAGTCCAGGCCACAGGGCCAGGCAAGGGGAATAATTTTAGACGAGTTTTAGACTGGAGAAGCCAGCAAGAACAAGAACCAGTAGACTGGCCTCAAAGGGACAAGAGGATGTGCTCACCTTCAGCCCACCATGCGGCACCAAAGCCAAAGGGTCCTAAAGTTCATTGCCTGTTCTGGCCAGTTCATGCTTCCTCCCTGGGCTGGAGGAGGAAGACAGGCCCGGGAGGACCTGGGAACAGAAGCGTCAAGGGTGCTGTCATTTGGCAGCAGGAGTCTGATTGACTCCCTCTCTGTGCTGACTTCCTCAACCCAAGGGTGACCTTGGGACTGTCCTCTAAGATTGAAGATACCCTGCTGGGAAAGGGCACTCGGGCGCTAGGCAAGAAGACCCTTTGTTGCTGTGGAAACACTACTTTCCACTCTCTTGATAGCATGACTCGGTGGAGACCAACTCCAACACCAAACTTGAGGCACGAAGAGGGACAACAGAGTGACAAGAATCAAGGAATCAAAACGCCTTGCTATGACAGCTGGGGACGCTCCCTGCTCCCCGGACAGGACAGCTGACCCGGCATGGGAGAGTTGGTTGATCTTCGTGAAACAAAAGGCCCGATGGCAATGAAGCAGGAGGACTTGCAGGATCTGCAAGCCAGCGCGCTGCAGCTCTCTGCACAAGTGTCCCCAAGCCCCCAGCTCACACTTCTCTGTGTCCTAGGCCAGTATTCTAAACCTTCCTCTGCCGTTCTTCTGTTGCATCTTGAGCAGTCAGCTAACTGGGAGCTGCCAAAAAGATACTGGGGTGCCATCCCCCTAAGAAAAGCCTGAGCCAGGAACTGCCTCCCCCCACCCCTCCAGGCATGGACCTGACCCCTGAAAGGGCTCTCTCTCTCTCCCTCACTGTTTACTGGACCTTGACCTGGCCTCAGCCCTCACCCGGGGCGTTTGCTGTCAGCCACAGGTGGAAGATGGTGGTCTGGCTTCACCTGCTGCAGGACTCTTCAGGCTGCCCCAAGTTCCTGGCTACTAACCCACACTCTCCACGCTTGCGGAAGGTGGGCGTGGGCAGCTGACCTCTCCTAGAGAAAGCTGGACCTTTGTGGATGGATGGGACTAAACCTCCCAAATGAGAGGTCTGATTGAGCCCACGGTGGGGAGATGATTGGGAGGGGCAAGAAGCCACCGTCCCCCCAGCAGCAGGCAGAAAAGTGGGCTTGCAATGGGGTGAGCAGCAGGCACGCTGGCTCCAGCCGGGCCTTCAGCTCCCCTAGAGGCCTCAGAGGCGGGGGCATCTATGGCTGTACCTGCCCCCGCCCCTCCCCTCAGGAGGCCTCCCCTCACTCCTTTGACTCATCCCTCATTCTGCAGTAGAAAAGATACCTCTGTCTTCCCTCACTACCCCAGGTAACTGCGGGAGGCCCCGCCAGGACTGAGCCTCCTCCGCAGCCCGCCCTGACCACCAGGAAAACAGGGCACCTGGACAGGAAGAGACTCAAATGTTTCTCTGACAGCCAGGCCTAGACAGACAGGCCTGGGGACACCAGCCCCACATAGGCAAGGAAGGGCGGCCCTCTATGGTCACCCCTCTTCTCCCCTGGCCCCTTCTTCTCATCACCTCCTCTGTCTCCATGGTAACCCTGCAGGGCTCCCCTCCTCCCACCACCAGGTCCTCAACAACACGGGAGCTGTCAGGGCAACTGCCATGCCTCCCCAGACCTTTGCAGGGCCACACCCCTCTCCATCTATCAACTCAGAACCCTAGAGGGCTCCAGTTCCCAATTCAGACTTGAGAGGGGAGTGGGCCAGAGAGGAGACCCTTTAGTCTCAGAGAGGAACCACTGGCTTCTGAGAAAGGAGGTGTTTGGAGACAAGGGAATGAACAGGATTTCACCAACCAGCAACCTGGGTGTTGTACTGTCTTTATTTTTAAAACCACTAAAGTGCAAGAATTATTTTGCACTGTTTCTCCACTTATTTTTGTTTTGTTTTGGGGGTTTTTGGCCTTTTTTTCTTTTAGGTTATAGTTTCTTTGTTAAAACGTACTTTCTTGGTTTTCTAATGGTTTTCTAATGGAGTAGACAGATCAGCCACTTCACAGACTCTGGCTCCTCTCCTAAATCCTTCCCGATGGAGAAAGGCAAGTCGGGGGGGACAGAGGGGAAGGGCACCCCGGCCACCCTGCTCTCCGGTCCCTGGTCACCAGCCTCAGCCCCACCTCCGCCGCCACCACCACGACACGTAGCCCACGTGGATAGTACAGTTTCCAGACAAGATTCCCTCAGATTCCGAGTTGCCTACCGGTTGTTTCTGGTGTTTTGTTTTTGTTTTTGTTTTAAAGACAGCAATAACCACCGCACATATTACTGTAGTCTTTATTAGTGTTACATAACGCCATACCATAGCTCTGTTCTCTCCTCGTTTTTGTTTTCAACTTAAAAAAAAAAAAAAGCTCATCTTTACTGGTGAAAAGGATGGAAAAATAAACCAACAAACAAAGCAGTTTGTGGAAAAAAAAAAAGCTGGGAAAAAAATCACCTGAATGCGGAAGAGCTCGCTCCTGTTTAGTATTTTGTACTTAAGGAAATAAAAAGAAAAAAAAAAAAAACCCAGAGGATCTCACGTTTTATTAAAAAGTGAAGATTGCTGTATACTATTTATTCAACTTATAATTTATGTTACTCCTTGATCTTTGTCTTTTGTCATGGCAAAGCATTTATTTAATAAAGTTATGCATCAGCCAGCCTGCGTGGGCTTCCTCCGGGGACACAGGGCAAGTAAGCCGGGGCACCCAGGACTTCCTCAGGCCACCAGGGGAAGAGGAAAGGACCCAAGTGAGGTCAGAGCCCAGCGTTTCTTCCCTCCAGAGGCAAACGGAGGTGGCCACTTCTCACAGAGAGCTGTCCACTATTCATTCAGACCGGCCACTTCCAGTCCCTGACCTGCTGGGCCACCCTTCCAGAGGGCACAGCCTGACAGGGCTGCTGAGTGAATGGAGTCAAAATCCTAGGACTGTCAAGCCCTGGACACATGTAATGACCATTACGATTACTGTCACCTCAGCTGTCATTAAATACAGTGGTCTTCACCCATCCCTTAATGATGAGGAATCTCGTCCCCTTAGAGAGGAGGTGAAGAAAGGCATTTCTAGAATGTTCCCCAGGTTCCTATTCTAGTGCCTTGGAAGCTCTTCCTTCCTGCAAACCTTCAACCAGAGTGGATTCTATTTCCAGCTCCTACCCAGCCCCCTTTGCCGTTGTGCCCAGTGAAGGGAAAGCTAATGACCCTCAGCCTGCAGTCACAGGCTCCTACCTTCTGCCTCAGTCTCCCTGTGGTGCTCCTCCTTCCTCAGCCCTTTCTTCCCCAGGCCTTTCTCTGTGTTCTTTGTGGGTTCTTCATTACAGAGCCTAGTGCAGAAATACCACCCTGTAAGCACGGCCCTGCTGGCACCACAGGCCTCCCAGGCCATCAGCATAGCCGGGGAGATGCAAACGGTGGC
This sequence comes from Cavia porcellus, assembly GCF_034190915.1. NCBI lineage: Eukaryota > Metazoa > Chordata > Mammalia > Rodentia > Caviidae > Cavia > Cavia porcellus. Next base: position 53,769,821 of record NW_026947509.1, on the reverse strand, counting down.
ATCACTGCTCTGCCCAGCTCAACAATGAGGCCCCTAGGGAGCCCTGGTGTCCCGATCTCGGAGTCATGTGACAAGTGAACTCACAGGGCACCCCTGCCTGCCGGGGGCTTGGCCCTTCTCAAGACACACATTCTTCTGGGGTGGCTCAAATTCTCCAGGTTCCCTCCAGTTCACAGTAACTGGTGCAGCCCAAGAGGTGCATGTGACTCAGATGCCCAGTCACCAGCCCCTGCCTCCAGTGCCTACCAGTGAAGGTAAAGACAGAGTATGAGTGCGGCAGTGGCATGTGCAGGGAGGGGACAGAGTCAGAGAACAGGAAAAGGAACCCCCAAAAGGCTCGCCACGCTATGCCCTGGACGTCTCTCTCGTGTCTCCATTGGAGATGCTCACCCAGCCGCGGCCTATACTGTATACACACCTGGAGGGGGTGTGAAGAAGGATTCTTCTCCTAGAGACTTCTTTTCTGGGGCTGTCAACCTCCAGGCTTCACAAGCCTAGCCTACCCCACCAGTCCCCCCATTCATCTCCTGTCTCCTGCCTTCCCCACCCTCATCTCCAGCTCCTGAGCACAACCCAAAGCCATTTAGCAATCTGCCTCTGGGCACTCTATCCCCCAGACAGCACCAGGAACTCCAGGGGACAACTAGGTGGCTTAGGGACCACAGGATCTGCCTGCGGTCAGGGCCTGGGATCTGCTGGCCCCCACCCTGCTGACACTTCTCAGCTCTCTTGGCCTTTGTCTCCAACCACCTGCAGAATCCGCTGAGCCTTGGGACTCGTGGGTTCCATATCCAAAGCTCTGCCAATCCCACTCCTCTAGTATTCTACCACTACACAGAAAAATGGGGCAGACACTTCAAGTCAGATTTTAGTCAGTCTTTGGTTTCTCCTGTTTTGCTTCTCAACCCATAAGCCTTTGCAAAGCTCCACCCTCAGCCTCTGCTTCTCTGGGGCTCCCCTGCCCAGCAGCACTTTAGTCCTGTGTAAGCCTCACCTTCCAACATGCCCTCTGCTGACCAGCACTGCTGAGTCCTTCTGAGCAAAGATCCCATGTGCCGACATCACTGACGGCCCAGGCTCTGGAGTCTCCAACCTGCCCAAAGGGCAGGATCCCTCCTTCCTCCAACCCAGCCCAACTTTCTCTGCACTGCAGAGGAAAGGAGTGACAGAGGTGAAGAAAGACAGAGGGACAGAGGTCAACAGTGGCTTCTAGACAGAAGTGATGGGACTCACTCATGAGCTGAATGTCAGGAGAGGGATGAGGAGAAGCCAAAGGACATCTTCTCCACCCGCCACGCTGTGGAACTCAAAGTGTCCACCAATGAACTCATCCTGTAAGCTCAGGTACTTTGGCCTCTCTTACCATTGTATCTTACAGCTTACAAAGTTCAACCTCAACGATGGCAAAATTTCCACATGACGTCTTCCCTCAAACCATCCTTTTTTCTCTTGTCCCCCTTTTTCCTGTGTCCTCTTCCCCTTTACCCTATTTTCACTCCTGTCTCGGACAATGGCGCCATTGTTCACCAAGTTGTCCAAGTCAGGCATCAGTCCTGACTCGTCACTGAAGCCCATACCAAGAAGCCACCAAATCCTAGGATCAGAGACCTTACTGACAACCTGACCCTCCCCGACTTCAGGCCTTGCTCATGTCTCGCTGCAGAGCTGCAAATGCTCCAGCTGGGGCGCCCCACCTCACCCCTCCCTTTGTACCCTGCTCTCCATACTAGACAGGTACATAGAAGATACGTAGACAGATAGGTAGATGAGATAAGATAGATAGATAGATAGATAGATAGATAGATAGATAGATAGATGATAGACAGAGATAGATTATGTGTGAACCATAGGGTGCTGGAGATTGAGCCCAGGGCCTCACGCATGTTAAGCAAGTGCTCTACCACTGAGTTACATCCTCAATCATTTTTTAATCCTATTTTATCTTACCTTACCTTATTTTGAGATAGAATCTAGCTAAGTTACCCAGGCCAGTCTCTAATTGGCAATTCTCCTGCCTCAGCCTCTCAAGTAGGTGGCATTACGGGGGTGTGCCATAATACCCCGCCTTGTTGCAGCTCACTGTCCAAACTCAACCCAGCCGTGCTCATCCCAGGCCTAAATCCCTTCCTTGGTGCCTACCAGCTCTGGGTACACAGTTCCAATTCGTGCTAAAGAGCTCCTTTCTGGGTTCCTCTTCAGCCTGGTCCCACTTCCGGTCTTTAACCGCGTAGAGGTCGCCAGGTTTCCTGCGCACCTCAGGACTGAAGGTTTGCACACGTTCCCTGTCTGGACCCATCATCTAACCCCCACCCCACAGCACACCGAACGTTTCCCTCAGACCTGCCTGTGCTTTACACGGTCGTCTTCCAGCACCAACATGCCTTGTAATTGCTCTATGCGCCCCCTAGAGGGCGTGGTGCGCCTCACGTGCTGCTTGTCCTGGATTTTAACTGTTTTCCTTCGTGGTAGGATCAGCCTTGAAAGGCAAAGGCCACCGATCTTTCATCTTCGCATCCAAATGCCTGTCACCTGAGCCCAGGACGCTGAAAAGTTACATTTCAGCAGCATCGAGATTTCATATTCGCAAAGAACTGACCCCGATGTTTAAAAATGAGGCTAGGGGCTGGGGATTTAGCTCAGCGGCATAAGCGCCTGCCTTGCAAGCAGGCGGTCGTGAGTTCAATCCCCAGTACCGATAAGAATGAAAAAGACAAAAAAAAAAAAAAAAAAAAAAAAAAAAAAATGAGGCTAATGAGATTTACAGGGGTTATAAATGTGTTCAAAATCACAAAGCTCTCAAGTAGTAAATTTCAGACATATTTAACAGATCGAGCAACTGCAGCGGGACTCTCCACATCTGGAGGTTGGGAGACAAGGCCGAGCCTCCTGGGCCGGTACCCGCGGAGGCGCGCAGGGCCCCAGGCTTGTACTGTTTTATGTCACTGTCTCGAAATTCTCATCATTTCTGAACAAGGGGCTCCGCGTTTTCATTTTGCCCTGGCCCTTTTGTATCAAGTCACCAACCCTACAGAAGAATCACATGGTACAAGGGACACAGCTCAGGAGGACAGTGCCCGCCTGGCAAGCACAAGGTCCTGAGTTCAATTCCTAGTACCAAAAAAATAATAATCACATGGGAGAGACACTTGAGTGAAGATTCGGTCCCTCTCTTAAGAGGCAGCCCCAGGAGCCTCTCTCCAGTTGTGTGAGTTCTTGGGCCCTCTCTCAGACGCCCTGTACCAGGGTCTGCTGCTGACAACCAGACTCCAAAGTTAGTCAGTGTGTGTCCCTTGCTTATAATCTCAGCCAGTTGCGAGGCCGAAGCAGCAGGATTGTAAGTTCTAGGCTGGCCTGGAAACATTAGCAGGAGCTTGTCTCACAATAAAAAATAACAGTGCTGGCCTAGCATGGTAAGGAAGGACGGACAGAGGGACGGAGAGAAACCCAGGGTCCAAGGTAAACTCAGCTGCAGTTCCCATATGCCACCACAAGGCGGCAGTACAGCCTCAGTGTTGGAAATTGTCAGGCTTCAATTTGAGAAGCCCAGTCGGCTCCAGGTAAGGCATCTGTGGGCTGCAGAGACTCTCGCTCTATCCAGCTTTGTGCCTATGCAGGCTCAATTACAGCTCTAGATCCCACGACCCATCAGGTGGTGCGGTCCTGAAGTCAGATCCACCACGAAGGCGCCACCACACCCCAGATGCCTCTTCTTCCCACAGGCATAGCAGAGTCCATGGCATCTCAGGAGCCCAGTGTGAAATGTTCTGGAAAAGACCTGTGCCAGGTGGCAGCCTTGGCCCCATGAGACTCCAGACCACCAGGTACAGCGCCCAAGTACTCTGCAGTCTCACAGGTCCCCACCCTGTCCTTTAGGCCGGAAGCATTCCCATAGCCAGAGGAAAAACTGGCTGGGGACAGGGATGACACAGCTGGCAATGACGGTGAGAGGCAGCAGGTCCTGACCCGAAGGTCCCATCCCTGGCTCTGCGTCACAATGCCTTAGGAAAGGGAGCGTCCACCCCTGCCTGGGCTGCCCTGCACCAGTTAACCAGAGCGCAGAGGGAGCTCTGGAGCTTTAGCCACAGCTGGGCATCCTGGGCCCAGCCCATCAGCCCCTGTACAGTCGCTGAGGAAACCAGGATGATCCACTCCACATGGGGCTGTTCCTCCAGGCCCCGGTGCTTCACCCCGCCATCCCTGCTCCAGGCTGTTTCTAAGCTCCCAGATCCGCTTCTGTCCCCAGTCCTGGCCAGGGCAATTCAGGCACCTCTAGGGACGTTTTCTTCCCTGTTAGATGGAACTAATAAAAATGCTTTTTTAACAAATTCGTGATTAACTGAATTATTATATAGTATACCTCATGGCCTGGTGCAGCCTAAATTCAGCCTCCCTCTGTTCCTGCGGCTGCAGGTTTTTGCACTCCAGGTAAGCTCATCTCCTACCTACCAAGGACCCCAAGTGTTCCCCAGCCTCTGCACACCTGCTGGATAGAAAGGGGTACAGGGTGAGGCCACTGTGGCTGGAGGGAGGGGTTCAGACTGAAGACACCAAGGAGGGTAACAGAAAGTGACAAAGCTGATTTACAACTTCATTTAAGAAACCGCCTTCTGAGGGGCTGGAGATTTAGCTCAGTGGCATAAGCGCCTGCCTTGCAAGCAGGCAGTCATGAGTTCGATCCCCGGTACCGCAAAAAAAGAAAAAAACAACAACAAAAAAAGAAACCGCCCTCTGATACAGTAACTCAGTCTCCACGGTTTCAGTCTGTTTCCCTCGCGCATACATAGTTCTTTGTATCCACCTGACATTTGCTAGTCAGATGGAGCCCTTGAGGAACAGCCGCAGAATTCTCAGGGTGACACACTTGTGAATGAGACTTCAGCGACAGACCGGGCCCTGGCTTTCCAGGCTGAAGTGAAACCTCCCGCGGGGGCAGAGGGCACTTTCACCTGACGCTTCGGATGGTGGACTCCCTTCTGATGGTGGTCTCCCACTGCGTGACACAAGGACCACAGACCCTGTCTCCACCCCTCCTCCTATAAAGGACCAGCCAGGCCGTGATGGGGACTGGAACCCTCGCCTGGCCGCAGCAGGCAGCTCGTTCTCCTGTCCATCCTTCTGGTTCCCATTATGGCAGGAAATTTTGCCAGGGCAAATAGGCAGAGGACAGCTTAGCAAGTACCTTTCCCGGGACCCCAAAGACTCGAGTAAGACCACACATTTTATTTTTCCTTCCTTTAATCTTAAGCAAAAGAGACATGGGGTTCAAAAATAAAAATTTCTTTTATCCCCCCCCCAACCTTTACCCAGCTCCCCAGTGCAACTCCGTTCTTCCCCAGGGAAGCAAGAAGCAGGGGATGTGGGCATCTCCAGGCAGGGAGGGAGACGGCAGGGGTGGTGCCGAGCTCGGTGCTGGTCTCTCTCCAAATATAAATACATGTGTTGAAATTCCTAGGAAATCCTCCACACCAGCCACAAGCACTCGGGGTTTCTGCTGGCGTTTGGAGGGGTGGGGCCAGGCACCGGCCGGCTGTGGTTTACTGCACCTGCTAAACCTGCACCCCGCCAGCCTCCTGCTGCTCATTGTAGAAGAGATGGCATTCCGGGTCTCCCCGGACAGTGGGGGCTCCCTGGATCAGCTTCCCGGTGTTGGGGTTCACACACCAGCACTCCCCACGCTGCCCATTCAGTGACATCTTACACTGAGGAGAGAGAAGAGGAGAATCTGAATTGAAGGGTGCCCCACAGCCACCAGTCGTCCTCCTCCTCCGCACCAGAGCCAGCACTGTAGGGAGGCCCCTCTCGACCTCTGATTAAAAGTGCAGATTCTCATTCAGGAGTCTGAGGCAGACCTGAGTTTTATAGCTAACAAGCTCCAAAAAAGGTGCTCATGGCTGTCAGAGATACCCAAAGACAAAAAACCGTGCTCCTACCCTCGAGGAGATCCCATCAGCTAAGGGACGGGGCATACTGGAGTTTAAGTCACAGTGTGAGGAGAAAACCAAATGTCAGAATAAAGTATGTGCCAGGCACTGTGTAAGCAATATACACATCAATTATTCAGTTTATATCCAACACACACACACACACACACACACACACACACACACACAGCACACACAGTCACATAATTCTCACCTTGTGAATTAGGTTACCATTATTATCCATCCCCCAACTTTAGGGATAATGAAACTGAAGCCTGGTTAAATAACTTCTCCAAGGTCACACAGCTAGTAAGAAACCCAGGCATTCCGAGCCTAGGACTCCCTGCCCTCCCCACAGCTCATTATTACTGCAGATCGCTTTAGTTACCCCTAAGTTACGACAGGCAGCCTATTTTTGCTTTAGAAGAGATTGCCATTTCTTCCAAGCTCCAAATGAAGTCACTGGGCTTAAGCTGACAATCCTCTTGCCTCAGTTTCCCAGTGCTCTGGGTTTACAGGCCACATGACATCCAGCTTCCTAGGGAGCATTTTAAAATCCTGATACCAAGAAACAACTCCAGACCTGCAAAATCCAAACCTCAGGGGATAAACCCTGGATCAATATTTTTTTCTTTTTTCCTTTTTGTACTGAAAATCAAACTCACAACCTTGTGCTTGCCAGGCAGGAGCTTACTGGATCCATATTTTTAAAGCTCCCAGACAATCCCAGTGTGCAGCCAAGGCTGAGTGCCCTGCTTACAAATGGAATGATACCAGAAAACCACACTCCACTGCCTCTCCCTCCCATAAGAAATGGGCATAAGCTTCACCCTCTTTAAAGGACAAGGTAGAGGAAGGAAATCAATGCCTCATCATCAGTTACAATCTTAAATGGGAAAATAGTGCTTATGCACACTGATTATTAAAATGCATATGAACAGAAAAGAGGACCTCAGGACAAAGGGTTCCTAGGTTAAACTTTTCCAGAACACTTAGTTAGGATCGTGTTCTGGTACCATTTTTACAAATGTTCTCCATGGTATTTCTCCATCCCCAATTCTCACTTCCCTGAGGCATCTGAAATCCAGAGTGGCTACTTGGCCAATGGTTTCGACTGCTGATTCTCACAATGTGGCTCATGGAACTCATGAGAAATGCAAATTCCTGGTCACCACCTGGCCACACTGAATTGCGGCAGTCTGTGGGTGTGGGCTCAGGAGTCGGATTTAAATGATTCCAGTCCTCGGTAAATGCTGCGGTGCCTTGGTGAGGAACGCATGGCACGTGTGCCGCAGTTGGCTGTTTGAATCATGGAAAGCTTGGAAAGGTTCGTCACCACTGGTGTAAGGGCTTCTCTCTGGGAGGCTCCCTCCCACCCAAACTGAATACCAAGCACCAATACCAGGTGGCCAAGAGTGAACTCAGCCCTGACCTGCCTGAGGCCAAGGAGGGAAAGCCCACCCTCACTGGCCTGGCAGCTGACACCACCATCCCCATGGTTACAGAAACCTGGTCTCCCGTCAGGTCTCAGGCCTCAGGGGACCACAGGCAGGTAGAGCAGAAGCCAGGCATGCCAGAACCCAGGACTCAGGAAGCAGCTGCACTGGCCCAGGCTGGTGCCCACACTCACCTGTTTGAGGTTGTACAGGCCATGCTTGTCACAGTTGGGGATGTGCAAGGAGTACAGGTGCTCCAGAGGACCCCGGTCATCTGGGAGGCGCATAGTGGAGATCCGCTCCAGGACCTGGTCCAGTTCTTGCTGGCAGGGGGTCTGCAGGAGGGGACACTAGGGGTAAGGATCATGGGCCCACAGAACACTGGCCCTAGATGCAGCTTCAGAAAACAGCACATTCGGGGAAAGGAACTTTCCAAGGCCACACGGACCATAGTGAGTGCCCACCCCAATTGTGAGATACCCTTCCATGCCCACCTACAACCAGATCTGACCCCACTGACCCTGGCGGGTGGTGGCCGCAGCTTCTTGGGCTCCTCCAGGCCGAGGTGGTGTTTTCCACCTTTGCCCATCTGCCGGTGCTGCTCGGTGACTTTCTCCCGGAAGACAGCCAGTTCCTTCATGCCTGACTTGGTGGGCTTCCTGCCAGCAGTGCTGCCACCTCCCAGCATGTTCAGGGTCCCGTCCACATGATTCTCACCCAGGCTTCCCTCAGAGTGGTCATCACCATTGTCTGCAGAGAGAAAGGAAGAGCTCCAGGGCCTGCTTCCTGGGAGACAGGCTGCCTTGGACTCCCGATGCTGCAAAGAGTGGAGCCAACCAGTGGCTACCATGAGATGAGAAAGATCTAATGGGTACCAACACCACGCCAGGGCCAGCACTCAGCAGTTTACAGATTATCCACTTCGATTTCACAGGAACTCTCTAAGTAAGGACTGCTGGCACCCTCCCCCAATTTTTCCAGACAGAAAGGAGGCTTACAGGGGTGAACTAACAGGTCTATGATCTGAACCTGGGCTGTGTAATCCAGGAAAATAACAGAGACACCTCTATTCTGCGTCCATCCTCCATGGCTGGGCAGAACAGAGGAGCACAGTAGGCTGGCTGCCCCTGCAAGGCCCTCAACACGAGATGAGATTAGGTCCTCTCTGGTGCCCTTCAGTACCCCCCAGATTCAACCACCCTTCAGGCCAAAGTCAATTTCTTCATCATTTATGGTCTAAAAGGTATAGATTAGGTTCGGTGTGGTTTTAGTGTCATGAAGACCACTAAGCCACGGCATGCCTGTTGAGGGAAGATAAAGGGTCACACTGCCAGCCACAACTGGTCTGCAGCGCTCCACTCATTCACTCTCCACTTGCCAAAGAAGTTCCCGTGGTGCTCTGCTCCTGGACTGCTAGACACTGTAGATACAAATCCACAGTATCCATGCATGGCGCCCCGTCTCCAGCGCACTGAGCGTCCTGGATACTGCTGATCCCAGGTCATGAAGCCTCATCAAGAGGTCTGTCTGAGAAGCATCCATTAAGTGTCCTTAGACCTTCTTAAACTACTGTGTGCCCAGCCAAGGAGAGAGAACCTTGAGAGCCCCCAGATCCCACAGTCCCTTTCTGACTGAGACAAGTCCAGCCAGGGGACAGTGAGATGAATGGATCGCCCAGTCCTGCTGCAGCCAGGGAGACAGGTCCAAGCATTGTCTACAGGAGTGAGGAGTCAAACAGCCCGGCACCAGCTGTGGAGACATGCACAGTGCAGAGCAAACCGAGTCCCACACTTCACTGCGCACAACCACAAAACCACAGCAGACTCCAACAAGACCTAGATAGGTGCAAGGGGTGGTTTTTCACCAAATCAAACATCCTCTCTTCTACTTTAACGCACCTTCAAAAAGGTAACAGTCCTAGTCACAAAACAGAATGGCTCTTGAAGTATGTCTACATGCATGGGTTTGAGGCGAAGCACCCTGTACGTTGGTCTGGGGTGAAGGAACTCACCCACATTCACACTGCCCAGTTCCTGCTGCAATTCCACATCTGCTTCTCTACACCTAGGCTTGGGTGACACATCCCCTGCCTGTCCCCCATGGGAGAGGAAAATGGGTGCTAGTGAAGCCCCCAGCCACACTGAACCTTTCCAGCCAACCAGGACCACAGTAAAAAGGATAAAACAGGAACTTGGAATTGTCCTTGCCTAAGCACCTTACCCTTGGGATCTCCCTTGGCATCATCCTTCCCCTTCTCTCAAGGCCCTGTGCAGCTGGCTTCCCACCAGCAGAGGTGGGAGGAATTTCTGGAGACCTCCACACCGCTTCCAGGCTGGGGACTGTGCTCCACTCACACAGTAAAGATGAGGGCTCTGTGGAATCTGCCAGTGCAGCACACCACCACTTCTAGAACCTTCTGCACTGTAAGCAGGAAGCCTGTGACTCTCAGAAGCTGGCTCCAGCCTTTTTTGAGAAGAACCTGTCTGCCCACTCTGAGGCTTGGGTTAAGACAGCCAGGCTCTAGAATGGCTATAATTTCATGCTCACTGATAAGTAGCAAACCATGGTTAGTACCACCTTGGAGGTTCTGAAAGGTTTCATGCACCCAACCTAGTGCCTGAATCATCCTCTGGGATGAAGGTTTCTAGAGCACAGCACAACCAACAGCTGGGCCAGGTAATGCTTTGTCTTTGGGTGCTGTCCCGTGCATTTTAGGATGTCAAAACGTGTCCTTGGCCTCTACCACATAACACCAGTAGGACCCTCCCAAGGTGACAACCAAAACTGTCCTCACTGCCAAATGCACCTAAGAGGCAAAAATTAAGCCTAGCCTGAGAACCTCTGCTCTGGAGTCAGTGATTATTCAAAGGCCTGGCACTTTCAGGTCCATAGCCTAAGTGGCTCAAGACTCCACAAAAAGCTGATCTAAATGTACTACATTCTCCTGCAATGGCTAAGATGCTCCAGTATCCTCCGCCTGCCTCTACCATGGTCCAAGGCTCCTTGGGGCAGAGGGCAGGGGTCCTCCCTGGGCATGGCAGAGCACTCAGCCTGCCATCTCCACTTGCCTAAGCCCTTCCAGGTTCTTGTGCCAGACAGCAGCCAAAGAAGCATCCCCTGACTGAGTTTTCAAGGGCACCCCAACATTAAAGGCTCAGAAGACTCTCTACCCACTCTGGAAACAGCTGAGGCAAGAGAGGGGCACAGGGAACAGTAAGTGTGTGCTCACGCTCAGCCTGAGGCTGCAGGTACAGGGCTTAGGGGTCCAGAACATGTTTTCATGTATTTTAAAATTAAAAAAAAATTTAAAGTTAAGAAGTATTAATATATAATACTGATAAGACTTGCATTCATAAGACCATGTGATTTTTTAACTGTGTAATATGATTTTAAAATGCTTTTATGTAAAAGGTGTCCCAAACACAAAAATATCTGAGGCCCATGAAGAGCATAATGGGACCCTGGCTCCCCGTCCCAGGAGACAAGGAAGAAACAGGCAGTTTTCTCTTAGAAGGACAGGGTTGACTTTCTGTCCTGAGATGTCCCCAGTTTCTTTTTATCCACCCTCACAGAGGCCACCTGGATTCAAAGGTAGGTTTTGGTCCACTCCTTTTTTGATCTCACCACCACCAACAAACATGCCAATACCACGGGGAAATCAGTGGGCCTGGTGTGCTGACGCAAGCTCTTTCTGAGGCTGCACAGCATCCATTTCCATCTCTGGAACAAGCTTCGGGACCCAAGTCCAGTGGCCACCTCTGTGCACATCTAGAAGCCAAAGGCTAGGGAAGAGAAATTGCGGCTGGGTTGAGATGATAAAGAATTGTAGGCTGAGTGAATAAAGCATCCATGCCACGTTACTGTTCTCAGCTATAAAGGTTCAAGGATGCTGGTCCCAAGACTAATGGTCTAAGTCTGAATTCTAGCTTTTCTATTTCGCTTTGCAACCCTCGGTAAGTTAAGTTCTCTTTGCCTCAATTGCTCACTGTACCAAGAAGACAAATGGTATCCAGGGGGGCTGGAGATTTAGCTCAGCGGCATAAGTGCCTGTCTTGCAAGCAGGCAGTCATGAGTTCGATCCCTGGTACCAATAAAAACGAAAAAGAAAAAAAAAAAAAATGGTATCCAGGTCCAGTGGGCTTCTGGGAAGATCCCGAGATGCTGCCTGCATTGGCAGAGAATGCCTGAGACTACAGGACACCTGGGGTTATTCTCAGCTGCTTCGAGCCCCCTGCATCCCTACACGCACAGTCAGATAAGGACACCATCACATGTTACCAAGTTCCTCCCATACATTCTCAGAGAGGCAACAGGAACAGTCTTCAAAACAACATTCCAGATGTGGAACTCCAGCTAGAGATGGAATTTTCCCTCAGAGCAAAAATACCAAGCTGTACTTTTTTCTGCCTAAGAGAGCTCCAGAATAATATTTATTAAGCGACCACTTATGTATGCAGCTCTGCAGGCTACAATACGGACGTCACTATAAGAAACAGCTCTTGGCCAGGCATGGTGTCTCATGCCTATAATCCCTGCAGTTGGGAAGCTGAGGCAGAGAAATCACAAGCTTGAAGCCAACCTAGGCAAGTGACTTGTTTAGTGACTGAGCAAGAGCCTGCTTCAAGATGTGAAAAAAAAAAAAATTGTTTTTAAAGTGTTGGGGATGTAAGCCAGTGTGGAGGCTCTGGGTTCAATCCCCAGTACAAGAAATGAAGGGGAAAACATGGCAGAGGGACAGGGTTAGTTCTTAGCAACCCAGATGGCATCACTGTACTAATACCAAATAGCTTCAGGGTTAGAAGTGACTGATAGGGACCTCTGAGACCCCTGAAGAGACTTGAAGACTTCTCTTTATGGACTTCTCTTCTCCCCTGTGTAGCTGCTGAGGAAACCAGTCCATAGTGGAGCTGGGCATTCCAAGATTGCACACAGAAGCTGCCAAGAGAAGCAGCAGAGAACACAGAACTGCTGACCCCGGTGCCACCGGGTGGAGGGCTGCGGACAGCCGTCCCTGTTCCTGTTGCTACTCAGATCTACCTCCGACATCTGGCCCTGAGAAAGGCTCCATGAATAAGAAGAATAGATTCAATGTCCCACTGGAAAGATGACAAACCCGAGTCCCAGAAGGACTGCATCTGGCGCCACTGCTGCCATTATCAAAGGTACCTCTCTTCCTAAGCTAGCCAGGAGGCCAGCTGGCTGACACCATGGAGAAACAGCTTTTGTCTACGCCTGTGCGTCAATATTCTGACCCCCAAGCTTAGTTTGAATACATCCCCATCCTCCCAACGTAACCCTGCCTGGTTGGCATCAAGGTTCTCACTTTCAGTGCCTTGTTTCTCTGAGTGCCACCTCCTAATCATGCGCTCCACTGAGAAGTCTGTGATTCCCAATCTGGGAGACCTGAAAACAAATCTAAAGAAAACAGACCCTGAGAATCTAAAAGTAATCTCCTGGTCTCTTTGCTTGGTCTTGATCCAGTCCTGCTAAGAAAATACCTTTTTCCCAAAGATCATGCATCTCCCTAATAGTTCAATGTATCTCTCAGCCTTTTCTTCTATATTCTGAAGAAACTAACCATTTTCCAACCCTTCTGTAACTCATGATTATCTTGAAATCTAAGAGCTGGGGCACGTCGGAGATGATCTAATCCTGCCCTGGAACTTTTACTACCTCCAGTGGATTTATCTTCTTCAATAGATAATGTCATTCCAGGTCCCGGTGAGAACTGCTTTGTGATTGCAGGGCCAGAGGAACGGATGCTGCCTGCCTTGGCTGGTTGAACCCTGGCGAGACCCAGAGCTCAATGTCACCCTCTTTATCAATTTCTCCCAAAAATGTGCTTAACCTTGGAATATCTTGGGCAAATGAATAAATACTAACCATCATCCTCTCCTTCCCCAGACAACTTCTCCATGAATGCCACGGCAATGAATGATCCATTAACAGCCTCAAATGGGCAAAGAACACTAGCAACCAAGTGCCCTGAATTCCAACTTTGCTGTTTTTCACTCATCCGTCATTTTGGCCAAATCTTTTACTCTCTGGACTTTTAAAATTTCTCAATAGACCAACCTTGTTTAAATGATAGCTACTATTTAAACAAGTGACAATTTTATCTTAATTCAGACTCTCACTGTGAGCAAAATGCAGCGTTAGAAGAAATGAGCAAGTACTCTGTTTCTTAAGCTGCTAAATGTATGGAGGTAGAAACGCAGTGAGACCATCAAAAAATGAACCGTAAGTCAGTTCTGTAATACTGTCAGGCTAGATGTCTTCTGAAGTTTCATGTTGATTGCTTAAACTTTTTTCTTTCCGTGCTGGGAACTGAACCCAGAGCCTCACGCCTGCTAGCACTGAGCTAACACCCTCAGTCTGGTTTTTCTTGTTTGTGGTTTGAAAGGGAGCCTTGCATTAGGTGTCAGCTTTGAACAGTTTTGTGGTAGTTCACTTTGTTCTGTTTTTGCTTTCTCTCCCCTGCATCCCAGTTCTTAGGATCAAACCCAGGTCCTCACACATGCTAAGCACATGTGTGCTTAGCACTGAGCCACACCTCTAACCCAGTTGCTAAATACTAAAGCTTGCTGCCCTTTGTTGGAAGTCCTTGGACAAAATTGGACTTACCTAAATTATTTTCAAAAATTTTAGGGGAAGGTGGGGGAGGGAAGGGCATTGGCTCAAAATGCCATGCCTGTGAGGATAACCGTGCCAACACACACAGGAAATGGCTTTTTGTTGGGAAAAAAATTGAGAATTGGAAGCTAGTCCCTTTGCACAGCTGATTGTAGTCTCCAAAGTTGTCTATAAGGCTACAGTGTCCCATAATACAGCCATCCACAGGCTGGAACTAACCATGTAGGTCATGTTGCAAACAGATAGGGAGTTTAAAAAGGAGTCCTGCTTGTTATTTTGTGTAGCTAAATTTTAACCTGAAGGCCTTAGTCTCTCTGGGTGAGTGACACTGTTTGTGTCTTCTCCCACTTTTTTTTCAAAAGGTCAGAGGCAATAGTCAGCACTGGCCTCCATGCTAGAATTCTGAATGGCACATGCCAGACGGAGTCTGTCGTGGGCTGTGCTGGCCCCCAGAACACATTCCAGCTTAATGCTCTTCTCCCAGTTGGTAGACTCATCAATTCCCTGGTGACGTGCAGCTTCATGCCAAGTTCCCTTCCTATTTTTCCCACCCTCTGACCTTCCTTGGAAAGAACTGGGAGAACTCATAGGCCAGCAGACCAGGCATCCTTTGAGTCCCTCTTGTGGGAGGAAAAGGCTCTGTGAATGTTTCAGACCCACAACTCTCCCGGGCTCCTCATCCAGGAATAGTGTTGTTGCAGGCCTACCACCTCGGTGGGTGTCGAAGATCTCAAATAACTGTTCAGTGCAAAGCCAGATAAGCACCGGCGCCATCTTTGGAAAGTGCAGGGAAGCCTCCACACTCCCAAAACTGACAAGGCATGCATGAGGGGAGGGCACACACCGACCACCCAGCCATGAATTCTTGGTAGAGTGACTCCCCTTGCCACACCAACTCTTACAAAGCCTGAGTCAAATAATTCTGGCATGATGGTGAGACCAGTGTTGGCCAGAATGCCAAGGACTAAGGTCCACCCTGCACCCTGACTTTACCATCCCAGGTTTCCGAGGGATGCCAGGCAGGGTGTTGAGCTCAGTTAGGCCTCAGTGTCCTCCTTTGAGGGTTCATGGGTTAGACCAGGTCAATGGTTTCCAAACAAAACTGTCCACCAGCAATCATCTCAAGAGCTTGCTAAAAATAGTCCTGGGCTCAGCCCCTGAGATTCAGCAAGCCTAGGCAAAGGCCAAGGAACTTGTATTTTGAACAAGACTCTTCAAGCCCCAACATTTCCAGGACCTCCAATTCTTTATGAGTCTCTCTTCTGCCTGGGTTTCATAGAGAACTTGGTAAGGGGAGAATGGTGCGTATTTTTTTTTAAGATGGATGGCCTGGGGCTGGTGATGTAGCTCAGTGGTAGCAGATTTGTTTGCCCAGTGTGCAGAGGCTCTGTGTGATCTCCAGCAAGAGCATGGGTGGGGCTCACGTACATACTTCTCCTCACATGCTCATATGTATAAGCTCTTTCTACCCACTGGCTCACAGTTTGCAAACAGTGTTGGCTGTGCATAGTGGGGCCCTTGGCTGGGCATCATGCAGATTTGTAGAGCATGCCCTCATATCACCATCTCATCTTGGGCTCCCCAAGTGAGCAGAAACAGAGGAGCCTCTCCAGAGCCTCCCTGCCTGCACACACTCTAAGGGACTGCTTTATAAACATCAGGGTCATTCCTGGAATCGCAAAGACCTGGGGAGGGTCAGGGCTGAGGCAGACAGCTTGAGAAAACAAAAACATGCTCAAATTCAGCCAAGGTCCTTTGAGGCTCTTCAAGCCAAGCTGTCCTTGAAGAGCCAGGGAAACTGATATCAAGATGGCAAACAGCATGATCAGCTTTCACTCCTTCCCATGGGTCCTGAAATTTCTCCTTGGGCTCTACTCAGGCCATCCGGGAATCAGCAAGGGTGGCCTAACTGCTGAGGGTCCAGGCGAGTTGAGTGAGCACTGATGCAAAGCTGGACAGAAGTCACACAAGAAGGCCAGAGGTACCTGACCCCACAGGTACCGCCTACTCGTCTCTACGTGGGCACAAGGCCACAGGCACAGAAATATGCATTACAGCGTAGTTGCAAACGACTACCAGCCACCTGACTTGCTAGTCTTTCAACAAGTGAATGGATAAATATCAGCAGGGAAATCTCATGGGCCGATACACAGCATTTTAAAAAGATGAGCTCTTTCCTATATTTGCCAGTGAGATTTCAAAAACCTCATATTGTCAAGGGAAATGAAACATTTTATGTACACTTTCAATTTATTTTCAGAGGAAACTTGACCAAAAGGGGCCATCCATCACGCAGATGTATAAAAATTCATTTAGCTAAAAAAGATAAATGTTAAATACAGCATGCTAGCAGACAAAATATTAACCACATGCTGTTCTGAGTGACAGGCTAGTATTAGATGTTATTCTTAGTACTTTTGTACATTTTTAAATTTAAATGACTAGGCTGGTGATGCAGCTCAGTGGCAGATAGAGTGCTTACCTGGCACACTTGAGATCCTGGGTTCAGTCCTCAACAATAAATAAGTAAATAATCACTTCTCACACCACCCACCTCTCACTTTCGGTGAAGGAAGCAGGGACGTCAGAAAACCTTGAGAGTCCCAGAACTCTACTGGCTGGAAGACAATCTGCCTCCCAAAGTGACATGGAACTCTGCAGCACCACTTTCTCTGGTTTACCCAAGTAAGGTCACTTGCGCGCCATTCAGGGCCGTCTCACGAGCTCTCTGTCATTTCTCTATGCCATGAAGAACTAGGAAACAAATCAGGGGAAGACGCAAACATGAGGAAGAGGGTGTGATGAAGGAAACAGGATGGTTCAGGCCAGAGAATGGAAAGCTAAGAGACACCTCAGCTGCCAAAGCCCAAAGGGCAGGGACACAGGTGCCACTGGGTACAGCATCACGGGGGCATCCAAGGGCCAGTAACACCCAGTAGCAAGGAGGTGGCTGTCTCTCTCCCTCAGGTCAAGAAGAAACAGCGTTAAGCTAAGGAGATGTGGGTTAGAAGTCATCCAACAGTTTCATGAGAAAGAACACAAATGACAAATTGCAGAGAGGAGAAACTGCACACTTTCTCCTAAACAGATTAGGAAGAAGCTTTGGAGGAAGGAGGATGGACAATGGCCTGCAGGTGTCCTAAGGCCACTTGGTAGATTCAGCAAGACAGTGCTGAAAAACACTCTAGTATTCAGTGCCACTTCCTTCCAGCACCTCAGCCTGAGCCGCCAGCGAAGGGCAGGGAGCAGGTCTTTCTTCTCTGAAGGACAGAAGCTTACTGGTGATATCAACTTGGTCTTAGCTTCTTTTTTCCTTTCCTGCTTTGCTGGCATCAAATCCAGGGCCTCATGCATGGTAGGTAAGCACTCTGTCACTGAGCTACACTTTCAGCCCGTATTCTTAGCCTCTATTGAGCTTTAAAACATTACACTAAACTAATGGACAAGAAGAGAAAAGAAATATGTGTGTGGCCATTTGCTTTTCTGGAAGGAAGATATTGTGTTTTCCTCTTGCAAGACTGAAGCTTTATTTTATCAAATTTTATTCTCTTATTTCTAGTCCACCAGGAAAGGATCTCATTATTTAAAACATCAAGATCCTGCCAGATGTGGTGGCACAGTCTCTGCCAGCACTCAGGAGGCTGAAGCAGGAGAATAGCTACAAGTTCAAGGCCAGCTTGGGCTCAGCAGTGTGTTCAAGACCAGTCTGAACTGCACAGTGAGACCCTGTCGCAGGAGGAAAGAAGAAAAGAAATTTTGGTCAAGAAGCAAATAAGCCACTCACTTATTTGCAATATATATCTTCTGGCTTGATTTCTTCTTAGGTAACATTTAACTTAGTTTTTCTTGGCCCCTCCCTCCAGCATTAAAAGCAGGTACCCCACATAAAGTTTAAAAAGCACAGCTGACCAAATTAAGAGAATCCTACCTGTTGCCTTACAGCATGAGTGTCCAAACTTCTGGCTTGCCCGGGGCCACTCAGTGAAGAGGAATTGTCTCAGGCTACATGTGAATTATACAGAGCAGCTGAGGTATGTAAGTAACAAACTTCCTTAGGGAAGCTCCCCACGCCTAGCCCTACACAGCATTCCATTGTCACCAGCACTCAAGCACTCGACAGTCAAGTCGTGAAAAATAGCACTAAAAAAACCACATAAGGAAGTTAAGTGTACACAGTGGTCCACATCTCCAGTCCCAGACACTCAGAAGCCTGCAGCAGGAGGATCCCAAGTTTAAGCCCCAACTGGCCAACTCAGTGAGAGCAGGTCTCAAAATACAACTTTAAAATCTCTGTCTGAGGACACAGGTCAGTAGCAGACCACTTGCCTAGGGTGTCCAAGCCCTGGGTTCACTCCAGAATACCACAAATCCTCTCTTGTAGGGGGCTGCTTGGGCCATGTGTGGCCTGCGGCCTGCCTTAGGGCATCTTGTCACATTCATTCTTTGTCTCATTTTTCTGGACTCTCTCCTAGGCCTCTAGTACCAAGAACATGTAGGGGTGAAGAAAGGCAGTGGAGGAAGCATGAGGTAGGACAGGAAGGACGCTTGCTTTTCCCAAGACCCATATTCAACCCACTGCCCCTAAGCATGGCTCTGATGATGCAATCCCGGGTCATCTTGCAGAGTGATAGAGACTGAACCCCCAACTTCTCTCCCACCACCCTCCCCTTCCACCAGCCCCTTCTCCATCCCTAAATGCTGTTCCCAGATACTACAACCTGACAAGCTGTGACCCAAAGGATGCAAAAAGAAACTTGAAACCTGCTAAGATGTCCAGGATTGTCAGCCACACTCTCAAACCAGCACAAGAAGTGTCCTGAATATAAATAAGTGTCTTTAAATAGGTCACCATGCTTTTTTCTTTCTTCAACCAAAAGTTCACTGATTGTGTCTGATCTAATCCTGCATGACACTGTCGCCTTCCTTGGCTATGTCCTCTTGGTTTAGGAAGCAGCAAACCAAGCCAAAGACAGCCAGCAGAGACTCCCGAGAGAATCTTCGTCTCTAGGGTATAAATGGGCATGGTTGGCCACCAAGCTACTGGTAGAACCATAAAGGGACAATTTCAATGGCCACACTACCCACTGGAAAAACATGGACTCCACCCTTGGATCCTTTAAAGGCTTCCCAAAGCCAAAGGCAGTGTCCAGTTAGCCACACCCCCTAAGAGGACGAAGATGTCCAGTCACAACACATCTAAAGAGCACTGGCCTTTCTCCTGATCTGTGTTGAGATTAGGGGTAAAAAAAGAATCTAAACTTGTATAACATCACTTGATTATCAGGTGCCTGCACTGCATAACTTGCAGTCACAAGGTTGATAATTTCTTATCTGCTCTCAGGCTTCATAAAAGAGGCACAGAGTTGGAGACAACAACACAAAGTCATGGAGCCAGGGCCAGGGACAAAACCAAACACAGGTGGCTCAGCTCGATAGCCCTTAACCACCCAGAATGGCACAGATGACTAAACCAAGACCTCATAACCCCAGCACTTTACTTCTGCTACTCTGTAAGATCCCTGTCCCCCCAGGGACCAAGGCCAGTCATATGCCAGCTGGTTCCACCCAACCACAGAAGCCTCTGACCCAGTAAACCATCCCACCCTTCCCCCTTCATCCTGCATGGCACATCTCCCGCCACTGTTGCTATGGAAACCACCCAGCGTTATCAGACAGTCACCGGGCCTGGGGGAGGGCACAGGGGACCTGCCATTCTCATTTCTTCGTGGCCTCAGGCACTTTAGAAAGCAAGTTCACCATCCAGAGGCAACTTGGCACCTCCATCCAGAAGTGAAGACAATAGACCGAAAAGAAACTTCCTGGAGAGTTGCAAAAAGGAGCATTTTTGAGAAGTTATGCCTTAATTATTGCCTCCCACGGACAAGGAGCACTTCCAAGAAACAGTATGCAATTCATTGCCTTTGTGCGTGTAGAAGTCTGATAGAGCAGAGAGCACTGGAATGAGAGCCCAGAAACCTGAGCTTCCCGGGCACACGAACCTGAAGACAACCTTGATTTCTCTTCCTGACAAGTGGGGAAAATCCTAAGACTAAAATAGAGCTGGCAGGGCAGAGGAACCAAATAACCAACCTAGGGGCTCTTGGAAAAAGTGGAAGATGTCTAGAGCAAAGCACCTCCCATTGTTTTATCAATCACCCTTTGCTTAATGGTAATGATTCTCTGTGCCTCACAATCTAACTGGGACTCCTCCAACAAGAAGCCCCCCAGCATATCTTCCCAATTCTGCATCAAGAGGAACACACTGGGCAGGCTCCTCTTGCATCCTCAGCCACAAACAAGGCCTTCAGGGGTCCACCCCACTCTCATCCAAGACTCCCTGGCCCCACTGGCTTCCCTGACTGAGAGCAGGCTGACATACCTGCACCCTTCCACTAATTAGAAACCTCCCCAGGCTTTGCTTTGGGCCAAGTCACCAGGGCCTGCAGGCCAATTCCTCTGCCCAGCGGCTGGAGGTTTGCCAGCCCCTGCCCCCTTCTCCCCAGTCCTCACTCTGCCCTGCTTCCTAACAGCCAGGAAGAGATGTGGGGCTGGCAGCCAGAAAGTCTCCAAGGCCTCCAAGTACACCCCCCCCGGGGGGGGGGGGAATTCCTGACTCCAGCTGACTGTTTCTTTTGGGGGAGACAGCTTTCTTAGCAAGGTCTCCCTCTGAGTCTTGACTGACACCAAGGCTGAGCCAGCCCAGATCTTCCCTGGCTTTGTTAAGGAACAGGAGCAGCCAGAACAGGAGAGAGAGATGCTAGGAGTCTGAGGTGGGTGGGAGTAATGGTCCACTCTCCCCCAGGAAAAAAATCTCCTGCATCCCACAAGTCTCTTCATTGAACAAGTAGAGGTACTCCAGAAACTGAGGACCAAACTATTCCTCTGGGCCTTTCCTTTCCTTTTCCCCTTCTCTCTGGAAGACACCACTCACCCTAGATTTCTGATGATGGTTACTATGCTTTGTCTCCACTGTCCTGGGTTTCACTCTATTATAAAGTGACCCCAAAGTCTCAAGCATACATCTTCTCTGCTTCCCCAAGGTCCTACCTCCTCAGTGGTGCCTGAAAACAGTCACCCTGGTCACTGCACACACAGGCATGTGCCATGAAGAAGGCCTCCAGCACCAGGAAAGCTCTTCCCACCCAGGGCTCACCCCTCACTCACTACACAAAGCAGCTCCCCCTTCAGCAGTGAGGTCAACTCTGGAGAGGATGCAGTGAGAAAATGTCATTCTGGAAGAAACATCCAATTTCCTTGCCAGGATCATGTTCAACTTTCTGGCATCCCAGGCTCCGAGACTGCAGATCTGAAAGCCCCCCTTTACCTGGAGTAAGAAACGGGCTCCAAGGGGCTTCCCTGGCTCTGACTAGCTACCCTTCAGTGCAATTTAATTATCAGGCACATTAGGATGACCTGGCTCAAGACCTGACCTTCTACCTTCTTATCCTCAGCCTGGGTCCTCTGGAAGGAATCTATAGAAAAAGGGCCTTGTACTCCTACCCTAGATATGTCTCAGGTAATTGTCAGCCTTCTAGAAACTCAACAGATGGAAGGCCGTGTCCTCTAGGCTGGCTGGGCAGATGAAGGCCAAACTCAATCCTGTGTCACCTGCCAATAAGCAGCAAAGCTTACAAAAAACCCCGGATATCCAAGCTCTGGAGTCACCACTACAAATTCCAGTCCTTCGTTCTGTCACTATCCCAGGCACCGCAAAATGAGATGTTTCCTATAATGAATGTGGTCATTCTCTATACCTAAATTGTACCAATAAACTTACATTTAAAAGAGAGACAGACAAACAGACAGAGACAGAGAGAGAGACAGATGTGACCTAAATCCCAAGGGTCAGTTCCATAATCTAGGCCTTGGGCCCCAAAGAATATTCACTGCCTAACTCATCCATAAGAAATCCAAGCCTGCTGACCTCAAACCATTTACTTATTGTCAGCTGGATGTATGCTGTGGTTAAAGTACAATCCCATTACCCTTTTCCCAAGGTATCCCTACTGTCCTGTGAAAGTGAGTCACAGGAGGGAAGCATGTTCCTACTTTACAGGTGAAAAGATGGAAATCAGATGACTCATTACCAAAACCAACTACTTAGGCCTGATTTTTCTTTTTTTTTTTTTTTTGCCTACCTTCGTACTCTCAGTCAGAGTACCAATCCCATGCAGTGAGGACCATCAGTGTACAGCTAGGGACACTGAGACTCAGTGAAGATAAACCTCTTGCCTCTGGTGACTGCTACAGTGGCCAGCTGGGATCTGAACATGCAGGATGCGTGGCCTGTCTTGACTTGTCCAGTTTGGCCTCTGTCAGAGAAGAGGTATCACCTGCCAAGGCTAATAACCTTCCTAAGTGCCAAGCACTTTCTGTGACCACAGGTGGCCTAACATATACACCATGAAAGAAATAAAATCACCCCTATTCTAGCAAAGATGGCAATCGAGCACTGAGTTCTTCTGAGAGGGGTCTTCTTGGGAACCAGGTCAATGTGACAATTAGGTCCAGACTGCTTCCACATCAGCAGCTGCCTGCCAGCTATTCCTCTCCAGAGATTCTCTGGGACCTTTCTTCATGTCTTGTCTAACCACTGCAAGCCAGCCACTTACATTTTTGAAGTCCCCCAGTGCAAGGATTGGGCCTTGCAAAGGAGATCAAGGGAAACCAAATACAGTAACCCAAATCCAGCAGAGATGGGATGGATCACGGCCATCCCTCACCTGCACATGGCAAGTGTCCAGAACTCAACTGCTGGCCAATATGCTCAAAGGCTTCTTGCTGCCAACAGCCCAACAACCAACCCCTGCTCGGCTGCAGAGCCAAAGGGGTGCAGAGGGAAGGCGGCCAGGCTCTCAGCCCCTCACTTACTGGGCCTCTGGCCTGAGCCCACATCCACATCTGTGAGAAAGACAGCAAGGCCTCCTTCACCTCGCAGGAAGAGAGGAAGACAGGAGACCAACAGGCGAGGAGTCTGTTTCAATGGAACAAGGACAGATGGGGGGATGACCCATCTCCCGATGGCTGCCTGCCACCTCAGGAAGATGCAGGCCAGAGATAACAAGGAGAAAACAGAGGAGCCTGCGACATCTGCCAACCAGATCCCCGGCTCCCCTGGTGAAGCTCCAATGTGACCACCTCTCTTCCATGCCTTCAGTGTGGCAGACACAGCCCCTGGACTACGCTCCCCTGCCCAAGGAAGTCCCTTCCTGCAAATCCCAGCTCCTGCTCAGCCAGTCAACCAGCCTCCTCCTTCAAGGATATCAGTTTCTTTCAAGGTCCCAGTCTCCAGTCACCTGCGCGGTCTCCCTCTGATTGCATCTGAGGCAGCCTGGGGCCAGCGTATTTTCCACACTAGTTTTTGAGCCCATTATGTGTAGTCCTGGTTGGGCCAGGTGCGACAAAGGTGCAGGAAGAGAAAGGCATAATAGGGGCTGGGGATTTAGCTCAGTGGCATAAGTTCCTGCCTTGCAAGCAGGCAGTTGTGAGTTCAATTCCGGTACCGATTAAAAAAAAAAAGAGAAAGGCATGAGAAAGAAGAGAGCAGTCTAGTGGGATCAAAAGAACAGATGGAGAAGGCAGGGGAGAAAGACGACCCTGGGAAAGGAGAAGAAAAACCGAGGCAAAATACAGTCCCTGAATGTGATCCTTTAAAACAAAGCCCTCAGCTTTATTTTTCTTGGTAGTGTTGTAGTGTGGGAAGACCAACAACAAAACCAAAGGAGCATAAAGCCTGCTGATTTCTTTTTTTTTTTTTTTTTTCTTTTTTTTTTTTTTTTGTCTTTTTCATTTTTTTTATTGGTACCAGGGATCGAACTCACGACTGCCTGCTTGCAAGGCAGGCGCTTATGCCGCTGAGCTAAATCCCCAGCCCCAAGCCTGCTGATTTCTGCAGTCCTTCAATCCCCTTAGAGCTTGGCCTGGCTCTCCACGTATCCTGTCCTTACCCTTCCTCCATTCCACTGGGTGAACTGCAGGGAACAGCCTGCTGAGAACCAACTGGAAGTTCGCAGGGCACATTTGTAGCACTAAATTCCATGACTCCCTTAACTGAAAAGAAGGATTTGCCTGAAACCATCATTTAAAATGAGGCACGGAAAGCTATCTAACCCTCCTTCTTCCCTTTGCCTGACAGGAAACTCAATAGCCCAATTTGGCCAAGAATAACCACCTGACCCTCATTATCACAACAGGTGGCTTCTCCCCTTTAGGCTCCTGCACTTACTCCAAGAGTCCTTTGTGGGGGCGGGGGACTTTAAACAGAGCAGGCCCCTGGCCTACCCTAGCCACAAAAAAGAACACCCACTGCACCCTCACTGGACCCCTCTGGTCACCCTGCAGCCAGTCCTGTCTCCAAGGGGCACAGAGCTTCACCCCACTTAGTCCCTAAACCAAGGAGCTCTCTGTGTCCAAGAGAAAACCCAGGAGCTGCAGCCTCAGCCCCCACCCCCTCCTCGTAAGTCTTCCTGGGGTGACTCCGACAGGGAACTTAGCTGAGCTGGTTCAAGGAGTTCTGTCCAGAAGGGGGGAGGGGAGGCGGAAGGTAGTGGTGTTAACAATCAGTGACAGTGGGTCCCACTCATTCCCCAGTCTATTTTACGACTTTGAACTCGGTATGCAAATTTATGCAAGACGAGATGCAAAGCAGTGCTCCCGGCCAGAAGTCCCATTGCTTTCTTCCCCCTAGTTTTGAGGCTGCACTGAACCACTGTAAATCAGGCCCGCCTCTCCCCCTCGGCCTCCCCCCGCAGTGGGAGATGGAGCCTCCCTCCCTGCTCACGCGCCTTTGGGACTTTGAATGACTGCACATTTCTATAGCACCTTTATATGTGCAGAGGGCCGGCGGCCCGCCCCTCAGCATAATCCCCGGCATTGTACCCCTGTGGGGAAGAAAGCTGGGAGACACTGCGGGACCAGCCAGGCCAGAACTCTCAAAGGGCCAGGCCTGCCCCTCAACCCCACACCCCACATTTCCAGAAGCTTCGGCTTACTCCACCACCTCACCACAGACTTGCAAAGTCTCGACTTCAGGCGGATCGCAGGCTCCCTTTGCATTTTTTACCAGGCTGCCCTACCCCTATCCCCCAGTCTGACTCCTCAGTTCCGGTGGCCCAAGTCCCAGCCCATCGCCCCCTCCCCCAAGATGCAGCCTCACCATCACCCACTTCCAACCGGCCAGCCCGCTGATGTGCCCACCCCCACCCCCTGCATCCCTGCCATCCCCAGGAAGCCGGCAACACAGCCCCTGAGTCCCGGGAACAAAGACAAAAGAGCTAACAGCAAAGCCGGAACTGCTGGGGTTTGCTGCCTCGAAATAAGAGGGTATGCTTAAAATTCTCAAAAGCAACCTGCTCAAAGAGGAATGCAGCCTGGTGGGGGGCTCATTCTTGGGGCCAGGAGGAGACAGGAGAGGGATAGTAGGCCACAGCTTTCAGGGCTAAGGTCTCTGCCCTACCCTATGCAGCAGTCCCCACCCCACCCCAACTTGGACACTAGCACTCGCCGGTGGCCCCAGTGCCTGCACTGGCCCAGGACCCTCCCTCACAGGCCACCTTCTCCCCTCATCACCACCCTTCTCTGCTCTTCTGCTGGCCCAGACTTCTGCCAGGGAGTTTCCCCAGGCCGGATTCTCCCCACAGACCCCATCCCCTTCCCCGTGTGGGTCATCTCTTTCAAGAGCACCAACTCGGCTTCTAACCCTCGAGCCCTTACCTCTGCTTAATGTCCCCTCTTCCCAAAGTGGAACAGGAGACAAAGGCGGAAGGTGTGCAGGCTCTGGGAGAAGGCTGAGCAGGCAACTGGGGCAAGTTGGTGGAAAGGAGTCCCATACCCAGGCCGAAAATCCAGAGTGGCATTCTTCCTGTAAGTCACCCCATTGTCTTCAGGCTCCCCTGACAAACCCCCACACATACACTCAGGAAAAGGAAAAGTGGCTGGGAGAGTACCTCCCTCCCCCATCTGCTGCTTACCCCAGCCTGGAACCTGCCTCCGCGATCCTGGGAAGCAGGAGAGCTGGATTTCAGGCTTCCGGGGAGACCAATGAAAAATGGAAAAAACACTAAAACGGTGAGGAAGAAAATACACCACACGCTTTATTAAAACAGTCAGACTCCAAAGGGATCACACAAGGCCTTTGGAAAAGTTCACCCTGCTGAGGAAGAGGTTTAGTTTGTCCAAGTTCAGCTCAGAGACCGCACAAAACCTCCTGCGTGGCCCACGGGAAGCCAGAGGTAGAGGTGATGGCGGAGGACCTCAGGAATGGGAACAGGCACCTCACAGGAAGAGGATGCCCCGAAGTCTTTTACCTTCATTAATACTGAAGAGTAGCAGGAGGGAAGGGTTAATTGCAAAGCAGGCTGGGAGGCAGAAGAAAGGATCGGAAGGTTTCCACGGAGGAGGAAGCACTCACTACCTACCTCTCTGTACTCAAGGTCAAACCGTGCCTGAGAAATAGAAGCAAGATTTCAACTCTGACCCTTAATTCCATTCTCAAGGCGAACAGAGAACAAAACAATAGCAGGCCAGAGGAAGGGAGGGGGGCTTACAAAGCTGAGAAGCAAGCAAGAATGTCTGCACTTTTTCTTGTTTCCTCTAGTGAGAAACTTGGTCAGATTCGCTTGCTTTTCAGCTGCAAGCAATGGCCACATTTCACCACTGTCTGCAAGAGGAAAGAAATAGTTACAGCTTTCCCCTGACCAGGGAGGCAGGGGGCTTTTGTAATTTAAAAAGGGGGGTGGGGTGGGGAGAGTGAACTCCTTATAGCCTGGTTACCTTTCTGCAAAGAATGAGGGTCCCTTAACAAAGAACACGGGTTCCCCATTCTACGGGACAGGAAGCGTTCCCTGGGTTAGGAAGGGGAGGGAGGGTCACACTCAACTGCGAGTCGTCGCTTCCCCGGCCCCGGCTGCTCCTGCCTTCCGACCTGGGGCCCAGCTGCCTAACCGGATGGCCAGGCAGCCAGGGACCCGGGAATGCAGCCGGCGATCTGGCTTAAGTTACACTGATCCAACAGCCGGGGTCTCCTCTCTCCTCCCTACCTCCCGTCCCTTCCCCCGCGCGCGCTTTTATTTTACCATCCAACACTGCTTAAAGAACCTTCTCCATTCTCTATGTAAAATACTAGCGTTCGTTTTAATTGTGCTCCGAACCAACTCACCCTACAAGTAAGTGCCAGGTCCTCCTCCTCCCTTCCCAAGCGCAGTAAAAGGAAAGGTCCCACGATGTTCCTCTCCGCGCCCCCATCCCACCCGTGGCCCTCGGTGTCACCAGCGTCTGGTGGCCTCGGCCTCCGATCAGGTTCCCACTAGGACCCTCCGAGCGCAGGTCATCGACTCAAGCTACGCCCAAAGATCGGACCCTCCTCCCTAACAAATTCTCCTTCCAGAATAGAAGTGCGGACACGGCCCAACCCGGGGAGGTTACGGTAACAAGGGTGCCTTTCCTCGCCCCATTTGTCCCGACCACTTTGGGAGCCAAGGCTTCCGCGGCTCACTTCCAAGCCCGCACCCGGGGCCTGACTTTCGCGTTCTCGCTTCCAACAGTCTCCCCAGATCTGAGCAAAGCCTCTTCTTCCCTCTCTACGGCAGTCCCCGTGGTCCCGCCAAACACTTTCCCTCCACAGCGACCGCCGGCAGAGCCGCCCCGCTGCCTCCAAGTTAGTCCCAACTCGTGGTCCCTGCCCGCGTTACCTGCAACCTGCTCGCGGTTGGCGCCGTAATCGGCGTCCCCGAGCTTTTCGCAAGTGCCCTCGCCGTGGACCAGCGCGTGAAGGGGCAACTCGGAGCCGGGCTTGGGGTAGCAGCGCATTCCCTGGGCGCAGCGTGGGGTGTACACGCCGCACGCCTCGCCCTCCAGCCGGGCGCACACCGAGCAGCAACCGCAGCCCGGTTCCCGGACCAGCTCCACGCAGGGCGCGCGGGCGCCGCCGGCCCCCAGGGACCCGGCTGCGGGCGACGCGACCGGCGGGGGCCCGCAAGCGGCCAGGCGCTCGGCCGTGCAGGGCGGGCAGCGGAACAGCACCTCGGCGCGCGCCCCGCGGCCGCCGCCAGCGCCCAGCAGCAGCGGCAGCAGCAGCAGCGACGGCAGGAGCAGCGGCAGCGCGGGGCCGCCCAGTTTCGGCAGCATGTCGGCGGTGGCGGGCGCTACTGCGGCGGGAGAGCGGGCAGGTGGCGCGGCCCAGCGAGAGCGTGAGCCGCCACCTTCGCCTCTTTCTCCTCGCCAGCCGCCGCAGCAGTGTGCTAAAAAGCCTGCTTCTCCCCGCCCCCTGCCTTCTCCCCTCCCCCTCGAGGAGACCACCCCCTCCCCCCGCACTCCTGCGCGCAGGCACGTGCTTGCGCACACGCCCACTCGCACACCCCGCGGCGGTGAGCGCCCTTGGGGTGCCCCACTCCCCGTGGCCGCGTCCCTCCGCGCTCCTCCCGCCGGGGCCCTTGACGCCTGAGAATAACTCGCAGGCTTGGGTAGGACGAGGTTGGGAGCGGGGCAGAGCTGGTGCTTTTGTCTCCTCTCTTACTTCTGTTTGGACGGACTTAGTTTGCGCGCTTGCCATGTGGCGCGCGCTGGGCTAACTGCTGGGGAAGCAGAGAGGCACAGTTTGGACCTTCGGTAGATTTCAGGGTTCACAGCGACTACTGCCACCCTCGGGGTAGAGCTCACAGCTAGCGCGCTGCTCGGAACAATGACCTTGGGTGAGTTGGGAGTGGTTCAGACCCGCTACACCAGCCTCGCCCAAAACAGCCCCTTTAGTGAGCACTGCAACACAGGAGAACCGTAGTGCAATTTCTAGACCCTGAGAAATCTGCCCCTTTCCTCTCCCCCGAATCCTGTTCTCCAAATAATGCTTCAGAGACGTGGGCCACCATCCCCAAATCCAGAGGCGACTGTTGCTGGTGATAGCCCAGTACACCCCGCTGCAGGGGTGGAAAGGTAAGATCAGACCCTCAGATGAGAGAAAGACCTGAGGTAGGACTGGTTAAAGCTCTTTCCAGTAACAGGGATGACAAGCATGGTTTCCATTGTTCTGCTTGATTGACTGAGTCATCTACTCAAAAAGCCCCCAGTCCCTTCATTTCAGGCAGGACATTTCAGCCTTGGTGCTCAGCCATCCCTCTGGGTTGTGACCGCCCTTCTCAGGGAGATCCTTCTGTGAGAAACCTTTTAAACTCTCGATTCAAATTTGAATTCCCAGTACTTCCGGTGCCTTCTCCCACCATTTTCCTAACTTTGGGACTGTTTGATTCAATTCAGCAGCTGCTTCATCCTGTGGCCCCTTGAGTTAGACGTCTCTGGGAGCGCAAGTTCCTGATTTTAAGGAATACAGAGGGTAAGAGTTATAGGGGACAAAGGACTATCTGGCTGTCAGAGGCTGTGAGGAAGACAGCTGTTCTGGTGGATGAAGGATGGGAGTGCAGTTTCCCAGGTGAGTCAACCGGAAGCCTGGAAACACACCAGGGAGAAAGCACGGGGGACCTGCTGAAGCAAAGACACAGAAATGGGAAGGAAAGTGGGGGAGGGGAAAGTCTATCCACTTGGGCACCGAGGGGACTCCAGGAAGACAAGCAGGAAATCCACTTGACTCCTGTGGCAGTCAGTTTGGTGAGCACGGGGAGACTGCGGAGCAGAGCGCAACAGAGCTGCTTCTCCAGCGCTATGGAAAGTGCAGGTCTCACACACAGGGGTGCCTGTGGGCCCCACCCCTGAACTCCTGCAGAGCCGGACAGGGTCTGCCCAGTATGCCCAAAGGAAGTCTGCTGCGAACAGCAAGTGTGAGCCACATCTGTGATTTTAAAGTTTCTGGTGGCCACTTCGAAATACAGAAAGAACAAATAGGGACATTCATGTTAGTAATGTGTTCTAACACAGTGGATCCCAAGTATGTATTATTCAATGAGTAATCAGTATTAAAAATTATTATTTACTTTTTTTTTTTAGGCTAATCAAACAAAGCAGTGGGAGTGGGGAAGGAACAAAGAAATCTGTAACTGGTTGTGATCAATTAGTTGTAAACACCACTGCACTCGGACCAGCCTATTAAAAATTATTGATGAAGAGATTTAACTGTCTTTTTGTGCAGTAGATTCTCAAGCTCTGATGCGCATTTACACTTAGAGCACATTTCAATTCAAATTAGCCAAAACTCAAATGCTTGCTAACCACACACAGCTAGCAGTCATGAAACTGCACAGCACATACCTGGGTCCAAGATACAGTGCCTGGCACCTAATAGCCTGTAGATACTTCCAAAAAAATGGGCAACACTTACTTCAGGAATACTGAGGCAGGGCCCTTGGTTTTCATTCTAGCTGCATGTAAATTCCCACAGGTGGATGGAAAGTAATGAAAAATCTACTGAGAAACTAATTCATTCAGATATTTGTCTTTTGAGATTCATTGTTTTTCTACCTCCCTTTAAAAATCTTGAATTTTTTGACCGAAACTGTGGAGATTAGCAGGCAAGGTCATGCTGACTTTACAAATAAGTATGCAATGGAATTTCCCTTTCTGATGAGTCTGTGACCGGGTCCTAATTATTTTCTCTTAGTTCCAAGGTTAATGACCAGTTTTGCTTTTCTCACTCCAAATACACACATGTGCACCCCAGCAATGGCCTCTTTAAGTCCTCTCCTAGTCCCAGTGAGACTCAGAAAGACCTGCCGCCTTGAGGTTAAGACCTAGCATATGTTTTGTGAAATAAAAGGCATATAGTGAATTCCAGGGCCTTGCACTGAACTACATCCCAGTCTTTTTCATTTTTTCATTTTGAGGCAAGGTCTCAATAAATTGCCCAGGCTAGGCTGGGGCTTGAAATTCTCCTGCCTCAACTTCCCTATTATCTGGGATTACAAGTATAATCCACTATACCCAGTTTAAAAGTGCTTTTTAAGATGGAGTCGGGCAACTATTATGGAAGAAAGATTCGTGTACATTTCAAGCTGCTGCCTGGGAACGTGACCTTTCTCATCTCCACCATTAGACTGCAGGTATCTGGAAGAACAGGACATTTAAATTGTGTATGCAAGTTAAAGATGCCTATCAAGAGGATTTGTGCATTATGGGCATTTTTCCACTAAGTGTTTACCTCCATAACTTTACTGTCAGTCACGGTCTCAGTTCAGTCATGGTCATGGGTTGGTTGCACAGCTTCGCATGCATTCTTCCAGATACTGATTCAGAGATCTGAACCTCGGTCACCAGAATTTTACCCTTACAAGGTCTGCATTTTAAATGACCCACACTTGAGTCAGCTGAGACCTGGCAATGTGGGAAAGCTGGGCCACTTTGATCTTTGCTGGCTGCCCAGCATGTACAGCAGCACACAGAGACTGGCTGCATGTCTTTTGAGTGAACCCAAGATTTGTGCTGCTGGTAGCTCGCTTCACCCATTGTTTTGGTTTTAGAGGGAACAGTCCCTCTATAAGTTTCTCCTGAGTCCTCTGGGAAGGACGTGTCTTTGGGCTTGAGAGCCCATCTGTGCTCGGCAGTGTGGAGCGTGCCAGAGATGGAGGCAGGCTGAGAGGAGTCAGCTTCCTTCCCCTAATTCCTGCTCCTTTCCCTTTGAACAGTGGTGCCTGAACTCCACCCTCACGGAGTTTGCCATAATTACCACCTCCACTCTCATTTACACAAGTTTGTAATATAAGTCAACTCACTTTTTAAACTTGAGGCTATTTTTTCATACCAGGGATTGAACTCACAACCTTACACTTGCCAGGCAGGCGTTTGTGCCTCTGAGCTAAATCCACAGCCCAACTTGAGGCAATTTTAAAAGCAAACTTTATATCACTACCATAAATGGCAACTGGGTATGGATGGCTATACACAGATGACAAGCTTATAAACAAGCACAATAAGAACAAAACCGTGCTGTGCGGTTAGAGCTGGATACTGTTGCCTACTGAAGCTTCAGAGCCGGGTACAGTCCCCTCCAGTTAAAAAAGATGAGCCAAGTTGGGGAGAAGTTCCAGTGACCAACCAGACCCAAGCTCATCAGAAAGATGGTAATATTTCTTAAAACATTTTATTGGACTATTGCACACAGAAAGTACACATAGCAATTTTACAAATTGGTCTTACCATTTAAACTTGCACCCAGGTCAACAGAGAGAATATTAATAGCCTACAGAAACCAACCCCCTTCAAGTGTTTTCAGTTACTATCTCTTCTCTCAGCAAGAGTAAATATTGCCTGTGCTTGCAGTAACCTGGATGAACTGTGCCTGTTTTTACATTTTCTCTAAATGAAAACATAGAATCTGCAGTGTTTTTGTCTCTTGCCTTGTTTTTTTTCTCAGCGTAATGAATACGAGGGCCACCTATATTCTTGCACGGAGCTCGAGAAGCCTTTCAATTAAAGGGTAGCATTCAAAAATGTGACTACACCGCACTTTACTCATTCATTCTGTTGCTGGACAAGTGAATAACTTCCCATTTTTTACTGTTATAAACACAGCTGCTCCAAACTTCTCAGGACATGTCATTTGTTGAGCATGTGCAAACATTTCTGTGGGGTCTACAGCTAGATGTAGGATTTCTGGATCATAGGGTATGTGCGTGGTCAACTCTAGAACACAGTTCAAAAGTGTGTCGAATGATGTGCGGGTTTATATCCCTGTCCGCAGGATGTGGAGGCTCTGCTCGCTCACAGTAGTGACACCAATTGGCATATACTTTTCTCAGTTATACCTGTTCTGGTGGAGATGTATTTGTTTCATCTCATGGTAGTTTTATTTTATTCTCATGAAATTGGATATCTTTGTATATGATAGAATTAAGGGAAATTTCGAAAAGGAATCACATGCAGTGTCATGGATAGCATGTTGATTATCTGGTGTGCACAAGTTGCACTTTTTTATTATGGGTTTGGTTTCAGTTCTAGTTATTGTTTCAGGAAGAAGAGAAAAGGCGCAAAAAATCAGAGCATACCTTGAGCAGAGAAAGGGTCCTTCATCTCTATAAATTCTGCTGGAATCTGGTGCAGACCAGCTGTCTCTCCTTGGTGCACCCTCAAACAAAATGAACAGCGGGGAGGACTTCTGGTTTTCCTAACTCAGCTCGGGGGCTCCTTAAGTGGACCTGAGTGGACTATAGTGAGAAGCACCACTACAGAAAAGGTTAAGAATGAATTAATGAAGCAATCAAGGTGCAGGCCTGCTCGGCATGCAGTCTCCACCGGAAGGTAATGTGCAGCTGGTACCCTACGTGCACAAGAAAGGTTCGCGTGCTTTACACTGCACAGGAGCGGAGGGGGAGTTGAAGCTTCGTCAGAGTGAGGTCCAGACGGCACCACTCGTTCCTTCTAACAAAGCTGGGAAGATGTTTGCAAAGGAGAGAGGAGTGAAGAGAACTTCACACAGGGAAGCAGAGGAGAGAAGACTGGCTGGGTACACAGAACGTCCAGCAAATGTGTGAAGAGGAAAAAGAAAGTAGTCAAAACGCAGTGGCCGTCAGAGGCCTGGAAGAAGGTGTGGAAATGCCCTCTAGGACGTCCACCCTGCGGAAGTCAGGCGTGGCTGATCTGCCTGACCGTGGTGACGGGCAGTGACGCGTAATGACAATGGGAAAGCAATAAGCCTGTGCAGATGCTTTCATAGGTGTTAGCTCATCTCGTTCTCACAAGTCAGAAGAGGCCCAGGGAAATTCAGTGACCTACGCATGGTCATCGTGGAAGTGTCACACTTCTGCTACCCAAGGGGAGCCAAGAAACAACACCCCCAAGTTAACATCTGCAGCCCACTTCAGAGCATAGGCTTGAGCATGCAGTGGCACTTCACTCGGGTTTTCTAAGCATACTCAAGTTCTTCTAAGGGAAGACAGGCTTGACTAGATGTTCTTAGCCCTGGATACGGAAAGGATGAGTTTCAGAGGCAGGCTAGTGTGGCAGGGGACACAGATTGCCACGCCACCACCTGGGCTCAAGGCTTGACTCAAACTCCTATGGCAGAAGTTGTTGATGTTCACACATGCCCTGTTCTCCTCCCCTTTGTGGGACTAGTTCTGGGCATGAGCTGTGACTGTAGTGATGTATTACTTCTAGGCTGGGCCAATTAAACAAACTCTTCGTGGCTCCCTGGGTTCTGTCTTCTAAATGCTTTATTAAATCTAAGTGATGAGACTACTGTAATGGAGGCATCTCCATCAGCCTAGATCAGTGGCGAACCTTTTAGAGCGCTCAGTGATACAAACAGCCCCCTGTGGCACGTGTGCCAGAGACTCACCACCACTGGCCTAGTTCCTAAGTGACTGGATGGATTAGAGCATGGAGCCTCTTGTCTGCTGCCTTATAGGGCCGAATATGAAGTAAACCTTTCTCATAATCAATCACTGAGGTTTAGGAGGGATGTCTGGCATTGTATGGGTTTATCTATACTGCTAACGCATCAATTTACTCCTGGGTAAACTGTACCTGAGTCTCTTTATCTGTTGACTAGAAAGACTTACATACCTCATAGACTTGTTGTATGTAAATATTTTAGGCACTTTTAAAAACAGCCTTTCAGGGCTGGGGGTGTAACTCAGTGGTTCAACACCTGCCTAACTTGTATGAGCCCCTGGGTTTGATTCCAGCAGATAGATAAATAAATAAACAAATGCAAGCTTTAAACATTGTAAATACTGTGTAAGTATTTAGTCCTTATATTTCATGGCATTGTTTCTCCAGTAGCCACAGGAACTATCAGTCCCAGTGATGGTCAGAGCATGCATTAAAGGTCCCCATGTTTATGCTGACTTTGCCATTTACTGAATGGATGACACCGGTCCAACTCTTTTAAGCCTCTGTTTCCTCGTCTGTAATGTGGGCGAAATATCTTCCTTGTAGAGTAGTTAGGGATTCCTTGAGCTCAGCACATAGCACCTTGTAGGTTCAAGGAAAGAGCCCTTTTTGATTTATAGTTTGTAGTTAGGGAGTGAGTGGTGATTCTCCTCTAAAAGAGGGAATGCCAGGAATACAAAGAAAACCTCAAACTCCTGCAACCAGAGGAATCTTTTCAAAGCAATAGAACCACACTGCCCGGGATTCACCTAAGGGCCACAGCTATCCATGTCACCTCCACAGTCCACAGTGCCATTGCCATCTTCTGATCATTTCTCCCTGGGTAACCACTCCAAAATTTAAGTTTCAAAACAACCACGTAGATAATCCTGTGCATCTAGGGTTGGCTGGACCCCGCTGGGTAATGTTCATGTAGAATGGACAGCGTCTGGGGTAGGAGTTATCTGAAGACCCACAGGCTGTCACTCCCTGGGCTGCTGCCGGAGCAGAGCTGGAGAGTCAGTAACATCAGTTACATTGGCTTCTCCTGTGCCTCGGGCTTCTCAGAAGATAGTGGCTGGGTTTCAAGAGGGAACGTCCCCAGCATGAGTGCTCCAAGAGGCCAGATGAAAGTTGCAAGGCATCTTGGCATCCAGAGGTCCCACAGGGTCACTTCCTGCACATTCTACTGTTCGAATAGTCACAAGATCAGCCCACATTTGAAGAGGTAGAGAGAGAGGAGGTAGCACAGGAGGTCATATTGAGGCCATCTTTGGGGAGCATAATGAGCCCAGCCTCCGTGTACCTCTCATTGTTGAGAACATCTGCACATAAACGAGGTCTGATTCTGAGCAGGCAGGGAGCCACTCTATTCATTCACCCTGTGCTCTCAAACTGCTGGCCCTTCCCTGGGGAGCAGGTTCTGCCCCTGCCAAGCCACCATTCCTTCCCAGCATCCCAGCTCACCATCTTACAAATCACCAGAAACCAAACCTTGGGAAGAGGTGCTACTCCCTAAGTGAGTTACATCTTTCCCCTTCCCTTTTGGAAGGTTGTTGGGGATCATTAAATTTAGAAATCGTGGATGGTTTCAGCAGGACCTTGGGTCACATTGTATCGAAGGAGGAAGGTGTTGAGCACAGAGTCACCTGGCCAGATATCTCCAGGTTGGGAGTTGGCCTTCTTTTTCTATAATAAGCTTTTCAGGCTTCATATGGTCTCTGTCACAGCTATTCAAGTCTGCTGTTATCCAGTACTGCAAATGCAGCCAATGATAATATTCAAACAAATGAGCATGGCTGTGTGCCAATAAGATTTTATTTACATGAACAGATGGAAGCTTGAGTTGGCCCACCAACTCAGTGTACTGACCCCTGATCTGGGCCTCCTGAGTTTGAGAGAGCAGACTCTCAAAGGTGTCCACATCCAGTGCAGTGTACAGCCTGAAAGCCCACTTCCCAACATGCCTCCACCCAGCCATTGTAGCATCCTGGAACGGAGCCCCTGGGAACAGCAGAGTGCCTGCTGGAGAGACAGACTCCATGCCACTGGGCAGGCCCAGACAACTCCTGTCTGTTTGTTTAGGTCAGTGTTGGGCATAGGTAAGGGCACTGCACGAGACATCTTAGGGAAGGAAGGCAAGACGACTGCAGAAGGACGGAAAGCAGATGGCCGGATCGCAGCAGGAGAGCATCGGCTTCCCTGGACAGGTTTGAGCAGGCCGACCACAGATCTGAGAACAACCTGAGCCGAACCGGGCTGCTGCCACCATTAGCCGGGCCTGCCCCCCTCTTCCTGGCTGTGGCCTTTCTTTCTTTCCAGGAACAAGACTACATCTGTTTGGTGATACTCTATCTGGAATCGCTAAATAAACCTTTCAGGCCCTGGCAAACAACAGCCCATCTTATTCCGATGGGGAGGGGCTCCTGTAACACAGCGGACTTTTTAATCCTGAATCTGTCTGCCTCGCCCCCCCCTCCTGGCAAATCCCTGCCCCCCTCGCTGACCTTCATCCTGGAGAAAGCCTGCACACATGGCCCCTCCAGCCTGTCCCAGCTCACAGAGCCCGCTTGCTCTGGGACCCTACCTTCACTCTGAGTATTGTACTTGCGTTCTCTCCCCCACCCCTTTCTTCCCAGGCGGTCTCTGTCTCTCTTTTTCCTGCCTGCTCAATGTGTCTCAGCCACACAATACTGTCTGAGCAAACTTGTTCATGCCCCACCATTATGTCATCTCCCTGTCACCCCACTCTCACCCTCTGGAGGCCACCGAGAAGCAGGGAAAGCTAAACAAACAGAGGATGGGAAGCAGCCCAGCCGCCTTTCAATTTGCCTTCCTCTCCTTGCAGACTCCGGCCCAGTCCCCACCCCGCCCCCACCCCAACACACACCCCCTCAGAGGCTGAGCCCTTCCTGCAGCTGAAACCCAGGCCCACTCGGCGGGCACCCGTGCCTCTCCCCTGCCCTCAACCCAGCTCATGCTCTTTGCTCTAACTCCGCAATCTCTTGTCTCAGCAGGGAGCGGTGGAAGGCAAGAAATTGCTGTAGGCACATTTGATCTGTGACAAAACTGCTGCCGGGTGTGATGAAAAACGAGTTTGAACGGCTCGGAGAAGGACGTAGAGACTGCGTGCCGCGATCTTACAGGCTGCCCGGGCTTCGCAGTTGCTCGGTAATTAAGCCGCAGCCTCCCTCCTCCAATCAGAAGACAGCCCGTGAGCCGGCCGCGCGGCCCCGGGATGGAGGGGGAGGGAGGGGGCTTTGGGTAATGGAAGGAAATGATGAAATAATCCAGTTTTGGGAACCAGGCCACGGGGTGGGGCGGAGTGGGGGGCGACGACAAAGAATCCTTCACAAGGAAAAGTAGGACCCTCGGCTTGCTGATCCTTTGCAGGCCAGTGTGAGGATTGGGGAGGCCTTTGGAGGAAGAATGTGCTCAGGATTCCAGGCCCGTCCCTTACACAGCACAAAGCTGAGGTAAACCTCACCTGGCCCCTTGCACTGCTCCCACAGCTCCCTGAGACAAGAGTTTGTGTCCTCTGTGTTATTCTTCGTGCCTTACACCCATCTCCTCCAGTACGGCCACTCTGTGAGCTCAGGGAGGAGTGGGGCTTCTCCTGTCCTCCATCCTCCTCCCCGCAAGCCTCCTGCCTAGCTTTGCCTGCAGTGAAGAATGAATCCACGCTCCACAGAAGCGGCCTTGTACGACTTCCTTTTTGTAGCCAGGGTACCTGCAGCCTGAACAAAGGAAGCCCTTCGCTCCAGGTCATCGGACAATCCTGTGGTCACTGCCAGAGCCATAGGCTACCCACCCAGCTCTCCTACCTCCTGCTCTAGCCATGACTGGGCAACAGAACTACTCCACTCGTTCATCGACTGAGTGAGCACCCAGGTTGACACTAAACTGAATTTCCCAAACCTCAGCCCCTCAAAGAACCTCCTAACTCTTTTTTTGTTTTGTTTTTTGGTTTTTTTTTTTTTTTTTTTTTTTTTCTTTTTCATTTTTATCAGTACCAGGGATCAAACTCACAACCGCACACTTGCAAGGCAGGCGCTTATGCCGCTGAGCTAAATCCCCAGCCCCAGAACCTCCTAACTCTTAGCATATCTTCATTATTTCTTTAATGTTGTCTTTAATCCAACTCACTTGCTTTATTTAAATAAAACACTGCAGGTAATAACACCTCTGACAGTGCAGGTTTAATATACTATTTTTTTCTACTGCACATAAAAACAAAATATGTAACTTGTCATATAAAAGGTGGTCCTTGGTTTACCATCTAAATCAGCTCAGACACTGTGTGTCGGTACAAAGATACTGTACTCTTTCGGCCAGATGAAGTGATTGCATACATCTCTAGGCTCAGGACTTGCTGCTGGAAAAAGGGAATGAGCATGGCTTCTCCACTTGCACGGCGGCGTAATGAACACTTCTGAGGGGTGTGGACAGTTCAAAGGGCTTCCAGGTAAGAAGAGAATTTTTTAATAAAAGACAGGGCAAGGGGAATTGCATAAAATTTAAAAGCATGGCATTCTTAAATCTCCACATTGCTAAAGGGGGAGGAGTAAGGGGGCCTGCACATACTCAAAACAGGAGTTCCCACCAGGCACCTCCAAGGAGTTACATCAGAAGTGAAGAGGGGTATTCAACAAAGCAACACATACCATGTGAAAGACACTGATAAAAGAGTACGTAGAAAATTATAACCCTGGGGCTGGGGGTTTAGCTCAGCGGCGTAAGCGCCTGCCTTGCAAGCAGGCAGTCGTGAGTTCGATCCCTGGTACCAATAAAAACGAAAAAGGCCAAAAAAAACTTTGTTAGAAAATTATAACCCTGATTCTAATGCTACAAAATCTGGACTCTAAAGCCAGGGGACAGGGAGGCTGCAGAAGAGCCGTGGTGAGCTCCAGCCAGAGCAGTAGACCCGGAGGGCTTTCTGGAGGTGGTGTCGGAAGGCGCCTGCGCCTTGGTTGTGAGGGGTTTCTGGGCCCTGCTTTTCTCTCCTGCACTTCCCCTCACATTCCCTCTTGGCAACTTGTTAGAAACTGCCTTTGTGGAGGCTGCTCGTGGTTGGCGGGATGTTAACAGCAAGAGAGCCAGAGAGCAGCTTCTGCTCAGAGTCCTCTCCGTCTCCCACACTCAGGTGCACGCCTTCCTCTTGAGCCCTCTCCAGTCTGCCTCCGTAAAATGCTCTCTTCTCTCTGTGGCCTCACAGGGCAGCTATTTCTCCCACTGCTCTGTTGGCCCTTCCTGGCACACTGCAGCTCCTCTCGGCTTTAACGCACTCTCCCCGCCTCTCCATTCTCTACCTCTATTCAATGCCATCACTATTATCTTCAGTAAGAACATTGTTGTCCAGCTGAGTAAGTGGCACATACCTGCAATCCAACTACTTGGGAGGCTGAGGTGGGGGATCGCAAATTGGAAGCCAGTCTGGACAATTTAGAGCAACGCTGTCTCAAAAAGCAAACAGTGTTGGGGATCTAGCTAGTAACAGAGCATTCCTTGGGATCAGTCTCTACTACCACATACATACATACAGATATACATAGATGTTATTTTCATCCTCCTACCCTTCCTTCTCCCCAACCCAAATGAGGTCACATTATAATGACAATCACTGGTCAAGAGACTGTATCGTTTTCTGGGGGTTGGGCAGAAGAAAAGGTTAAGAGAGTCCTAGTGAATCTTCTGTCACTATGCCAGTAGTCACCCCCACCATCCCACACACAAACACACACACGCTGCGTGGCTGGGGAGCTGCACTGGGCGCCTTCCCAATACTTTCCAAACCCTTCCTCCTGTCCAGGAACCAGAATGGAGAATCAATAATTATTTCCACCCACATCTTTACAAAATAATAAACAACGTAGAGGCTTAGCCAAGGCAATGACCTCAGTCCCTGCTCTTTGTCCAGAATCCTGCTCTATGGACTTTCAGTGTGGAAAGAGGCATTTGAGTTGTAACTAGAAAGTCGTAACTCGTAGCTTGAAACAACCAGAACAAGAACAATGCACAGCAGAGGCAGCTGTACGGGGGTTCCGATCCAGCTGCGCCAGGGAGCCTACGGACTGACTTTCATTTTGCAGATCTCAAAACTGCTTGGAGTCTCAACTTTCTCATCTGCAAAATGGCATACGAACAATTGTCATGGTGCTTTTGACTTGTGAAGGTGTCTGGCCCAAAAAAGGGTTCACACCAATGCCTGCCAAACCAGTAGTTGTATCGTTACTATGAGGAGCTGGCCTGGGAGATCAATCCTCTGATTTAAAAATTATGATCCAGGGGCTGGGGATTTAGCTCAGCGGCATAAGCGCCTGCCTTACAAGCAGGCAGTCGTGAGTTCGATCCCTGGTACCAATAAAAACGAAAAAGACAAAAAAAAAAAAAAAAAAAAAAAAAAAATTATGATCCAGAATAGGGGTGCCTGTTTTGTTATGGTTATTGTGTTTATTTGTTCGGTTTTGGTAGTGAGGCTTGAACCCAGGGCTTTCCCACTGAGCTATATCCCAAGCCCTTTATTTTTTAAGTCAGGATATTGCTAAGTCACTAAGTTGTCCGAGCTGGGCTTGAAATTTTGATCCCTGGCTATAAAATATTGAAGGGCCCACCAAGCTAGAGTAGCACCCCTGCACGAAGACCTTCTGTCTGTGAGTCGTCTGTCACCTCCTGCCCACTCTACTGGGTGCTGCATTTTGGAACAGGATCTTCTCTCTGGGGGAAAATATTATTGTGTTCTTTTTTGGCTACTTGTTTGATCCCCTAGAGTCAATATTTGCAGAGATAAGCAGAGCATGATGGAGCCAGTGGGGCTGTTTATGACTGTGCCCCATCCTATTGGGTGCTGGTCTCTTCTGGGCCACACCATGACTTGACGTGAGTACGTGCAGTTCAGCAGTGCGTGGGCCTGGTGCTCACCTGGCTTGCCTTAGAAGGTGGTAGAAGGTGGCTTGCATCAGTGTGCTGCTGCCTCTAAGGTGTCCTCTTAGTACTGGCCCAGGCACCAAGTTAACGTGACCTCAGGAAGCTGGCAGCCTAGACCCCGTCCCAACCCATCCCAGGCCTGCCTGGGTCTTCTTTATTAGGTAGTGAGGTCCTGAAGGAGTCTGTCTAGAAAAATAAGATTTTCTACTTCTGCCTTGCATAAAAATGCCTAGAGAGATTTTCCGCCCAGTCTGGACAGTTTATTTCAAGTGAGTTGATTAAAATTCAGGCTATGAAAAATATACAAAATTCCTCTGAGGTAGTTTGCAGGAAAGGGCATCTTCAAATTCTGAGTTGACAGCCACTCTAATCAGTCACTCATAAGGGGGTACAACAAAACCCCAGTGTGACATCAGATTAGGAGGTGCACAGCACGTGCTGAGCCACGCAGGGCAGAAAACATGAACATAACTTTCCATAGGAGTCCAAAGCAAAGGTCACAGGACATGCTGTCCAGAGGTGCCACGAGTCCGCTTCCTAGGTGAGCAACTCTGTACAGCAGTTATGTTTATCATTTTTCTGTCACTCTAACAAAGACCTGAGGTAATTAGTTTTGTCTCATGGTTTTGGGAGTTTGAATCCATAAGCAGTTGACCCATTGCCTTTGGGTTTGGGTTGAGGCAGCACATCATGGTGGAGAAAAACCATTCATTTCAGGGCCAGAAAGCAAGAGAGAAAGGAGGAGGAGTCCCTCAATCCTCGTCAAGGGCACCCCCCATCTCTCCCACCCTGTCTCTCTACTGTCTGGCCTTTACAGAAGCTAAGCTCCTCCATTAGGGAGCTATGTGGCCAGTCTTTGGTCTCCAGCCTTAAGGTTCCCACCTCCTTCCCACCACAGCATTTTGAGGGGCAAAACTTTTAACATACGGGTTTTGGGGGACATTCTTTAACCGTGCTTGGTGATTTGGGGTTGTTTTGCTTTTATTTGTTTTTTAGAGAAACATGAGGAAGCTGGCTAGCTAACAAAAAGAAAGAAAGAGGTAGAAATCAGAAGTGAAGAGGAGAAGGAGGAGGCCGGATGTGGAGGTGAATCCCAGCCACTTTAGAGGCAAGGGATCACAAGTGTGAGATCAACCTGGGCAACCTAGCAAATACTCTTTTCATAAAAAACGTTTTTAAAGGACTGAGGTTGTAGCTCAATGATACAGCGCTTGCCTAGCACGTACAGTGGTCCTGGGTTTCATATTCTGTGATAGGGAAGAAAAAGGAGGATCCTCTCTCCACAGGCTCACGTATACCTGTGCCAAGTTCTTACAAAACGATTTGAAAAAGTTGTCTCACTGAATGCTGGCAAAAAGCCAACAACAGTTTCTCCCATCCCCACTCTACAGATGAAGGAAGGGGGTCCGAGAAGTTCCAGTGACAAAGCCAAGGTCATGCAGCTACTGAGAGCAGACACCAAAGAAGTCACTGCTGGTGGCCTGGATGAACGATGTTCCAACAGATCCATTTTGGGTTTTTCTTGTGTTTTGAGGTGAGGTCCCGCTACATCGCACAGCTCATGTCTAATCCCTGGCCCAAGTGATCCTGCTCCTCAGCCTCACATGTACCTGGAGCTGCAAGTGTTGCCACCACACCTGACTCCCAAAGGATTGTTCCATTTTCGGCACACCTGTCATCCTGGAGTGTAGACAGTGCATCCTCCCTGTTACTTTCTATTTAACTACTCCCTAATTTACTAGCTTTTCCCATCCTTTGTGTCCCCTACCTCAGCATGTGCTGTGCACCAGGATAGCTGGCAAAAGGAATCAGGATGCTGAGTGCCTTCCTTAGCGAAACTCGGATGCGAGGTGGACACTTGAGGGGGACACCCGAGGACATTCAGGCATTCACACACCTGCTGTGTGCCAGACACCACACTGCATGGAGATTGTGACCCAGACAACTCTCCCTGATGTGGCGGAGCTGACAAGAGCTGGGAGGGACAGGAACAATAGGCCGATGTCACTAAGAGATTCCTTCTCACTGCCCCATCGCCTCCACATTGCAGCCGGGAAGATTCTTCTCCAGATGTAAATCTGACTGACTCACACCTCATTTCAGAGCCTTCAGTAACTTCCCACAAGCTTCTGCATGCCTGACATACTGGAGAGTTTTTTGTATGTTATTGAAAATATTAATACTAACCAGGGGACCCACTAGTGAGGGAAAGTTTGACAGTTCTGGAACCTCCTTCTTAGGGCCTAAATGTCTTGAAATATGCAGATACTAAAGTCACTGAGCTGAGACTTGGGGAGAGGAATGGAGTAAGAGATGGAGTACAGGGTGGAAATATAAAAGAGCGTGCACCCACTTCTAGTGAAGACAGAAATTACAT
Organism: Cavia porcellus; assembly: GCF_034190915.1. Taxonomy (NCBI): domain Eukaryota; kingdom Metazoa; phylum Chordata; class Mammalia; order Rodentia; family Caviidae; genus Cavia; species Cavia porcellus. The sequence goes on along the minus strand of NW_026947509.1, from coordinate 53,726,283 downwards.
GGAGGCCTTTAAGAGGGTCCTAAGTTTACATTAGGATTTGCAAATTCAAGTGTATCTATGAACCAGGAAGGTAACATAAGTAAATCAGACAAATACAGGACCGGACTGTTAGTGCCATCAGATGAGGCCAGCTACTACTAGCTCTAACAGCTTGTGGGCTGATAGGAAAGAGGATCCAACATCGCTGAAGTGGCTGATTTTCAATGACTGTGGACTTCTACAGAAATTCTCCAAATTAGAAAAAGTTGACACCCAATTGAAACTTTAGAAAGGAAAACTATGGATGTGAGTTTAGGGCTGGGAACACAAGTCCTCTGGCGCAAAGCATTCCTTCCAGCCGCAGAGCTGTGTGAAGGAAAGACAAAGGCGGAGAGGGCCCTGATGGTGCAGCCAGGGCACCAAGGGCTGTCCAGAGGCCAGGAGGCCTGTCTGTGGCCACGGAGAGGGCAAGTGCCAATTTGAAAGGATAGATGGGTGTGGCAAGGTCTCCTTTCCACCTTTCCAAGGTCAGGATCTGCAAGGCTATCCCTTCTTGGAGTGACTCGGATAGTGAAGGTGGGGACGAGGGCCTTCAGGGAGCAGCAGTCTGCAGCCTCAAGCATCCCCAAAGCCTGAAAGAAAGCTATAAGCAGACCAGACTGCCTGCTGGGCTCCGCCACATCCTAACACACTCACTTCTGGTGGTTCCTTCTCGGCTGCCCTCCTGGGGCTCCCATTTTCGTGACTCTGAGTTTGTGACCCTTTGCAGACTCAGCTTGGCCCCCTCCTCACACACTGTGGTAGCTGACTGGCTTTCCTCCACAGCACCATGGTGGTCGCAGGTGCTGATCCACCGTGAGGGTCTGACCCTGGCAGCCTAGGTTTCATCTTGCAGGTCCTCTGGTTCCCAAAGGGTGTGAGACAGAAATAATGCCATGTGTTAAAGGACAAAATTCCAACGCATCACATTTAAAGATCAAATTGGTTTTTGTCAGTGATCCATGAATTCAGTGACATCCCACCAATTTTTAAAAAAAGAGCTAGAGAGGTATGACAGCGGTATAGCTCATAGGTCCTGTGCTTCATCGTAGTACTGAAGAAGAAAAAAACAACGTGTGTCTAAAAACTGAGCAGAGAAAGCTTGCTTTATAAGCCACAAGGGGCTAAAGAAAGCGTAACTAAGGGACAAGCAGCAGACTGGCCGTTTCAAAGTGACTTTCCTTACAAGGTTAAGACGAAAGGGAGCTACCTTATCATACTAGCTAGGCACACTGGACTCTTTTCAACTGGTTGCTGCAAATCTCCTGTTTTGAGGGAAAACCGGCTCATTTTAAAGTTCAGTATGATCACATAGCACCTAGCAACTTCTGGTCTGATCTGTTGGGGCCCAGTGCAGGGGTTCAGTTCAAAACAAGGCCTCTCATAAATTTTGTTTAACACACGAAGAGATGATCTGGTGGACTTGAGCAATCAAGCCAACACAAGAAGCAACCAAAGATGGTACCAGCTTCCACATCTGCCCCTCACTGTGTGCCAGGTACTCTGCTGTGCTTTAGTCATGAGCTCTAGAATGGGCTAGAATTCTCACAGCGATCCGTTATCATTAGGAGCCTTTATCATACTTAGTTTTATGTTTGTTTATTTGTTTTGAGACAGGGTATCATCATGTAGTGCAGGCTGGTCTTGAACTCATTTATGTAACCCAGGTTGGCCTTGAACTCACAGTGATCCTCCTGGCTCAGACTCCTGAGTACTGGTATTACAGGCATAAACCATCACATCTGGCTATCATACCCATTTTAAAGAGAAGGAATTGAGGCAGAGAGAAAGAGGCTAATTTGCCTCGGGCCATTTCTCTTTTCACACTTCTATGGCTGTCGTCTGGATGTCCCTGAAAGCCTCATGGTGGGGTGCTTTTCAGAGGTGGCTGACTCTAGAGAATGTGATTGATTCCTGGTCCAGTGCTGGGGTTAAGGGTATACTCACGCATCTTACAGTCAATAGCCTGCATCAACATAAGGGACAAAAGGAGATTTGCCTTTCTCTAGCTTTCTTGTTGCTCTTGCTGTCTTCCACCACCATGAATGGTTGCCCCTGTGCCATGTGCCACCCTGCCTTGGAGCCAGCCAATTACGGAATGAAACCTCTACAAACTGTGAGCTAAAGAAACATTTTTCCCCCTTAATTCTGCGTGTTAAGTATTTTGTCTGAGCAATGAGAAAAGTACCTAAGACACCAACACAGACTCGGGATTTTTGCTCAAGTGATTTTTGCTTCGAATGACCTCTGTACTTGGGAGGCCGAGACAGGAGGATCACCATGAGTCTGAGGCTACGCTCAGCTACATAGTGAGTTCAAGGCCAGGATGGCCTACATAGTGAAAGCCTGTCACAACACAAAAACAAAAACAACAACAAAAAATGACTTTTGGAGAAGGAACAGTGTGCCCTTGAACTCATCGCAGACCAACACTTTCCTATAATGCAGTAATGAAATGAATTCCTAGAAAAATGATCAGGCGCTCAGAAGATGCGGCGATATCGAATTGTTGTAGAAGTGGGCACATCTGAGAATTTACTCCAGTTCTATCCTTAGCTCACAGCGTCCTAACACAGCACCCAGAGGAGTGTGCGCTCCTCCACGGGGCTGGGGTGTAAGGATGTAAAAGTACCCGGTTGCCAAGCAATGAAAGGAATCTCTTGTCCAGATTCCAGCGGCTGAACTGTTACCCTCCCCAGCTCATCTTGGCCTTAAGGACTCGTGAGAGTCTCTCGCATTGTGTTTCTGGATTTGTGATTTAGGGAGAGGCCTCCGGCCTTGCATAGAAGTGAGTTGACTCCCTCCCTGAACCAAAAGGTTAAGATCCAGGCTCCTTTTACAATGTCCCAGCTCAGCAGGAATGTTTGCAGGCCCAGCTGTTTCTGTTCATGCATTCATTAATAAAAGTAGTGAATGCAGCAAAAGCCACCCTTTCTTTCCTTTGTCTTGTCTGAAATGGGGCAGGGAGGGGGGGCACAGACTTAGGGGACGTGTCAGACGTGCCACAGGAAGGGCGAAGCCAGAGGAGGAGCTGTGAGGAAGGCAGGCAGGTGGGCGGAGGGGGAGGGGACCGTGTGACCCTGGGGACAGACACGGGGAGCCAATCACCTTGGCAGGGGGCGGGGGCTGCACCTGAGCTTGAAAAGGACTCCTGACCTGCTTCGTGGAGCAGGGAGATGGCGTGCTGAGTACAGAAGGGGGCTGGGGCACCCAGTGAGACCTGCTCACCTACGCAGGGAACTTCTAATATCCAGGGTCCTGCCACTGAAGAGTAGATGTTTCTCATTGTCTGACTCCATCGTGGGCCAGCCAGGGAAAGGACAGATAGGGTGCACCCTAGGTCTTTTTTTTTTTTTCCTGGCAGTGCTGGGGATGGAACAGATTATCACACACACGCAGACCTACACACTCAGACCTACAGACACACACAGAGCAGGCAAGCACACTGCTACTGAGCCACATCCTCAGTCCTAGACCTGTTATTTGGAGACTTGAAGGAAGGAAACTGGAAGCAGAAATGCTAGAGAAACCTGTTCAGGGATCACAGAACAGGTGTTGTTCTATGAGAGCCCAGGAACAAGGGCTCCCCAGCTAGGTTGTCCCCCTCAAATATAAGACACTTGCTAAATGTGACCCTCAGGGCATTTCTAGTATAAAAACACCACAGAATGTATCACATGCCACAGAACTATATACTTTAAGATGGTTAAAATGGTAAGGTTTATGTTACACTGAATTTGTTATTTTACCACAATTTAAAAAATTTGCTGTTAAAAAATGTATTTGGTTTGTGCGCAGACTGAGTTTAACTGGTGTGCTGTCTTTTCCTCATTAAATCCGGCCACCCTCCCTCCAGCAGGATGACAGAGGCTGCCCCAGGCAGCTGGGGCCACGGAGGAGACACAGCTGCTGCCACAGAGGCAGGAAGTGGAAGGAATGGGGGAGGGACGCCCTGCCTCTCACCTCCCCAGGGAGGCCCTGGGGCTCCTGAAGTTCCCCCAAGGGGCCAATGCTACCAGCTGGACAGGGAGCAAAGGAACCCCAGAAACACAGGGCAGGCAAAGATCCAAGAGCCAGCCCACAATCATTTTGAATGACTCAAGAAGTCCAGGCCCACCCTGATTGCCGCAATTCTAACTTCGTTTTATCTGCAGGCTGATAAAACCATGAGGCCCAGTGCCTCTGAGGTTCCTAGTGTTCTGTCTACATCCACTGGTGAGCAGCTGCTGCTTGCTCCAGGAAAGCAGATCAGAACCCACCCACGTGTGGACAGACTCTGTGCACAAACTGGGGATCAGGGAGGCGTGCTGCTATCAGGAGGAGGTTTAGGATATGGCCCCCAGGCCTGTTCCTTCCTTCATTCATTGTCTGTTTATTAGAAAGAAACTATCTGCAGCAGCTAAGTGTATGGCAAAACTCCTTGGAGCCAAGTGTGATGATGCACATCTGTAATCTCAGCACTTTGGGAGGCTGAGGCAGGAAGATCACAAGTCTGAGCCCAGCCCCAGCAATGCAGCAATTTAGGAAGACATCTTAAAGTAATCATCACACAAACAAACAAGACTGAGAATGCAGCTCAGTGCAAGGGCCCTGGGTTCACCTTCCAGGGCTGCAAAAAAAGGAAGCTCCACGTTCTCAAGGTGTTCAGGATTATAGTTGGTTAAGAAATGTCAGATGCCACGAGAACTAGCTAAAATGCAAGAAGTATAAATCAAACACCAAGAAAGCTGAGCAGAGACAAAACATCTCACAATGAAGAGGAAACAGCGGTCCAGGTGATGGCCATGTTTGGCAGACTGTGTCTGGTTGCCTCCAGGTGCCAGGAGATGGCGGGATGGGATGGGGTACGTGCCCTCTCCTCCTACCAGGAGCTCGTGATGTTGCTCTCAAGAATCCCCAGAAGGCAGCCACAAATATTTGTCCAGCGTCTTGGCTTCTCGGGAGCCACAGGGAGGCCCCTGGGGAAGACAGAACAGATTTAGTTGCCCAGGGCTTTTGGGATGCTGCCAGGCTCAAGCCCTGGCCCTGCAGTTCCCGGGGCCTCAGTCCCTGTCTGTGAGGTGCAGCTGGCCTTGTGGTCTCTGCCCTGCTCAGTGACTCCTTAGTCCCTCTCTGTCCCACAGCTACTCCCTTGTCCCCATTGGCAGCCAGAGCAGCTGGAATCCATACATGGCCCTAGTGTCAGACCGCCGGAACTGCATCCTGGGTCGGCCACTTAGAGACTGCGGCAAAACTGTCAGTGTGACCATGTCTCCATAGGCAAAGCAGGAAAAAACACAACTCTGGAGACTGTAAGTGAACAAAAGAGAGCACACAGCCTGGCTGTAAATCCCCCTTTCCCGTGCAGTGCTTGGAGTGGAGCCCGATCTCTTCTCCCTTCTGAGAGACCCCCTTGCAGTGGTCCCTGTATTCTGGCCTCCCCTCTGCACACCCCTCTGCTGTGGGACACAGGGAAGGAGCACTGGGAATCACGATCTAGAAGCCCTGGCTAGCGCTGCTGCTGGTTGGAAAGGCAGAGGGGAAGCCAAGGGGAGGCTTGGTCGCTAGAGGGCGGACAGGGAAACGAAGAGAACAGGCTTCGGGTCAAGTGGCCAAGTAGGCTAAGGTTGCGGCCTGGTGTCATTTCAGAGACAAGGACATTCCTGAGAGGGAGGGGGATGGTGGGGGGTGAAACAGAGAGCAAGAACCAGCTGCAAAGAATCCTGAAAGCCAGTCCTGGAAATTCAGGTGTCTTCTCATCGACCCACTCTTTCACTAGGATACTTCATTGCTTACTCTTGAAGCAGAATTGCTTATTCTTGCAGCCCAAGTTTAAAATTTCTAGTGACACCAACTTCTAATACAAATAGAACTCACCAACATCTTTTCTGAACAGATTTACATACGAATCATAAAGCAAAGAGTACAGTCACTCTATAGTCACAGCCTATTCAGTGTGGTCTCCTCAGGACAACAGGGGTGACCTGGGGGGTGGCAGACCTGTCAGAGGAAGTGCTGGAAAGCAACCTGGCGGCTCCGTCTCTCTTGTGGGGTCCAGGAAGGGTCAGGATGATGAAAGGGCTACACTTTGAGTCTCAGAAGTGGGGGCGTGGGCACTGATTCCCAGGGGCCAAGGGGGAAGCAGGCAAGGTGTGCTGAGGGGCAGGTGGGCCTTCCTGGTATGGCCCCTGGGGAGGGAGGAAGGCTCTGAGCTCCCAGCTCTACAGACCAGGTGGTGTGACATAGTGGTGTCCTGGGCTGACATGGCTCTCGCAGCAGGTCGTACTGGGAAGGCTAGCGCAAGGCTTGTGGGGACGCACAAATGCATCTTCCTCCTCAGGGAGCTGGAGGCCACTGAGCGCATGCTTTTCAGCTCACTGGCCCCAGCCTGGGCACAAGGGAAGGGGTGATTCCATTTCTGAAGAGGCAGATGGCCTAGCCTCTGGGTTTGGCTTCCTGTTCTTGTGGTCCGGGGCCTCAAGCCAGAGTGATTCCTCTAACCTCCTCTTTCCTCTTGCGCATCGCCCAAGGGCCTTCAGCACCTTCTTGATGCAGAGGTCTGGACTCTTCTCCTATGGTGGACACTTGCAGAGGTTCCCTGTGTGCATGAGGGGTTCACTGGGACCCTCACCAGGCTCTCAAGCTGAGGTCCCTGGTGATCCACAGCCTCTGCTTCGTGTAATTGTAGTGACCATAGGAAAGTTTTGGGTTGAGGCGGGAGGTAGGGAAGGCTGCAGGGAACACATCTCCTGACCTGGGAAGCCATGGCATTGTGGACTCTAGCACTGTGTCAGTGTAGCAGAGCCCATCCTGCCTGGTAGAGGGTATCTTCATGATCTCAGGCTTGCCCAAGAAACTGATCGGGTACCTGCCCAGGTAAAGGGCCATGAGGACCTTATAGCAGTTGAGTTCCTTGGGGAGGGGATCACCCTTTGGGATCTATGGATGCTGCAGAGGTTAAATGCACAGGTGAAGTACACAGGATTCAGGTGACTGCTTGCTTCTGACACAGCCAAAGCTCCTCAGGGAGCTCACAGCCTCAGAAACCCCTGAGCCCCTTGGGCCAGGCCTGCCCTCTTGGGCTCCCAGAACATCACAGGGTGTAAGGTCTGCGAGGTGCCCTGTGCTACTCCGAGATCATGAGAAGCTCCAGCCCCCATTCTTCCCGGGGCTGGTCAGAGACACTCAGCTCTGGGCAAAAGGGCTGAGCAACAGCCTCTGCTTTTGTCCCGGACATTGCAAGGGAGCAAAGGCAAGAATTTCTGCAGAGGCTACAGACACAGGGTGTTTGCCTTCATCATTGAAAAAATGAATGTAATACACACCAACGATCTTGTAAGGAAACACTAGTAACTAATCTGCTCTTTGAAGTTAACGTGATTAGTGTTTTTCTTTCCTTTTACTGCATGTTTGTTTGTTGTTTTCTTGACGATAGCCATCCTAACTGGCATGAAATAGAATCTCGAGATTCTTTTGATTTCCATTATGCTAATGGTTATGAATGTTGAACAGTTTTTCATGTGATTATTGGAAACTTCTACTTCTTTTGAAAAGATTTTTTCAGTTGATTTGCTCATTTCTTGTTTAGAATACTTTATTTTTTAGAGACGAGTTATTTTTCCTTTTGGTTGTTTACTAATCCTTTATACTATTGCCAACAGCATAGAAACAGAGCTGGAAAGGATAGTGGTGTGCTGTTGATTCTCCTGGAGAAGTTTGTCACAGTGGTTTTCCTGACATGAATTAGCTGCTCTCATCATCAGAGGAGCTCGGATCCTCACTGTCGCTGAGGACAGCTGCAGTCCTCTTCTGGTGAGCTCTGGTCCTTCCTTTGAGTGTTGCTTCCTGGCTCCAGTGCAGAACCCTCAGTCTGGTGGCACAGATCCTTCACCTGCTGACACAGACTTTCAAGTTTCTATCACTGACCTTTGGGCCTTCCCAGTGCAGATCCTTGATATAGATTTGTATGAGCCATTGTCATAGGCCCGGGGCCTCAGCTGGACTCATGGGGGATGTTGCCATGGCATCAAGGCCCTCAGCTGGATGGACAGATCTCCTACACTCTTCCACATTCGACTTTTTGGGTGAATGTTATAAAATAATAGTTTGGGTAGAAAGTCATGTTTGTCAAAGACAAGTATATATACTCCTGCTTGCTTTAGGACTCTATGGCGTATCACTTTTTTTTTTTTTATCAGTACCAGGGATCGAACACAGGAGCACACGCTTGCAAGGCAGGCGCTTATACCACCAAGCTAAATCCCCAGCCTGGGCATATCACTTTTTAACCTTTCCCTTTTTCAGTCTGTAAATTTTGCAGATGAACTGTCTCTTTCAGGTGATGTGTAGATGGGTCTTGATTTAGTCCAGTCTGTAAGTCTGTATCTCTTAATTGGAGAATTTAGACCATTTATAGCACCGTTATTGTTGAAAGGTATGTATAAGTCCTGTCTTTACAGTATATTGATTTCACAGTTCATGATTCATTTTTGTCTGCATTCAACCATTCTCTCCAGTGAAATTTATTCATTCTCTTGGCCTCATGGATGTTCCTCTCCATCATCTCTGTTTCAGATTCTCTTAAGTATTTCCTACAATATTGTCTTTGTGGTCATGAAATTTTTAGTTTATCCTTATCATAAAAATTCATTATTTACCCTTCAATTTTGTAAAAGATCTTTGTAGTATGTAGTAACCTGCACTGGCCAGGGAAGTTTTCAGGGCTTGAAAACTTGTACCCTAAGCCCTCCTGAACTTTTAAAGATTTCTGTGAGAATGCTGTTATTACTCTGATAGATTTGTCCTTATAAGTAATTTAGGCCTTTTCTATCAGCATTTAACATTCTTTCTTTGTTCTGAGTTTCCAGCATTTTCTTTTCTTTTTTTTTTTTTTTTTTTTTTTTTTGTCTTTTTTGTTTTTATTGGTACCAGGGATTGAACTCACGACCTCACATTTGCAAGGCAGGCGCTTATGTCGCTGAGTTAAATCCCCAGCCCTAATTTCCAGCATTTTCACTGTAATATCTTGTGGAGAAGTTCTCCAATCATGTCTATTTCAAGCTTGAGGTGTCACCTTTAAATGAGCATCTATCTCTCACCCCTGATTTAAGGTGTTTTCTGCAATAATTTCAATAACTATCTTGCCATGCACTAACTTCTGCTTCAGCACCCTTGTTGACTCTGATGAGGCCTATTGTAGCTTTTACATTCATCTAGGAGACACTGATAATTTTTGGACTTTTTGTTATACATTATTATTACTGACTAAATGTTCTAGTAGGTATACCCTGTCTTCAAGTCCTGATATCCCTTTTTCCTACTCTTTTTGCTTACTGCTGAGAGTTACATTTAAATTTTTATTTGATTTATTAAAGTTTCATTTCCAGGATTTCTGTCTGATTTTTTTCATGATCTCTGTCTTCTTACTGAAGTGACCCTTCAAATCTTACATCTTCCTTCTTTATGTTTTCTTTAAACTCACTGATTATCTTAATTGATTCAATCAGCTGCTTTTGTCTTTTCTTCCATTTATTTAATCATTTTAACTATCAAGCTTTTAAAAATTCTAGTCTGGAATTTCATCCAATTCTAAGTTTGTAGGGAAAGATTTTGGGGAATTATGAGCTCTGGAGACCTTGTATTGCTTTGTTTCCTCAGTGAGGTTTGAACTTTTTTAGCTACTCTGGAACAGTTAAGACTTTGACAATTCTTAGAGATGAATTAAATACACTTTACATAATGAATGAGAAAAAAATAAATGAGCAATTTAATTTGATGGATTTCAAATTTATACTACAATTTTGAAACATTTTGATATTTATCAAGAAAAAATGTATAAAGCATAATATAACTCAGTATAGACATTTTTGTATTGCAATTCTGTAAATATATAAATTTTACTTTAAATATTGTGATATTTCAAAAAAATCTCAATTATGTGATATAATTTTATACAGTCGTTCTCTAGTAATGTTTCGTGCCCTATTTGCTTACTTTATATGGTTTACTTTACATAACATGTCATGCTTGTATCTTATATGTAAACACATTTATTCATGGAAACAGTGTCACGCTGGTGGTGTCTTTTCTACACTAAGTGGAATGTAATCCAAATTTATCATTCCATGAATGTTACATATAGCTTAGGAAATATGCAGCCAGGCCAGAAAAGAGATGGAAGAGGAAAGAGCAGTAAATTTATTCCTGTTCATAGCGAGTCTCAGATAAGTGAAGAGCAGGACAGAAGACCATCATGTGACAGGTGTGTCTCATCCCCAGAGACAAGGATGGAGGCACAGAGATACTAAGAAGAGCCAAAAGCCTCTGTGAGCTGGACACAGCTTGTAGGCACCACTTTTCAGCCTCATGCAAGCAGTTCTCAAATTCAAGTATGCATCAGAGTCACTCAGAAGACGGCAGTGTGGGGAAGAAAAGTAGCATCTTTTTTCTCACCCTGCCCATATGATGAGAGGGCTGGCTGTAATTCAGTGGTAGAGTCCTTGCCTAGTGTGTATGCTGGCCTGGGTTCCGTTCCCAACACCACAGAACAAAACAAAACAAAAACCAGAGTTTCTGAGTCCTTAGGTCAGAGATGGGATCTGAGAAATTGCGCCTCTCAGAAACTCCCCAGGGCCGCTAATACAGTGGCCAACGTACTCACTTTGGGAACCACGGCTCTGTCCTATGAGAATTACACCATAGCTCCGTAATTCTGCACATGATGCTAAAACAACTCCTTATGAGGCATTTCCAAGATTCCAGGCCCTAATTTAGTCTTCACAAAGTCCCTATGAGGTAGGCACCATAAATAGGCTCTTATTTCCGATAAAAATAGCCATTAGAAGGTGAGTTCAAGGGCAGACATATACAACCTCCCCCTACAGTGGTTCTCAGCCTTATTCTTACCCAGTCCAACTGTCTCAGTCCACTTGTGCTGCTATAACAAAATAATTGAAACTGAATAACTCAGAGTGATCACAGATGTATTTCTTATATCTCTGGAGGCTGAGACACCCAAGGGCAGGACAGCAGCAGATTCAGTATCTGCTGAGGACCCAATTCCTTCTCTGAGATGGTGCCTTGTGGTTGCATCTTCCAGAGGTGACCATTGCTGTGCTCTCTCGTGGCCAGAAGGCATAAACTTGCCCTCTCAAGCCCTTTTGTAGGGTACTATTGATGGGTCTCTTGAGACCGAGTCAGTGACAGGGATCTCCCATATCTAGAGACTTTTGTATTACTGAATCAGGGACGACATGAATTTTGGAGGCCAGGCCATCATTGGAAGCATAGCACCATCACACACACGAGTCCTCTGGGGCATCCTTTCTATTGGTTGTGTCACAAGCCAAAGAAACTCTGTGTGAGTCCGTCACCATTCAGTCAGTGCCGAGCTTATGTTTGCTGCGTTGCAAGCCAGGTAGAGGAGGAGCACTGGCCATGCCAAGAGACAGCAGAGGAGACGCAGAGCAGCACCTTTTTCTGACCCTTCCCATCATGGACTCGTGGCTGACGCCCCACAACAAAAGCCAGAGTGAGCAGAAGAAACCGTGCAAATGTGATTAAGGAAAGTTTCATGCAAGACAGAAGCCTTCAGATATGAAGAGCTGAAGACCCAGGGATTTTAATTTACCTGTACTGAGATTCAATAAAGAGAGAGGCGTGCAGAATGGTCACCAAACAAAAAAGAATGAACTCATGGTAATAAACCGGGAGGAATTCAGGAAGGCCTATTTGTTCAGATTTTTCTTGGTATTTCTGTCTCCTTTGTTCTTCTCTAGGAATGAGACACACCTGTCATATGAAGGTCTTATGACCTAGGATAAGGAGAAGTGGGGCAGAGAATCCTTTTATGTCCAGCTCTCTCTCAGAAGTGAAGGAGAGGCTCAGAGTGACGGCCACAGTGTTGCGTGTGGGAGTGGCACGCCCCGTATGCCATCTGTGGTCAGGATGACCCTCTGTGAGGAGGACCAAGGCCAGATGAAATGCAGAAGCAAGGAAATAAGGAAGAGGGAATAGTAAACACAAAGGTCCTGGGGTAGAAACAAGTATCCATGCATGCTTTGGACTAGTGAGAACACTTTACAAGCTGAAGTACAGTGGCATGAGCCTGTAATACCAGCACTCATATTTTAAAACGTAATAAGTAGACAATAAAGTACTGAGAGATTAAGAGAAATGAGTGGATATCTCTAAAGGCCATGCCAAGGATTCTGCATTTTATTCTGAGTATGATGGGAAATCGCAGGAGGGTTCATGCAGGGGAAGGACAGCCTCTAGTTATATTTGGACCAGGCTCCCTCTGGTTGCAGGGTGAAAAAACAGACTTCAGGGAGACCAAAGCAGAAGGAAGTGGAGCTGGCATCCAAATGACAAGATGCCAGAGATGCCTGAGCGATGAGCTGCTGCAACCTGTCTCAGTCTTAGGAGGACGGAGGAGAACCCAGGCAGGGTAAAGAACCAAATACCAGGCAGAACATTTAAAACCATCTGCTGAATCAGGGCATGGCCAGCTCTTCCTCCTGACGGAGTCCAGAGAGATGTGGGGAGAGAAGTGCGGCCACTGTCTCAGATCGCCCATCCGCCCCAGATTCCTGCAGCTGAGTTAGTCTCCCTTCAGGTGGCGTGGAACCCTGTGACAGCTGCACAGACGAATGCACTTGTCATCCAGCTACGCACTCCCCAGGGATGGAGGCGGCAGGAGAAACCCTACATCCCTAAAGCTGTTTCCCAACAGAAACATTAGCCTGTAAGGGACTCATCTTTCAAGCCTGAGTCCTTAAGGGTTTGACTGTTACCAAACAGCTTAGAGATTTTAAAAACACGGTAGCATCCAGCTAACAGAATAGCAAGTCACCATGGAAATTCATAGTTTTGAAGGCTACCTGAAAACAGGAAAATAAGATAGCCACAGAATAAATGTAAAGATTGTGTAAAGGATAGAAAACGACACACGTAATGTCAATTTTGGGGTGCTATGTGCGTGTGCTTATGTGTAGATCTGACATTAACCCTGGATGTTAGGACTAGTTTATTTGTTTCTTTATTCCCCACATTTTCATCTTCCAAATCTTCTACAGTGAATGATAATAATGAAGATTTCCCCATTAAATGCCTGAGTGCAAAGTAAAACAGAAAATAAGTTAAAGCGGGGAATGACTACAAAATGTCACGCAACTTGTTTGTGAGTCCAACAGGGGGCAGGGACCACGCAAAACAAGAAGCAGAAAGAAATAAACTAAAATGGACGCCATATGTGACTTTAACATTTTTCTCTTTGCTTATCTACACTTTATAATGCACATGCATTATTAGCCTAATGAAAAGGAGGCATTAAAATCTCATAAGTCGCTGGCACTATGATAGCACAGATTACTTTCGGCTTTTTCATAGACTATTTCACTCTTGTTTTTCCACTGTGAAAATTTAATTTAGTTCAAAAGTTCCACAACTATTTATGGAACGGGTATTCCGTGCCAAGCACTGTCCTAGGCACGGCAGGAAATGGAAAGATTAATGAAGTATGATCGCTCTGTTTCTTCCAGCAACTTTTCTGCTCAGTTGGGGAAACAGATAGCGATGCAAAGGATTAGACTGCCAGATGGTGTGGATTATAGATGCAGAGATGGAAGCAGGAGGTGCCAGGGGAGCTCAGTTAATTAGTCAGCAAAAAAAAAAAAGTGCTTTTAAAAGGAAATTCTATTGTTATAGCAAACACTTCTGACAGCAGTAATCCTGCAGTCTTACAGCATGCCAAGCACCTCCACAGCCTGAGCTGGGTCAGTAGGTGGGACTTTTCTGTAAGGAGCTAAGAGTCACTGGGCATTGACTGGGCACCACTCTCTGCTGGGCACTGGGCTTTGCATCACGGACTCCTCACACGGCTGCTGGGGAGGGAGTGGAACACAGAATAGTGGTCTGAAGTGCTCCACAGCCCAGCCGCCCGGTGCTCCTTGGTTACATGACCTCCATCAAGTTTCCCAACCTCACTGTGCCTCAGTTTCTTTGTTCATAAAATGGGGATAATAACAGCACACATCCCATAGGGTCGGTGGCCAGCACTAAACACACCGTCACACAGTCAGGACAGTACTTGACAACCAGAAGGCAATTTAGCAGTTTACCATTTTGTGTATTTCTATCCTGCTAAATGAATATGTATGTCACTTTTTATTTCTTTTTCTGTGGATACTGTGGTGTTTTTCCTGAAGAGTCAGTGTGTAATGGCGACACAGCAAACTGTCTCGAGCACCTATAGTGAACCCGACCCTGTTCAGCTTGATGGGAGAACAAAGATGAATGGATGTGAGCACACCTCTCGTATTTGAGCACAGGTTAGTGCAAAGAGAAGCATGCCAGAGATAGGGCACAGAGCTAGTGATCAGGAACAGTAATTTTCTCTCTCTCTCTCTCTCTCTCTCTCTCTGTCTCTCTCCCCCCTGATGTCTGCTAACAGTGTGGTGTGTGCGGTTAGTTCTATTGTGTTTGCCCACAGTGGAAAGGAGGAAAGGAACACTCCCTGGCTTGCAGTAACTCTAGGGGACAGTATTAGGCTTTTTTTTTTTTTTTTTTTCACGGTACCAGGGATTGAACTCACGACCTCGCACTTGCCAGGAAGGCACTTATGCCACTGAGCTAAATCCCCAGCCCAGGCCTTTATTTTTTCAGTATTGGGTATTGAACTCAGGGCTTTGTGCATGCTAAGCAAGCCCCGCCCCACTGAGTGAGCACCCAGACTTATGCCCATTTCTATAGGTGCAGCAACTGCCACATAAAAGTTACAAGGGAGCCAGTGTTACAGCTCTGCAGCACTAGCGCCTGCCTGGCAAGAGCAAGGTCCTGAGTTCAATTCCTGGTACCAAAAAATAAAAAATAAATTCCGTGATTTGCCTGAGGTCGGAGAGTGGATAAGTGACAAGCCCATCCACAGCTGTGGCCTTTTCTTGGCTGCTACACAGTTTCCCGTGTCCTTCCATGAAGACAAAACTAACTGCTCACCCAGGTTGCCAGGAGGCCCTCTGGATTGAGACGCAAATAACATAAATTCTAGTTCTAACTAAGACACTTATTAGCACAGTGGGCTTGGACAAATTGCTCTTCTTCTTGGGACCTAGGAGCCCGTACTTATCAAAGATAATTTAGGGCTTGCCCGTCCCACATGTTGACATTGAGGTGTCATAGACAATTAACCTGGGTAGAGGCTTGGCAATGCCCAAATCGTGAAGAGGGAGTGGCATCGAAGATACCAGGCCTGCCACTGTGCCAGCCGTCTGTGGTGGGAAGGCACAGGAGGGCAAGGATGCAGCTTCTTCAGGGCTGACTTGGACTCCTTCACTGGCACAGGCAAGCTGACGTGCCATGCCAGGAATCAGGGTTGTACACAGTCCTTGGCTCACTGGAGCGAAGACGGAAACCAGAGAGCAGGAGAGCAAAGAGCGAGGCGGTGCGTGCCCCTGGGAGAGAAGGGAAGGAAGCGGCGCTGGGAGAGAGCAGGAAGACTGTGAACGGGAATGAATCGTGTAAGAGAAGCATCTCGGTCTGAGAGGTCTCTGGGAGACAAGAAAACTTACTTGGATAGTTGGAGGCCAATTAATACATCAGTAACTCGTAGTGGAGGGTTTGCAAAATAAGCTGGAAAGTAAGAGGTTATTCATGGAGGAGTAAATCATGTAAGAATTAGAATTCCTTTTAACAGTAGGAATTCTCAAAAAAAATTTAAGCAGAAATCTGGGTACAGAGGTGCATGCCTAACTTCCCAGCTACCAGGGAGACTGAAAAGGGAAGATCATGAATTCAAAGCCTGCCTGCTTACAAGGCAGGTGCTTATGCCGCTGAGCTAAATCCCCAGCCCCAGCCTAAGGAACTTAGGGAGATTCTTTGTCAAAAGAAAAAATATTTTTAAGCAAGAGAGTAATGTGATTACCACACTCTGTGATGTTACTGGAGCTAAGTATGAAAAGGGTTGAAGAGGAGGAAAAGATAACAGAAAAGAAAAATACAAGGAAAAACAAAGACCAATGAATCTGACAAAGTAAGAGCCCATAGGGGACCTTGCATTGGCACTCCTAAGGCAAGCCGGTGGAACCTAGGCCCAGAAGAGGGGAAACGTAGGGTTAGGCGAGGTCAAGTGCAAACACAAAGAATCCTGCAGAGAAGTGTGGGGTGGAAGAGAAGGGCAACAGACTTCTGGACAGATTCAAGGAAACCTGTACCTTTTTCCAACTAGGTTAAAGCAGAAAGAATAATGTCAGAGAGAGAGAGAGAGAGAGAGAGAGAGAGAGAGAGAGAGAGAGGGAGAGAGAGAGGAGAGAGAGACATAAAGGTACTTTAAAATGGAGGAGCTAGTTCACACCTGTAAACCCAGCACCAGGCATCTGAGGCAGGAAGGTTACAAATTCAAGCCCCAGCCCAAGTTAGTGATTTAGCAAGACCATGTCTCTAAATTAAAATTTAAAATTTGAAATGCTTATAGCTCAGAGTAAATCCCCTGGTTCAGTCCCCAGGACAGCACAAGGGAGGGGGAAAGGCAGGGGGAGAGGAAAAAAAAGGAGACAGAGAAGAAGACCAGAGAAGAAGTTAATACCATGAAGAAGACATGAGAAGAAGTCAGAGAAGAAGACCACGGGGAAGAAGAGGAGGAGGAAAATAAGAGAAGGAGGTGGAGGAAGAGCAGGAGGCGAGGTTGAACAAGGCCCTACCTCACAGAAAGGACTCCCAAGGAAAAGCAGAAAGGGGGTGCCTGGCTTTTCTGATGCTAAATATGGCTGTATGTAGAAGTTTGAAGCATTGGGTACAGAGATGAGCGGGTGGAGCCCGCTGTTCCCCACACAAATACCGCTGGCTGGGTGCTCTCCGCAAGGCAAGATAGAGGTTGTCACCTGGGAGGGAGCTGCATGGAGCACGGACAGTGTTTGGGTTTGCGGACCCTGCAATGCAGACTCTGAGATAAGGAGCTGAAAAGAGTCGTGGGTTTGGCAGTACTAAGGAAGAAGAAGTGAGACAGGGAAGACAAGGGGGTCCGTAAAGAATGCACTCGCAGTCACCACTGCGGGAACCATGGGCTTCATGCAGCAGAGAACTCTGGGAAGCACACACCACTCTAAGGTATGCTTCCATGAGGGTGAGGGCGCCAGAGCACTTCCCCAGCAGCTCCCTCCAGTCCGGGTTCAGGGCTGGGTCCCAGCATCCTGCAGACCACATCAGTGGGCAGAGTCACACTCACCAGCAGATCAACCCAGGTGCCAGCAGCTGGAAGCAGGCCTGCGGAGGGGGTAAGCTCAGAAGACACAGGTCGGGCTCAGAGAATCTGCTCATGAAGAGAACTTGGGTTTAAAAAACTATTTGCTATCAGTAAGCTGAGGTGTGTAACAACGGTTCTCCAGAAATGCATAAAAAGAGTCCTTGGTGATGGTGATCAAAAGAAGCAAATCGCTGATCCTCATCAGATTCCAGAAACCCTTTACCATCGAGATGAAAGCAAGGATATAAATGGTCAGGATGGGCAATGGATAATCATGGACAAAAAAGGGCACAACAAATAGTCAAGGGATGGAGACATCTTGAGTGAAAAGGACCCAGTAATGGGCTGGTTGCTGAGGCATCTGGACAAGATGGCTCAGGCATCAAAGTAAATACCATGATGGACTTGTAAGGCTACGATCAGCAGACAACTTGTTTCTCCATAAGAGCCACAAAAAGAAGAACTACGTATAGTAGGTTTTATTAAAATGAAACCCTGTATTACTCACATTGTCTTACCATGACTGATCTTATTTGAAGCTGGTTTGTTAGACTGCTGTTTAGCCTCAAATGTTTAGCATTCAAATTTGGTATGCTTGATAGTATCAAGTCTAAAGATGGCAGCTACTCTGAAGACAAGATGTAAAAGATATTCATTCTGGTTTTGATTATTAACTGCTTTCAAGTCCTACAATGTCTTCAAAGTTGTGTTTTTATTAAAATAGCTATGTAATGTTATGTTCAATTATATTATGCCTGATGATGTGGACAATTCTATTGAAAATAACAAGAGAAAGCATAGTAACTACTGTAGATGACCTAATATTGTGGTCCTATATGTCTTTTTCATTTCATGTTTTTCTAGGAATTTATTTTGTTGTCTTGTTTTGACCTATTTTCCCCTATAATACAGAGAGGATAGATATACATGTAGAGATTCACACATGGGAAGAATTTCTAAACTATTTACGGGAACAGATTATATAATACACAATGTAATGAACAGATACTCTGAAGAAGAGACACTAAGAAACCCAGTGCTAATTCTGTAGTGTTATGATAGAAAATCTAGCAATACTATCATTCACTGTTCAGAGTGATATTAGTCTAGTGATGTTAGTCTCTTATGTTCAATTTCACATACGTAAAGATAAGGACAGCTACTATGAAGAGACTGAGAAACATTATGGTAGTCATTATTGACTTCTCCAAAATCAAGTCTTGAAGACCTAAAAAGCCTTCATCATCCTGTAATGATTTGATTAGTTCTATAATATGCAGTATGTATTCAATGTGTGTGAAGATGGGGACAACTATTTGGAAGAAAACTAGAGACAATAAGACATTGAAGATTTCCAGCGGACTTGCTTTGAAATCTGTGTTTCTTTTCATTGTTTCCTTATGAACTGTTTTGTTCTGTTTTGATATGTTTAATCTTACCCTCTTTAAGATAAAAAACAAGTGTGTAGGACTGATAACCATATCACTAAGTTCTTGTTGGGTCATTGAGCAGAACTGTTCGCAATGTCATTATTTGAATATCTCTTTGTATGCTTTAATTTTGTAACTCAAGCAACTATTTCTAAGATGACGGTATGTAACTTATCGACTGTGATTTCTTACTGTTTATTTTTCTGAAATTCTGTATTGTGTCTACCCTTTTTTCTGTTTTTTTTTTCTTTCTCTTTAAATAAAAAAAAATTCAAAGCTCCTGGCATCAAAGGATGCTATAAAGAGAATGAGAAGTCATGGATTGAACACAGTTTGCCTCCTCTGAAACTCATGTGCACGTCAGCTCCCCAGGGTAAGTTCTGGGGGGAATTTTGGAGGTGATTGCATTATCAGGACTGATACCTCCCCAGAGGCCTGGACCAGGTGCTGGAAAAGCAGGCTGACCCACAGGCAGGCTGCCCCTCACACTTTGCCTCCACAGCACCTGCCTGCCTGCCTTCCTGCTTTTGATGCAGCACAAGGCCTCACCGGTGTGAGGCCCAGTTTTGGACATCTGGCATCCACCACCGGAATCCAACCTAAGCGTCTTTCCTTTGTAAATTTCCTAGTCTGAGGTATTTGTTTAGCAACAGAAAATGGACTTACACAGATGGGAAAAAACATTTGCAGATCGCACATCTGGTAAAGGCTAATACTCGCATTTGATAACATCAACCAAAACCAAAAACACCTACAACTCAGCAATGACAACAATAAACCCAAACAACTCTAATCAAAACAGGCAAATGTTAAATTTAATGGGATGGATATTCTGTCACAATCAACTATACAGAGAAAAGCTGTTTAACAAATGGCAGGGCACCAGAGGAGTCCCAGTGACTGTCCTCCATCTCTGGAAGGCAGTCCGAGGGTGAGGTCCCCTGGAGTGGGTGGATGGCCTGCACCTGCCTGGGGGAGGTGCCACATGCAAGAGAGTCTTTGCTTTCAAAAAAGGAAAAAAGTCAGTTTTGTAATGTGCAATGAAAAGGATTAGAAGGGGAAGGACCACCCGAAGGCGAGCAGAGGGCTTGCAGCTGAACCTGTGAGGCTTAGCGGGGAGCAGCTGGCAAGGGACGGTGTCTACAGATTCTGAGTATTTTTTAAAATGAATTGTTGAAAGGGGCATTGAACCTTTCTTTCTTTCTTTCTTTCATTTTTAGTACTGAGGATTAAAAGCCAGAGCTTATGCACTGAATTACACCCTCGATCTTTTTAATTAATATATATATATATACTTATAAATATATTTTTGAGACAATATTTTCGCTGACTTGCCCGGGCTGGGCTCTAACTTGCGACCTCCTCCCGCAGCCTCCTAAGGTGCTAGAACTACAGTCCTTTGCCACCAGGCCTAACCAATCAAGTCTTGATCCTGGCTTGAATATTATCTCCATTGTGTTCCATGGTGTGTGGCCGTGGGAGGCCCCAGGGACCCCAGCAACATCCCCAAAGCAGATGCTTCATTCCTCACCTCCCCCTCTTTGAAGTGCCCCCGACAGCTCTGGACAAGTCTACTTGCAGGCTATGCTCAGCCTGCACAGGGCACGGCAGTGGCTAGGTCCTGCTCAGCCTCCACAGGGCACCGCAGTGGCTAGGTCCTGCTCAGCCTCCACAGGGCACGGCAGTGGCTAGGTCCTGCTCAGCCTCCACAGGGCACCGCAGTGGCTAGGTCCTGCTCAGCCTCCACAGGGCACCGCAGTGGCTAGGTCCTGCTCAGCCTCCACAGGGCACCGCAGTGGCTAGGTCCTGCTCAGCCTCCACAGGGCACCGCAGTGGCTAGGTCCTGCTCAGCCTCCACAGGGCACCGCAGTGGCTAGGTCCTGCTCAGCCTCCACAGGGCTCGACAGTGGCTAGGTCCTGCTCAGCCTCCACAGGGCACCGCAGTGGCTAGGTCCTGCTCAGCCTCCAAAGGGCACCGCAGTGGCTAGGTCCTGCTCAGCCTCCACAGGGCACCGCAGTGGCTAGGTCCTGCTCAGCCTCCACAGGGCACCGCAGTGGCTAGGTCCTGCTCAGCCTCCACAGGGCACCGCAGTGGCTAGGTCCTGCTCAGCCTCCACAGGGCACGACAGTGGCTAGGTCCTGCTCAGCCTCCACAGGGCACCGCAGTGGCTAGGTCCTGCTCAGCCTCCAGAGGGCACCACAGTGGCTAGGTCCTGCTCAGCCTCCACAGGGCACCGCAGTGGCTAGGTCCTGCTCAGCCTCCACAGGGCACCGCAGTGGCTAGGTCCTGCTCAGCCTCCACAGGGCACGGCAGTGGCTAGGTCCTGCTCAGCCTCCACAGGGCACCGCAGTGGCTAGGTCCTGCTCAGCCTCCACAGGGCACCGCAGTGGCTAGGTCCTGCTCAGCCTCCACAGGGCACCGCAGTGGCTAGGTCCTGCTCAGCCTCCACAGGGCACCACAGTGGCTAGGTCCTGCTCAGCCTCCACAGGGCTCGACAGTGGCTAGGTCCTGCTCAGCCTCCACAGGGCACCGCAGTGGCTAGGTCCTGCTCAGCCTCCACAGGGCACCGCAGTGGCTAGGTCCTGCTCAGCCTCCACAGGGCACCGCAGTGGCTAGGTCCTGCTCAGCCTCCACAGGGCACGGCAGTGGCTAGGTCCTGCTCAGCCTCCACAGGGCACGGCAGTGGCTAGGTCCTGCTCAGCCTCCACAGGGCACCGCAGTGGCTAGGTCCTGCTCAGCCTCCACAGGGCACCGCAGTGGCTAGGTCCTGCTCAGCCTCCACAGGGCACCGCAGTGGCTAGGTCCTGCTCAGCCTCCACAGGGCACCGCAGTGGCTAGGTCCTGCTCAGCCTCCACAGGGCTCGACAGTGGCTAGGTCCTGCTCAGCCTCCACAGGGCACGGCAGTGGCTAGGTCCTGCTCAGCCTCCAAAGGGCACCGCAGTGGCTAGGTCCTGCTCAGCCTCCACAGGGCACCGCAGTGGCTAGGTCCTGCTCAGCCTCCACAGGGCACCGCAGTGGCTAGGTCCTGCTCAGCCTCCACAGGGCACCGCAGTGGCTAGGTCCTGCTCAGCCTCCACAGGGCACCGCAGTGGCTAGGTCCTGCTCAGCCTCCACAGGGCACCGCAGTGGCTAGGTCCTGCTCAGCCTCCACAGGGCACGACAGTGGCTAGGTCCTGCTTGTTGTGCTCCCAGCTCGGGACCCTGAAGACACCTTAGGGAGGAAGCACACACTGCTGCCTCCCTCCTGCGACCAAGGGCCCCACAGCAGTGATAGACCCTGATACCAGCGCTTTCACATCCTTTGAGCTGTGAGATTTCGAGTCATAATGTGGGGGAAATGAAGCTATTGTCTTTATGGAGTTTGTGGTTCAAGGAGAGGACATCACATTCCATATCTGTCATAAATAAAACCACACAAGTCTGTTCAAAGGTGGGGTTAATGTACACTATAAGCAGTAACAGGGTGGGTCTCAGGCAATTTAAGATGAGAACGAGACCAGCAGTGGTTCAGGAAAAGTCACATGAATCTCTGGAAACAGGCAGGTTTAGGTTTGGTGAGAATTAAAATAAAATCTGATGAGCGTGGATGTGCAGGGAAGAGAGAATTCCTTCTCTTCTGTTGGTGGGACGTAACCCCCACTTACAAACATGCTCCCCAAGAGACAAAATGTCACATTTGTTTCTCTGGTTATTTATGGGATTCTGGGCTCAGCAGAGCCTAAGTCACCATGAGCCAAACAAATGACGATTCAATAAAAGAATAAGTGAACGCATGACTGGATAGTGCCCACCTAGCCCACTTCACCAGTAACAGTAATGAAATGAAGGACAAAGTGGACTGAGTTATTATGGTACTGTGACTTTGCTTGATGACGTGAAAACACTTTGGCAAGGATGAAGGGAGGCCTTGAGTTGGTAATAAACAAATAAATGAGCAGAGAAATAATGTTTTGCGGTTGAAGTAATTTACAGCTTCCAAAGCTGTTCTATACGAGTTTTTCCCCATAGGAACCAGTAACTGCCCTGCGGTACCAGCATGACAAACACAACTTTCTCCATTTGGTGAAGAATGAAATTGCAATTTAAATAGCTGAAATAGCTACAATCACATTGCTTGGATTGTCAGAACACAAATTTAAATCTAGGTCTGATTCCCAACCCTCTTCCTGAAATATGCTTCTCACTTCGTGGGTGAGGAGGGCTATAATCTAATAATTCCACCCATGTGCTCACCTTGGGGACTCCTCCTTTTCAATACAGGGGTCTATGAGTAACATTTGGTCTTGTTTTGTCTGGGTTTAAAATTTTGTCCAAATTATGCAACTACATGTTGAAATGTGTAGTACAAGGATTCACAAGTTTTCTTCCACAAAACATCAGTCTATTAAATCTCGTACAATCATCAGAACTTCCCTGGTTCATCTTTGCCCGTCCTGCGGTGGCCTCCTCCCCACCTCATGCGTCACGTGTGACATTCGTTCCTCCGACACCAGCCTTCCTTCCCGGATGGAAGCATGTTTGCTAGGCTCTCTCCTGCCTTCCTTGCTCAGTGCTCGGTTCTCCTCCCTTTTGGGCCCTGGAGCTGCTTGCTTTGGAGTTGAGTCTACCCACTCTTTCTTTCCAGAGCTTTGGCCAGCTGGCCCCAGAAACCTCTCAGTGGCCCATCAGAGACCAGGCTGGCAGCTGTCACCCCCACTGTGGGATTTAGGTAAGTTCTCCAGGGGACCCTCAGCACAAACACTTCATGAGTCAGCTCTGCTTTATGGAATGCTCCATTTCCTGCAGCTCCTCAGTCCGCCTCCATTTCTATGTGCTAACCCATCGCCCCCTGGACTGCTCTGCTTTGCTTTCTTTCCTTTGGTTTCTGTCTCTCTCAATCTCTCTCTCTCTCTCTCTCTCTCTCTCTCTCTCTCTCTCTCTCTCTCTCATATTCTAAACTCACTGTCTGGTTTTCCAGGAGGTTTTAATGGGGCCACCCCTTCACTCTGCTCTTGCCACAGAGCTCTCTAAGATTTCCCTTTTGGTCTCTCTGGATGCTTTAATATTTCAGCCAGCCTCTGATTGCTTAGCCTTTTCAAGCTGTTTGCCCGTACTGCCCAGCTTTGTGCAGGAGGAACCTCCCTCCCGAGAACTTCTGATGCAAAGATTCCTCACCTGAGTCCTTGTGGTCCAGAAATTATTTTCTCAGGAAGTTGTGATGTCACACGTGAAAATGTCCGGCAGCTGGCACTCTTCCGGGAGGCAGTCCCTAGACTCTCATTACCATTCTGTTCTCTGACTCTACACCAGCCCAGCCTCTTCATTCTGTAGATGGGGAAGCAGAGGCCCACAGCAAGTTGATAAATTTGAGAGGGAAGTTGATTTGGGGGCTTCTGTTGTTTGTGCCGGACTTTGTCTGTGTAAATGTTTCTGCCTCTTGAGGCTTTAAAGACCCTTTTCCTGTCCCGTTGGCTTTTCCTTTTGTATTCTTGCGTTTCCACGTGGATGACCACAACATACACACAGACAAACACTGCGGACTCGCTTATGCTTGTAAGGCACTCAGGCCCAACTACACAATTTGCAAGACTCAGAACAAGTGGGAAATGGGGCCTGGCAGGGTTAGGAAAGTCAGTCTTCCCTGCTTAGGAGCAAGCTGCTGTACCAGTCCATAGTGGAAAGGCAGCTCCCCAACAATGACAACAATTCCTCAGCAACAGTCCATGGGTCTCTGGATGAAGGGGGTGAGACGCCCATGCTCAGTTAGCCATTGAACAGCCCATGACACTGCAAGTCTCCGGAAGGATCGCCACATCTTTGGTTTTTTTTTTTTTTTTTTTTTGTTTGTTTGTTTGTTTTTTTTTTTTGGTCTTTTTCGTTTTTATCAGTACCAGGGATCGAACTCATGACTGCCTGCTTGCAAGGCAGGCGCTTATGCCGCTGAGCTAAATTCCCAGCCCCGGGATTGCCACATCTTGCCCCAAGTGAAACGTCTTGGTGAACACACTCCAGTCCTGTCTATATACCTGTACCCAGATCAAAACAGATTAATAGCAGAGCAAAGAGCCTTTATAAGTTGGGCAGAGGCCATCTGTTCCCATGGAGTGAGAACAGGAGGAGCCTAGCGGCCAGCACTGAGAGTTGAATGTGGTGAAGCTATTGAAGGAAGGTGGGGGAGAGGACCACAGGTGAGCCCGAGCTCCAAGCCTCCTTTGGATGCTCCATTGTCCCATCCGACTTAGAAACACAAGCAATGGAAAAGTATTAAGAATTCCAAGATGGCAGCAGCAGAACATCACACCCAGGCCTTCTGTACCAGTCATGTGTGCCCTGATGGCACATCACAGCTGTCAGATAACTTGGGATCGTCACCTTCCTCAAGCTCCTGACTGCCCTTTTAATTCATCAGGTCAGGTATGCTTTAAGATGTAGTCTATGGAAAAGACTGCAAGACACTGAGCATAGCTTACATGTGGAGCCCTGAAACTGTTCAAATATAAATTTATACATTTAGATCACCCCACTGAAACTCAGTTTCTTAATTTGCCAAAAGAAGATAATTATCCCTTCTTCATGATTGCAGTAAATAAGAATGGAATGTGTTTTATGATACCAGAGACTGTCAGAGTCTCCAACAAATACAGATATGTATCACACCCATGGGCATATCTGCTTTCCCCTAAATCTCACTTGTAGAAACCTTTCACTTATGTTCAATATTCATATCTCATCTGTGCCATTATTAACCTCATCCTTTTATTCAAATCTACTTTTTTGCCCTCAAGTACATTTATTTATTGAATCTCTATTCTAGTATCACAGATAAGATAATTTTAAACAGAAGTTAATCATAGTTATAAGACATGGAAAATGACAGCAGTATGAAAGTCTAGACACTTTGCTTGCTGAAAGCATAGAGCCTGTATTTTTTCTTTCGGAAAGAAAAAGGTTAGCAATTATTTAATACTTATCCTTGGAAACTTCTTTTATACTTAATCGTCAGGTAGGCAATTTTCTCTGTCTTCTATGCAGTGATATATTGTGCTCTCTAAACAAATAGACTTAGTAAATATCCATAGAGGTTTCCACCCAGCAACCTCAGCATACACGTTCTTCTCAGCTGCACAACGGATGTTTTCCAAAATAGATCATGTACTAGCTCATAAAATAGGCTTAAGTAAATGCAAAGGAACTGAAGTTATTCCATGCATATTATCAGACCATAATGCAATGAAATTGAAAATCAATGACAAAAAGAAACCATAAGAATTTCATAAACAAATGGAAATTAAATAACACTGTCCTGAACAACCACAGATGAAATTAAAGAAGAAATTAGACATTTTCCACAATTAAACAATAGTGCCAATACAACTTACCAGAACTTATGGGATACAGTGAAAGCAGTCCTACAAGCAAAATTTATGGCTGTGAATTTCCAAACCAGAAAAAAAGAGCAAACTCAAATAAATAATTTAGTTTTAAACTTCCAAATTCTAGAAAAATAAAAGTAAGTCACACCCAAAGCTCATATGAGGGAGGAAATTATAAAGCTCAGAGCAGAAATTAATGTAATAGAGACTAAGAAAACAATACAAAGAATCAGTGAATTCAAGAGTTTATTCTTTGAAAGATGAAATAAAATTGACAAACACTTAATCAATCTTATCAAAAAGAGGAAAGAAAAGATTCAGATCCATGCAATTAGGAATACAAAGAGTGAATCACAACAGTTCCTTCAGAAATCCAGAAGATCATCAATATCTACTTGAAGAATTTGTATTCTAATAAGATGGAAAATACAGAAGAAATGGACAGATTCCTAGAGCATATGAATTACCAAAGCTGAATTGAGAAGACATAAAAATTCCAAATAATCCAATATCAGTCAATGAAATTTTGACTGATATTGGATTATTTGGAATTTTTATGTCTTCTCAATGCAGATGTAATTAAAACCCTAACAAAGAAAAGCCCAGGTCATGATGGATTCCCTGCTGATTTCTACAAGAAATTTTAAGAAGACTTAATGCAGCTACTTCTCAAAATCTTTAATAAAATTGAAAGGGAAGCAATACTCCCAAATTTAATCCTGGAAGCAAGTATTACCCTTATACCAAAACCACAGAAGGAACCAACCAAAATAAGAGAACTACAGGCCAATCTCCTTAATGAACATAGACACAAAAACCCTCAATAAGAAACTAGCAAGCAGAATGCGGCAAATTATCAAGGAAATTACACACCATGACCAAGTAGGACTCATCCCAGGGATGCAGGGGTGGCTCAACATATGCAAATCAGTAAACATAATACAGCATATTAACAGAGCCAAGGAAAAAAACCCTATACGATCATCTCAATAGATGCAGAAAAAGCATTTGACCAAGCCCAACACCTATTCATCACAAAAATCCCACAGAAAATTGGATCTGATGAAAGCCATCTATGACAAACCAACAGCCAATATCATACTAAATGGTCAAGAACTAAAGGCTTTCACTCTAAACTCAGGAACAAAACAAGGATGTCACCCCTCTCATTCAGTATAGTCCTGGAAACATTAGCCAGGGCAATAAGATAAGAAGAAAAAAAAGGAGTAAGAAAAGGAAGAAGTTAAATTATCATTATTTGTGGACAACATGATACTCTACAGTAAAAACACCAAAAACTCCTTCAAAAGACTTCTAGATTTAATAACCAATTCAGGCTGGAGATACAGCTCAGTGTCACAGTGCCTGCTGACAAGTATAAGGTTGTGATTTCGAGTTCCAGTACAAGAAAGAAAGAAAGACCGACCAACTGAGTAGCATAGCTGAATACAGAGTCAACATTCAAAAATCAATAGCCTTCCTGTACATAAATAACAAACTCGATGAGAGAGAAATTAGGGAAACAATATCTTTCACAATAGTATCAAAGAAAGAAAGAAAGAAAGAAAAGAAATATCTAGGAATCAATCTAACAAAGAAAGTTAAGACCTCTACATTGAAAACTACAGTACTCTGCAAAAGGAGATTGAAGAGGATATCAGAAAATGGAAAAATAGCCATTTTTCTTGGGTAGGAAGAGCCAATATAGTGAAAATGGTTATACTTCCAAAATTGTTACACAGATTTAATACAATCTTGGTCAAAATTCCAACATCATGTCTCAAAGAATTAGAGAAAATAATCCTAAAATTTATTTGGAACCAGACAAAACCTAGAAAAGGAAGTTCTGGGCAACAAAGGCAAAGCAGAGGGCATCACAGTCTCTGACTTGAAACTACTACAAAGTTACTGTGATAAAAACAGTGTGGTACTGGTAATAAAACAGACCTGAGAATCAGTAGAGCAGATTAAAAGATGCAGGAAAAAAAAAAAAGATGCTGAAGCGACTCAAGACATACTTAATGGCCTTATCTTGGACAAAGGAACCAAAAACATTCTCTGGAAGAAAGACAGCCTCTCTAATAAGTGGTGCTAGAAAAACTGATTTTCCACATGACAAAAATTGAAAAGAGACCCATATTTGTCACAATGCACTAAATTAAAATCAAAATAGATCAAAGATCTAAATATTAAAACAAATACACTAAATCTGCTGGAAGATAGGTAGAGATCTTAAAGACACTGAGGTAGGCAAAGACTATGAGGGAAACCCAGTTGCACAAAACTATCACAAAGAATCAAGAACTGCGACCTCATCTTGCTGAAAAGAGACAACTTACCATGTGGGTAAGATTTTTGTCATTTAATGCTCTCCTATTTTCTTTATCACTTAATATCATCTCTCTCTTTTTTTTTTTTTTTACCATGGCTTGCTTGATATGCTTTGAAATGTACCAAGCAAAGGATTGAAAAATGGTAAAGCTAAGGTTCACAATGCATGTGGCAAGACTAATTAAAAACCACACCAACCAGCTCTAAATATTTTCCATAGACACTTGGATTGAAAGAATTTCCCTCAGTTCATTGATGGCAACTGCTGTGGAAGAGGGAAAGAGGACAGAGTCCAAGGTTGTGGTCAAAGGGATTTTACTATATTCATAATGCCTGCGTTATTTTATTCAAAGTGCTTAAGTCAAATGGTGAAATATTTTACAGCTGTTAATTATGCATGACTAGGATATGGGTACTTAATATGTGTGGTAGTCAGAGGTTTACAAGAACAAGACAATAGAGGACACATAATTTATAGTATTATTTTGCGATGGTCAAATACAAAAGAAAGAGCAGTTCACACACTAAAGACCTAGAGAATCCAGCTGAGGATCTGCATCCCATGGAAATATCCTGCATGAGTACATCTGAAGACCTAGAGCCCATGACAAGGCCTCCCGTGAGTCCAACTGGAGGCCTAGTGTCCACGACAATGACTCATTCCAGGCTGTTTCACAGATCTGTGCTGGGAAGGCCCAAGGTCAGCGGTGAAAGCTATAAAGTCTGTGCCAGTGGGATGAAGGATCTGTGCCAGCAGGCTGAAGGGTCTGCACTGGAGCTAGGAAGTGATGCTCAAAGTAAGGACCAGGGCTCCCCCAAAATGAGCCGCAGCCATCCTCACTGACAAGGTCCCGAGCTCCCCTGACAGAACAGCCAAGTTCATGTCAGGGAAGAGGCTCAATGAGCTTCTCCAGGAGAACTCATGGCAATAGGAGAAGCAACAGCTATGAACAACAACTCTTCCTCTCCAGGTTATGCTGGCATAAATCCCCAGGTGGGCCATCCACACTTAGCACCATGCTGATTCAGTTCAGCTGGTGTTACAAATGGACCACCGGTTGTAAATCCACCACAATATTATTTATATTTTTATGCATTTTAAGTTTTTCTTAAAATTTAAAAGAAAAAAGTAGAAGAAGGGGAGGGGGGAGTTGGATTAAGCAAAACATTGCCAGAAAAGGTTGCTGGAAAATATCAGCATATGTTGATAAATAAAAGACTATTGTCTGCTTAGGCTGCTGTAACAAATAGAACAGACTGGAAGACATAAATAATCAATTAATTTCCTTAAAGTTATAGAGGCCAGAAGTCTAAAATCAACATGTCAGCAGGGTTGGTGCTTTGTGAGGCTTCTCTCTGATGTGTCTTTGTATTTTCTTTTCCCTATATGAAATGTGCTCAAAAAATACAGTCAATGTTTAGATTGTTTTGAATTATTACAGTAAAAGACACACATTCATCCCCCTCAAAATCCTTCCCCTCATTTTGCTCACACTTATCTTTCTTGCCACTCTCTGAAGCAGTTCTAGAAGTCCTATTTTGTGTGTTTTTTAAAAGTTGTGTTGTCATGGCTTCCTTGATGTCTTGAATTGCTGCAAAATGTTTACCTTTCCTGGTTATTTTGACTTTGGAGAAAAGCTAGAAGATGCATGGTGCCAGGTCCAGTGAGTAAGATGGCTGAGGACACACCATAATGCTTTCATTTGATAGAAATTATAAAATGTTTTAAATCAGTTCAGCATGTTGAGGCAGCCATAACAGCACAACTAAGGACACACAAAAGAGCACTTCCGGAGCTGCTTCAGAAGGTGACAGGAACAACGGGACAAGTGCATTTGATGTGAGGGGAGTATTCTGAGGCGCCTAATGCCAACGTATCTTTTATGTAATACACTTTTTAAAAACTACACATTCAGCGTATTTTTGTTCCTGTCTTGCACATGTCTGTGTTCTGTTCTCTTCCTCTTATAAGAACACCCATCAGCTGGGTCAGGGCCCACTTTAGTTATTCGCTTCATTATCTCTTTAAAGAACCTGTCTCCAGGCACAGTCACATTCTGACATACTGAAGTCTAGAACCTCAGCATAGACATCTGGTGGGGTTGCAGGGCATAATTCAGCCCATAACAGGGCCACGCAATGACCCCAGGTGCTCCACTTCTCCACCCAGGAGGCTCGCGTCGTCTCTGTCATACTCAGCTGCTCTCCATTTCTCTTTCCAACACTCAGGCAGAGTTTCTTGCCTGCTCCTTCTCGGCTTTTCCTGTCTTCAACTCTTGTTTCCTCCAGCCAATGCACTGAGTTCACCTGCTTTCCCCACCAGTGAAGCCTTTCCTGACGCCAAGTTCAGTCCTCACCTGCGAGCCCACTGATCCAGCCTCATGCCAGTTCACACCCTGCAGGTTCATACAGCGCAAGCCCCTTGCTCCTGGAGACGTCCTCCCTTCTCCAACCGAGCCATCAAGTGCCCACGCTCCTCCCTCTTGTCTGGAGATGCAGCAGCAGTGGGTATCTATGACTTTGCTTTGTCCATTTTTACTTCGCAGCTATTTTCATTGTCAGGTCACCAAGTAACTGTGTAAGTTGGCCTCTAGTAGGGAAGGAGAACACCCTTAGATGGTCTAAGTAGGAACGTGTTCTACGGGGAGTTGTCTAGATGAAGACAGAGAATGAAGAAGGCAGGGAGAGGGTGCAGGGAGCATGACTGTGCTGGATCTCGGGACCAAGAGCCACCTGCTAGAGGTGGTGGAGCAGTGAGACCGGACAGATGGGTCTCTGCTCCGCAGAACTTCCATCCAAGCTCAGACTTGTACAGGACGGGGCTAAGTGGGCGAGGAATGACATTCTGTAGAACAGTACCTAAGCCACTGTTATTTCTAATCTCTACTAAGCCAGCTGTGGTAGCCAGCTTCTTGTTACCATGACCAAACATCTGAGACGAACAAGAGGAAAGATTCATATTTGGCTCATGGGTTCAGACATTTCAATCAGCTGGTCCCATTGCTTTTAAGATCTATGGTCAGACAGAAGCTTCATGGAAGAAGGGCGTGGAGGAGGGAAATCTGTTCCCTTTATGCAGCTGGGTATTAGAAAGAGTGAGGAAGGCGATGGGGACACGATGGGCCCAAACAGACCGTGCCCTAGTGGCCCATTCCCTCCAACTAGGCCCTGTCTTTCACCAATGCACTGAATTTTGATCCATCGATGGATTAATCTATTGATGAGATCAGAGACCCAATCACTTCTCATCTCTGAACGTCACTGCATTGGCAACCAAGCCCCTAGCACAAGACCCTTTGAGAGAGACCAGAGAACATGGCGGACAGACAACAGCAACTACCAGAGGCTCTCTGAAAGGTTCGGCTCAGAGGCCAGAAATAATGCGGACTAGGGAGACACGAATCAGTAGAGATATGCTCTGCTGACTCAGGAACGAACTGGGCTGAGAGAATCCAACTTGGAATACAGTCCTGGCGCTAAAATAGGAACAGAAAAATCTCGGTGTGGAGGCTCGACTCCGCGCCATCGGAAACCGGTTTGGATTTCCCGCCGTGCGGCGGCCGGCTATCTCCACAGCGGCTCAGCAAGGAGAGACGCGCCGAGCTCTGGGAGCGCCGAGCTCTGGGAACGGGAGAACGGAGTCGAAAAAAAAAAGGACGGACAGAGGTGTACACGAAAACTGACTGGTGGCGAGGTGAGTGAGAATCTGACCCCCCACCACAGTTTGACTCTAGCGGAGATCTCTCTGGGCGCCATTCCCCTCTCGGACGGGATTGGAGAAAAGTGCCTGGCCTGAGTGACGCTGCTGGCGGACTCTCTAGGCTAGACTAGCCTAACCCAGATCCCAGAGCCGGACGATGGCCCGGAGGAGCGACTGACTTCCGCGTAGGCTGCCTCCTCCGACTCCCTGGTGCGCAGCGGTGGGCGGGAACAACTAGCCAGCGCAATTTGATCAGGCTGTGGCTGACAGGCAGGGAAGCCGGGCCTCCTTTGTAAGATTGCATTTTATAAGGAACAAAAAATATGGGGAAGGGAAGCAACAAAAAAAGCTCCTCGGCCCCCAATCCTGAGAAACAGGCAATAATGGACGCCGCACCAGTATACATTAAGCACCATATTGAGAGCCTCATAGACCAATTCAGGAATGAAGTTATCAATGATCTGAAGCTAGAAGTATGCAGAATAGTTAGAGAAATGCTAAACACCACCCAGGAAAAAACAGATGGTGGAATGGAAGAACAGAAAAAGAGGGGAGAATTGCTTGATGGAGAAAACAGAGAAAGCATTGAGTATGTGAAGCAGGTTCAAAGGGACTATCAAGAAATTAATAAGTCTATACAAGACTGGCATAACAGCTTGAAAGAAACTAAGGACAGACTATCTGAACTGGAGGGCAGACTTGAAATATGGGAGAATGAAATGAAAAACTTCTTAAAAATAACAAAGAAACAAACAGCAATAATACAAAGACAAGAAGATGATAAGAGGAGCCACCACTTAAGGATTAAGAACATAGAAGAAGAAGTAGGGACACAAACAAATGAATTACAAAAGCTACTCACAGAAATAATCCAGGAGAATTTTCCTAATTTAGCAAAAGGTAAAGATACTCAGCTGTATGAGGCATACAGGACCCCAGCTACCTACAACCCTAACAGAGAAACACCCAGGCATATAATAATAAAAATCCCAGAAATTCAATACAAGAACAGAATATTAAAAGCTGTAAGAGACAAGAAACAGATCACTTACAAAGGAACACCCATCAGAATTACAGCAGATTTCTCTTCACAAACCATCAAATCACGAAGAGCATGGGGGGAAATAATTCAAGCTTTGAAAGATAATAATCTCCAGCCAAGATTGAGATATCCTGCACAACTGTCCCTGGAAATTGATGGAAAAACGAGGTGCTTCCAGGATAAAGAGGAACTGGGGGAATTTGCAACCACCAATTCAACTCTACAGAAAGTATTGCAGGATATTCTAAAAAAAGAAAAATACAAAGAACCCAGAAATAGTGGCAGGAAGGCCACAACGAATGGAGCAGAGAACAAAATGAAGAAGACAAACTGACAGCTACTGACAGAAAAAGAGCTCAACAGAAATGAGACAGAGAAGATTGGATGATAGGAACAGCTATTTTTGAGAAAATGACATCTTAATAGGTAATGCTGATTCAGTACCATCTTGTTTTGAAGTCTCATCTAGCTTTTGTTCTTCTGTCTCCAATGGTCTAACCAGGTTGTATCTTATTGGATTTTGTTATGTACGTTAGTATAAGCAAAAACCTTTTAAAGACAAGGAGATTATACAGAGACCATTGTTCATTTTCTGTTAGTCAATTCCAAATACTCTATAACGCTGTCATTCTCTTAAATGGTTTTACATTGTTTTGATATACTTAATGCTACAGTATATGAAGTTGTACTCAAGGACTTCAGGGAGGGAGTCAATATGGTAACTATTTTTAAGTCGGAAATATCTGGTGGTGAAACACTATTCTGCTTAAAAGGTTATGTTTTGATCTGCCCTGTTTCGCTGTTATGCCCTCTTTTTCTTTTTCTCAATCTCCACTCCATTATATACTTTTTTATTGTTATCCATTTAATTAAAGGGAAAAATATAGCAGGATATAATATAGTAACCCACTTTGACTTTCTATTTTCTCGATTTGAAGCCCTGTATTACTCTCACCATCTTGTTTTTGACTGAGGTTCCTCTATTCTGTTTTGCTGAATAGTATCAGGTTCGAAAGTTTAGGCATCAGCTGAGAAGATAATGAGATTCATTATAACGCCCATTCTCGTTGACTTCTATCTACTTTTGAAGACCTACAATATCTCCAATGTTTTGGTTTTGTCGGTTTTATCCTTTACGGTTTTGTTCAATAGTATTACAACTAACGATATAGGCAATTCTATTAGAAATAGCGGGAGGCATTAGGGTAACCATTGTTGATCACCTTGTATTATGTTTTTATATTATCTATTATATCCACCCTTTTGACTTGACCGATTCTGTTCTGTCATGTCACATTTGGTTTTACTCTCTTCCAAAAAAGCAATAAGAACAGTGGGAGCAATGAAACCCAAAATGTGTAATAGTCACTGTACAAAAGAGAGGAAAAGAAAATGCTCTAAACTATATAACTGCATGTATATTTAAATGTATAAGACAGAAAATGATATCACAGAGTTCTAATGGATCATTGAACAGAACTGTTTGCAGTATCATTGCTGGAATGTCCACTCTACAAACTTTAATTCTGTGACTTGAACAATTATTTCTAAGATGGCAATATGTAATCTATTAACTAGTGATTTCCTACTGCGCATTTTTTTTCTTCTGTAAATCTGTATAACTTGTACCCTTCACTGTTTTTTTTTCTTTTCTTTTCTCCTTAAATAAAAATTAAAAAAAAAAAAAAAAAAAAAAAAAAAAAGACCCTTTGAGAGACATTCCAGATCCAAACTGCCACAGCACCAGAGCGCCCAGAGTGCTGTTTTTTGGGAGGCAATTTGTACAGAGAAACCCTCAGCCAGAAGACCATAGTCATGGCCCTGGCCTTGCTGTCTGAAATATACTTAGGGGCAATCATCATGCTCAAATGAGTGTTGAAACAAGTATACCCAGCTGCCTCTGTTTGCCCAGGAAGAAGAAGGGGTCTCCTGAGATGAGAAACATTCATTGCTTGAGCAGGGCAAACCCTCAGCGCCCTGGAGCACACTGGCCACTCTACTCGCTCCTTGGGCTTGTAGCGAGCATCTGTGCTCAGCAGGTCCTGGCAGACCCCAGCCCCATCCCTTCTCTCATGCCCCCGTCTCCTGCAACCCCCAACAGACTGCCACCCTGACCCTGTCTTCTCGCCTCCTGGTATCTGTGAACAAGATCCAGTGGGTTTTTCTATGCTCACTATGTCCTCTGAGAGTAAACACCAACTCCGCTGTGACCTGCCTGACAGAATCGTCACGCCCCTTCCAGCAACCCTGGCCATGTGCCCCTGAGACATTTTCCAAAACAAATTCAGTTCTCAAGGTCTGAGGCTCAGGCTATATCTCTCACCTCTAGGCACTTGTTTGACCACAGTGTGAAGCCTGGTCCTACCCTAGTAAGCTGACCGTGGGGTTCTCCCCATTTCATTTGCTTGCTGAGCTGTGAGCTCCCCTCTCTGCAGGGAGGCTTACTGGTGGGGCCCTCCCCATTAGCACTGTGGTTTTTCTCTGCATTGGTCAGGTGTGGCTCTGTGCCCTGGAAAAAGCTGTGGGTGAGTTCACAGCCTGCCTCTGCAGATCTGCCTCTGCTCAGTTCTTTTTATCATACTGGGAAGGCTGTTTTTACTTTGCAGAGCTTCAGTTTCCACACCTGAATGATGAGGTGGTATAGTAAGCTGAAAAATACCCTTCCTGAAAACAAGCTTCACACACATGATTAAGGATCTTGAGGTGAAAAGATTATCCTAGAGGGTTTTAAATGCCACCACAAATGTCCCTATGAAGCAGGGAGATCACACACACAGATGAAGAGGCAGTGTGACCAGGAGGCAGAGATCGCCATAGCGTGATTACCAGGCAGGAATGCCAATAGCTATGCAGTATCTGGAAGAGGCAAGAATCCTTCTACCGTGTGGCCTCCCACAGGAGTGTGATTCTGTTATGATAGGCTGAATTGTGTCCCACAGTCCAAATTCCTGTGTCAAAGTCTCAATCGTAGGACATCTTAGGACACTGCCTTCCTCAGAGGCTTGCATGAGGGGAATTGAAATGAGACTGCTGGCGTGGCCCCTAGTCCAATAGGGCTGGTGTCCTCTTTAGGAGAGGCAGGCACAACAGGTTCCGTGCACCACAGGAAGGCCGTGTGCGATCCAGGCAGTGGGGAGGCAGCTATCTGCAAACCATGGAGACAGGCTGCACGAGACCACCCTACAGACACCTCTTCCAGCCTCCGAACTGTGAGAAAATGCATTTCTGGTGTTTAAGTCACCTGGTCTGTGGCTCCTCATTACAAACGAATATACCTGCCAACATCACAATTTTAATGGCATGTGCCAACTTTGAACCTCTGGCTTTCAGCTTTGGGGAATTTCTCTTGCTTCAGGGCACCCAGGCAGCCCTAGGAAGCTAATATAGGAGATGGCACCTAGCTCGCAGGCTTGTCCAAAGAGCAAAGGAAATTGTAGGGAGGTGCTGCTTGGTTTGGGGTGTATCCTGCCTACATTTTAGAGGCATCTAATTTCCCTTCTCATGTTCATTTCTACATTTGTTCTTCTGCCCAATAGAGGCAAAGAAAAGTAGAAAAGATATGCCAGCCAGCATGGCTTTTTTGGTGTCATTTTATGTATCCTTTGATCTTTTTCCCAGCATAATACTCCCACTTTCTTCAATGAGCCACATCTATGTGGCCTTCATGGAGCGTCAATCACTGCTTGATTACTTGGTTGCCTCTCTCTCATCGCTTCCTCGAATGACAGTAGCTAACATTTATAAAATACTCACCTGCATCAAGTCTTGTGGTAAGGGCTTTACCTAAATTGCTTCACTCAATCCTTTGAAAGTACCTTTAATACGGTCACTGTTAGTATTCTGCCTTTATGGGTTGGGAAAGTGAGGCACAGAGGAGTGGAAGAATTTGCTCATAGAAGTAACAAAGATAGATTTAGCTCAGCAGCATAAGTGCCTGCCTTGCAAGTGCGTGGTCGTGGGTTTGATCCCTGGTACCAATTAAAAAAAAAAGAAGTGACAAAGGTACAAGACAGGGCCAGGGTGTTAATACCCAGACCCTTCCCTATCCCACTGCGAAACCCTAGGATGAACGAGACTCACTTTGTCTTATTTAATTTTAACTTCTTACCTTGTGATTGAGCAGAGTTTGGACTCAGTGAATGGTGGATGAATGGGTAGATGGATGGAGAGATGGTACTTTTACAAACCAAAGTAACAAGAAGATGCTCTTCAAGACCGTGCTTTGCCCAGCTTCTTAGCTTGACTCTTGTTACTGCAGCTACTGTGGTCCCAACCTATCTACCTCTCTGTGTGGCTCATGCGCACATCAAACCCTCTGCTTGTTCCCTTTCTGATGCTAGGTAGGGAGAACCTGGGCGGATGCAGAAGCCTCTGTGTGTCTCATTTCTCAGCCATTCAGCAGTGGCCTTGTCCCCTCCATTCGGTGTCTGCCCCTCTCCTGTGTGGAAAGAAAAGACTGAAACCCTCAGAAGCCCAGGAAGAGGGGTAGATCCAGGGAGATTATGGAAATCATGAGGAACCATGGACGCCTTAGACATTCTAGCTCTCCTGACTTGCAGAAGAGGAAACCTGGGGCTAGAGATGTTAGAATACTTGCTCGAAATCCCAGAAAACTGCGTGCACCTTTCGATTCTCAATTCAGTGCACTTTCCACATAGCAAATCAGTAAGAAAGTGACAAACCCAGCACAGGGAAGATGGGGCTTCAGGAACGGTTTCACCCTTTCCCAGGAATGTGTTGTTAGATTAAATAAATGCCCTGGGCTAGCATTCCTAGACCCGTACATGAGACAACACATCTCCATAATAATGTGCTCAGGCTCTCCAGGCCTCGATCACTGAGATTCCTGGGAAAGAAATGTGAGCCAGAACGCTGTAATGCAGCTGACACATGCAGACTTCTCCGTCTCGTTGCACTTGTCAGTTAGGGCCCTTGTGCGAAGAGGCTGCTTCCCTGTTATTAACGGGGTCTCCACACTTTTGCTCTGCACCAGGGATGGCTGCTGACCTCCAGGCTAGAGTCAGAAAAATGAGGCGCAGCTGCTTGAGCCTGCAGCCCTCGCCCCTGAGTAAAAGTCATGGCGTCTCTTTGGAGTCAGGAAAATATTTACCTGGCAGCTATACTGTAATGTACTCATTTGTCCCTCCCTTGGGAAGGATGCTGCCTAATCACCATGGGAAATAATCTCTTCCCTAAACTATGTATTTCATAACTTCATGTCTACCACAAATGTGTGCTGCGGTGCCTTTCTTTCTTTCTTTCTTTCTTTTTTTTTTTTTTTTTGGCGGTACTGGGGATCAAACTCACGACCACCTCATACTTGCCAGGCAGGCACTTATGCCACTGAGCTAAATCCCCAGCCCCCTCTTTTAAATAGTTTTTAAAAAAACAATTGTAAAGAAAGAGAGGAAAGAGACAATGCTTAAAGGAGAAATCTGCAGATACATTTCCATGAAATACAAAACAGACCACACCAAGCTCACAGAGCAGGGTTTCCCAACTGTGGCACCACTGACATTCTGGGCCAGATGATTCTTTGTTTTGGGGACTGTCCTGTGTATTGGATGTTTGATAACCTCCCTGGCTTCTAAGCAGTAGATGCTGAGATGACCTTTCCTCAAAATTATGACCATACCAAATGCTACAGCATTAACAAATGTTCCCTGGGGAAGAAAATCCCTGTAGATTGAAAACCACTGTCCTAGAAGGGAGAATAGGACATTGAGGATTCCCCCATCTTAAATCAGAGACTTTATAAGAATTCCCTTTAACAGTGCTGACTGATGCATCAGCAGAAGACAAGGGATAGATGAGCTTAAAGAAAAATATAAACGGCACCTCAAATGCACAACATGTGTGCATCTTAAAAGACCGTTTGCAAAGTTGCTTTTGGAGCATCACGCCCAGTGAGTGTTTGCTAGCATTCCAACGTTTAGCTCGGCTTGCGTGGTGACACTGAGGAGTGGATCATCTGTGACTGCGACTTATATACTCTTTAAAAATGGCTGCCCTCCCAGACATATTCCCCCTCCGATGAGGTGTTTGCTGCTATTCAGTTTTTCTTCAGGGGGAAAAAAAACTTTCCACCATACAAATTCCTCCCCAACTTGTTAAAATTTATGAAAAATCTTTTGAGTCTATATTGTGCAAAAGAAAGTGGGCTTACTTTAGGCAGAAATCTTTTCTCCACACGGGAAGCAAAGACAGAGAGAGAAGAGATCTGATAATTGTTGCGAATAGCTGACTCCAGGCCTAGATGAAAAGTCAAGAGCCCTGGGCTTCAGTCCTGGATCTTTGGGGTTCCAGAGTCCTAATACCTGGCAATTGCCTGACATGGTAGATTGCTAGGACAATGGATGGTGATGAACCATGCCTCCCAGGGCCCATGTCCCTCTGCTGTGTCCTACTACAGGTCCTTCCCCTTGGGAGATGAGGTTTTCTTTCCTATCTCTTGCACCTGGGTTGGACTTAATGATTTGTTTTGACCAACAGAGAGCCTTCTGCCTCTCTGGGGCTGTGCATGTTTGGCTTTTAACTCTGGTGTTATGTGAAGAGGTGTGGGGTGGCCTCCTCGAGGGTAAAAGACTACAGAAGGAGAGAAAGCCCACACGCTCCCCTGAGGAGGCCAAGCCCAGAGCTCCACTGGCCGAGAGACCAACAGAAAGCCAGCTCAGCAAGTCCTGCTGTGAAAAACTGACAAATGGTGCTTGTTTGAGGCCACAAGTTTTGAAACACTTTTTACACAGCAATAAATAAGTGAGCAGCTTATTCAAAGACTTTTTAAGAACTACCTTGTAAGCTGGTATGCCCACCTTGCAAGTTGGAGCCTCAAAAAACAAACAAAAAAGAAAAAGAGGAGAAGAGGAGGAAGAAGAGAAATACCTTGTAAACAACCTCCTGTTTGTTGAGCATATGACAGCAAGACATTCCCTGCCTCCAGGTCGATTCCTTTTCTCTCAAGGTTCTTGAGTTTTTTTGTTTATTTTAAAGAGCAGAAGTGGCCAAGTGAAATGAACAGACACATCACAAAGAAAGAAGTACAAATGGCCAGCAAATATATGAAAAATGTTCTAGCCATTGGAGAATGCAATTTAAAACAACACTGAGATTCCATCTTACGCCAAAAGGAATGGAAATTATGCAGAAGTCAAAATATAGCAAATGCCGGTGTGGCGGTGGTGAACAGGAACCTTCCTACAATCCTGCTGGGAATGTAAACTTGCACGATCATGGTGGAATCAGTGTGAAGATTCATCAAAGAACTAAAATTAGAAATTCTGTATGACCCAGGTAACTCCCTTTTAGGTGTCTTCCCAAAGAGCTAAAGAAATCACACTCCCACAATGCAGGCACACTAATGTTTATAGCAGCGCAGTTCATAACAGCTAAATCAACAGATGATTGGATAAAGAAAATGTGGTATCTCTACATGATGGCATATAACTTGGCTATAAAGAAGGACAAATTCAAGACATTTGTAGGAAAATTGCACCTAGAAAATAGAATGATGAGTGAAATAAACCAGACATGCGAGCCTAAAGACCGTATAGTATCTCTCATTTGAGTAGCACAAAGCACAATAAAAGATGGATAGAAAGAGACAAGGGGGTAGCTCTTTCAGACAGAAGGGGTCTCAGAGGCCGAGGGAAAGAAAAGAGGGACTAGGGAAGGGAAAATGAGTAGACTAAACTACCCCACGCATAGGAACCCAATAACCTCAATGGCGGTAATCATTGCGTGTCCTAAGCATGAGATAAGGCTAATATCAGCAAACACGAAAGTGAGTGAAGGAGACTTAGAGAAAGAGGGAGGGAAGGGGAAGGGGATTAAAGAAGAATCAAGCAGTGTTGTGTACAAGTGCCCTCCCCCCAGGATGGCTGCAAACTGTTTTGCAACATTTACTACTAGTAATAATAATTTTAAAAGCAATATCTTAGCATCTATGTTCACTTGTGTTCCTCCTCCATTGCTGGAGGGGGGTCCTGGGGGGCGCAGTGAAGACAAAGGCACAATTAGCCTCTAGTCTGGGAGAGCCAGGCTCTCATTTTAGGGAACATGTAAGTTAGGCGACTAAGGAGCAAGCCCCAGGAAGGAAAGTGTCTTCGCTGACTGCAGTGTAACTGGGAAGAACGTTGCATGTAATCTTGTTGTCACTAAGAAGTTAATTGTACCTTGTATTTTTCCCCCATGCCTTTCTCCTTCTCTTTTTTACGTCTAATTTCCACTCTCTAAAGCTTAAAATATAATTATTCTAGCACCTCTGTTTTCCAAGGTGAAACAGAAGGGTCATGTAAACTTTCTGAGGGTCTGTACACTAACGACCCCTCTTCAGCCAAAGACAGAGTAGAGGGCCCGCAGGAAACCTTGAGGTGGCTCTTGATTGTCTGACTTTTTCTCACCGGGTATAAAAGAACTCAACTGCAGAAACCAGAGAGGGGACTGTTTTATGGGAAATGCGATCTCCCAGCTTGAAAGCAGCGAGCACTACAGGGCCTCCCAGTTGAGCCTTACCTGACCAGAGCCGTGTGGCCATTTAGGACACTGGTATGTCATTCCCTGCCATAAAACACTGGAGGGCTCCTGCGGCCTTACTGCTATCGACTTGGGAATCGACTGAATTTGTTGCTCTCTTTTCTGGACGGGGAAGTTAGTATCAGTGAAGGCCCTGGTATCAGGTAGTTGCACAAAGCTCCATCGTTCTCCTGCATGGGGATGTACCTGGCAGTTCTGGCGTGCAGGCAATTCTAACAAGACAAAGTCCTTAACAAAGAACATCAGACTTTTTAAAAACAGCACTATAGGGCCGTCAAGCTGTCTCTCTCAGGAGTGAACAACTGACAACAGGTAGCTTCTGATGTGATAATTTGCACATTAAAGTATTAATATTATCTTCTATATTATATGAATTTGAATATGGAAATTTCAACCTCTCGATGATATAGGAATTAAAACATCTCCCAACACTGAATATATGTCTCCTTCCCTTCCTTTCTCTCTCTCTCTGTCTCTCCTACATTGTGAGTTCCTGATGCCAGTGCATGCTGGTTGCGTTCCTGGGCAAGAGGAATGACTGGCTCTAAAATTACTCATGACATT
This sequence comes from Cavia porcellus, assembly GCF_034190915.1. NCBI lineage: Eukaryota > Metazoa > Chordata > Mammalia > Rodentia > Caviidae > Cavia > Cavia porcellus. The sequence goes on along the minus strand of NW_026947509.1, from coordinate 53,684,097 downwards.
AACTTTGGTTGTTCTCATCTGCTGCATGGAGCACACAAACCTTCTTCTGCGTAGTGCAATCTATTAGCACCACCAATATTAGAACAGTGTTGGTAGCCAAGTGAAAGCTAATATGTAAGTGGTTACTCGGCATTTCCTGATATCACGAACCACGCATACAAAGCCTGTCTTCTCCAACTTCATTTTTGTATATGTGAAGATTTCTGTTATGTAACCAGATAAAGATGTTTAGTGAGAAATAGAATTAACAAGAGTTCTGGAGGGAAGACTAAACTAGGGGTGAAAACTGAGGAGTCACCTAATAGCCAGTTGTCCAGTACAACAGCCCAGTGTGGTGAGATAGTGGAAGGCCATGCCCTGAAGCTGGACTCTGCCCCGGTAGAACGGTGACCATGAACATGACCGTTTCCCTGCCTGTGCCTCGGCCTCCCCATTTGTGCAATGAAAGGCTAGTGTGAACTAAACTCTAACTTCCTTCCAGCTGACATATGCTTGTGACTTCAGCATTCCTCAGCCTCAAAGAATTTATTATCCTCTGGGAATGGGCAGGTCGACAAGCCAGTGAGCCACAGAAACACAAAGACCCGCACAGCCGGAACCTGACGCCCTATATCCACCCAGCATTAAGTAGTCAGCAACAGCCTGGAGGCATGGAAATCTCATTCTCAGCCCTTCATGTGGTCATTTGTATTTCTAGTCAAAATTTCACCTACTCTGCAGCATCCAGTGTTTTGGTCTACAAAATAATGGGGTTGGAATACATGGTTCCTAGGCTTACACAGACTTGTGTAACTCAAGAATTGTGACTCTACAGTGGCCTTCAGTTTAACAAGAACTGGTTTTATGATTTAGGGGTATTCTGGTGGCTTCAATAGTTTTTGTGAGAAGGTTAAAGATTCTGGAGCTCTGAATAATTCGAAATGCCACTCAGTCTCCCCCTGGAAATGGTATACACAATTGTTTTTCCACTAGGTGCTTTGGGTAGACTTCCAGATATGCAAGCATTGCCACATGCATACAAGTCAGAAAGCAAGAGTTAAGTAGTGTCTCAATTCTGAACCCAAGCACTGATCCAGACTCCTAACAGGTGTGAGTGAACTGGAAGTCTAGTTATTTTGACTATCAAAAGAATTATACCTAATTTGTTGAGAAGCTGAACTTGGAAAATACTAATAATCACAATAATAATAACAACTGCATGCTAGATACTATGCTTAGTGCGATCTAATCCTTAGATTATACACAGGAATTGTGTATAATCTAAGTAATTTGTTGTAGGTACCTCTGCTAGGAAGTGTCAGATCTATCTGGGAATTAGACTCAGGTTTGTTAGTCTCTGAGATCCCTAAGTAACCACCCTGGTGTGATCTCAGAGCCCCTCATCAACTTTGAGAGAAGCTTTTGCTCATTATGTCTGCATCTGTGGGAATGCTAAGTAGGACCACAGTGTTCCTGCTTTAAAGACTTTTGGGATAAACTTTGCATATTTTCTGTATTTGTTACCCCATCTTTGGCTGCATTAATGGCCCAGCCAGCACTCTCTTTCCCCAATCCCTGGAGGACTCTGGACCATGTTAATATGTCCAGTTTACAAACTCACTGGAATTACATTCCCAGTCATTGCATTTGGTGTCCTAAATTCTTTGAGAAACTGTAGAAGAGGGAGACAGTAAGGTGGGCTGAAGGTTAAAGACCAAGCAGAGAGCTACCAAGAAAATGTGACACACAGCTATTTGTGCCACTCATGGGATCTTTTCAAGTCCAGCTTAATGTAGTGCCCTTGGTTATCCTGATATGCACATTATGAGCATGGCTTGGAAATCAGCTAGCCTTGGGTTTTAATCATAGTTCTGATGCCTTGCCAAGTCAATTCCTTTTTCTGAGCCCCAGCTCCCTCATCTGCACAAAAAGATAAAAATCAAGTCCATTCAAGATTGTTTTTATTATTCCCAGAGATCACACATCCACAGAGTTTAGCCCAGTAACTGTTCCAGATGGGCGATACTATTTGTAGTACGTTCTCATTGGCTGCAAGCCTAGTTCCTTCTTATGTTTGCAGTGCTGGGCAAAGTGGCACCATGCCCTTTCTGATAAGTTCAAAAGCCTGCCTGCGTCTGGAACTCTCTTTTTGATGTGGCTTCCCTTTCCATCTCATGAACAGAAGTAAATCAAGTGACTTTGAAAAGAAGCATGATTGAGCAGATATTAACGAAACCTTGACTATGTACAAAACATCAAATTAGGCATGAGGGGATTGTGTTCTATGGAGAGGAGCATCTGGTTGGAGAGATAAGATCAATGCCAGCACACTAAGCTATAAGAATATAAGACTGTGTGTGACTAAACGTTAAATGCCTGAGATGTTCAGCCAGTGGTTCATCCCAGTCCCTGACAAAGTGTTACCAGAGGTCCTAGGAACCTAAAATAATCTTTACTTGGTTACAAACACACACAACCGGCCTGAGTCAGAGTCATCTTGCTGGCGCTCTTGGTAGGTACTATTGCATGGGTGGTGGCAACGATTTGTGTGTGGGCTGCTGTTTCGTCCCCAGAGGGCAGAGCTCATGTTTGGCCTCATGGGGTATTTCCCACTCAATAAACAAAAAAGGGGCCATAACATGCCTGGGGCCAAGCCAAAAGGGAAAGAACACTGACCTAGAGGTCAGGAGGCCTGTTCCTAATTCCATCATGACTACATGACTTGGACAACGAAATTATTGTCATGCATGACTTTCTGCAAGTCGAAAGTGGATCCAACAGGGTTTTCAGACAGTGCTCCATGGTATCCACAGACCTCTCAAGTTCTCAAAAATTCTCAAATTCAAGGGCACCAGTGAACCACAAGGACAGGTGAGCGGAGGGCAGGAGTCAGGGTTCTCTCTCTCTACCTTCCCTTCCCTTCAAGTAGAACAACCCATTTACATCTTTTTAGATACTAGAGTTCTTCGGTAACTTTCTTGGAGAAATCATATACCTTGTTCTCCTTTACATTCTGTATTTATGCATAGGGCAAAAGAGTCCCTGTGGTAAACTAATGAATAGTGGAGACAATCCTAAAGCCTCTCTCTCTCTCTCTCTCTCTCTCTCTCTCTCTCTCTGCCCCCTCTTTCTCTCTTTCTCTCTGCCATCTCTCTTTCTTTTTCTGTCTCTGTCTCTGTCTGTCTCTTGTCTATCTCTCTGCCTCTGTCTCTGTCTCTGTCTCTGTCTCTCTCTCTCTTTCTCTCTCTCTCTCTCTGTCTCTCTCTCTCCCCACTCTCTTCCCAGGGTCTGAAGTATGAGAAGGCCATGCTCTACTCCTACTCCCAAAGCCTTTTTCCTTTTTTCTTATAATTCCAACAATAATTTGGTTGTCCAAGAAGAACTCATTCTCCATTTTTCCAGGTTTTTGGAATAAATTATGGTTCCTAAATTCTAAAAGAAGCAAACTAAGGGGCTGGGGATTTAGCTTAGCGGCATAAGCGCCTGACTTGCAAGCAGGTAGTCCTGAGTTCAATTCTGGTACCATAAAAAAAACAAAAAAAAGACGCAAACTAAGGACAGGGCAGAGAGTAAAAACTGAGCTCCAGCCACGACAAAGCACACTTAAGTATCTGCTCTGACAAAGGCCACATAAAATCTGGGCAGTACCCAAAGGAGACAGTGGCAGGTGGGCAGATCCTTGATGAATCTATTCTCTAGTGACAAAGGAGGTGGTCAGAACCGAGAGACAGGGAGGCATGGGTCACTCTGTGAACCCCTAGAGTAGAGGTCAATGTGCCATGCAACCTAGGCTCTCTGTTCCTTTTTTTAAATTAATACATTTTATTTTTCACAGAAAAATGGAGCAGAGACTACAGAGAGCTCCCATGTACCCCCTCTCCGTTTTTGCATAAATATGGTATGTTCTTTACCATTCATGAGCCAATGTGGCGCATTATTACAAACTAAAGTCCATAGTTCACATTTGTGAGTTTTTGTAAAAAATTAAAGAACGTTTTACTGAAGCTTAAATTGTAGTACAGAAATACATTTCAACTAGAGTAATTCAATGAAAAATGAAGGTAGAAATTATGGCACTCAAATGACCGTCTCCTGTCACGTAGGATTAAACTGCTCTAACTATAGTCTTAATTTGTCTAGGATTTTTTCCATAAAAATTTGTGCAGATTTTCGATATCATAATTCTTTGTTTTCCTTTTCTTGTGGGGAGTAGGGGAAGCTGGGGGACTGAAACACTGAGTTATTACCTTAGCCTTTAAAATCTTTTTTTTATTTTGAATTTTGAGACAGGTTCTCACTAAGTTGTCCAGGCCACCCTTGAACTTTCAATCCCTTGGCCTCAGCCTCCCAAATAGCTGGGATTACAGGTCCTGTATGTGCCACTATGCACTACTCACTGTTAAGAGTTTTTAAATCTATTAGGGACAAAAACAAATCAGATCTCAAGCTAACAAGCACAAATCTACAAGCACAAAATTAATTTGAGCACTAGTCTTCATAAGAGCTTTTCGGAATATTCCTTGCTGTGTTTATTATAGAATCAAAGTGGTCACACTGATTGGAAGTTTCACTGAGGAAACCTCTGATCACAACATGCTTAAACAAACTGCAAAACTGTGTCCAACCAGTTAGTTCCAAACTTTCAGATTAAAAACACTTTGATTAGTAACACTTTTTAAAACTGTTTCATTTATAAATATGGAAAAAATAAAGCATCACTGCATCAATCCAGAAATTTGTTTAAAAAAAAGAAAAGAAAAGAAAAAGTATTGTGGGGATAAGAAATACACAAACGTCTTCAACCTTGCTATTTTCTTGGTTATTTATTCCTACAGTATTTTCAAATATAGTTTTAAAATACCAACTCTTTGGAATCTATTTGTCCAGTCACTTTGCATTGAATATTTTTGACTTTTGTATGATATTTTATTTATTCATTCATTCCTCTATTTTGCTTCTTACTGTGCAACTGAGTAGTCTGGACGCCCTCCTTCTTCTGATCATCATTCATGTGATCCTATGAATGCTGCGGTGACAGGAAGACCAGAGTTGGAGGGAGGAGAAAGTCAGAACACTCACAGACCTCAGAAGGACACAAGATGGAAAAGTCGTTGGTTTAAACTGAACCAAAGTGTGAAGTATCCTATTAATTAGCTAAAGTATATTAGAGTGAGTGATCCAAGTTGACTTAACTTATTCAATCCAGAACACTTTTTATGCTAAAAGACTTGCTTATCAAGTTAGTGATAAATTTTTATCCTATTACTTAGCAAGTTAGGAAGATATACAACTCATTAGAATTTAATTTCACTTGCTAAAGAGCACATAGTTCAGCCCATTTACCCCTGTCTCAGTCTGCAGCTCTCCACCAGGCCTTCCTGCCAGCTGACACTGGAGACATTTGCTTCTGTTGCTATCTTCCAAAACAGCCCACACCAATTAAAAAAGAAGAAAGAAAGAAAGAGAGAAAGAAAGAAAAAAGGAAGAGGCCAAATCCTCATGCTTTTAGAAGAAAATTTAAAAGAAAAGAAAAGAAAATTAACTCCAGAAACCATCTTCTCCATTGCATGTGGGTAGAAGAATTAGTATATAAACTCGCAGTGTAACAGTGAGTTGATCTATTTGAGGGATGCAAGAAAGACAACATAGTGAGGGAGGAGACTAATGAAAGGAATTTGAGTTCAGAGAACAATGATACTTTAATAATAAAGCATAAAGTGGGTAACTGGAATCACTTTCTTAAACAGATTCAATTTGTGACAGAAAAACTTCAGTTCTTGTTGCAGGAACCACCTGTGTGAAGCGGTAACTGGTCTCAGTAGCTGGTGGCGGCCCAGCATGGTGGCACACAGCTGTAATCCCAGCACTCAGGAGGCTAAAGCAGGAGGATCGCCATGAGTTCAAGGCCAATTTGGACTACATAGTGAGTCCAGGCCGGCCTGAATTAGATAGCAAGACCCTGTCTCAAAAAAGAAAGAAAAAAATAGCTCAGTGGTAGAGTGCTTGCCCGGTATTTGTGAGTCCCTGAGTTTGATCCCCAGAAATGAAAAAGAATTGGAGCCATCCTTGAAAAAAATCAGAAATAAAGAATACATTTTAAGAAATAGAGGTAATTGGTATAAGACTCAGGCAGCCATTTGATAGAACAGTCCAGATGGTTAGGCTGAGGCCAACACCTAATGCAGACAAAAGCCTTGTCTGTGAGGAATTTTGGATGACACTTGGAAAAATATTTCACTGTGAATAAACCAAATCAAATAGTCTGCATGAGTGTTGTAAGTTTCATAACTCTGTACTTTGATTTCACCATAAGAATGGCATTGTATTGTGTTAGTCAGTTTTCTTCACTATAACAAATAGTTGAGATAATAACTTATAAAGAGAAAAGGTTTATTTTGACTCAGTTTTAGAGATGTCAGTCCCTATTGCTTTGGACGTTAGCATATCACAATAGGAACCGTGTGGTTAAGCAAAACCACTCACCCCTGGAACAGGAAGTAAAAAATAAGAGGAAGAGATACAGGCTGGGGTGCCAATATCCCCTTCAAGAGCGTGACCCCTGAGACCTGAAGACCTCCCCCACTAGACCCACCCCTTAAAGTTTCTACTACTCCCAAGAGTACCATGCCCGGACCAGCCCTTCTCATAGGGACCTTTGGAAAACACTTACGATACAAATTCAAGCAAATACCTAAACACAGACGCACATTCTTACATGATATCTGAATCCTTGATATAATAATGCATTTAATTCAGAATGATCACTCTATCATTACATGCTCTCTTTTGGACACTACAGCTTTCTGCAACTACAAGGTAGTGGTTACATAAATCAGGGACACCCCACCCCCCAACATCAACATCTAGAGTAGCCACCACTTTTCTTTGTGTTTTCTTTTGGGGGGTTTTCTTCATTTTTCTTAATCAACACTGGCGTTGTTTCTGCTGCTTAGCAAGATTAGTAAAAGTAAGAGTGTAATCATTGAACATAGCCCCCTGACAATCAGGTCTTTTAAAACCTTCAATCTTTTGGGGCAGAGAAAGCAGTGTGGGATATTTACAACTCTGATTAACAAACGATGCACGAATTGAAGACCTCAACTTTGCTGATTGAGTCATCACAGGAGATCTGACTTAAGTTTGTTTCAAGCTAATTTAAGAAATTCTGGTTCTGGGGTGGCATGAATAACCAACACATTCTGTTTGATTTCACCCCATTGTCAAATACCCATAGGGGAGACACGATAGCATCAGTGACAATATGGCCCCAGCTATGAATTCCTTTCTCATGAGTGACGTGTCTCAGTAACACCATCCTTTCATCCTAACTGCTCGTAACTGCTGGGTCAAACTCACTCATCCAAATTTTCAGGGTTTGCTCTTGCAGACCCATTTATCGACTCTGGCAAATCAGAATTCCTCTGTCTCATACATTATACTACTCTATTTGGGGAAAACTGCCTTAAGAAACCCTGTTTCTTCCCCAAGTTTCCAGTGTGGAAATCATTGGTGAGAAGGCTTCATGAAATGTTCAAGAGCATAGGCGCACCATCGCCGGGGGGTCAAAGCCTCTGTAATCAATCCTCTCCTCCCCGCCCCACCTCCAGCTTCACCAGGGGACCCCCCTCTCAGCAGAGGGGGGCACAGGTCTTCAGAATGCAACGTCTCTGGAGGGGCGCCCTGAAGACTGAGCGGCGCACATCTTTCAAAAGTGCGTCCCTCTCAGCTCTTGAGAGAGCATGAAGATCCCAGGGGCTACTGCCAGGGAAACCCAACCTCCAGCAGGTTCTCAGTTCATTTGAAAAAAGCACTTGGCTTCAGTTACCACAGAGGCAAAGAAATAGCCAACAGCCACAGAAAGTCAAGAACACGAAACCTCTTCCCACTGCTGCGGCTGCCTCTGCCGCTGCAAATCGTTCCAACTGTGTTGTGGAAGTTCAGGTTCCATTCTGTCTGCTTGCTATCATTTTGTACTATTTTTAAATTATTTTTGCCACGTTGGGGATTATACCCAGAGCTTCATATATGCTAAGTACAGAACACACCCCCAACCCTGTATTAGTGGGCTTTTAACTAATGTTTTTATGCTTATACCTGTGCTTCATGAGAAAATGTTTTTTCTCTCTGTGTCTCTGTCTCTGTCTCTCTCTCCAAATAAAAGTTGAGCATGAGTCTGCGGACCTACAGGTAGATACGTCCAGGTGCTTATATTCTGCTTGTCAGTTGGCGAGAGCAGACTCATTGTCAGCTAAGATCACCCGCCATACCGTGTTATCAGTCTCCCTTTGTGTTGTGCATTCCCTGGGTTTTGACAAATGCATAACATCACGTATTCACCATTGCAGTATCATACAGAGCAGCTTACCTGCCATAAAACCCCCTGTCTTCCACCTATTCACCCCCCCCCCCCGCTACAACTCCTGGAAACTCTTTGCTCTTTCTATTGATTCTGTAGGGTTGCCTTTTGTAGAATGTCAGATAGTTGGGATAATACAGTATGGCATCTTTTCAGCTTGGCTTTCACTAATGTGAATTCAAGTTTCCTCCATGTCTTTTCATGGTTCAATACTTATTTTCTTTTTTTTTTTTTTAAATCAGTACTGGGGATCGAACTCACGACCACGTGCTTATAAGGCAGGTGCTTATGCTGCTGAGCTAAATCTTCAGCCCCACTTAATTTATTTTTATAGCTGATACTTCATTGCATAGTTTGTGCCATAGATATACCACAATCCCTTCAAAAATAAATAAGGACGTGTTGGTCACTTCTAAATTTTAGCAGTTATGAATAATGCCCCTATAAATGTTTATGTGAAGGGTTTTGTGTTGATATGTTTTCTACTCATATGAAGGGTGAGATTGCTGGATCGTATGCTAACACTGTGTTTAGTTTTGTAAGAAACTGCCAAATGGTCCTCCAAAATGGTTCAACCATTATGCATTTATTCTGTTCAAGGTGCTTTTGTTATTAGAAATCATTCTAAGAAAAGAAAACTCAAAACTTTAAATTATTAGCATGAATTTCCCAGTTTGTCTTCTTAATCACATAACACTGGTTTTAAGCATTAATTCATATGAAAAATCTCTGAATTTATATAAACTTGTATTTTGCACCTCATAAGTATATATGTATTTTATTCTTTTTTTTTTTTTTTTTTTTTTTTTTGTCTTTTTCTTTTTTATCAGTACCAGGGATCGAACTCACGACCACACACTTGCAAAGCAGGTGCTTATGCCGCTGAGCTAAATCCCCAGCCCCTGTATTTTATTCTTACTGGAAGAGCAGAACCACTGCACAAAACTAACTCAAATTTCCCTAGATGTGTGTACCTTCCACCAACACTCTCCACCGTGATAAAAGCACTGTGTATTCCTCTACACCACCTTTTGCTTCTAGGTCATTGTTTTCACACAAAAGACTGATTAACACTGGCAAGTGTTGACTAGACTAAGAAGGCTTTTTTGGTTCTCTGTCTCAGAACATTTGTGCATTTGAAATGAGTTCGCATTTGAATGGCAAGCGTGGCTGTTAAGGTGTAAGTCTAGATCGCCCCTCAAGGCCTCATGTGGTCCTGGGTGGGGCTCTAAGAGACGGTTTGATCTAGAGTGTATGATGCTGGGATGGAGCTATGTGATGACTAAGCTAGTGCACTGATTGACTTGACATAGTTGGGAGTAAGATTAAGAGTGCCCCACCCTGGGTGTGAGCGCTACCTGCCTTGAGGATGAGTGGCCTGGTTGGAATATAAGGGTCAGAAATCTTGCCCCTTGCTGCTGGCTGCCTGCTGCCTTCTCCCTGCCCTGATTTAGCATGGACTGTCTCTGATCTGTGACCCTCCTCTCCCAGGCCACCTGGGGCAGCCAGCTGTGAACTGGAACGTCTACAAATGGTGAGCTGCAACAAACCTGTGCTCCTTTCACTTTGGCTGTTGGGTATTTTGTCTCAGAAGTGAGAAAAATAACTAACACAATGGTCTCGCGGTGCAGTCAGTGCCCCACTTAGTCATGTTGTTAAAGCACTCCGACTTATTAGGGAATCCCAGTACTGACTGAGATCAGAGCCACCAGCGCCCCGAACACACTTTTCTCATTCCCACTGGAGTTGCACTGAATGCCATGTACAGTGGTATAAACACTGGAATTCAACAGCCACGTGGCATCCTAAACATTCTCTAAGTATGAAGAAACAGACGATGCATATTTATACATACCTCTTACGCTGTTAAGTGTATGCCACTGACCCAGTAATCATCACTTACAAAACACAAGTGCAAAAGTAAAATTACTGTAAATTTCAAAATGGTCTGCAGCACTCCCAGCCAAGCACAAGGTGCTTTCTAGTGTAGGCCCTGTGAGATCACACAGGCGTGAGGCTGGCCCGGGTTTCCTTGACCCTTATCTGTTCTGTTCCATTGTGGGTCATAGCTGTGTCTTCACACAGGAGGACAGAGATCCATCGCGTGATCTGCCTAATGTTCAGGCCAGGTCCCTGCACATTGTCCTTTTCTCCTTCAAAGTCCACGTTCAATCACCAAGTCCCATGTAGTGTCCAGCAGGAATAACTCCTGAGCTTTCCACCTTCCCTCTCCAGTGCAGCCAACTGGATCTTTCTGCAACTCCCAAAAGCTTCCCGAGGTTTCCCTGCCTGCTGTCTCTCTCCTCTAGTGGAATCCCCAGGCTGCAGCCACAGAGAAATTATCCCATCTGGTTACTTTGCTGATAACACCATTTCTCATCCCCCAGGTCCTCAAGGTCAAGGCTTATTCTGACCTCGGTTTACAGGATCGTTTCTGGCCTGGCTCCTACCAGGCTTATCAGCAACGATTCCCACTGTTTACCTCTCACTATGATGCTGCCTAAAAATGGAACAATGTGCATTTCTTTTCATCCTTCCCTGAGCTACTCTCACCTCTCTCTCTCAAGTCTTCTCAGTTACTGAGTTTCCCCCAGGACGACTTTTACACCACTTCTATTCTATAAAACTTAAAAAGGTGTATCATGATGATTCAGCTGCCTCTCACACTAAATTTTAAGTTCCAAGAAACAGGGAGTTCTGTCTGGAGTACTGAGCGTCCCTAGCACATTGTGTACATTGACAGTCTAATAGCCATCACACAATGAAAATGGGTGAAAAGAACAAGTTCTCCCTCAGTCTTCCTGGGCCACATATGTCCTAAGCCACAGGCGTGAGATAAAAGTTTGGGGTGAATGATGGGGTGAGCTGAGTGGTACCCAGCCCATCTCATTTCCCTGGGGCTGGCCTTTGTTATTATTCACATTCCTTAAGAGGCTGTAACTGATGCTCATCACAGTTCCTAGGGCACGTGCCCCAACTTTCACCTGTCAACAGGAGCTCTGGAGGCTGGAGGCTACGTAAAAACATGAACCTGCAATGAAATCAGTTTCTAAGGATCTCCCCAGACCCAAAGAACATCCTTGTTTGACTCAGTCTGGAGTTTTTCCAAATAGGATCAGTCTAATCTGACCAAGCAATAGAACATAAGAAGGAAGCGGGATAATTTATTCCATTTCCATCTGGAAATGTCACTGCATGCAGGATGGTTCATCCAGGGTGGCACAAAATTGACTTAACGCTTTCCTCAAAGCGCATCAGATTATTGCAAAACCTCTGAGTGCTATTTAAAAAGAGGAAGGAAGAAGAAAGATTTAAAAAACAAAAACAGCAGTTTGGAATGGAGAACAAAAAGTCCCAGAATAGGTTCATTTCCACACCACAGTCACTGCAAAACCATCCTCTGGAAAATTCTTTTTAGTTAACAAGTCTATTTATCTTGTTTGATTGTTTTCTTGCAACAGACGTTCCTAGCAGGTTTCTGTAAATCCTTTCTAGCTCATGAAGCCTCTTCCCTGATCTGTGTCACCTTTAACCACCACAGGCCCGCTTGTCACCCAGGCTCGGCTCCCAGGTCACGGGCCCACGGGACACCCATGGTCACACGGCCTTTGTGGCTTCTCCCACAGCATCCTCACCTGGGATGGAGCGTGTTCTTTCCTCTCTGGTCTCTTTTACAATGTTTCTCTTTGTCTTTGATGTTTTGCAATTTCACTCTGATGCATCTAAACGTTATTTGATTTTTTGTATCTATGGTTCTATTGTGATTTCCTTTTTTTTGGCATTGTGATTTGTGCACTGAAATGCCCTTATCTTTCATCAGTTCTTACTTACCTTCTCCTCACATGCCACCTGTCCTATTCTATTTGCTTCCCTGGAATTCCTTTGACTTATAAGTTAGAGCTTTTCATTTTATTCTCGCAGTCTCCTAATATGTTTTTTTTCCCACTACTGTTCTGTTTTGCTTTGTTTCTTTCTTCAGTTTTAATATCTTGTCTCCATTCAGATAATTTCCTAGACTTTTCTCCAAGTTTTTAAAGTCTTTTTCAACTAGATCTAATATACTAATACTAATACACCATCTAGTCTAAATTTAAATTTTAATAGGAAATTTCCATTTCTATGAAAAGGTACTGTTTGTTTTAAGTTTAAAATGTGTTTAAAATGAAGCCAAGTGTGGTGGTACACACCTGTAATCCCATCTCTTAGGAGGCTGAGGCAGGAGAGTGATAGAAAATTCAAGGATAGCCTGGCCTACAAAGTGAGTTCAACACCAGCCTAAACTGCAAACTTCCCTGTTTCAAAAGCACAAAAACAGAAGTAGTCTGATTTTATTCACTTTCTAGATTTTTCTTTACAGCCTCATTTTATGTTATTAGCCATTTTAACATACCTCTTTTATGATTTTCTGCAATGACTCTATAATCAAAGGCTCAAAGGTCTAATTCTGTTGTTTGTTGGACCTACACACCTTGCCCCTGTATTTCCTTTGTGAGTTGCATGATTTCAGATTATGAGCTCATCTTTAGGAGGGCTTTAATCTGGAGAAACCAGTGTAATCAAAGTATTTGCTTCTAACAGAGTATAATTGGTCCTAACCAACAGGGATTTCTAGGTTGTATGGAACTATTTATTCACACCCCAAAGCCACCAAAATTCATGCCAGTGGTTTTAAATTCTTAAGGGAGACATTTCCTCCTCCTGAGCTACAGCTCATTTCAAGATAAACCAGATTTCTCTTCATTTCTCTGTGCTAGAGATTGACATTTTATGCTCTATAATGTGTGTGTGTGTGTGTGTGTGTGTGTGTGTGTGTTACTGAGATTGAATATTCAATACTGAGTCTTGGGTATGCTAGACAAAAGACAATTTTTAAAAGAATAATTGTCATTCCTGGGTCCTGGCTTTAGGTAGACATCTCAGTGCCAGCATGCCACCTCCACAAGCTCAAGATACTGCTTCCTGTCCTTAGACAGTATTAAAACCTAACTTCTAACACCAGCTCCAACACGCACCGTGGGAAATTCGAGGGGCAATTCATCCTCTTAATTTCCTGGTTTTCAGTGCCCTGCTGGCACGTGGCTCCTGTGGGTATTTTGGTGCACTCAGCTGTGCGAATACCAGGCGGTACCTCTGATTTAGGAACACCAGACACTATCCTGTTTATTTAACTCCTTTAACTCCTGAGACATCCTTTGAGGCAGGTGCTATTACCAGACCCGTTTCCCTATAAACAAACTGAGCTACGAAGAGGTAAATCGACTTGGACAAGGTCTCCAGGCTAGTGAGTGAGAAAGCTCAGCTCTGAAATGGCAAATTGATTTCAGAGCCAGGCTCCCAGCAGTATTTTTCACTGCTGTCTTCCTTAGGATTTTTTTCTCCTAGTGGGAAATTACTTAGACTCCGTGTTGCTACTTCACACTATTTCTCCCCAAACATCTGAATCAAGAATAACCGCAGGAATAGGCGTAATGTCTGTCAAGCAGACAGCCTGCAATTATTACTGCTGGTCCCACAGCAAAAAAGTTGAAGCCTGCAAACTAAAGGCTCCACTGTGAATACCTCAGCTAACTCCAAGCACAGGCGTTAGAGGAGGGAAACATTAGTGTACAGGAGTGGTGGGGAATCTAGAGATAGCCCTTCCAAAGCATGATCCACAGATCGTCTGCATCAGAACTGACCCAAGATACTTCTTTACAACTCAGATTATGAGGCCCAGTCCCAAAGAATTCAGAATTCCTAGGGTCAAATCTGGAAATCTCCCTTTTCAAATCTACTCTCCGTGGGGTTCGAAATCTAACGTGCACTTGAGTTTGAGAGCCATTACTCAGTGTTTGCTTTGGAGCCCAACCTGAGACCAAATTCTTCCTTAAATTAGAACCACAACAAAGCCTCCTCATCTTCCTTTCATGATGTGGCACCGCACATTCACTTACAGATGAGGAAGCAAGCCCACCGCACAGCTCTGCTGGGGTCCCATGGCTCCTCATACCAACCACCACCCTCTGGCAAAACTCGTTGTCTTGACTTCTCACCTATCCATAACCCAATACCCAGCATGAGGTAACCACTAGAGTTCACTGAGTGAATGGACGAAGTAACAGCCATCAAGAGCCCCTTGCTACCAAGGGCAACAGCTCAGGTCTTCAGCTGTCCTAAGAAGCTGATAAATCTTCTAACCCAGCCATCCAGTAGTCATTTTTCTCTCCCCCTCCTTTGAAGGCGATGGAATATCCTTTATGCCAAGGTAGTCAGAGGTATTGAAGGCAATGTGGTCCTTCTTGCCCCACTACATCTAACTAAGACACAGGGATTGCTGTCCAGGTGCATAAGGTGGGGAGGATGAGGATGGGATGGGCCAGACCATGGAGAACTGTGGTATGAACTCATCTGGAAGTATGGTAGCCTGAATGGTAACCAAAAGGACCTCACTGCCTCAAGACAGAATTCACCACGTTGCTCCTGTAAGATAGGGGAGCTGGACTCAAGTGACTGCAGGTTGGTGTCTTTCCTCCAAACACAACCTTCACCTTGTCCCATCCCTGTTACTCACATGGAACGTGGCCAAGGAGACACCTTGTCAATTCCTAGCAACACCCCTTAAGGAAAGGAACAGTCAGAGACCGACACCTCTCCAAGAGGCTTTAGACCGGCAGGCCTTTCTTTGCAGTAGTCCCTCTGCCCCACCTCAGTCCACTTGCTTCGAGTCACTCTTCCAAAAACAAAAGGAAAAAGTCCACTGAAGTCCTCCAGTTTGTTTCTTGCAAAGCACATTTGGTTCTCTTCGTGGCAGGCCAAGTCCTTGGGTGGCTAATGAGAAGAGTATGACCCAGAGTGAGCCCCACCCTCACCTGTTTGATAGACTGATTCACACACATAGCACCAGCCTTGGCAGGCTGTCCCTCAGGGCACAGCTTCAGGCACACAGCAAGGTCTCAGCTTTGCCTGTTGGGATGTGGGGCACCGAGGCCTCAGCACTGACCTCCATGTGCCACGACACTTCAGTGCCATGGAACCCAGACCTCCTCATGAGTTTTTGCACAGAATCTAGAAACAAAATCAGCTTCCCACCTATCTCCCCCCCGTCCCTCCCCGAGTCTGGATCCTGCCTACCTCTGCTCAGCCTCTTTGTCTCCTTTTCTTTCACCTTTGGCTCACACTTGATTTTGTGTCTCAGTTTTCCCCGATCTGAAAGCCTTCCATGATGCTGCTACAGGGCCCTTGCAAGCAGGAACCAAGACTTGGCAAATGTCACCCACTCCACAGCACCTCTAGAGAAGTAGGACGCTGAAGAGCCTCAGACACCAGGCACTGATGGTGGGCTTGGCCATTTCCTGTGGTCCGCCTGTGCCCGTGCCCATGCCCGTGTCCGTGTGTGTTTGTGTTTGAATGCACCTATTCAAAATAAAAGGGAATACACTGGATCAGTTGTAAGTTGAAATCCCCAGGAATGAACATGAATCCTTCACCCAGCCCTGATTTCTCTCTCAGGTCTCAGTCCTTTGAGCTCTTGTTGGTTCCATCACAGACCTGTCCTCCAACAGCAAATGGCCTCTGCGGTGGCATTTCCCAGCCCCAGCCCCAGTCCTGCTCCAATGGGAGCACCAGAATTGATTCTCAGGCTCTGATAGGTCTGGACTTGGTCACATGATGACCTCTGAATCTGGTACTGTCATCAAGAGGATGGATTCATCCACTGGCCTCTTAGACGTGAAGTGAGATGCAGGATCAAAGCACACTGAAGGGAGATGGGATTATTAAACCAGAGCCAGAGTAAATGGATGCTGCTGATTGAAAATAGCAAGTGTTTGTAACAGTAATATTTTAAGCACTATAGACAACCTACAGGCACTGTTTTATTTAGTAACTACCTCTTAAGGTAGGTACTACCATTGAGACCCCATTAAAAAAAATCACTGCCTGTATTCCAGGTACTCTGGGAGGTGAAGGGAGGAGGATCAAGTTTAGCCTTGGTCTGCGCAACTTAGTGACAATACTGTCTCAAAAATTAAAAAAAAAAATTTAAAGGCCAGGGATTAGCTCACACACGTGGTGAAGGAGGGATGCGGGTGAGGTCTTCTCGAGTCAAAGCCACTCGCCTGCCATCTTGTCTGCAAATCATTACATATTACAAACCACTCAAGTTTGAAAACTGAATCAAGTCACAGCCTCTCAGGAACTGGAGTGCCCACCACATGGGTGGACTCCGGTAGGCCTGCACCGGCTGCGTGTGACCTGGCTTTTCTTTTTAATTTGAGCTGACACTTTCAAGTGGAATGCTTTCTTGAACGTATCATTCCCAGTTTCTGTTGAAGAACCAGAAGACCTGGACTCTGTCCCACACCAATAATGAACAAAACAGTGTGGCTGACCCTCCACGTAAATGTCAGGCAAGCCTCAGGTTGTCATGTCCTCACCCCTAACCAGTGTCATTCTCTCAAACAGTTAAAATGTTGGGGGAAGTGCTGTATTCACAGGCATCACAGTGTACAAAAGAGAACACAGTGAGAAGCCTACTTTCAACTCCTGTCCCACAGCCACACAGCTCCCCTGTCTTGTAGCCTTCCAGGGATACACTGCACATAAACACCACACACACACACACACACACACACACACACACACACACACACGCATGCGCAGGGATAGGCACTACTGCAATACTGGGTGCTGGGATGTATCTCAGAGGTAAAGCAGTTGCCTACCATTTAAAAGAGACTGGATTTGATCCCCAGCACCAAAACAAAACAACAACAAAAAAAAGGTAACACATCAAATACCTGCTCTTAACCTTGTCATTTATATATCATGTTGAGGTTATATCATGTGTGTCTGTACAAAAAGAACTTCCTCCGTTTCCTTTCTGCTTTTTTATAGCTGGAATTAATCCCAATGTATGGATATATCAGTTATTTAACCAGCATCCTATCAGTTGGGGAATGTTTTTAAATCACTTGTTGTTGGGGCTGGGGATTTAGCTCAGCGGCATAAGCACCTGCCTTGCAAGCAGGCGGTCCTGAGTTTGATCCCTGGTACTGATAAAAAGAAAATAACTTGCTATTATCAGTATATTGACAGCTATAGTTTTGTTACACATAAACATCCTTATATTATATATTATTATAATTACATATATGTACTGTTTTAAACAGAAATAAGAATAAATGTTGGAAATAGAACTACATGGTCAAATAGTTTATACTACCTGGAAGCTCTTAATCGCAAAAGACAAAACGTGTGCTCTCAGGAAGACTAAAGGCAGCTCTTGCTGTACCTGGTTCCCCACACTGACTTACTCATACTGATGCTTAGCACTTGTCTCTCACCAGATAAGAAGTTCCATGAAGGCAAGAACCTTTCTGTCGCTTCTTCTTATACCCTTGGCTTCTAGCCCCACAGTTACATGATAGTAAGTGCCAACAAATAGCTGCTGAAGGAGAGAGAGGGAGGAAGAGGGGAGTTTTTGAAAGTAGATTAAGCTCTGGGTATTGCGACCCTAGAGAGGTTCTGCCGTAGTTCTGCTCTGATTCTGACTCTGATCTCAACATAAAATATCAGGCTCTCAAATGGTCTCCAAAGTATACCAGAGGAAAAAACAAGAGTATCTCCTCCCAAAGGCCAGGCTATAGGAGAATGCTTGTGCTGGTTCGTGAGATGACCAGTGTGTTAAACTCACTCCCCTCCTGGGCTGGGAGAGGGCCGCAGGAGGGAGCCAGCCTGTTTCCACTCCAGCAAGGGAAAAGCTGAGCTGGAAATAGAAAGATGGTCCATCAGGAGAGAAGACAACCAACCCATGGCCTTGTTTTCATTTTAACTAGGCCCGTATTTGCTCTCCAACTTGGCAGAATGGTGTTGACACACGCCTGTCTTTTCATCCAGATAGTCCGCAGATGGCTTCAGGAATTGGTGAATTGTGTGTGTGTTGGCACACATCTCCCCACAGAACCTTGAAGAGGTCTTATCCCTAAACAAACTCAATAAAACAAAATGAACAAGCCCAGGGCACTAGTTGAAATTGTCATTAAACTCAATTCTGGGACCTGATGCATTTTTTTTTTTTTTTTGAAAACAAGATCCTCAACAAAATAAATCGACTCTATTCCTGTACGAAGGCAGAGGGTTGGAGGTGTAGAAAGATGGCACCAAGAGTTTGAGGACCTCTTATCTCCCAAGCCAGGGAAACCAGACAAGCTTAGGAGAAGGAAGAGGGAGGACAGAGGGCGAGGAAATGCAGGGACAGAGAACGGAAAAGGGTAGGACAGAGTGGGGAGAGGTGGACGGCCTAGGAGACAGCCAGGGAGCCAGGAGGCAAGATGAGTGTTCTGTGCTCTGGCGCGGGAGTCGGAAAGAAGAGGCGAGGAAAAGACAGAAAGGAAAAGCCAGGCCGAGCTGTGGGCTGCCAGGGCGCTTTGTCCGCTCTGGAGAGGAGCATGGCTGACTCCCCGTTTCCAGCATGGAAACGGGCAGTCGTGCTGGGAGCCCACAGCAGTCACGAGAGGCGCCTCCTGGGAGGCTGTGGAAACAGGGCCGCGGGCAGCAGGCTGGAGACGCGTCTCAGCAACGGTTTGCCCTGGTATGTGAAAAATGTGTCCTGTTTAGATAGTTGGCAAACATCTGAGAGGCAAAATGGAATTTATTAACAGAAAATATTTGTCAAGGATTGTTCTGTCCTCCTCCTCCTCCTCTCTGTCCTTTCTTTTCTTTTTCTTTCTTTCTTTCTTTTTCATCTTCTTCCCAGGGTGGAGGACCTCATTAACAAGCTTCTTTCATCTTACATTTGTGGTTTGGATCCTCAGACCTGGTTTGAAAGAAGAAGGAGGAGGTGGTTTTAGAGGAAATGTCCCCCGCCCATGGTGACTTTCTTCTCCAAGCACCGGTGTGAGCTTTCTGTCCCAAATGGACAGGGGCTGGTCTTCCAAAAGAATTCACTTTATCCGCCCTGGCATCGGTTTTGAATCTGCTCTTCACACCCACAGACCTGGTTCTGAATCCATAATCCTCTACTTGTTACTGATGCGGCTTCTGTCTTTTTGAGCTTCTGTTTCCTTAGGAGTAAAGCCGGTTGAAAATAATACCGAGCATCTGCCATTGTTGTGAGAATGAAGTGAGATAGTACGTGGTCAGTGCTGGCTCAGGTGAAACCTCAGTGGATGTCAAGGTTGCTCCTTCTGCTCGCAGGTTTAGAATGTGGCTGCTGGGCATCACTTAAGATGGAGAAAGACTCCAGCTTTCATGGTACCTATAGTTAACCAGAGGCAGCAAAACAGATGGCATTTATTAAGGGTTTACTAAGGATCTAGTGTTCTCAACAAGGTACCAGTATGAGCTATTTTATCCTTTACAACTCCCCTACTGCTGTCTATTATGATGCCCAAAGTTGGAGAATGATAGAACCTGCACTGGACCCCAGACTCACGGGCTCTACTCTCTTAAACATAAAAGATAGCGTGTTACTGCATCAATAATGGAGGCGGAAAGAAGAGAGAGAGGAAGGGAGGGAAGAGGAGGATGGGGAGGAGCGGGGAGGATAAGTTTGAGTGGCCAGCTTTTCCAAGCCCCTGTTATAACAGAGGAAAGGAACCAGAGAGGTCCTGCAGCTGGCAGAAGTGGAGCCAGTTTCTGGAATCCCAGATCAATGGCTCCACACCATGAAAGGAGAAATGGTTGAATCCACTGGAGAGAGACTGTGTTGGTCGGCTTTGAAAACTGCAGGCTGTAACTTCAATTCCCAAATGGAACTTAATCCAAATGTAATAGACGCAAAAAGCCAATATTTTCCAGGCACCTTTGATTGAGTGTCGGCTGTGGGGGAAACATGAGGAAGTACATATGCCGTAGGGAAAGCGGAAGGCAGCAGACCACTCGTCTGCGGAGCTGGGAACCGGCTTTGGGTCATGTTAAGCTTGTTCTTGACAAGCTGGAATGTGGCAGCTGCTGGAACATGACTCCAGAAACCAACGCTGGACTCTGTGCGGAGATGGAGAGAAAGAGGGGCCTGTGCCATGCCTTTTACAGGGTCAGAAAAACACGCTTACAATGACTGTGAGCAACCATGGGCGGGTCCCGGTTTTTTTCCCACCTACGCAAAGCCTCAGCCATCCCTGCATGCATTGGTGCCATCACATCTGTTCTTAAAAAATATTAAACACTTGTGAGCCCCTGGGGAAATAATTACTATCCTGAGCCCCACTGGAGCCTCAGACTCTCTCACTTGCTCTCTCCTGGCCCCCTCTGGCCTTCCCCTGGTCCAGCAACTAAACAGTTAGTACTTGTACCCCACAAAGTGCTGCTACCTCACCTTCAGAGCTGGCTGTCCAGCTCGATCAAGGACT
The DNA here is from genome assembly GCF_034190915.1 of Cavia porcellus. Taxonomy (NCBI): domain Eukaryota; kingdom Metazoa; phylum Chordata; class Mammalia; order Rodentia; family Caviidae; genus Cavia; species Cavia porcellus. The sequence continues at coordinate 53,663,433 of NW_026947509.1, read as the reverse complement.
AGGCTCATCTTTGCTGTTTCTAACTAGCTAGAATGTCACCCCCAGATGAAGCTACCCACATGGAATGAGACGTCTAAACAGAGCCACATGGGGTCCATCTGGGGTGACTCCGAGGAGGACAAATCATGCAGAGGAAATCTGAAGGGGTAAGAGATGCAGTTTAGTGGCTGGGAGAGTGAGGGTTTGGACAGAAGCTCTGATTAAGGAGCAATCCTCCTCTGGCATGCTAGGGCTTAAACACAGGGCTCAGAGCGGCATGCAGGTCCTCTTGCCCTTGGCTGCCCTCTGTGGCCCTTCCCTGCCATAGACTCAGAGACCTGGCCCAGCAACCAACAGCCACATTATTAATAGCCCTCGATCTGTAGGCCCTCCATAGTTTTTCAGCCAGTGGCGCCCTCCCTCTCCTCGCTGCACACGCTCAGGGATTATGCTCCTAGATGAAGTATGCTGGAAGAATGCAGGTCAGACCAGCCCCAGAGGACTTCCCAGCAACCCATGAAAGCCTCTTCCCAGCAGGGTCCCAAGAGTCATCCCGGCAAGGCCAACTTCAGACCCTGAAGGAGGAGGCTTCTCTCAGATTCACACATCATGTAAGAAAAAAACAGCTTTGATAATTTCTGGGAAATGGGATTCTGTATCTTGTTGGGAAAGGGTCCTTTGGCTTCATCTTAGTTACTCCTATTTAAACAGGAAAAGGGCCAGCGAAGGCAGAGAGGGACACGGCCTGCTCCTGTCCTGCAGTACTATGGGAAGGTAGGAGCCAGACTGGGGTTGCTTCCACTGCCTGCGGAGCATAGCAGCCCTGGGCGCCGTCTAGGTTCCACCTTTATTAGATCCCAGACACATTATTTAAACCTGAGAGAGTGGTGTCCACACTTACAGCGCAGGAAGCAGCTAACTCATGATTCTCGTGAGGGTTAAATGAGGGCCTATGAGGAAGGCACCTGTCCATGTGACCATGGTCAGTGCCCTCTTGTCTTTCATCTTACTAGTTTGGGAAGATAAAAAGAGAAAATGTCCCTCAAATCATTCAAGTATTCATAAACTAAATTGAGGAGTTCTTTCTGCCATCTAAAAACTGTCTCTAATATCTTCACTTGATTCTTCTTCCCCTGGACTCTCCCATTCCCCGCTCTTTCCAGAGAATAAAAGGGGGAAAGATGCCCAGATATAAGGAGATAGTTCCTGAAGGCAAACAGATGGGTTGAAAGGCTACTTCTGCCATTTGGTGTCAAAATGTGTATCAAAAATCTCCCAAAAGTTCATAGGGTTAAATCTGGAACATTCACTTCTATGAACCAAAGTGAAAATTTAAAGAGAGTTTAAAGGTTTAAAGATGTAGAGATTGGTGTACAAAGATACGGCACACATATGTATTTGTGTGTGCTAATATTATATAGCTGTGCCAATCACAATCTAAATGTCAAATTCTGCTAAACAAATTAAATAAATTATGCTGGACACTATAAAGAAAACTATATGTGCTAGGGTATTCTAAAAGCATAGAAAGTTATGTTTGGGGAAATATTTATAGAGCAAAAAAGAGATTCCTAAAGTATAAAACACAGTGAAAAGTCAAGATCTGAAACTTCATTTAAGGCTAGATCTCAAATACATAGCACATGTTTGAGTACAGACAAGTTTAGGGAAAAAGAATTCACCAGAATGTGAATTCTGGTCAACCCTGAGTGTTGGCACTGGAAGTGAGTTTTATAACCATCAATACAAAAGCGATCCATACCCACTGTAGAAAATTTGGAAAATGCAGGATGAGAAAGAAAGAAAAAAAGGAAGGAAGGAAGGAAGGAAGGAGTAAAGGGAGAGAGGAGTAGAAGAAGAGATGGAGGAAGGGAGGTAGGAAGAAAAGAAAGAGTTGCTGTTCCGGATTAGATCTAGAATGTCTCCCCTCTCCAAAGACTCATGTATTCATAAGTTGCGCTTCTAGAAGGTGGATCCATCCACCCAGTAGTTCAGAGCGGAATGTGCTCTTAGCAGGCGGGGATAGTCCACAGAGGCAGCTCACCGACCACCCGCTTCACTCTCCCAGTGTCCTGGCTGCCAGAGGCTTTTCCCCCACAGTGCCTTTCTGCCATCCTGTTTCTGTCCTGGAGTCACCTGACCATGGATTGAAACTGTGAGCTAAAATAAATATTTTCTCCTTTGAATTGTGTCAGGTATTGTGTCCAGTGATAGGAAAGTGACTCAGACGGTTGGTCTCCAACTGACTCCACCCAAAAACAAATCAGCAGCACCACAATCAGCTCCCTACTACCTGCTAACTATCTTCAGTGTCTGCAGTAGTGTCCTCTGTGCACACCCACGCATGCACACACACACACACCCTAAGATTCCACCAGGGCATGTGGTGAAGTCCCTCCCATGGTGGGGGGGGGGGCTTGTGAGTGAGTGTAAGTGGGCTTCTAGGGTTAAAATTCCTGTTCATCATTTTCTTCATTCAGAGAGAAGGGCTGAGAGACTTTGTCAGAGAAAGATAACTTTTCAGGATGATTGGAGTGGGTGCTGTCTTAAGAAAATTAGAAGGAACCGTCTGGAAGGACTTGCTTTCCAGAGCCAGAGGCATCGGTTTTGTACCAAACATAATGAATGCTCCCAAGATTTAGGGACTAAAGGGCACTAGGCCTCTGCTGCACTCAGGAGCCACAATGTGAACCAAACCCAGTGAGGCGGCTCAGTTCTGCTCTCTGTGCTGGGGCAGCTTGACTGGGGTATCGAGGATGGCTGCCCCTGTGACTGGCACGCACATGCCTATGTCAGCCAGGAGCTCAGCCAGGGATGTGGGCTTGGAGCATCAGCTCCTTTCCACGTGAGCCCTTCCTCCCCACGGGCTGCTTGGCTTCCCCTCAGCACAGTGGCTGGGTTCCAAGAGCAAACATCTCAGAGACAGGAAGTGGACGCTGCCAGTTTCTGAAGGCCCCAGGCCCAGAAATTGGCATCGCACCTCCTCCACTGTATTCATTTGTCAGGGAGACCCACGGCCAGATTCCAGGGGAAGGGAGACAGATCCTACCCCCTTGCTCGGAGGAGGTTTCCATAAATTGGGGGCCACGTTTTAAAACTGCTGGGGAGGCTGCTCCAAGCCACTCTGCTTGCGTCATGGGATAAGAAATTTGTGAGAACAGAGTGGGTATCACACTTATCCATCAAGAAACACCTTGCTTTGGATGGAAACAGAAAGCCTGGTTTCTCTCCTTTCTCCATACCCCACAGCATGATTGCCTCCAGCCTCTAGGCTCTTTCTATACCTCTTCTCTTCTGACTGTCGATTCTAAACAAATTCTCCTTCCAGGCTGGGTGAGCAAACCGAGCCCTAATGAATCCTCAGCGCCATCTCTGGCTGGAGTCAGCTCTAAAACTCAAAAGATGTCAGGGACCACTCAGGTTTTCTTCTTGTTCAATTCTTAAGGCACATGTTGGCTCAGGAAAATCTCCCAGATCACATAATACTTGACAGTTAAATGGGGTTTGATTCCAGGAATCTATGATTCTATAGCTGATGCTATTTCCATGAAGATGTTGCTATCTTCTATGTGACAGGCCTCTTCCCTAAGGAAACTGAAGTGCTTTTCCAAAGCAGCATGGGGGGCACTGTCTGACCACCACAAATGCCTGCCCTTTAACATCAGCCACAGAGAAAGGCAGAACACAGAGACTCCCTCCTACCCCATACTCATCCCTCACTTTCTTCTCTTCACCCTGGAAGGACTGTGGCTGTTATAACCATGAGACACTTGTAAGCCCAGAACAGATTTCTAGATAGGACTATAACCTCACCCTTCAGCTTTCTCAGCTTTTGAAGTCCCTCTTCCTGGCCAACTGGGAAGACACATGAAGAGACACTCAGGGGCTGAGCTTAACAACAGACATTGGGGCGCCATTTTTAGATCTACAGAAAGCTATGAGTCAAGTTTATGGTTGTGCTCCATAAAACCAGAATAAGGGCCCTTGGAAATCAAGGCCAAGATTCCTAGAAGAATCTGAGATGGGAATAGTCAGCCACATCCTCTCTTTTCCATCTGTGTTTCAGGACCAAGAGCCTCACAGGGCTTGACCAAGAGGAGCCCAGGCCTTGTCCTGTAAGTCAACAAGCTCCAGCATGGTGGGCAGAGAACACACGCAAAGTTGCTTTAATTCAGCATCACGCAGCCTTGTACACCCTCTGCTGGGGCAAGAAAAAGACAGAAGGAGGTTGATACACAAGGCGAAAGTCATCTTCCCTTGTAATTCCAAAGATTAAAGACATGTTTCCCAGCCACTTAATAGAATATTCTACTGATCTTCCTTTCAGCCCTCCAACATTCCTTTTTTTTTTTTTTTTTTTTTTTTTTTTGTCTTTTTCATTTTTATCAGTACCAGGGATCAAACTCACGACCGCCTGCTTGCAAGGCAGGTGCTTATGCCGCTGAGCTGAATCCTCAGCCCCTCAACATTCCTTTTTGTTAAATTTTCTTTCCTGTATATAGCTTCCTGACCTGTACCTGAGCTTTCTGTTTTCTTTGTCTCTCTCTCTCTGTTTGTCTCCCCTCCTCCTCCTCCCTCTCTTCTACAATTAAGTACAATGGAATGGAATATTTTTCTTTTAGGGCTTTTAAGTTTCCATGTCTGGCAACCTATCTGAGATATATATATAATGACATATGACATAGGTATCTCATATATATCATAAATTTGACATATATATAAATATACATATGAATATATATTTATACTATCTAAATGCTCTTATGGAATTTGCTTTGTGACCTTGTTTCTTTGATTATAATCTAATCCTATGTAAGAATAAGCACATTTTCTACTGTGGTTTTAGTTTGGCTTTCCATTACTGTCACAAGTAAATACGCTGAGATAAATCAATTTATAAAAAGAAAAGGTATGGCCAGGTGAGGTGGCACATGCCCATAATCCCAGCACTCAGAAAGCTGAGGCAGAAGGATCATGAGTCTGAGGCCAGCCTGGGCTACAAAGTGACTTCAAGTGCAGCCTGAACTGCATGGGGAGACCCTGTCTCAAAGAAACAAAAAAAGAAAAAAAGAATGTATATGTTGGCTCACGGTTTAGGAGGCTCCAGCCTATGGACAGTTGGCCCATTGCTTCGGGGCCTATGGGAGGCAGCACATGATGGCAGGCATGATGGAAGCTGCTTGCCTCCCAGCGGCCAGGAAGTAAAGAACAAGAGAGGAGGAGCCAGAGTCCCAATCCCACAACCCCACACCCTGGCTAACCTAACTTCCTTTCACTAGGCCCCACCTCCAAAAGGTTCCACTATCCCCAGTAGCACCTCAGGCTGCAGAACATCCTTTAATGCACGTGCATCTGGAGGACATTTATCAAACCGTGTCAGACACCAGGCTTGCAATAGATGCATTAGTGGCTGTCAGCTTCATCACTGCTTGCCCAACTCGGAGGCAGCATCAGACATTCTGGGCCAATTCCTGCCAAGAAAAATCTTTAAAAGAATCACTCCCAGAAAGACAAAGAGAGCATTTTTAAATAGCTGTTAATCATAAAACTTGCCTTTAGTGTTTTTGAAAAAAAAAAAAAAAACAATCGCTGGAGTAGATCAGCCTGATATGTAAGTTTTTTCAAGGGAGATCAGAATAAGCACACCTCACCTTGGAATCCAGACATGAAGTTGTGGAAGTGCATTATCTAGCAACTCTAGTTTTGAATCCTAACTCAGTCACTTGGCACCAGTGATGTGAAGTTACTTCTTTCAGTTTCAGCTCAGAGGATGAAATAGAGACAAGAGACACTCTACTCTTAGGGCTGAAATGATTCAATGGCATGACTTACAGACTTCAAAAAATGTGAATCTCTCCGTTCCCGCTTTCTGGTGCGCAGTGCAGTGGAGAGACAATGCCAACAGACGCTCAGATCCTTTCCATCAAGATCCCAGCTTAGAGGAAAGACAATACTTAGCAATATCTGATACACTACCCAAGTGGTACTAAATGGAACTAATCAATGCAAACACAGTAAGAGTATAAGGAGAATGACTTAGAGCTTGAAGGATGCCCAGAGGAAATGAGCCTCCATGGATGGAAGTTAGAAAAGAACTAAATCTGGCATTTCAGACCCAACTCTCAGGGACGATTCAGCCTAACATGATGAGAGCAACCTAAGAAGAAATCTGGGAAGGGAACAGCACAAAATGGTGCAACAGGAAAGAGGCAGGGTCACGGCGTATGGATAACTGAAAGCCAGGGAGAGGATGGTGACCTTGATTCTACTGCGATGGGATTAGTTGCAGGCACTGATATTGTGCAATGAGAGTTTTGATGGAAGAGAATGCTAAGGGCCTCCCCGCTCCTCAGACAGGAAGCAGGCCAGAGGAGCCAGTGAGAGAAGATGGAATCATCGATAAGAAGATGGAACGGTGAGCTTGACCGGTGGCTAAAGTGTAAGGGATTTAAGAGGGAAAGGAATCCTGGATGCCTCCCTGTTTGAGTCAGGATAGCAAGAGAGGTACACCAACAACAATGGGGCTGGGAAGTTAGAAAGGAGGTTCTCTGAAGAAGAAAGCTGTGTGGGCAGTTTTGGACAGGTGTATGTGAAATGTCTGAACAACAGCCCTCTGCATGAACATGCTCCCGAGTGCACACCCCGGAGGAGTCGGACTCTGTTCCCCTTCTATTCTATCCCCACTACCCACATGACTCTTGCCTTGTGTTTCCCAAAACTTAACTGAGTTAATAACTGGGCCTGAGGCAGAGAATTATGCAAACTGCCCAGAGGAAACTAGAGGTGTACTCAACATCTTCTTTCCTAAGACTTCATTGAGTCTTTGAAGGCATCAGTTAGCAGTTCCCCCAATATTCAGTTCAGATTCTTTCACTGTTCTGCAGAAAAATAAGTTTCTGGAAAGGATTTGACTTCATACCAGGTCAAGTGTCAAGTCTCAGACAAAATTAATACTATAGTGAATTCTTCAGGTCTGTTGGGCTCACTGTGCTTAGTTTGTCTGCTCTCACTGTATTACAATGCTTAATTTTTGGATACAAGAACCTGAACTTTCATTTTGCATGGATCCTTGCAAAGTCAATTAGAATGGCAATGAAACTAAAGCAAAAACAAAAACAAAAAAAAAACAGAATCGTTGGGCTCAAGGATCACTTGGAGATGTTCTTTATATGCTCCAGATACTATCTTTCTTGGATCACGCATACCCTAATAGCTCTTCCCAGCTTGCAACTTGTTCCCCTTTCCTTATGGCATCCTTTCTGTAAGAGGTGCCAGGGATGGTCTTCTTGCCCACGTGTTCTGCTTCCATGGAAGCCCACCCCTTCACTGTTGCTGCAGTTTAGCAGGGCTTCGGTAGGCTATGCTGTGTGGGTTCTCGGCACCAACATAGCAAGCAGGTTTGGAGGCAGTCTTAGGAAGAAAGTTCCAGATGGAAGCAGCAGAGTGTGGAGATGCTTGACTGCAGGCCAGCCCCAGGACGGGGGCGGAGGCACAGGAACTTGGAATGCCCTAAAAGGGTCCAGGCCAGTGAAGACGCTGCTTAAAAAGTATATTGACACGCAAATCCAAAGGAACGTCTGGTATTTGGTCCCAGTGTTAATAAGATCTTGGGAATTGCAAGCTCCCCAGGACTAAATTCAACCTCACCCTAAAAATGTCATGTCCACCATTCAGCCTCTTGCCAAGATCTCCCAAAAACTGCTCTTGAACAGAGATAGAAATCTGAGACAACTCTTGCGGGCCATTCATTCAGACTCCTTCATACTTGTACTGGATTTTGGGCAGTGCTGAGGATGGAAAAAAAGTCTACTTGGGATAATTTAAAGGAAACAGATCAACACAGAGGAAAAGGTTTACATTAATGAACTAGAAGAAAGTCAGATAGCAGAAAAAATTTCTTGGGAGTCTGAGAGTATGAGATGAAGACAGAGTCCCAGCAGCAGTCTAGATGTTCTTTTGTGAGACAGATAACACACTGGGCCTCAGATGGGAACACCATCTCCCGACTCCTCTTGCTTGACATTGCAGGAAGTTAACTTCATTTGAGATTCCCAAGGACTCGACATATTGAAAAAGTTGGTAAAAACCTGTGAACTGAGAGGTTATGCAATCAAAAAGATGGGAAAATAAGGACTCTTCACCCCTAGAAAATCTGCCACAGGCCCTCTGTGGACAAAAGGGCCAGAACTATCTGCAATTGGCCACCAGGCTGTACCTTTCCTTTTGGCTGCCAATACTCCTCTTTCACCCAAGAAACCATGACTTAACTGCTCCCAGGACTCAGTGATCCCAAGTACTCCAAGACCACCTCTCATCAGCTTCCACTGGAGCTCAACAGCAGCAGGTAGTTGCCTTCGGGGGGGAAGGTGCCGGCCACATGTCCAGATGGAGTAAAAAGAGACACTGGCTTATAGCCAGGAATCCTAAAGCACCACCTCAACAGGTGGGTTTAAAATGCACCTCCAGGGGCCCTGCAGTTCCACTGAGGTATGTCAGTGGGGTGGGAGGAGATCAGGCCTAGTTCTGGGTTTCCTATCCCTGCCTCGACCACACTGGCTCTGATGTTTTTGGTCTTAAATATTGGGTGCCATGTATGCTTTTGTTTACACAAGGGTTTCTGTGGCACTAAAAATGTTTATAAAACATTTGTCTGTCCTAATAAATTTTATATTGAAACCAAAGCCCACAGAGGAAAAATTAATCATACTTAAGACTTCTTTGGAATCAGTATCAAATCCAACAGAAGAATTTTGCTGGGAAAAATGTCCAAACTAATGACCCCAAACCAATGTACCACGCACATAAATCCTAGCTACCTCTGCATTTTCACCTTTTCCCCTAACCTCAGTTCCTAAGTATTTCTGGGACAGATAGAGAGGCTGTTATTTAGGAACGCATTCCCTATGTATCCTCCCTCTAGAGTACAGCAAACCCTAACCCTTAGCTTTACTTGGTGCATCTCTCGTACTTAACACCCTACTTTGCTGGTAGATCTAGTCTATGACCACCGTGAGGACAAGAATCAGGTCTAATTTCATCAGTCTGTGTGGTTTATGTTGAACATGGGACCAGTAATTCACAGAGCTCAACAGATATTTACATGAATGAATGCATTCTTGCATGCATGAATGAATGAAGACACTTCTGCACAGATACAATTCCCTGGTTTCTCTTTGCTAAGTAAGCAAATATCCTATAAAGTTATTTTCTTCCAGGTCACAGAGGGCTAATGATGTAAATTCTCTCTCAGAGGAAAGCTGGGCAGATGTACTTGGGAACATTTAAAAAACTAGGTTGGCATTGGAGAGGAAACAGCCAATATATTTAGCCACCATGGCATGCCAAGGCCTTATTGAGACAGAAATAGACACTGTAGGAGGAATCTCAATTAAATATTTTTCTAAGCAGTCAGTTCTGGGCTTTGCCTGAACATGGATACAAAGCTGGAGTGAAGCATGGGACAGAAAATCGAGAGGATTTTGAGTGAACCTTCTGGATCATCCTGGGATTCAGCTATTGCCACGTCAAGCTGCCCAAGGTGCAGAGGTGCTGTCCTGCCTTCCATGGTCCAAGGAGCAGGACACTGTCCTTGTGTGCTCTCTCTAGGATCCCCCCCCACAAACATTCTCTCAAATGGCACCATATATCTGAAATATTCTTCTTATGAGTTTCACCCAACCATTTCTATTAGCTGACACTCACTAAGACTTGTGTCTCATCCAGAAAGTGGCCCTGGAACTATCTGAAAGAAAACAATAACACATGGGCACGGAACTCTGCCATGCATCCTGCTTACCTTTCCTTCAGTCCAGAGGCAGAAGGACAACCATTCCACAGACATAGGAGGAGATCTCATGTTAAGCAGGGTGAAAATGGAAGAGAGTACCTTGTGGTGATACCGACAATTTAGTCCATCTGCCAACATCTGCACATGTGAGTAATAACAAATCTCTCCTCTTTATATATTTGGGCTTACGATGGTTTGAAAACAGCTTTTCTTACTTAAACTTATATCATCAACATTTTCCCATGTCATTGAATATTCTTTTACAAGATGAGCTTTAACATCTATAGACCATGGCCTCATATGGAAATCATATTTTCTTTAGCCAATCTCCAGCTGTTAGGCATTTAGATTGTTTCCTGTTATTATAAGATTAATATAAACATCCTTGGGGTGAGGATTCTGTTCATTTTTAACCACTTCAGGAGGCATGATTGCCTGATGGTTATGAACAAGGTCCTGGCAGCTACTCCTCTGATCTCAATCTTGTCCTAGTCAGCTTCCTGTCACTGCAGCAAAATATCTGAGAAAATCAAATTTAAAGGAGAAAAGATTTATTTTGGCTCCTCGTTTCAGAAGTTGCCGTCCGTAGTCACTTGACCCATTGCTGTAGACCTCAGATGAGGTTAAATCTCATGAAGTGGTGGGGCAAACAGCTCACTGCGTAGTGGCCAGGAAACACACAGAAAGAATGCAGGAAAGGGCACAGTATATTCTCCAAGGCTCTACTCCTAGGTAACTGCTTCCTCCAACTAGCCCTCACTTCCTAAAGTTTCCATTTCTCACTCAATTATGAACTGACCAGTGGGTTAATCCATTGATGAACTCAAAGCCCTCATGATCCAGTTATTTCTCAAAAGCCCCACCTCTGAACTTTGCTACATAGGAGCCCAAGCCTTCAACACATGAGCCTTCAGGGATACTCCAGATCAAAATAAAAACAAACCTGGGTGTTATGACTTGTTCTTTCCTAAACATTGCTCAAATGATGTAGTAGTCAGTCTGTATTTCATTTTCTTTACTTGTGTAAAGTATTAACAGTGTTTGCCGTACAAACAAGGTTGTCTTAGGAATAAAATAATTAACTGATGTAAAGAACAGAAAATAATGCCACCCTTAATAGTGTGCTGCTGGTTAAGAAATTATTCAATAAACTTTAATCATTACATCTTTTGCTGCTTAATGAATTCCTGTATTGGCAATTTTGCAGATTTTAAGAACTTTGAAACGTATTACCCAGTTGCCATTCTGAAACATTATGCCATTCCATATTCCCAAAATAAACTGAAAAAGACAATGGATCACCTACAGTCTTTTAAACCTCCTCTTTTAATACCTAAAAGCTTGCTTCTGTTAGCCTGGGCTTCTGTGAAGTGGTAAGATTTATCACTATTGACCCTGTTGCTTTACTCTCTCAGATCTCTGGTTTCCCTCCCTGTTATGTGCATTCTTCTTTTTAAATCTCTGATCTTCCTGCCTTTGTTTCACTGCATTCCATCTCCTGAGACAAGATGATGTTGGATGTTTCTGGAGGCCCAACTCCCACCAACCTCCTCTCCTTCCTCTGCATCCTGTGGCTCTCAGGGCTCACCCACTCCAATATCCTGTGAGCACCTCTTGCTTTCATTATCATCAACGCCCTACTTGTACATTTCCGTTTACTTATTAATTCTATGTGGATGTCTCATCATTCCAAATCCCTATATCTGACACCACATCTACCATATTCTGTTCCCCACTCCTCCACGTCATCAGGCAAGCTCTCAGTTTCCCTCTTTCTGACATCAAAGCTTGAAACTTCAAAGGCACCTTGGACTCCTCATCCTCTAACATCAAAGCAGTCATCAGCTCCAATTCATTATTCTTCCCCGTTATCTCATGGATTGTCTCTCCCTTTTCATTTGAATACTATCACTGTACTCAAACTCTTACTAGGAGGAAGTTTCTCTTGCTAAGCAGTTCTATCCTTGAACACTCCTTCCCTGCCAACCTTTAAAATGAAGCTTTCTAAGTGCCCAGCACTCTCCTTCCCAAATATTCTGTGGACCTAATTGCCTGAATAGGCCTATACATCTCCAAGTGGCTTTCAAGAACTTCAGAGACTGCCCTTATTCTTTATTTCTAGCTGTATCTTCTGAATTTGACCTTTAGTACTTTTCATATCTTGGAATGTCCATTGCTTTAAATCATACAAATCCTTTTAAGTTAATTCCCCCTGATGGCTTTTCTGACCACAACAATAACCCACTGCATTTAGAACAGTTGAACTCTAGATAACATTATGAAAAACAATCAAATTGGCTTCAGGTGTGAAGGCATTTGTTAGCCCTCATCATGGGAAATCAATAAGCAGAAAAGTCCAAGGGGAGGACTGTAGCAGACACTATTGCTAACCAGCATCTCTTTCTCCTTCTTTCCTAACACAAGTTCAGCTTTGTTCTAATTTTCACCTCTCCATTTGTTCAAGTCTGTACAGCCACGGGCTTCAAGAAAACTAACCTCATTCCTAGCCCTACTGAGTAGTTAAGCACACAGGTGCTAGAGCCAGAGTGCAAAACTTACTTTGGTCACTTCCTAACCCTGGGAACATTATTTAAACTGCTCCTTAATTCTCATGAATAAAATGAGGCCATTCATAGTACTTTGTCTAGAAAATTATTAAAAGTGTTAAATGAAATAATACATATAAAGCCCTTGAAACAGTGCCTGGCGCCTAATTAAAGCTGTTTTTACCCAGACTAAATTAAGACAATTATGGCGTTCTGTTGTCTGATTGGGATAGTGCTGGTCAAAAAGTCATGAGAACAATCTATTGAGGAGCTTCTGGAAACATCATCTACATCCTTGAGAAGGATATTCAAGATATCTGCCCTTTGCTAGGCAGTGGTGCAAGCATGTAATCCCAGCACTTGGGCATCTAAAGTAGGAGGATTGCTGTGAGTTCAAGGCCAGCCTAGACTACAAAGTGAGCTCAAGGTCAGCCTGTACTGCATAGTGAAACCTTATCTCAAAAAAACAAAAAAAAAAAAATTAATAAAACACAAGCTTTCTGTCCCTTGTATTTGCCAGACTATGCTGTGTCTAAAGTCTAAACATGATGCCTAGGCCATGCATCTTGGCAGGGGTGCAACTCATTGTTGGTTGAATGACATCGTTAAGAACCTGGCCTCTCGGGGCTGGGGATTTAGCTCACCGGCATAAGCACCTGCCTTGCAAGCAGGCGGTCGTGACTTCGATCCCTGGTTCCGATAAAAATGAAAAAGACAAAAAAAAAAAAAAAAAAAAAAGAACCTGGCCTCTCTGTTCACCCTTTTTCTGTGTGATGGTTTCTTCCAAGTAGCTCATGGCATTCCCAGTACAACAATCAGATGGATTAGTATACCTTTTCCTGTGGCTCTCTTTAGAAGCAAGGGATGTTCTCTCATAGGCTGTTCAGCAGGCCCTTCTTCTTCCTTATTAACTAGAATTATGTCTCCAGTCTTTCTTGAGCCAATTAGTGCTGAAGGAAAGAGTTTTCTTTTCTTAGCCCAATTAGGGTAACCCTAGACTGGGAATTGGATCACCATTTCTGGAGACAACAGTCCAACTTCCAGGGCCATTTCCACTGGCTTTTTTGTCCACTGGCAGTGGTATCAAGATAAAGGGTTTTTGCATAGATCTCAAGAGAACTGGGTTCTAGCTGGTACTTCTACTAGCTGGCTGGGTGTCTGAGCAAGCCACCTGACCTCTCAGGGTCAGTGTCTGCATCTTTGAAGTGGGAATGATAATGAAGGCACATTGTAAGAACCCACAAGAAGATGTGGGAAACACTTTGTCAGTTTATAGTTGCTACATAATTGTAAAGCTGTGCATAGTACAAGTTGCTGTCCTTCTTAAGAGGATCCCACTCTCTAAAGCTAGGAACCAGTCAGAAAAGTGTTAGGGATCCCCGTTTCCTTCCACTAGACTGTTCTTCTGGGCTGCCCTCTCTCAGAGTCTACTTTTGAACTGACAGTCCTATCATGGGTCATCGGTCCCTCTTTACCCCCATAGCCACAGCAATTTTTTGGACTAAAGAACATTTAGGGGAAGAAAAATGCCATGCTTTCCCTAGATGCTCATGCCCCAAATCTTACTGTCAAGAGGACTGGTAAGCTGCATTTTCTTTTAGGTCATCTTAGTCTTAGGTCATCTTTCTTCTGACATAGACTTCTAAAGTCTATAATACCTAGGCCATAAAGATTATGGAAAACAGTTGTAGAATCAGTCTCTAGGTTAAAATCTAGGCCTCATTCCTCAGTGCCTGGTTGAAGAAAGACATATCACTTAGCCTTGAAGCCTCCAGTTTCCCATCTTTAAAACGGAGACAAGGATGTCTATTTCATAGGATTGCTCTGAAATAAAATAAAACAAGAAAATTGCTTAATGCTAGACCTGACATATAGCAAGAACTCTTCGAGCAGAAGCCAGGCCCTCTGTTCTAATTATTATAACTGCTGGAAAAAGCTTGAAGAGCCCAATTCTAGCTCCTCGACAACCCTTGAGAAAGTAGGAGCCGTGGAAAGAAAATAAAGAGGCCTGGATTCCAGTTACCACCATAAATTGTGTGTCCTTAGTCACATTCTGAATTTCTATTTCCTTATCAGTAAAATGGCAGGGGCTACACAGGGTGACTCCCAAAGCCCTTCCATGTGCTGAATATTCACAAACTGATTTTTGGTGCATCCTAGTTCTTCCGTGACAAGATATCCATCCATGGTCTCCTCCCATCTCCCTAACATTCAGAAGTAGCTCCCCGGGCTGTCCAGGTCCAGCCACTTACTCCATTATTTCTCACCATTTTTGGGCATAGACACTGCATCTCTGAATAGATCACGCTGTCACCATCACTTCTACTTCCATCTGGGGCTCTTTCTGGTCTTCTCCGGAAAGACATCCTTCCTCTCCCCTACTCCATCTCCCCAGACCTCTGTGTCCTCCCACTTTCTTGTCTCTTACCCAAATTCCTGGCTCCCTAAGCCAGGTAGAAAAAACAATTTAGTTCAACCCAAGCTGGCACTTTTGCAGAACCTCCCCTGCCTCTGGCACATTCCTTGTGCTTGGACAAGACCCAGAGAACTGGAGAATTCCTCTCCCTCCTTAGCGTGGGTCCCCGTGTTGGCATGCCAACAGCTCCAAATATTTAAAGCAATCATGAAAATGAGCTCAGAGTCCCATGCCAGAGCCTTGAAAGGAATTAGGCTAAAAACAGGACAAAGGAAGAGGTGAGGCCAAACGGAAAATGCCATGAAAGCACTGCCCAGTATGGCATGGGTCCAGATCTCTTCTCACTGGCTTCATTCATTTGCAGCCAGGCACTGTGCTGGGCACTGGGGAGACAACGTTGACTAAATTACCATCCTAGCTCTTGAGGAGTTCCTATTCCAACTGAGGAAGCTACAAAAATCATTGAAGTATAGCACAGTCAGTGCGGATCAAATACCACCAAAGGCATCCAGGAGGGAAGCATCAGTTCCCTACCCCCAACACTGGGGCCACAGCTCCTGGAGCCTTGGCACAGGCCTGACTCAGGGAGGTACTCCCCTAGGGACTAGGTAGAAGACATGATTCCAGGTAGAGAAGAGTCGGCAGGTGCAAAAGCATAGAAGCACCAGGCAGGGTGGAGGGGAGAGAGAACATGCTCGCGCGTGACTGCTTTGCAAACTATACTAACCCAGCCTCTACCCCGGGCATGTTTAGGCACATATAATACACAGGACAGAGAGTGAGATCAGATTCAGTCTTACAATTTAAGATTTTAAAAAAAGAGTGACAGCAATGGACACTTGGATGCTTGTAGACAGGAAATTTAGAGCAGAAAGCCTTTATCACAGGTGCTTTAAATGCAGGCCAGGCAGCTGTGGGATGGTGCGGATGGGGGGTTATGCAGCTGTGTGCCCAGACAAGAGCACCTAACCAGAGAGACTGTCTGCTGGAGGAGAGATGGGATTTCCCATGCCATTCCAGAGGTGGAAGAGAGTCAGGCTTGGCAGCTAGGAGGGCTGGCAATGTCCCAAGCACCTGGCACAGCACAGGGAAAGATGCCAAGGTCAAAAGCAGATGCCTGAGTGAGAGAGTTATGACTAAGGGAGCTCCAGGGCCTCCTGGTAACCAAGAAGAGGTTGGAGAGTAGGCAATCCCAGTGCACATCCCGCCAGAGCTACTCACAATCCTGACTGCAGAGAATAGCTCTGACCTGAATCCGGGGTGCTAGGCATTCACGGTGAAGACTCTCGGAAAGAAATGAGCAAAATGAGAGTAACACAAGTAAAATGGTCACCAGGTGTCACAGAGACCCATTATAGTCAAAATACAGTCTAATAGTGGTGTTCCTCCTCCTCGTCTTCTTCTTCATTGCCGTTTTTATTGATTTAAATGCTTCTGACGTTTACTAAGCAGCCAAGCTATGGTAAGCCTTACATGCACTTAATCTTCACAACAACCTAAAGAATTCTCACTAATCTCATTTTGTACAGGAGAAAATGTCACCTAGGGAAGCTAAGTTAAAGTCCACGATGCCCCACAATGAGGCCAGGTGTATTTAAGAAGTAGAGTATCTAAATGGGATTCCCCCACAAAATTTAGGTTAATGTCCAAACCCTGAGCACATCAGATTGGGACTGTATTTGAAGATAGAGTGTTTCAAGAAGTAATTAAGTTAAAATAAGGCCATTAGGATGGGTTCTAACCCTGATAAGAAGAGGAAATTAAGACACAGACAAATATAGAGGGGAGATCGTGTGCAGCCACAGGGAGAGGGGGTCATTCACAAGCTGAGGGGTCAGGCCTCAGGAGACACCAACCCTGTCAACACCTTGATCCCAGATTTCCAGCCTCCAAACTGGGAATAAAGAAATAGTCATTGTTTAAGTGCCCAAACTTTGATGTTCGGCTATGGTTCCCTGAGCTGACTAATATAGATAGCAGGGACCCGAAGCACTGTAGAGAAGCAGGAGAAATTGGTCTACAGGGAGCACGCACTGCCCATGCAGGATCACGAACTACCTGGATGCCTTTGCTGTGCACAGGCTCCAGAGCCCAAGGACCGTGCACCATCCTCAGCTGAGCTCTGAAAATTGCAAGCCCCCCGATGGCTGGAGGCTGAGCAGCAACCACAAAACTCCTGGTGTGAATCCCTTCTTTGGACAGGTGCAAGCAGCAATGGGCTTGAAAACTGGAGTTTAAGAGACTAACATCCAAAATCTGAAACAAAGCAAAGCCATCATAAGCTTTCCATTCTACAGACCTTTACACACCAGGCTGTCACTAAAAGTCTGGTCAAGGGGCAAGCCAGTATTTCCACTTGGCTTGAGAAGTAAAACTGATGACCAATAGGAATCCACTACCTCACAGGGAACAGACCTGAGCCCTGAGGATGAACCCTCCCAAGAGACATCATTAGGATGGATCAGTAACCAGGTCAGTGGCCACTGTGTCTGGACTCGCAGATTCCTCGAAGCAAGTTAATCATTAAAGGGAGCACACAAAAGCATAGTCTTGAAGTTTGGCTAAACTCAAGTTGGTGTAGTCAAAGAGTAGGGTAGGGGAAGAGGGTTTCAAGAATTCCAGTCACTCCCCGGTGCAGGTATTGTAGGGAGCCAAGTTGCCTTGGAATCTGAAGTTAACATGAAAAGTGCCAGAAGTACTGGTGCTGGACAATGTAGGAAAAGTTATCTTACAGCTTTCACAAAGTTGCATTTCTGTGTTGAGAGTAGGCTTTGAACCAGGTTCAGGTTATTAAGACAGAGAGAAAGCTAACCAAAAACAAAGGCCTCAAGTAAGGACTTTCTGGAGGAGGCACTCAGAGCTGTGCTGCAGGAGGAAAAATAGAGATCGCAAAGGACAGGAGATGCTTTGGAGAGTGGGAGGAAACTGAGGATGGCACAGTGGCAGGCAGGAGGTCCTTGCCAAGGAGGTTAGAGCCGGGTGCGACCCGGCTAGCTCCTGAAAGGTGCGTGTGTTTATGTGTGTGCTGTGGCATGTATCTGGCGTACATGTATCCCTGTGTGGTGTGTGACATATGTGGTATGCATGCAAGCGTGCACATCTGTAATGTGTGATGCATGTGCATCTATAGGTGTGTGCAGGTGTGTGACATGGTATATGTGTATACACGTGTATGTGTGTGGTATGTAGAAATACATGCATTTATGTGTAATGTGTGGTATATATTTTGTACATGCGTGTTGTGTGTGTGCACATGTGTGCATGTGTCCTGGGACTTTGAGGATAACTTAGTCAAGCCTGCCCGGTGAAAAGTCAGGCCATCAGGTAAGAACTAACAACTGTGGGGTTTGGAGAGCACTGGAGAGTCCACAGATAGCTTCCATGGAAGGGAAGGAACCAGAATAAGAGGCTATGAAAGAGGCCTGCTGGATTTTCAATCAGAACTGTGGCGTCAAGTTTCAGCTCAAGTGATATTCAAATATCATGTGTTTCTGTTTTGTCATTTTCATACTTACTTCCAGTGAGCAGAGCTTACCATCTGCACAACGTCAGGCCAAAAAAATGAAAGCAGGGAGGAAATTGCACTGCGGTGCAGAATAACCAATTTTATCCACCTGGGATATTAGTGGAGACATGTGTGTCTTCACTCATCTGAGCCCGAAGGTCCTGATTGCTTTAAGCAGGAAGTTTCCCATTTGCTCTGGCTGAGTGGCAGCTCCGAAATGAACCATGGAGCAGCAGTTTTCCGGTCTCACCGAGAATCTCTCCCCTGCTCCTAAATCACAGTGCTCCCCAGTCGCCACAAATGATTCTCATGTGTTGACAGGTTATGCAGTTCAAGACAAGACGTCAGCAAGAATCTGGGTTGGAGCAATAACGATACGCTACAGGGGGAGGCAATGCAAGACAGACGCTAAGTGACAGGGGCAGGAGGTGACCGCCTGCTCTTCCTAGCCCTCTCCCTTCTGGCCTGCTGACATGTTCTCTGCAGCCCTTGGAGGCAGTGGCACAGCTCTGACAAGTCATGCAGATTCTGTAAACCTTGGTTTCTTTGTATAAAAAGGAGGCTCAGTACTGCCTGCTTTGCAGATTAATATATTACACAAGGAACACTCCTAACATAGTGCTGAGTACATGAGAAATGCTTTGAATAGTGCTAATAGCAAACACACTGTGCTTACTACATGCCATAGGCTGCTTAAAGCACTTTCTATTTATTAAGTAATTTAATCATCCCAACCCTAAAAGGCAGCTTCCGTTGTTATTCCCTCTTTACAGAGGCAAAAACTAAGGCACAGAGAAGGTTCTATAACTTATCCATGCTCTCAGGGCTGGTGGGGCTGGGAATCAAAGGCGGGCTGACTCCAAAATCTAGGAGTGAATGAATCAAGAGTCAGTTAAAAGCTGATGGATGAACAAAGAACACGGATTCCCATCAGCTTCAGGACACAAGGGGTTGTTTAAGCAGATTGGTAACATGAAGAACGGAAGTGACAATCTCAGCACCTACAAGGTTTAGGAACCACGGTTAATCATTTAACCGTGGCCTCCCCTAAGCTGGATTGAGGTGAAGTCTGCTTGCTGCAGAAACAGGCCCCGTGTGCTCTAATTCAAAAGGATGGAACTAGGAAGGACCCAGAGGTCACCTAACACCTAATTCAACATTCCAGAGAACCGAGATGGCACATTGGTGCCTAGCACTGTTCCCGTGATACCACTGTGCCTCTCAGAGCTACATCTGGAAGTCAGGGAGCCATTGAGGACATAACAATACTGTTTGAAGAGTCCATAACCCTCAAAAGCCCTGTACCATAGATGATTTCAAAAGAAGGTCTTACTTTGTCACAAGGAAGCTCCCACTTACGTGAGTCCAGTGAAGTCATTGCACCCACTGTCTACCTGCCCGAATTAACACGCAGGAGCCCAGGCCACAGCAGGCATGAGGCAAATCCTATACAAGGTCACATGGCTACTCACTGCTCCCAAATACAGCCGGCACACTCCACAGTACCCCAGTGCTCTTCCCCTAGCGGCACCTGGAGAGGGCTTCCCTCGGGTTCCCTGGGAGGCTTCCCCAGCCAGGGCAGGAACGGACTTTCTGAGCCTCCTGCATTGGCCAGGCCTGGCTCTGCGTGCTTTACACATGCGGGTGTGACCTCTGGCACTACCTTCATGATCTCTTGCGCCTGTCTTCACACTTACCAAATGGGAATAACAACAGTTCCCTCCTTGTGGGCTGTTGTAAGTAAGATTAATCCACATACAAAAGGAATTTGGCACAGGGGCTGACACTCAAAAACTGAGAGACAGGATTGCCTCCCTGGGCAGTCTTACTGCATGTGTGGTTTGATTTATGTTCGTTTGGGTTGGCATTTCTCTCCTGTCTCCAAGAGCTATTTAACTGCTGGCAGAGACAGTGTCGTCTCTCCGTTTCTGCAGCACCTCAGCCTGTACACTGTCGGTGCTCAACGAGGGTGGGCTAAACTGGAGCGAACTAAAGCAAAGAACTCACAAAAAGCAAAGGGCGACAGTCCTTACTGAAAGCCTGGGCGACTGCCTTTCTAGGTAGAAATGGAGAGCAGAATACAACTCCACTCTCCTGACTAGTGCACCCAGCCAGAGGCTTGCTGGAGAAAAGCAATAATAACAACCTCTACCTGTCAAGGACTTCAAATGGGCCCTGTCCAATCTTTGTACCCTTTATTTTAATGTTTACTGAAACCTTATGAGATAGACACTATTATGCCCATATATGGAAATGAAAACTGATGCTCAGAGATAAAGTCATCCACCAAGGTCAGATGCCATGTGTGTCCTGGAGCAGAGCTTGAGGCCAGGGCTGTCTGACCCCCAAGTCTAGACCACAGGCAGGCCTGGGCCTTTTGTTTTCCTAGGCATGTTTTTTTTTTCCTCATGTTTTTGTTTGTTGTGGGATTTTTTATTTGTTTATTTTGTTTTGTTGTATGACCCCCGAACTAAGATGAGTTTTACCTTTCTTAGGAATTAGTAAAGGATAAGTATTTTATGCCACGTGGAAATCGTATGAAATTCAAATCTGAGCACCCATAAAGTTTTATGAGGACACAGCAACATCTGCTCACTTATCTACCATTGGGCCACTTTTGTGCTCTGTGAGCTGGCGCATTTGCAAGACGGACCACAAGTCCTGCAAAGCCTGGAATCTGCCCTGCTTCTAGCTGTCACCAAGTACCCAGCGGGATGCAGAAGGCAGAGAGGAGAGAAACTATCAGCCTGTGAGAGGCAGGGCAGGAGCAACAGGTTGGAGCAAGCCTGGAAGCAAAAGCAAAGGTATTTAGATCCAGAAACCAGAGCGGCTTCATGAATTCCTTCGCCCTCCTGATTCATGGTTTCCTGCCACATCTTGTTCAGCTGTGGACGTGCCTGGGCCCCAAGCAGGGGCGGGCAGGCTGAGATGATGAAAGCATGGGGGCTCCAGGCCCCGTGATCCTGCATCCGGCCTCCACCCTGACCATAGGCAGAGGCCCAGCTCCAACATCCCTCCCACTCTGGAGTCCTCAGGCTCCTGGATGTAAACTGAGAGGTTGGTGCAGCTGTTCTGGGCTGTCTGCCTCCTGCACCTGCCGAGAGCAGGCCTTCTCCCGCCCTGCACGCTCTTCAGGGAGGTCGCAGCAATGCCGTGGGCTCCCCCACCATCTCCTGCGTGTGTGCTGGGGCGGAGGAGCAGAGCTTGCTCTTTGTGGCACTGTGTCATCCAGCAAGAGCTTTTGAGCACCTGCAGCTTGTCCGAATTTGTAGAGATACAAAACAAGTCAAAGTTAGGGAGAACTTTCCTATTTGTTCCATGACCTAAACTGCACAGATGAGAAGCCCCAAGCTGAGCCCAGCAGAGTCAGATTCTTTGAACAAATGCCGAGCACTGGTTTTGGATGCAGCATGCATCTCTTCACCTCCACGCTTCTTAAACCACGAGACACACTTGTGACCCAGACAACCTTACAGACAAAAAAAAGAAACACTGAGAGCTTGCCTGGAGAGTTAGTGGGTGTTACAAATGCAGCAGGCCTTTTCTTCTGGCCTTTTTTCCCCTCCTTTCCTTCTAGGGACCCAACCCAGGGCCTCATGCACGGAAGGCCAGTGCTTTGTCACAGACCTAAACCCCAATCTAGTGTTAGGCTTTCACTGCAGATCTTGTTGGTTCCAAAACTTGTGCCTTTCTGAAAACGGGGCTTGCCTTCCGCCAGGCTGTTGTTGGGTGCTTGCGTGGGTGCAGAATATAGATGTTGAGACAAATGTCTTAGGCAAAAAGAACCTTATTTAAGAACACACACAACAGCAGAAAGAGCATTAGATCAGCAATAAAGTCTCTTTCTTTACTGCTGGCTGTTTTTTTCTTCTTTAGGTCTGTTTTCCCATCGGTAAAGTGACAGCAGAGAGACTGACAAAGCGATCTCAAAACACTCCCTAACTCATTGCTTCTCTTTGTACTGCTTCTCAGGGGCTGTGCATGACCGCAGGATTCACAGTTCATCTCTGGTCCCAGATCACAAAGCTCAGAACCTCCACAGAACTCAGGGACTGGGCCTTATGGGTTCAAACCTCAAAACTCAGTTTCAAAGAAAGATGAGAACAAACTCCTTTGCTCACTCCATCCTGTCTGGCGTATGTGGAACTCTCTTTGCTCACACTTTGGAAAGTTTCAGGGCCCAGACATTCTGGGCGTTTTGGGGCCCAGACATCAAAGAGGAAGCTGGGGTGAAGTAGTGGCAGAAGGCGGATGAGAGCTATAAAGCTGGAAGGATCTGAGGGCTGAGGATGTGGCTCAGTGGTAGAGTGCTTCCCTAGCATGCACAAGGCCCTGAGTTCAAATCCCAGTACCACAAAAACAAGCAAAAAAAAAGGAAGGATTTTGATAGAGTGTAGGCCAATATGCTTTAAATGATAAAATATAAAAGGCCTTCTGAGGAAGCTGTGAGGTTAATTTTGATGAGAATCATCAGGGAGCTTAGGAGACTGGGTACGTGGCTGTCCTTAGGGACAGTAGCAAATGTGACTTGACATCCTAGCAGCAAAAAGTGCCCTTAGCACTCAGACCTCATTACTAATTGCCGTGGTTTGGGTGTAGAGGTGCCCCAGGAGTCCCCGTGCTTATAAATAGGACTTTGGGGAGGTGATTGGATTGTGGGGGCTTAAAGGTGACTTGCTGTTGGAAGGGAAGGCCAGTTGGAAGAGGGGGGTGACAAGTGAAAAAGAGAGCACTGGGGGGGGTTATCTCCCTCCCCAGCCCTTCCTTTTGCTCCCTCTGTTTCACGTCAGCCGTGCCACGGGCAGCTCCCTTCTGGCATGCTGCTTATTCTTTGGAGGTGGCCTCCCTGGGTGGACGTGTAAGCCCTTACTGTGTCAGCTATCATATCTCAGCAATGAAGGAAGTAACCAAGACACTATTGTCCAATAAAAAAAGAACAAGTGATCCCTAGAGAAATGTCTGATTCTAAGAGTGTCACAAGAAATATCCAACGAGCCCGGAACATCGAGTAATGCCAGAAAATAAGGAAGTGCTCAAGAAGCAGAAAAATAAAAATAATTTTTAAAAAATAGCCTACAGGGATGAGGGAATGTTAAAGAAACACTAGACGGAACCAACGGAAAGCTTCCAATAGCCAAAGCAAGAAAGTTTTGAGCAACAGAATAAACTACTATTGATTTGTTACCCAGAGAATAAATTAAACATTCGTGAGCCCACACAGACACAAATATATGACTGAATGAATGAATGCGGCAGAAGATGCAAATATCTCCTGCAGAAGAACTCCAAGCAATTCGTATGGATGCTCTGCCCTCCAGGAGCAGCACAACCCCCTCTCCAGTGTGGGCTGCAAGGCACAGAGTCCACCTGCCGAAGAGGACAGCATGGAAAGGGGGGGCCAGTGAATATAAAGTGGAGAAACCCAACTATACCACCTCAGCCTAGTGATCAAGGTCACATCCACAGTGGTCAGTTATTTTCACAGTATATACTCTTGCTACTACGTGATAAAAATGACACTATACCTCTGCAGTCTTCTTTTCCTGCACCCAAAGCCTCCATCTACTCATGAACCAAAACATCAGACAAATTCCTATAGAGGGTCAAGTGTGGTGGTGCATGCCTGTAATCCTGGCACTCGAGAGGCTGAGACAGGAGGATCACTGAGAGTTTGAGACCAGCCTGGACTACACAGTTGAGTCCAAAGCCAGGTTGAACTGCATAATGAAACCCTGTCTCAAAACAAAACAAAACAAATTCCAATAGAAGAGCACCCAATAAAACATATGACCTGCCCTCTGAAAGTTGTCAAGGTCATTGTGACATTATGATAAATATGGGGTCGATATCTTGGTTCATAACTTCATCTTCCAAGAAATTCCTAGAATTTCTCTTCCCCGTGGCAAGACATAGACTGTGATCTTCCCCTGCCTTTCTGACTTAGGTGGTCATAAAGAAATTGTCTAATCCACAGTGCCTGATAAGTCAGGAGGCCTCCACTGCAGAAGGGACCCCACTCCAAACCCCAGGAGAAGGAACACAGGGGCCAAAAAGAACCTGAACAGACTTCACTGGATTTTTCTCACTCAGTCTATTAGCAGCAGACCCAGCTTTGTATAGAATCACATTTTTACAGGGCTGCCTGTGTGTCATCACATGGATGGAAATGAAGATTCCATAAAAACTTCACCTTCTTGGGAGGTGGGGTGTCCAGAGAGGAATGGAAGCTCCACGTCGCTTCCCTGAGCCCTCAACCTATGCAACGTTTCCTCTGCAAAGCTTTTGTTAATACACCAGTTACTGAGAGCTCTGCAGCTACTCAAGTAAATCAATTGATCCCGGAAACACTCTGATTTTAACTCATTCGTCAGGGGCTTGCGAATGACATCCCAGCAAGGAGGGTCAGTCTTTGGGATGAAGCCCTCAACCTATGGGCTGTGACACTGTCCTGAGAGCTGTGTCAGAGCTGAGCTGAATGGGAGGATGCCTGGAGGTGTCCTCCGCAGACCTGATTGCTTACCAGCTGGTGGGAAGAGGTCTCCACACATCGGGGACCTCAGAAGGGACCTGTATGTTCTCAGAATCATCAAAGCAAGGGAACGCTGTGAAACTGGGCATGATAAGGGAATTCGTGGCATCCCAGGTGGAAAGGTTGTGCAAAAGGGAACAAAAAGTTGATGCCAGAAAAATGGTCTGCAGTTCTTTGATAGTTAACACTAGCTCTGCCTGGGAGAAATGCATTTTAATGCTTTTTTCCAGAGCAGAAATCCAGTTATTTGTACTTTGCTCCAACAATGACTGATAGATGAAACCCATGAACAGAAAGAAAAATTAGGTAAAATTTAAGGAAATCGGAATAAACCTGGACTCTGTTCCGTAGTGGCGTGTCAGTATTGGCTCATCCATTGTAACAGTGTAACATATTCATCTATGATGTTACTAACGGAACACTGTGTGTTTTTAAGGAGTACACAAAAACTTGCTGAGACACCTGCTCAATTTGTTTTTAAACCTAAAATGGTTCTTTAAAAAGTCTACTAATGAAAAAGCAAACTGAAAGAAAAGATGACTTCGTCTAAGAAACTACCTATGACTAGCATTTTGCCAGAAACTCAGGGAAAAACTGGCCTAGAACCTGCTTTCCTGTGAGAAATCAGGAGACAGGTGCCCTTTCCTCGCTGAGACAAAGTCAGCAGCTGTGAGTCTTGGGACCTTGTGTAACGCTGCCTTGTGCCCACACAGAAAGTCACGTGTGGAGCCACCTCCCTGGCGGCTGTCCCTGGCTCATTTACCTAAGCAGGCTGAGCATCCTTACTCAGAACTTCTGAAATTCTCCAAAACCTAAAACTCAGCACCCACATTATGCCACTCATGGAAAATTCCATACATGACCTCAGGTGACAGGTTGCAGTCAAGACGGAGAGTCATCAAAAGTGTTTTAGAGGGGCTGGGGATTTAGCTCAGCGGCATCGGCGCCTGCCTTGCAAGCAGGTAGTTGTGAGTTCGAACCCCGGTACCAATAAAAAAGGAAAAGGAAAAAGACAAAAAAAAATAAAGTGTTTTAGAAAATAACCTCCAAGCTCTGTGTGCGATAAGATGTGCCTGAAACACTAGTCACTCAGTCTACGACCAGCAGACCCAGCCTTGTATGTAATCACATTTCATGCTTAGTCTTGGGCCCCAACCCTAACACTTTTTTAAAAAGCAAAGCATGGAAGCCTGAGATCAGAAACACTTTTTTTCCCTGAGGATCTGCTTCTCTTTGAAAAATTTTTATTAGTGCATATTTGCAGTACGTGATGATTGCACTTATCACAGGGCACTGGTACATGAGCGTGACACATCTTAACTCTTCTGGGGTTTCCTACCTATTTCATCCCTCTCTGTTCCTTCCAACTTCTGGTCCCCTTCCCATGTGCAAAAGCTCTATTCCAATTCTTTTTTTCCATCCCCATTCATCCTATCCCCACCACTCCTCCAGCCCTTGTCCCTCTCCCCCATTTGGAAAAGATCTCCCTACTTTCTATTATCTATCTTTTACTTTGCTCTTTATTTTTATTTTAGGGGGTTTTCATACAAGAGAAGTCATGCAATTTTTAAGCGTGTGTGTCTGATTTATTTCACTGAATATCAGAAACATCTCTGGTGCTAAGCATTTAGGATAAGGGTTACTCAACTGCACAGCAGCACCCTGCCAGGCTGGGAGACTGGGTACTCTAGAGCGAGGCCCATAGCCTGCTGGCTCCCTGCACCCAGCCTCGGTGCAGGTCTAACATCCCTTTAAATGGCCTCACCTTTCTCTTTAGCAAGAAAGGGAAGACCTCAGACTCACACCCTTCTGCAGGCAACAGCACCTAGCATAACAACATTTGGGGGGGGGGTTGTTTTGTTTTTTATTTTTTTGAGACAAGGTCTCACTATGTAGTTCAAGTCAGCCTTTTACTCACTTATATATCCCAGGCTGGCCTTGAACTCATGATGATCCTCCTGCCTCAGCCTCCCACGTGCTGGGATTACGGGTGTGGGCCACCACACCTGACTTCATAATAATGTTTGATACCATTTTTGGTATTCCTTTTTTTATTTTGACAATATGACTTTACTTATAAAAAATGTTAGTTTTTTTATTTATAGTAGCCTATAAAAAAGTAACTAAATTTGGTAAATAATACAAAGCAATCACTTTCAACTCAATTTGCAGAAAAAGGTCATAAGTTTGAAGATAGTTTGGTGGAGATGGTGTGTAAACCCGGACTATTATGGGTTGTTGGAGGAATAAAAGTGGGTACCCCTCATTGTAGGATATTTGGCATGACGGGCTGGGGATTTAGCTCAGTGGTGTAAGCACCTGCCTTGCAAGCAGGCAGTCGTGAGTTCGATCCCTGGTACCAATAAAAAGCAAAAAGACAAACAAACAAACAAAAAAAAGGATATTTTGCACGACCTATCAAATTTGTAAATGTCAGGGACTGGAGGTTTAGCTCAGCAGCATAAGCGCCTGCCTTGTAAGCAGGCAGTCGTGAGTTCAATCCCCAGTACCGATAAAAAGGAAAAAAAGACAAAAAAAAAAAAATTGTAAATGTGGGGCTGGGGATTTAGCTCTGCAAGCACGTGGTCTTGAGTTCAATCCCCGGTACTGATAAAAAAAAAAAAAAAAAGAAAAAAATGTGTAAATGCATATAACTTGGACCCAGGGGTGCCATGTTATTTCTGTCACTTTAACTTCAGAGATGCTGATCGTATTAATCAGCTCAGGCTGGGTAATTTAAACAACAGAAATTTATGTCTCACAGCTGGAGACCGGGAAGCTCTTAAATGAAGGAGCTGGCTGTGATGGCTCATTTTAGTTGTCAACTTGACTGAACCAAGGAACACTGGAGAACCGGTAACGCATTCTTTTGGGTGTGCTTGTGAGGGTGTTTCCATAGGAGACTGGCGTGGGAGTTGGTGAACGGGGAAGATTCACCCTCACCCTCGGCATAGGCAGGCACCACCGAGGGGAGAAACAGAACCAAAATGAAAGAGGAAAGGGCCCTCCCACTTCTTCTACCCTGCCCTCTCTCCCTTCCTCTCCCCTCCCTCTCTCCCGCTCTTGGAAATTGGATACCCATCTTCTTCTGTTCCTGAACCTCAGAACCTCAGGCTCCCTGGCCTTTCAATTGTAGGACTCACACAAAGCACCCAGGTTTTCAGAGTTACAGCAACAGCCTTTCTGGTTCTGAGCCTTCGGACTCTGACCGAGCCATGCTCCAGCAGGACAGAGTCTGCAGACGGCCTGTCGTGGGACTTCTTGGTCACCCTGAGGGCATCAGAAGTCTGGTAATAAATCCTCTCTGACATACTTATCTGTATCTACCTACCTTTCTGTCTGTCTGTCTCTTGCTCCTTTCGTGTCTCCAGAGAACCCTCACTAATACATGGCGCTTGGTGAAAAAGTTCTTCGTGGCTTGCAGACACCCGCTTTTTACTGCACCCTCAGTGACCGAAAGACCTTCTGCATCTCTTCCTCTTCTTATCAAGGCACCAAACTTACTATGTTAGGACATCCACCATCATGACTTCATTTAACTTCTATTCCTGTTTCTAGGTCTTATTTCCAAATATCATCATAATGGGAGTTAGGACTCCAGCTATGAATGAACAGGGACAGACACATTCACTCCATAACACCTATGTACAAACAAAATACACCCAAACTATGGACTAGAAATACAGTAGTAAAAGGAGAAAAATTATAGACCAAGTATGGAGAAACACACTTGTAGTCTGAGCCACTCAGCGGGCTGGAGGCAAGAGGATCACTTGATCCAGAAACTTAAAACCAGCCTGAGCTGAGAAACATAGCAAACCTGTCTTAACAAAAGCAATTAAAAAAAAAAAAAAAGCAAAAATTAATTTATGGTCACCCATATATCTTGAATGTGGTTTTTGGGATTACTACAAAATACAAAAGCCTCTGCATAAAGTTTTCACATGAAGCTTTTAAACAACAAATTCAATGGTTAATGAAAAGGACATAAGAAGAAATTTTAACTCAAAATGCATTAATTTTGCTTTTGTAGGTTTTCTGCTGTTGTCTTCTCTTTCACAGCTCAGAAGTTTGGCAAAGCCTGGAAAAGCTCATAAAAGGTGCTGTGTCCAGTGGCTGCTGAGGTTGGAACCCGCCCTCACCACTCCCGAAGCAAGGCCACCTCTGAGATGTCAGCACAGGAGGACACGGGGTGCTGCACAACACTGGCACTGCCAAACAGGTGTCTCCTGCCCACCCCACATAGACGTTGGCAATGCGTGGCGTTAAGAGACCAGGGCATCTTTCCCCACCTGCCGCTAGGTCACAAAATTACCCACTAAGGAGCTTCTCCTGCCTCCTTCAGCACCTCCCTTCAGTCTTCTAGCAACTCTGTAAGTCACTGAGGCTCTGCACAAATCTCCTCACCAAGATTCCCAAAGAAAATCGCTATTCAGTGAAACACATGAGGAAGAGATACTTTGTGAAGGCCGACTGAGACATGAGTTGGAAAGAAACTGAGGCCACAAGCAGGGGAATACAAACTGATGCTGGCTTCTATGTGTAGAAATCCTCCAAACAGCCTTCCTGCAACCTCCTTTCCATGTCCCCTGGAGACTCGCAGCTGGGGTGGCAATGTGTGGATTTGTGAATGTGAGTCCAAGCCGGAATAAGCTGGATGGAGGTATGAAAAGTGTGCAGAGTCTTTCCTTCTGGCTTCCAGGGACCCAAAGGGGGCTGCGAGGCAAATACCAAGTCAGATCCCACTGCTTTCACAGGATGTGTCAGTACATTCATTGCTATATGACTCTCTGTACCCTTGCACCTCAGAGAGTACCCCGGAAACAGCCACCCAACCAGAGTGCACCCAACTGTCCACGGTGTGTGCAAAACTCCATGCCTGGCTTGTGTCTATTTACAGACTTAATTAATTCCTGTCCTGCTCAACGCCTAGCCTGTGCCCATCAGATCTGTCGCATCTATCACGGGCCCCATGAACTTAGTCCCCGCAATTGACTATAATCATGATAATACTAACAGCTAACTTCTGTGGGCCTCTTTCTCTGTTAGTATTTTATTGAGCACTCCATTCATTTCAGTTAATTCTCTGAGAAACCCCTTGAGGTGGAGGTTGTTATTATCTCCATTTTATAGTAGGGAAACCCATGCTGAGAAACATTAAGTATCTTCTCAGACACAAGCAACTAGGGAGAAACAGAGTCAGGGAAACCCAGGTAGTTGGTTTGGGCCCATCCTCCTATTAGCTGTCTTCTGGTTCTGTCTAGTTGTGCCAAGGTTAATGGTGGACTTCACTCATACTCGTCATAAAATGAGATAGAAATTTTCAGTTGGACCCAGAGCTGTCATTCACAAAGACTTGTGCTCAGGGAACCCCCACCCCACGCCAGCCCCCCATTCCGGCTCTGCACAACCACCCTGTGGGACTTTCAGACCACGCACCTAGCATGAGCTGAGCCTTGCTCATCTCCTTTGAGCCTCACACCCATCTATGGAGTGTACAGGGAAGTCTGTGTGACTCCACCTGACAAGGCATCGAGATTTGTCAAAGCACAGCAAGAATTTGGTGGAGTTGGGATTCTAGTCCGGTTTTCTAAAGCCAAACCCACCTCCTACTGTGGGTCATGCAACAAAGAACCTGGCAAAGAAAGTACACAAGAAAGAAAGAGAAAAGGACACTTCAGAGTCCTTGTCCTATGGCTCTTCCTCTCACCGGAAATCAATAAGCAGTTCTGTGGGATTTTTTGTACCGTGATCTGAATGTATTCTTTCAAAGTTCTTATGCTGAAATTGTACCCTTGTTATGGTTTGTGTCTAGGTGTCCCCCCAAAGCCTTATGTGGTCATAGTTTTTTCAGAGGTGGCTGAATCTAACCTGTGTGGTTATTCTTATTGCAATGCTGGGATTAAGGGTGCTGGCACTAAGAGTGGGAGCCTGCTAGATCAGCCCACTGATTGGATGGCACCCCCTAATCGCTAGAGGCTGGATAGAAAGAGACTTTGCTCACGCTCTCTGTCTGCCCACCATGAGCCATTGCCTCTCTGCCATGTGCCACCGTGCCTTGGAGCCAGTGATTATGGACTGGAACCTCTACAAACTGTGAACTAACTAAACCTTTTCTCCTTTAACATTGGGTGTCAGGTATTTTGTTTCAGCAACCAGAAACTCAGACAACCAGCAAATGATGGGAGTGGGCCTTTGGGAGGTTATAAGTCCTAAGGATGAGGCTCATATGAGTGAATTAGTACCCTGACAAAAGGGACTTAGAGAGCTAGCCCCCTCCACCAAGGAAGGACACAACAAGAAAATGTTGCATAATAAGCAAGAAAGCAGGCCCTCTTCAGGCACTAAATCTGACTTGGTTTTGAACTTCCAGCCTCCAAAACTGTGAGAAATAAATTTCTGTTGTTTCCACGCTGCCTAGCTGCCTAGTTGAAGGGTTTGTTATAGCTGCATGAATAGGCTCAGATATCTCTTTGTACGAAGTCAGTGATTTCTTTTCAACCAACACTTCTCCCTCCATCTTCAGTCCCTTTGCACTACACAGCTCCCAAAATTAGCCGGAACTCAAACGAGAGCATAGCCCTGAGCAGAGTAACAGGCCAGCCCATGGTGCTTTCATGGAGAGAGCCCTCACAGTCCCTTTGCAACAGAAAGATCACTGAGCTAGCGGTTAGGCATGAAGAAAAAGGCGTGAGGAAGGCAATCAAGGGAAGTCGAGGACCATATAAAACTGCTTCACGGTTTCTCCAACACTGGTCCAGTGAGCTACAGGGGCTCTACTGAGTTTGGGGAGTGGGAAAAGACCTCTATCTTTTTTAAAAAAATTTTTTTTTCTTTTGCTTTTGCTTTCTCACACTTATCAGAACCACATTGTTCTTGTTGATCTGGCATTGTTAAGGGATGCAGGCTCCAACTGGGGATCAAGTGGCCAGGGTGGGGTCTGTGGGGCTCTCATGAGGGGTAAGTCTCAACTGTTTACACCAGGGTCACTAGAGACAATGCGATAGCCCCAAAGACTAAGTTCCCTTAGAAATCTGTCATTTTTCTCAGCACACCTAGCTCACTAGTTATTTTACATGACCTTGGGCACATTGCCTGCCCCTTCCACAGTTTCTTCAACTGTAAATGTGGCTAAGAAGACCTCACCCCCTACAGTATTAAGAGCAAATGGAAAAATCTACATTCTTTGTGAACTCTAAGCCAACAGAGAGATTTTCATTATTCCTCAGTCGCTAGCCATCTTTATCCCTGATTGGCTGGTTTGCACAAAGTGGGTACTAGATTCTGCAGCTAAACTGTTTTGATTGGAAGAGATAAAAGACAACACAAAGTTAAAAACAAACAGCACCATTGGAGAAATGGTCCTGAAGTGCATTCAGTCCAGTCTTGAAAAGGAAATGCCAAGATCTTCAACCTTTGCACCATGCTACAAAGGGCACTGGCCCTGACTCTTAGATAACACAAACATTTTTTCCTCCAGTGTATTTCTTTGTGCGATATCCTCATCCCATTTCCTGTGATTACTCTTCACCTGCGTCGATATCATAGCTAGGTAGTAACCCTCAATCTTGCAGTCTGGTAAAAAAAAAATATATCATGGACATTTGTTCAAAACACTAATTTTGGGGTCCCTCATCTATAGAATCTACAATGAACCCCATCAATATACTCCCTGGAAGATAGCAAGCTCCCTGGGAGACTCATTCGTTCTTTGGGATTTGCTTTAGTCTTCAAGAAAAATCTGTTCCTTGAAAACCTATGTGTCAGCTTAGTTAAGTTCCACAAGAGATGAACTGTGTCGTTTAACTGCCTGGCACATCACCAGTGCCCCACACTCAGAAGAGATGCGCTCGCCCATAAGTTAGAAACAGTAGAAACACCTGCCTCTTAAGTTTGGAGCTTTTTGCCCCAGTATCATTGCATAGCTTCATCTAGATGTTGAATTTTAACCCTCAAATTCCAGCCACATCAGCTTTCTCAGACCACAATTTTCTGGAACTCTAGGCCGGATTCAGGGAGCAGCATACCTCTCAGACCACCCCGACACTTACCGGGCATCTATTTGTTGATGACTGCTAGTTTCCTCCTGCGAGAGGGAAGTTTTCCTCCTTCCTGGAGGACATTAGTTGTGTCCCCTTCTCTTTTATGTTTCCACCAACTAGAACAGTGGTCACGAGCCCATGGCACAGACCACAGCAAGCACACAGAGCCCTCTGTCGCATACAAGCCAAGTCACTCTAGTACCTGAGCACTGGATCATGGTTAGTTTTTTTGTTTTGTTTTGATTCTAAACTGAAACATCAGTATTCAGGTTTAACTGCAGTGTTGACAATTTGCAATAAATAAGTCGGTTTGGGGTTGCAGTTTGGGCACCACATCTCTAAAATTTTACCATCCGGGGCTGGGGATTTAGCTCAGCAGCGTAAGCACCTGCCTTGCAAGCAGGCAGTCGTGTGTTCGATCCCTGGTACCGAAAAAAAAAGACAAAAAAAATTTTTTTTCACCATCCTTGGTCTAGAACACGAGTTAGCACTAAATTAGACGAGTTCATTCAAGGGGCCACAAAGCAAACAGAACAGCATGGAATAGATGGGAAGCCAGACGGGACGGGAGAGGGAAGATGCACCCTCTGCGACCTCCTGATACAAGGGTCCACCCTCGGACCCTTTTTGTCCGAGGGTGAGCTGTGTAATGTATGAGGTTGGATTTCAGTGAGTGGAAATTTTGATCTTGATGGTGCCCTAGAGATTTTGAGGACGGACAATGCTCCTCTTAATGCTGTGGAAAAGTCTTCTAGCTCCTCATACTCAGCTTGGGACTTGTGGTTCGATTGGTTCATCAGAAGATCACTCACACTGAGGCCATCTTTGATTATGTAGCAAGACATCGTAATTGGAATACTCTTCGCCAATATCTGGTTACCTCCCTGTGAAAAACTCATGCTTACCCACACTGTTGAACTCACATATGGCCGTGCAGCTTTCTTTAGCCATGAAATGCAAGCAGAAAAGATGTGAGTCACTTCCTGGAGGTCAGTTCTGTCTGTTGAGGTCCTGGAATGAGGGCAATAATAGTAATAATAATAGATCCACAGCGGACCCACAGTGGACATGGAATGTGGCAAGACATGGACATTTGAGAGTTATTACGGAGACATAACCTGGCCTTTCCTGGCTCATGTCCAGATGCCCGTGTGGCTCCTTACTTTTAATCAGTGAAAAAAGAAAGCTGGCTTTGTAATTTTCAGAAATACAGAACCTTGCTGGGCCTCAATTTTGATGTCTGTAAAGTGAGAGAAAGGATAATAATATAATGATTAAAATGCTTCTCTGTCAGACTAAGCTCTTGAGAAAAATTGCCTCGTTTTATCCTTCTACAATATTTCTATTATCTCTTTTTATAGACCAGGAAACAGAGGATTGGCCAGGCTGGCATCTTTGCCCAAGGATATTACGAATACTTTGACGAAGAAGAATCTAAGACACTGAGAATTATTGCTGGAAGGAAAGCAGTCTGACCCAGAGCCCTCGCTCACGATGCCCATGCACTGGGTCCTTAGGCCTCAGTACCCAGAGCACGCTAAGACGCTGCCATGCCGCTCCTGGTGGCCTTGATCCACAGGAGCCATCTCCACGACTGCACACCCGTCCAGCTGAAGAAATCCATGTCTATGCCCTGCCTGCTTCTGAAGAAGGCTGCCATGGTCCCCAGCCCGCCGAGTAAAGGGTCAGCTCCAGCTGCAGCCCCTGCAAAGTCGCCATCTCCGTGCATGAGAAATGCACCACCAAAGCAGAGGCCTTCCTGCCCTGGCTGGATTTTAACAGGGACCGATCACTGCTCACTAGAGAAGCGATCAGGCTGGTGCTCACGGTGTGGCCTCAGCCTGTGGCTCTAGACTGGCGTTGGGTCCTCAGGTCCCAGGGAGCATCTCCTCCCAGTTCTCACCACCACAGCTCCTCGCCCCTTGAGAAAGCAGCACAACAGCGGGAGCCAGCACAGACAGACCCTCCGGGTCCTCCCTGCCCCTTCCCTTCTCTCAGACCTTTGGAAACACAGGGTTTTTCTGAGGGCTCGCTTTTACTGTATTTCTCTTTCGGGATGATCCTTTCTATTGGAAATGAAAAAATGATTTAAAAGTCTAACCGACTGGAGAAGAGACTGCTTCCTTCAGAGGAACAGAAATCTCAAACTGAGGGCCCCAGTGTCTCTCAGCCCCAGGGCAGTAATGAACCCCTCATGCCCCAACCTGTGCCCCAAAACATCCCTGACCCTCACACACACAGCTGTTGCAGCTTTTGTGCTGCGTTTTGGTCATGGACAGACTCCAGAAGTCTCCGGTCACTGCCTTGTTGTATGACCATGGCCATGTCACTTCAGGGCCTGCATGTCCTCTTTAAAATGAGGGAGGTGAATGAGACAGTGTATGCTACGTCCACGGTGGCAGGTCTCCAGGGTGCCATGTATACTGTGCCCCTGGGGACGATGCTGGCACCACTGTCTTGCCTGACCCTCTGCAAGCATAATATCACTGGTTCATCTTTTCCCATCCACTCTTTCCCTGAGCGTTACTGGAAAGGCTGATTCCTTCCCTGCTGTACAGTCCTCCTTCTGTCCCCACTACTCATGTGTACAGCTTGTGGATGGATGCTGCCCTGTGCCAAAAGCCACTTTGTTTTGATCTTCAACATCCCTGACAAAAGCAGTGGATGAATTGCTGTTGGGGCATCTGAGAATTTCACTCCTCTGTTTTCTCCTCGTCTTCCAGCAACAGAATTCATAGAAATTTGGTTCCGATTTGGGATCTCTAAGAGGGGAGAGTGGAAGAACTGAAGGGAGAAGCTGGGAGCTGTTAAGTGTCCCGCGTGACACGGTTTCAGTAACCACTTGGAACAGGACAACGCTCCACGGACAGGCAGTGGTCAGTGACACAGGTCAGGGAGTTTACGCCAGAACCCTGACTGCACTCAGCGCCCTCCACTCTGGGGCTCCTCCCAGGCCTTCCCTGAGCCCCTAGTTCTTCCTCCCTCCCCAGACCCCCAGCTGATCTTGGCCCTGACTTATTGGTGCTGACTCAACAAAGACAAGCAGACCCCTCCGGCAGCTGGACAGTGGACCAGGACCAGAGCCTACAGGAGGGGTGAGAAGCAGGGAGAGGCGAGAATACATCAATCAGCTTGTCACCAAGTCTTTGCTGAGCCCCCCTGAAGGCTTGGTCCCACGCTGAGCTGCACAATGGGGGTCCCAGAGGAAGGAGAGAAAGACAGAAGCCTTTATTTTGTGGCAAATAAGGATACAGAGTAGAAGTTCCTTCATTTTAGGGGTCCTAAGCCTAGCCTCACCCCACCCACCATCACAGAGTGTGGAGTCCTCGTATTTTAGGGAGAAACCGGCCCTAGTGTACCTAGCCCAGGCTGGAAGCTGGGACCTGGGAAGGGTTCTCAAGCTGCCCCTGCAAAGCTTTGGATATACCATTGAGCTATGTCAGTTGTTGTAAGAAGTAGAAGGGTGAATGGAAATTTGGGGGGATTTTAAAGGGCCCGCACCCTGGGTACTACATTGTTACTCTTCCCCATGTTCCTCTTTCCCGGCCTGCTGGGTGTGGGGCATCTCTGAGAGGAAGCATTGTACATCTACAATGTCACTGCAGAAATGAACCCACTGTGACCTCAAGTGTGTCTTTTAACCCCATTTGCATTTTCAGGAGAGATTAGAGGGCCATAAAAGATGGGAGAGGACACAGAAGTGCGACTTCCACACAAGAAGACTGCACTTTGGAACCCGATGGCCCTAAGAAGTGCAATAGCGCCTGGACTGCTTAGCACTGGTGGTCATGCGGCCTGGGGGCCTCGGTCAGCTCAGTCTGTGAAGAGGAGGAAGCTTGCTCGGCACGGAGGAGAGACACGATGCAACACTGCTGGCGCTGCTGTAGGAAACAGTGTGCGGGCCTGAGAAATGACATCGGGGAGAAGGAAGCTCTGGCCACTTGCTCACTCTCGGAACCCACGCAGCCGTTACCTCGATGGGCAAGTTATCAAGGGCTCCCCCTGCCGGCTGTTGCCTGCGTTTCTCTTCTTATGTAAAAGATGATTCCGGATTCCTTAGTTTGGGGCAAGGAATGAGACTACGTCCCAGGAAATGGGTCGAATCTTCTTTGTACTCTGTTATGTCTCTTGAAACAGCATTCCCTTGTCATTCCGGTGTTGACTTTTCTTCCTCCTTTCTTTTTTCTAAGAGACAGGGTCTCATAGTCTAGTGCAGGTTAACCTGAACACGAATCTTCCTGCCTCAGCCTCCCAGGTTCTGGGACTATAGATAGGTGTGAACCACCGTTTTTGGCTTCCTTCTCTAATGTCATGCCTTTGTCACGTACCTGCATTGGTCCTCCCATTAGCAAAATTCTTTGCTAATGGGCACGTTGCACCTCAGCTCTCTTATCTGTGAAAAGAGAAAAGAACATTTTGGATATTCAAGCTAGTAAATGACAGAGATGAAATTGGGTGGATAATATAATTTCTGGGACCAAAGTTCAACTTTTTCCACATTAATAAAGCTCTCTAAGCGTGCATGCTTAGACAAAGCATTTAACTTCTCAGCGGCATAAGCACCTGCCTTGCAAGCGCACAGTCGTGAGTTCGATCCCTGGTACTAATAATAATAAAAAAAAGAAGCAAAGCATTTAACTTGTGTCAGCCTGTCTGCATCTGTAAAATGGGGAAGATGATTACACGACTCCTGCGTCCGGTGTTGAGGAGGAGAGATGGCTATCGAGCTCTTCCCGACAGCCCACCCTTGAGCTTCTTTTCTTCTTCTTACTTGGCCCAAATTCGGTCTGCAGAGTCTGTTTCTTTTCCTATCTTTAAATTTAAAAAAAAGAAAGAAAAGGGAAGAAAATGCAGGAGGAAAGGAGACTTGGCAGCAGAAAGAGCACTATAAACACAAGCTATAATCTTACAGGACACAGTGTTCGATTCAGTATGGGTGACGCTTAAGGAGGAAACAGAATATGGCAACAGACAGCAAACCACAGGAATCAAGTCAAGCAGAGCCTTGTAAATCAGGGCGCCAGCTACTCAGTGCTGGGCTGCGACGGGAGCGAAACACACTGATGCCGCTTAAGTCCTTAGAAGATCGCCTGGCCTGGGTGCAGTGTGTCAGGCTCTGCTAACAAAACCCCCAAGCCGATCACGACAGCAGGGAAAGGCAGGAGCAGAGCAGCCCTCAGTTAAAGGTTAAATCATTGCCTGGTGGGAGGAGAAAAGGCATGAAGGACTGAGACGAAACATCAGGAGAGAGAAGGAAGCTCCACGTCACTCCTGTGATGCTGTTCTCTGCCTTAACAAATTACACCATTTCATGTGAGTGTACGTATGTGTATGCACACACAGACTCACACACACATGCGCACACAGAGCTCCCACTTGACAGAAAAGCCCCTCGTCTGCAGGCTTTCTTCCAAGTCACACTCCCTCGAGGAAACCATTGGCTCTGCCCAGGAGCACTGTAGTGGGTCTGCATCTGGGCAAACTTTTGATTCACTTTGGGGGCGAGGGTCCCTCTTACCTCCCCCATTGGCTCATACCTTCATTGCTCAGTTACTCAAGGACGAAGTCCAGGGTTGATGACAGAGTATTAAAACTTTTTTTTTTTTTCTTGTCTTGTCTTTTTCCTTTTTTACCGGGGATTGAACTCACAACCGCTGCTTGCATGGCAGGTACTTATGCCGCTGAGCTAAATCCCAGCCCCTAAACTTTCTTTTTTTTTTTTTGAGACAGAGTCTCATGTTGTTCAGGCTGGTCTTCAGCTTTCTTGCAGCTTAGGCTGGCCTCAAATTCAGTGATCCTCTTGCCTCAGCCTCCTGAGTGCTGGGATTACAGACATATGCCATCACACCCAGCTGCTGATCTTTTCAAAAGGAAAATAAAATCTTGACAGTCCTGACAGTGAGAGTAGATACTGTGCACTCTAATTTGAGCAACACTTGACAAAAACTTTTCTAAAATTAGTTTTATTGGCACATTTTAGACATGATAATGACCACATTCATCATTGGGAATTTGTATCCGTACATGATAGATCTTAAATCCTCTTTTTTTCTTGCTTCTTCCTCTCCTTATTTACCAAAAATTTGTTTCCATTTTTTCTTGTTCTTTCCTTCCTTCCCCCTTTCTCTTTGTTCCCCTTCCCATTTGAACATTTTCTTCCTAGACAAAAATCTTATTCACTGACATTTTATGATGCCTTATCCCTGCTGAAGAGTTCTGCCTATGTAATTCATAAAAATAAATTCTCACATTATCACCAAAATAAAACACTAGGTTAACGTTTTCTTTTCTAATTGGCAGATCATAAAAAATACACTCAAGATCATCTTACTTAGGGGGCATTTGTTCCAGAAGGCCTAGAATTATTAATCCTGTTGGTC
The DNA here is from genome assembly GCF_034190915.1 of Cavia porcellus. Classification (NCBI taxonomy): domain Eukaryota; kingdom Metazoa; phylum Chordata; class Mammalia; order Rodentia; family Caviidae; genus Cavia; species Cavia porcellus. The sequence goes on along the minus strand of NW_026947509.1, from coordinate 53,624,249 downwards.
TCCTCTCTTACTTATCTTCATCCGCTTGATCACTTAGAACATCGTGAAAATTCGAAAAGAAGTTTGCACTCGCTAACCTGCCTCTCACCCGTTCCGTGTGCGCTCAAAACTAAACCTGATACAGTGCTCGGCTGCTCGACAGGTTCTTTCTTTACCTTGTATCGCCCTCTAGCGTGATATATGATGCTTGCAGTCAGTACGTGCCAACGAATTTCTCTGCTTTGTTGAAGGAATTCATAATACCGGAGGTAAATACTTTCCTAACTTACAGATTAGGTTCTCAAATAATTTATGTATATTCATTACATTCCAGTGCCAAACTGCACTATATGAATCTTCAAAAACTAGAGGAACCGTCAATTATAATGTGACACATTATGAAAGCAACTTTCCAAAGTCAATAATCAAAACAAAGATAATATAATGAATACAAGGATTTATATGCAATAATTATTGATTCCCCATGCTAATATATAGCAACGCTTAAGGCCAACTTAGTAAACAAAATGGGATAGCAAATTACAGACAAAGGGTTTAATTTTAGTTCAGTGCTTTTCTTCTTTAGTGGTTAGTATCTATTACTGCCACATTTTGAGTGCTGAAACATTTCTTGATATTTTAAGAATTAAATGCTTCATAGAACTACCTATGATTTAAAAATTAACTTTGGAAAGTTGAGGCAGGAGGATCGTTGCAAGTTCAAGATCATCTTGGACTACAGAGTGAGCTCAAGGCCAGCCTGAACTGCACAGTGAGACCATGTCTCAAAAAGACCAAAAAATAATGAATTCACATGTGTTCTATTTACATAATGATCCAGCTTCTGGTTTGCCTTGCTCATTGGCGTTGGCCTTATAGATTTTATCAGTTCTTGATTTTCCCTAGCTAGCGCTTCTCCTAAACTCTTCAAGAACATTTTCAGAGCCACCATCTACTTATCAAGTGTTTCATATCTCATCAGTGGCCCAGAAGTGCTGAAAACATGAACACATTCTTTTCTATACGTTTAATAATACAAGCATCCCTCTTTGTCTCTAGCAATATTTTTTCATTAAACATCTCTTCATCAGATATTAATATAGCCTTCCATGGGTCACTGTTTATGTGTGGCACATTTTCTGCCCTTTTAACTTTCCTGATTTTGATGTCTGCATCCTAATATTTTATTATTCATATCCAATTCTTTACACTCTAAGTCTTTGCTTCTTACATATTGGGTGTGTAGCTCAGCTTGACCGTCCATATCTTCTAATTGAAACACTCAGTCTATTTACATGTTATTATGGACATGTTAATATACTGATAATGTGTGCATAGGTACGTTTAATCCACATAACACCCTGTGCTCTTGTCTCACCACAGCTTTTCCTCCCTTTTCTGAGCTCTTTTAATTCTATCTTTGTACTATTGAGTTATACACTTTTATTCTTTTAATTACCAGAAATTTCAACACACGTTTGATTTATAATTTAGTATCTTCCTTGAGAGTTTATTTGTAGGTTCTAGAAGGGGAGTGCAACTACTCATACACCCTTGACCAAGGAACAGTTCTCCTCTATCGGGTTATTGTCCAGTCGACCCAGGCTAGACTCAGACTTACAGCCATCCTCTTGCCTCCCAAGTCTGGGATTACAGATGTGCCCACCACCACACCTGGCTTTCCTGATTAGCCATTTCATTTTTCTTTCCTAGACTCTAATTACACATGTATTAGAATTCATCACTTGTTTCTATGTCTCTTATGTTGTATCTTCTGTCCCATTACATTTGCTCCTCTTTCTGGACTATTTATTTATTTAGAGAGAGGGTCTCACTGTGTAATTCAGGTGAGTCTAGAACTACGTGGTCCAGCCTGGCCTCAATCTCTTGATGACTTTCCTGCTTCAGCCTCCCAAGTACTGGGGTTATAGGAAAGCAGCACCGCACCCAGTCTCTCTCTGCAATTCTTTTAATGGAGTTTTCTACTCTGATTCCTTCCGAAATTGCATCTAATTCATTACTAAATACATCCACAGAAATACAATTTTAGTTACTGAATTTTTCAATGCAAGAACCATCATTTTTAAACAGGAGGAATAAACACTACTGTTCTATCAGACCACAGTTTACAAAAGCTTATTAAATATTTTATAAGGAATTACAAGAAAAGGTATTTAAAGGTTCTCAATACATTATACACATGTATATTATCACACTGACCCCACAAAGTATAATTTTTAAATATTTTAAAGCAAAAAATAAGAACTGTAGTTTTTTGTTTTTTTTGTCTTTTTCCTTTTTATCGGTACCAGGGATTGAACTCATGACTGCCTGCTTGCAAGGCAGGCACTTATGCCGCTGAGCTAAATCCCCAGCCCCAGAACTGTAGTTTTTTATAATGAAATTTTCACTCTCATCTTTTCTCAATCCACATTAAGTAGTTTTTAAGTCAATGTCTGATAACTCTATTATTTGGATCCCCTGTGGGCCTGTTTCAATTGTCAATTATTTCTCTTAGTTTTCAAATGAAATTGTCTTGTCCCCTTATATTCTCGATTGGTTTTCCTTGGGTGCCAAACAAGATACATAAAAAGTTATTATGGAGATAATATGAAATTTAGAACTTTTTTTCAGATTTCCATTTGTTTCTTGAAGATAGCCAGAGCGCTAGTAATTCTTGATTAATGAAATCCAATCATAGATAAGAATTTGGACCGCCCTTCCAGTCCTTGTGAGGATGTTTCTATCTTGTTTATTTATGTATTTATTTGGTACTGAGGATCAAACTCACGACCTTGCACTTGCCAGGTGGGCGCTTAATCTGCTGAGTTACACCCCCCACCAGATGTTTCCATCTTGTTCATTCCCATTTCTCAGGAAGAGCCCTCTGGAGTCTACACATTGGATCTCTCATCATATCTCACTCTATCATACATTTCATACACGTTTCCTTTTTTTTTTCTCTCCCCAGTGGTGGTGCCGAGGACTGAGCCTTGGGTTTGCATATGCTAAGCAGGTCCTCTACCACTGAGCTGTGTGCCTGGCCCATTGTCCACCCTCACGGTGACATAATACTGCCCTTTGTATGATGCAAGATAACCAATTTAGTCACTTGGTGCAGCAGTCAGTTTTCCTGACACCCATAACGTGAGGGAGGAGCTTAATTTGGCCCAGTCTCAGGGCATTCGGTCACGGTCAGCTGGCTCCAAGGTAGAACCATCGTGGCAGGACATGGTGGAGAACTGTTTAGTTCACGGAGGCCAGGGAACAGAAGCAAGGGACAGCACCAGACTGAAAGCAGGGAGAGCCGAGGTCCCAGTACCCAAAACCGCATCTCCAGGACCCGTCCAGAGGCACCCGGAGCGTGCTCCAGCTCTCTGGGTGGCTCCCAAAACAATCAAATTGACACAATCAAGCTTCAGGGCCACACTGGGCACCTGGTTAGAGCTCATGGTGCTCTAGCAGCTCAGCAGCACCCTCTTGAGGTCTACCACTCTGCAGGGGTGACACACAGATTCACACTGACAAGGGAGACTTCTTGAAGATAGGCACAGACTTCTGGTTCATAGATCCAACCGAGCAAGCACTGAGCTGGGCAAGCGCTGACATTCTCAAAACAGGTTATCTCATTCACTCAGAGCAATGCCCACAGCGGATGTCTTCTAGTGGACATTTTCATGGGCTACAAATACTAACAATTCTGTACTCATTCTAAGAATTCTAGCTACAAATCTCTCCCGCAATAACCTTGTCCACTGGTTTTAAAGTATCGTGTCTTCCATTCCCGGATTCTTCCTATCCTAACCAGCTGACCAACCCGTTAGCCGCTGCTCTCTGCCTCAAACCACTTTTTGACTCGCAAGTGGATGCTACCGAAGTTCTGCCAGTGGGAGTCTGCTTCGCCACTCGTTTCTACACTTGGCTGCTGCCCACGTATTGTGTACCCTCCTCCATAAAACTCTTCTACCTTTCACTAGTTGACACAGGGACTCCCCAAAGGACAGCACATCTGAATTTGGGGAGAAACAAGGCAGTAAAGACACACACATACCTATATGCCATGCAAATCTAAGCTGCATGCTGGCTCACTGGTATTTTTTTCTTCTCCCTAGTCCAACTTTGTATGTAATACTTCCAATTTTAGAATGCAGTGCTATGGTACATACTAGGTTTATAATTCTTAGGCCAGGTAACTTGCAGTTAGTTTATAATGGGGCTGCACAGAAAATACTCTATTCCAATTATCCCGTAGTATAGCAGCAAACCAGAACTGCTTTTCAAATGGTTAACATGTTAACAGGTCACTACAAATCCCTGGTCATTTGGTTTGAATGCCCCATCTAACTCATGTTGAAACCTGATTACAATAGTGTCAGAAGGTGGGACCTCTCAGAGCTGTTCATTCAGTGAAGAGGACTTCATGGATTAATGAGGGGCTGGTTCCTTCCCCACCTTAGCCCCTAAACCAACCTCAGAATTGAGGTTCCCTAGATGGAACTTTTCCCTAATTCACACTTTGGCCAATTCCTTCTCTTCAGCCCACTACCACTCCGCCACCCACCACCAGAACACCAGTGTTGGTCAGTTCTCTTCTCCCAAGATCCAGGTCTCTGCACTCCTAACTTCAGTATTCTGGATCCAAATGTGTCTACCTGGTTGTCGGGGAAGGGGAGAGATTAGAAAAGGAAAATGTTAACTACTTGTGACTAAACTGCAGCACTCCATTTTGTAATTCTTTTCCAACTATTATATTCCTAAATATAAAAACATTTTGGAGTTGGGGGGAGGGGAACCCCACTGTGACAGAACTGCCTCTTACAACTTTCAGAGGAAGAAAGAAACTACCATTTTAATTTGGCTCCTTCGTGCTAAAACATCACTTTCAATCTTTGCTGGATCCTCCCAAAATTCCTAGTCTTGGTTCTTGACTCCAAAATGATGTGGCTCACATAACCACTTAATAATCTTCAACACAGGCCTTGCTCATTTTTATGTCCTATGGCCAGTAAAATAGTGGGAATCATTAGTATGGAAAAAGGAAGAACACACACACTCTTAAATGTAAGATAGTCAAATATTGTTAGAAAAACATGGGCCAGGGCTGAGGATATAGCTCAGCAGCACATAAACCTGCCTGGCAAATGCAAGGTCCTGAGTTCAATTCTCAGCACCCAATAACAATAAAAATAGAAGAAAAACATGGGCCAGGGATTTATCTCAGTGGCATAAGAACCTGACTAGCAAGCACGAGGTCATGAGTTTGATCTCCAGTACAGAAGTAAAGAAAACCATGGGCCAGGAAGTATAAGTAATTTTCAGCTTTTGCTTCCCTGTGATGGTTTAGAAAAATCCCTACTTCCTTACCTACAATAATGCATCTCAATTATCTTAAAGATTTTTAAAACCTTTATTAGTACATACTTGCAGTACATGGTTGGTGCACCGAACAGTTCAACCATCTTTTAACTGGTGTCACACTCTGAAAGGATAAAGCAATAAAAATACTGGTCTGAGTCCAACCTGGACAAGTTAGTGAGGCCTTGTCTCGAAAAACATAAAAACTTTAACATGTACACAATATATATCGACATATCCCAAATCAACTGAATTGGCAAAAGCTAAGACACACACTTATCCTGTAAAATTTATATCATCTGACTACTGGAAGGAAAATAAGACAAAACGCTTCAGTAACCGAACTCAGCCAATTTCACATTCAAATTAGGACTTAATTTCCAAATCTCTTCTCAAAGGGCAATATTAATGTAATACAAATCAAAATGCCTAAAATTAATACACCAAGGCAATTTTATTACATAAATTAACCCATTTATTGTAGACTAGGGATGTTTCAAACAGTAGAGCTTCTACTGGTCTTTCAATTCCTTCAGTCTTCTGATGGCTGACTTGACTGTGACTGCAGAAGTGGTGCTGTTAAAAAAAATTTAGTTCCCAACATAATTAGGATGTTAACATGAAATAGCAAGTAAGTAAATCCTGCCTCACTGTTATCTTATAATCCCATAGGCTCTTTCTAAATTCTTCTCGGAGAAAATTATATGGAGATAGACTACAAATATTTTGCTACTCAATCCAAACATTTAACTAACATTAAGACTACTACTCATGCTGGGCGTGGGTGGCCCACAATCCTCCCAGCACTGAGGCTGAGGGGTGACAGCTTGGGTTCAAGGTCAGCCTGGAACACAGTGAGACTGTCTCAAAGAACTGCTCAGCACCAAACCTTATACAGGGTGTGGTGGCACAGATCTGTAATCCCAGCACTGTAAGAGCCTGAGGCAGAAGGGTCACAAATTCAAGATGAATTTAGGGAACTCAGCAAGACCCTGTCTCAAGATTTTACAGAAAGGCTGGGGATATAACTCAGTACATGTGGGCACTGAGTTCCAGCCATATTAAAGGGGATGGAGTGGGGGTTATATCCTCAAGCTCTTGCAGAATCAGAACACAAGCTCCCGCCATTTTATTTTCTCAAACAGTTAAAAAAAAGAGCAGCTGCCTCAAGAGCCCAAACTGGCTTCATTAAAAAGGAAAACATAAAAAGCTAACCGATTACCAGAATGGTATGGTAAGATACCAAGTTCTTTGAGACAGGGTCTCACTATGTAGTTTGTTGGAACTGGCCTCGAGTTCGCAGGCTCCACCCACCTCAGCCTCCTAAGTGTGGGGGATTACAGCGGTGCACCACACCTGGCCCTGCTGTATTGTTTTAAAAAGCAGCCAGGTGTGATGGCACATACCTATAATCCCAGCACTCAGAAGGCTGAGGCAGGCAGAAGTATCACCACAAATTCTAGGTCAACCAGAACTACACAGTACATTGGAGGCTAGCTTGAACTAATAGGGAAACCCTGTTCAAAAAAACCAAACAAACACAAAACTAGACCTGAAAATCTGTGTGGATCTGCCAAAATGGTCACTTTTCTATCAGAACTGTACGAAAAGCACCCTTTTCTCCATTTTCCCTTCTGCCATAACCCCTCCACAAGGAGCTTATAGATGTATCATTATTATTTGTATTTCCATGGTTAATTGTAAATAAACTAAAAACTTAAAATTCAATTTTTAAACACACTAGCCATCTATTATTGTGTGACTAGTAAATTTGTGGGGATTTTTTTGTTTTTGGTTTTCGGTACTGGGAATCAAACTCAAGGCCTCATGCTTAGCAGGTAGGTGTGGTACCACTGAGCTACACTCCCAGTCCCCTTTTTGTTTTTTGAGACAGGGTCTCACTACGTAGCCCAGGCTCAGCTCAAACTCACGGTATTCCTCCTGCCTAGGCCTCCAGAATGCTGAGATTACAGGTGGGTGCCCACGCTGGGCTGTGACTAGTACACTGAACAGCAGGGATACACACTCAAGACTGTCTCAGGCTTAACTCCCAAAATTAGAACCTTCAAGCAGCCGTAATTTCCAGTTAAGGGTTAGGCTAACAGTCAAAGCAAGCAGTAACCACACAGACAGATTTATCTCAGCAATGCTGAGTTAGCCCAATACTACAGTACGTAGAAAAGACAAAAGGTTTAGAGCCAGGCATGGTGGCCCAAGCCTGTAATCCAGGCACTGAGGTTGAGGTGGGAGGATCGTTGTGAGTTCAAGACTTTGGGGTACAAAGTGAGATCAAGGCCAGCCTGAACTGCATAGCGAGACCCATAAAAAAAGAAAAGAAAAAAGGTGATCCAAATGATACTTTTAAATGAACCAACGTGTTTTCAAACTATTTATAAAAACAACTAGTGCAAATCAAAATTCAGTACCCGTTCAGATCCCACTAATGCACCCAACACAAGAGAATGTTCAAACTGGTGACCATAAAACTCTACAACAGAATTGTGTAAATCAGATTTAACTTTTCTGTGGCTTTGTCTCTATTCTCTGAACAAGTGAAAACAAACCACAGCTCTGTAGAATTCAGAAAAGCCAGAAGCATCATTATTTTCTTGGTCTTGTGGAAGAATTAAAATTAGCCCATCTGGTGCCAAAACTGCAAATGGCTTATGTGTACCCACAGTTCCAAATACCCCAAGAAACGGACTCACTTGTAGGTCCAGGCACCACCCGCCACTGTCTTCATGCAGGAACCACAGTGCCAGATCCCTACAGCCCGTCTCTTCATCTTGGTCTGCAAAATTAAGAGAATCAATTTTCACCATTAACCCAAAGCGTTAGAGGAAAGCTAACTTTAGTATACAGAATGCAGTAAAATATTAAACAAAAACTTTCAACAAAACCACCAGAATGTTATTAGATGCAGATTGCCCTCTTATCCCCTTTTGATACAGAAACACCAGTAAAAACAAACTGACAAACTGACTTATTCCCCACAAAGCAGGCTTCGCTAGGCTGGGTCTTTTATTAAATCGCTTGTTTCGTTCCTTAGTGGTTTTTGTCCAGCTAGGAATGGTTCACAAAATCCAAAGTTACCACCCATACTCCGCTCACCAACGATAATTAGATGCATAATTTTTTAAAAAGTGTTCACCAGCATACAGAAGGAAACCAGCCCTCTCCCCAGAAGACCACTGTACCTTGCCACAGAAGGAGCAGGTATACTTGGCGTGCTGGCTGATTTCAATTTTCTTCACCATTTTCCGGAGGGAGGCACCATAGCGAGTCCCGTATTTACCGACAATGCCGACCTTCTTGGTGCGTTTGGCCTATGGAAAAGCAGGAAAGAAGCAGACGAGCTATGTCTGAGTTGGAACCCAGATTTTGCCATCTCTACATCCTGGTCCCGCACTTCACGTCCGCTGACCTAGTTCTCCTCACGTTTAAGCCGGAAAACCCAGTGTCCCCGCCGGGCCCCGTGCCCCGAGGGTCCTGCATGAAGCCGGCCCGGGTGCGCCGGGCCCCGCCAGGCCGCCCCCGGCTTAGGCAGCGTCCCTGAGTGCAGTTCCAGGACGTGGACAATGGCACGGGGCCCTGGGGAAACGCGGGACCAGGCCTATAGCCAGAGGTGGATGCAGACGAAGAAGCTGAAAGCTCAGATGTGGATGGATAGAGATTTAGGAGTTGACAAACTCGCACTCACCATGGCGACTCAACTTAGGCCCGGACCCAGAGAGGAAGAGACGCGACGCGCAGGCGCGGTTTTAGGACGGCGAGCGGAAGTGCGGATAAGGCCTCTCTAGGAACTGAACTTTGTGGTCTGGAGGTTTCGGTGTGCTTTGCTCCGCCTGCGAAATGTCTGGGGAGACCAATCTCTTCAACAGGGTAAATTCCTGCGCCACAGGTGTTGTAACGACACCTTCCGCAGATGCACGTCCGTATTACCTTTCATATGTCACAAAATAAGGAAACAGATTTTAAATGACTTGCTTAGGGGGCCTTGGCTTAGAGGAGAGCTTGTGACTAAATTTCATTGCTTTCAGCCCTACATTATACTTTCTAAAATGGTCAGACTGGCCCTAGGGATTTAGCTCAGAGGCGTAAGTGCCTGCCTGGCAAGCGCAAGGTTGTGAGTTTGATCCCCGGCACCAAAACGACAACAACAATAACAAAAAACAATAAAATGGTCAGACCTTGTGCTGGATGCTGGAGACAATGGTGACCAAAATTCAAAACTCGACTCAAAACAAGCTGCAGTCCAGCGGGAAAAGTTATGTGGTTATACTAAATTATGAAATTTCTCTGTCAGAGCCCTGAAGGAAAGGAAGATGGCTGTATGAGGACAGGATATGTAAGAGCCTAAAGTCAGAGAAAAGTCTGAGCTTTGAAGGCTGGGAAGAAGTTAACAGTCTCTGGAGTTTGTCCTTCTGGCTTCTCTCCGGTCTGTCGGGTCTGTCGGGTCTGGTGCCCCGCTCCCGGCCCCTCACCCACACCCCCACCTCCTTATCTCACAACCCATTCTTCTGGCCCCAGCCTGAGCTGTAACCAGAGCTCCGAGCACAACCTATTGTCTGTCTCCAAGAGATCAGCCACAGTCTGTTTTCCAGTTCAGGCTGGAAAAGGAGTAGAGACAAATGACACTAGTTCTTCATGCAAAACTCAACTGGAACATTTCACTGCTGTTTTTCAGGGCACGGCCGGAGAACTATTGCTATAACACTGTAAGAGAAACAGCAAGGGATTTAGCTCAGCTGCACAAGTGCCTTCCTGAGAAGCATGAGGTTGTAAGTTCGATCCCTCGTACCAAAAAAAAAAGGAATGTAAGAGAGAATTTGTAATTTCAGAACCAAGAAAGACTGTGACTACAGGACTACAAGGCATTGTGGGGTTACCTGGCCACGTTTCCTGTTATTCACAGAGTTAAATATTATCTGTCACACAGGTCACACATAACTTTGCATGTGCTTATGGTTTTCCTCATAATTATACTAAAAGCAGCATGTAGACAGTCACACAATTAACATGGCCTTAGAGAAGTGACTGATCCAATCTTTGAATTCTTCATGATTTGAGCACAGTGCTGCACAGCAAAATCATGGTGTTCAAGAACAACAGGAACACTTGAAAGGTAATAATATGGTAGGCACAGTCTATGGTTTACATATATGTTCCCACTTCATTTTTATTATGGCCCTTTACATAGGAACAATTATTTCCTTCATTATTAAGAGAGGAATTCTTGTGTAATGGTTGGGAACATGGGCTCCGAAATCACACTGTCTGACTTCGTGGTAGGGCTTTGCTCCTTCCTCGCTGTAAGACTTGTGATGAGTTATTTTATTTTCCTGCGTGTTGGTTTCCTCTGCTGTAGTCTGGGTAATAGTAATACTTACACTGAGGAGTCAATGAATTAAATACATGGAAAGTGCTTGCTGCAGGGCCTGCAACATAGTAAACCCCATATGACTGAAACCATTACTTTTCGAAATGAGTAATTTATAGCTCAGAGAGCCAGAATCTTGTGCCATGTCACACGAGGTGATAGGTCTAGTCAGTTCTCTTAATTGCTGGTTTGTACTAATCCAAGTTATCACACACACACACACACACACACACACACACACACACAAAGTACTTGACTTGGAATCAGGTCTCAGGCACTTGGCTCAGGCCTGACTCTGAAACTACCTTGTGGTATCATTTTGAATGAGCCACAGTATTCCAGAGAGAACCCTCTCCCCACTTCCCAGGAGGCAGTACCTTTATTTACAGAGAGGAGCTGGACTAAATGACCCCCAACTTCCCACCCATTTCTATCTTCTGTGGTTCCAGGAAGAGCTTCCAGATTCTGTGTATTGTACGGGCAGTGAATGACCATGCAATCACATTATCTCCATCTTTGAAAAATACAATCAGATTGCCTCAGACTGTTGCTCAGTATTAGCAACTTCAATTCCTACCCAAAGCTAACCCCATACTCCTTCCTATGACCTGCTCTGCTTCACCTGGCTCTTGTTCAGCTCTTCAGTGTTATTCTGTATTATCCTTCCTCTCGTATTCCCCCTTTATTGCTCTAACACTGAGGTGTCCAACACCAAGCTAACTACAGAGAGCCTGAAAACATGGGTAGTCCTATTTGGGATCCTGTATCATATGCACACAGAATCTCACAGCCTTGGTTAAAAAAAAATGTAAATGTCTCTTAAAAAAATTTTTTAAGGGCTGGGTTGTAACTCCATGGAGAGCACCTTCCTACCTTCCTAGCATGTGTGGTGCCCCGTGTTTAATCCCCAGCAGCAAACACACAGACACACACACCCATGTACACGCACACAGAAACTGCTTATGTGTCGAAATTATATTGGTTATGTTAGGTTAAATATATTACCAATTTCCTTTCAAAAATGCTCCCATGGAAAAGTTTCTATCACATACGTGGCCTGTCTTACTGTGCAGTTAGATCCCACAGCTCAGTACCTGGGGCTGGCAAATGGAGCACACTGTGGGGTCCAGCCTGCTGCCTGTTTTCACAGCCTGTGAGCAAACAATGGTTTTCACACTGAAAGTTATTTTTTAAATATCAAAAGGATAACTGTGATACGTGGTAAAGAAATTCAAATTTTATTGTACATAAATAGAATTTTATTGGAAGAGAGAGCTTATAACAATTGCTTCTCCCATTAGAGAAGCTCTGCAAAGGCACAAACTTTTTTGTCACTGCTGTTCAGCAAATTATTACTAACACCTAGGACAGTACTGGGCACATACTAGGTACTCTGTAAATATTTATAGTCTTTAAATTTTTTATAGCTAGATACTGGGGTAGTATAGGAATCACCTTGTTATTTAAAGGACATGAATTACCACTAATAAAAATTACTGTGTGCTTTTCTGAGCCAGAAAGGCTAAGATTAGTTCAGGCTCAGAGCAAGCTCCTACCTTGAGACACAGGAATGGCAATGCAGTTCCTGCTAAACTTGGAGACACAGGTGCTGCAGCATGACAAGAGGGACATAAGATTTATAAACAAAATACCTCACTTTATTTTAATAAATTCAGTGATTTTGGTCCCTCTTAGAAAGGCGAGGTAAAACTGTCCCAGTTATCAAAAAATTCAAATCTCCTTTTCGTTGGTGGACTGGCTGACAAATTATTTTCATCTAAGGTGTCTCCCAGATCACAGGCTCCACCTCCTGAGGTTCCGGAAGCACTTCCTGGGTCAAAGGACTCCAAGGCCTCTAGAAGCTCCATGTCAGTTCCATCTTCCTCAAAGGACTTCTGGAGCAGGTCATAGATTGTCTGCTGCTTTGGGTCCTTCATCAGAGAAAGAAAATAAAAGACAAGGGTGAACCCAAACTCCAGTGCGGCACCTCCTCCACGGTGGCTGGTGAGAGAGTTCTAAGGTGAGAGACAGCACATTTTAAGCTGTCAGGGAGCGATATGATGACAGGGACAGACCGTCTCAGTAACTACTACTAAAACAGCTTCCTGCTGTAGCTTTAGTGTGCGAAATCTTGTCTGCTGGGTTAGAAATGAAAACAAAGGCTGAGGATATAATAGTGGCAACCTGGCACTACCTGGCAAACATGAGGTCCTAAGTTTGATTCCCAGTACAAGAAAGGAAAGGAAGGGAAGGGAAAAAGGAAAAGGGAAAGGGCGAAGGGCAAAGGGGAAGGGGCAAAAATCATCATTCTGCTGATCTCTCCTAAGTATAAATTCCCAATTCTCCTAAAAAAGCTAAAGTTACCATATTACAGTAATACATGCATACCCAGCTTTATAGCAGCACAAATCACTATGGCAAAATCACGGAGGCAGCCTACATGTCTATCAGCAGATGAATGGATAAACAAAATGTGGTATATAAACACAATAGAGTGCCACTCAGCCACAACAAAGGATACATTTGACGGATTTGTAGGAAAATACATGGACTTGAGACCATAATACCAAGTGAAGTAAGTCACAGAAGGTTAACAATTACATGTTTTTTTAATGTGAGAGACATAACATAAAGAGCCAAATAAAAGAGACGTATTTAGAAATGGAAAGATAGACTCCATAGAGATAGGAAAGGGATCTTCCTAGGACAGAAAGGGGAAAGCGGGACAGGGGTGGTTGTGTGTGTAAAAGTAATCAAGATGCAATGTGCGTATCTATCAGTCCCCCAACCGGAATGTAACTACTGTGTATATTGCAAACATATACTAACAAAAAGTTCTGAAAAGCACATTCCCAACCTTGACCACTTTTATTCCACAGGTATGCCTGTAACACCTCCACTGACATCCACAGCTCCATAAAACTGAGCTACCTGAAATCAAAATGACCACTTCATCCCCTACCATCGCCCCAGACCAGTTCCTTCCTGGAAATCTCCCACCAGCCTCACAGACTCCTAGCCTGAAATCACAGTGTGTCGTGAATCCTTAGCTGATCCAAATGTGTCCCCACTGTTCTCGTCCATCACACAGCACACGTTAGGCAAGTGCTCTGCCACTGAGCTACATGCCCAAACCTCCTGCCACCCTTGTCATGGGCCGGATCACTTGGTGCCACAGGAACTGCAGCAGCTCAGCTGCTCTCCAGCCTCAGGCTTCTCCCACTGCTGTGGGCCCCCGTCACATCCTGCCTGATTTTCCCTCAGGCTGCCCTTTGACACAATTTCCCTTGTCATGCCACAAATGGACTCCCTGGTGTCTACTTCTAAAATTGCTTTTCTGGCTTTGCTGGGCTTCTGCAATTAGATCTCAATCTAAATGGCCACTATTTGTCACTGTTTCGGAACAGAATCTCCAACATTGGTGAAGTTCCTGGAAAACTGATTGGAAGCAGGTCATGCAAGAACTCCAGATTACTCCATTAATCTCCACCGGCCAGCTCCTGGCCTTTCAGGATTCCAGCCTTTTGCCAGTGATCTTAAAGATCATTAAGGTCAATCAACTACAATCTGCATGTCATCTTGAACCTAAATACTCACCAATCTCTTTTTTTTTTTTGTACTGGAAATCATACTCCAGACCTTGCCCTTGCCAGGCAGGCGCTGTGCTGCTGAGCTATATCCCCAGTCCATCGGCCTCTTTCTCAACAAGTGCAAAGTCAAGAAATGCCACCTTGCAAGGCAGTCATTCCAAGGAGAAATGCTTTTTAATGTGCATTCAATTACAACAGTGGCCAGACTATAAGGAAGCTTGGAGCATGCATAATTAATTGGAGTAAGTTCTATGATCAGATTAGTATTTAATTTCCCCTCTCAGAAGTAAGGCTTAGTGAGACCCAACCTTTTTGGCTTTTGTCTCCCACAAGGGGCCAACATTTTCATTTTCTAGCTGTTAATGAAAAATTTCATCCCTATCTTAGTAAGAAGTTAGTTATTAATCAAAATAAATATTGATAAATTTCATTTCATTAAATTTATCTTGTACTTTAGGCAGAAATTCATAATTCAGAGTAAGAGAGGGAAAGGCCAGAATAACAAAAATGAGTTTGAATGAGAATTCTTTAGAAAAAAGGCTTTTTTCTCAAAGGGCATATAAGTACCTAGGTTCTATTAGAATAGTCACTACTCAACTGCATTAGAGTTCTTTCAAAGACTTTTTAAAAAAGAGTGTTTTAAACTGTCCACAGTACTGTATGCCTGTGGTCCTAAGCACTCTGGGAGGCTGATGCACAAGGATAGCAAGTTTGAGCCTAGCCCGGGCAACTTAGTGAGACCCTGTCTCAAAATAAAAACAGGAAAAGAGCTCGGGGATGTGGCTCAGTACTAAAGCCCCTGTTTCATTTCAGAGCTCCCTGCCCACAAAAGGTTATTTTAAATTTGGCTTACTAAATTATTGAAAAGGATAATTTATAGTTGAGATTTAAAAACTTGCTTGCTATCAAAAAAAAGAAAACAAAACAAAAAAAAGCAAAATTCAAGAAATAAGTGATCTCTGACTCTTATTTACCCCAATAATTAAAATAAGGGAAAAAAGATTCAGTTGCTAAGTAACTGGAAATGAATGATGGAACCTTCAGACTCTTGAGTCTTAGCATCCCCTGCAGGATGTTGCCGATTTAACTCATTTCTGACACTCAGCGATTCCACAGGAGGAAAGGCCCCTGGTAGCCTAATGAGCTGCACGGAGGACACCTTCCTGCACGAGGCTCAGACTTCCCTCACGCTCTCCAGGTAGGAACAGCTGCCCCAAAAGTCACCCTCCAGGAGGCAGAGCCTCCCAGCTTTCCTTTCCCTGTCCACCACTGAGCCGGAGAAAGCAGACATAGCTTTGGAGGTCTCGGAGCACCTTGCTGGATGGCGTCTCACCAAAATGGTGAAGAGGCCGTGACAGGACGTGGGTCCGAGTGTGCAGCCAGGGCAGGCGTGGTGGCCCCAGGGCTGTTCTCTCCAGGTGTGCACAGACAGATGTTCACTGGCCTCTTATGCTACCTGATAATGCCCTTTTTATGTTGCGATAATGTCTTATTAAGTTGTTTAGCCTGGCCCTAATGTTTGATCCTTCTGCCTCAGCCTCCAAGGAGCCTGGATTACAGGCATGCACTACCACAGTGGGCTTAGAACTGCCCTATTTTTAATATTTTCCATTCTATACCAGGGACCAGTCTGAGATAGTACAACAATCCAACAGTTGCTGCAAGGAGTTTGCCATCGGTTTCTGAGGATCTCAAGGAAGAGCAGCATTTGGGAAGGCTGATTTCAAGACTGTGGGACACGCAAGCAGGAGGAGTTGACCTGACTGCTCCCCAAAGAGATGCACACCCGGGTTGAGCGAGAATGATCACAAGTCCACTGCGTTCCGCTCTGGGGCGGGAGGAGTTTCCCAAGGTGACTCACACTCAAGGGCTTGGCAGACAGCTTGATGCCCCCTCTGCCCCTGTGACAAACAACCTTGCAGCATGTTACCTTGTAACTGGCGGCTTCTGTCATTTCTGAGAAATTGGTCTCAGAAAGCCCAGCTTCCCCTAAAACTTTAATCTTCTCTTGAATGAGAGGCCTGCGGGGGAGAGATGAGCTGCATGAATACAATCTGCACAGAAACAAGAGACTGATTAAAAGGGGGCCACTTTCCTCACTCTGGCGGGACTATCATGTGTTTAGCACCTCACAGCATTGCGTCTCACAAGGCACAAACATCCATCCTGAAGTATTTGGCCACTCTTGATTGAAACCAACCTCCCATTTAGGGCTTACAACGGCAGGTTCAAAATTTCAATGCGAAAAAACTCCAATGGGAGACGTATAGGAAGTAAATGCTCTCATTATAAAAACATTTTGAACCTGGTGATGTCATTAGCTGCCCACATAACAGAGGTCAGTAGGTTACCCGTGTACACTGCAGAGATCAGACACTGACTCATAGGGCTGGACACAAGGACAAGCAGTGGACAACACTCAGATCATTAAGACACTTAAACTGGAAAGAGGAAAGAGCATTTTGGGAAGTTTTGCTTAGTTAACAGACACAAATCCCCAGGGTGGAAATGCGATTCCAGCTGTGCTGAGACAGTCCATGCTTGGTGACTTTCTCTATAAGATGTGGCTGAGAGTAAACAGGCAAGGGAGATTATCCCCACCCCAGCCAGAACCCTCAGGATGGACAAGGATGCTTTACGAATGTTCCATCTGTGTTTCATCACGATTTGATCCCAATCAGTTCTTTCTCAGTCCAAGTCACCTCCCCTTAGTCCTAAAGATCACCTCCTGTACCCCAAAGCCCCAGAGAATGCTGGTGACAGAGGCCGAATGTGATGAAAGTGACAACAGGTCTCTGGAGGGCTCCCGATGGCAGAAGCGGAAGCACAGAAGGAGCAAGGACACCTGCTCCGTGCTCATCCTCGCTCGGCTCCACATCCAGGCCACCCAGCAGGCATACCAAAGGTAGTCATCAGCGGTGCCTCTCGCCACCAGGTAGTGAATGCCCACAGAGCTCGTCTGTCCGATGCGGTGCACTCGGTCCTCGGCCTGGATCAGCACCTGTGTGTCCAAGGGTTAGGACGGCTTGGTGAAGATCTATACCCAAGCCTCATCTCACCCCCTTAAGGCTTCTCACTGTCTCTCAGGTCCTGTCACCTAACCACAGAGAACCACACACCCCTGCCTGGGGACCAGCACCTGCAGCAGGACATCTGTGGGTGGCCCCTTGGTGCCGAACACCTGGAGGTGCCGTGAGTGGGACAAACAGTGGAGACTTCATACATTTCTGTTCCTGTCTCTGGGAAATAAAGTTACTTTCCAGATAGCCAGAACATCACATCCACGGTTGAGTGGCGTGGTGTTTCACAGGGTAGTGAGCCCTGTAATACATAGAGTTTTTTTTGTTTTTGGTACTGGGGATCAGCTCACGATCTCATGCTTGTCAGGAAGGCACTTATGCCGCTGAGCCAAATCCCCAGCCCTACTGTTTTTATATTACAGATGGCCCCTGCCTTGAAGTTTACCCATTATTACAGCAGTTGCTGATAACAGAACATTAAAAAATTATTCTGAAGTTTAGGAGAAATCTTTTGAGTTTAAATAAGTGTCTTTCATCTACTGCCTTCCGCTGATTACGGTGGGGGCACGGAGTGGCATTCAGGGAGCAGCCAGCACCATCATTCTGTGCACAGCCCTAAAGCAGCTCACGGACGTGGCTAATAAAAGGGGCCTGGGCTGCAGCCTCCTGTCTGCTCTCCTGGGTGCAGCTTCAGTCCCAGCTCATCACTTGGACTCTCGGTTCCCAGCTTCCTTCCGGACAGAGGCAGCCTAGGATTCCTCCACAATGCTGCTCTTCCACTCTTCCATTGAGCAAACAGAGTCAACAATGCTAACAGTCATCCAACAGACATGCAGCGATTAAAGGAAGTGAAAGCAAACATGTGACTATATAAGCAGGGTGACTTATGAGGATGTACGGAATACAGAAGAAAGTGAACCTGGCCTTAGGGAAAGCTCACAGAACCGAGTCCTCCCTAAACATGAGCACACCCAGGGGTGTCCAATCTACTGAGTCTCTTACCCCTGGGTTCCAAAACAACTCAGCAAACACCACCAAGTCGGCCGACGAGAAGGTGAGGCCCATGTTGGCGGCGGTGATGGACAGCACTGCCACGGCATGCCTCTCGGACAGCTGGAACTGCTGGCACAGGTCCTCTCTTTCTGCCGACGGGGTGGACCCATCAATGCGGATATGGGGCACATGCTGCAGGGACAGAGTGGAAACCAACATGGGCTGCTGAGCAAGGCGCACCAGTCACAGCTCTGAGGACAGAGCCACACTCCTGCTCTCAGGGCGCTCCCTCTCTTAAAATTATACTGAGACCATTGTACCATTGTATGAAATAACAGAGACCCTATGTGCATGGCGCCAGCCTCACTCCACGGAAACATTCTGGAAAACTACAGTACATCCTGATCAAGAGGCTGACTTTGATAAAATGCACTGAGCTTCAAATATCCCATTCCGTGGGTATTTTCTACACATTTTATCATTCACTCAGGTTTTCTTACATCCCCCTCTCCACAGTCAAGACGCCAAACAGTTCCAACATCACACTATCCTTTTGCAGCCCTTTCAGATCCTTCCTTTTCCCCTGGTCTTTAACTTTTGGCAGCCACCAATCTGTCCTGTATTTCTACAAAGTCTCATTTCACAAAAGCTAAAAAAAAAAAAAAAAAATTTAAAATTAAAATGTTTATCTTCCATTCAGCAGAACCTTAAGTTAAAAAAAGAATGATCAATGTGATCAATAGTCAGAATTTATAAAAAAATTTTTCTACATCACTAGAAAAAGCCAAACTAACAGAAATACAGGTAAAGAATACAAATAGAATCCTTAAAGAGAGCAAAAATGGCTAATAATAAGATAAAAAGGTATTTTGCCAGTAGTCCCAGAAGTGCAAGTGAAGCCAGAATGAAAGTAGGTTTCATTTCTCTGAACTTGCAAAAGTAAAACGCCTCACAAAACCAAGTATACAAGCAGAACAGCCACAATTCTCACACGCTGCTGCTCAGATCAGGACTGTGAACAGCTATCCTGGACAGTCAAGATGAAGGTGAGTCTATCCGATGACCATGCAAGCAATACCATGCCTGGACATATACAGGCACACAGAGACATGGACAGGAACACAGGCTCATATTCAAAAATAAAAGACAGCAAAAACTGCCAATAAAATTGAATGTCCATCAGCAGGAGAACGGATGAACTTGGACACTCACCCAGGGAGACAGTCCTGGGCAGAATGAATGAGCTACATGTTATTTACACTGCACAAAAAGTCTCAAAAACCATGTTGAGCAAAATAGCAAATTGCAAGATGCGTACTCTGTGCTACCATCTATGCAATTCTGTGTGTGTGTGTGTGTGTGTGATCGAACTCACAACCTCACACTTGCCAACAGGCACTTAGGTCATTGAGCTAAATACCCAGTCCCCCATTTATGCAATTTTAAAATAACTGGAAACTGTGTATTAATTAAGGATATAAGCTCTCAGTGTGAGGTACGGCACTATGGAGGGGAAGGGTACACAGTAATTAAGGGTAGTGATGCTGTCTTTGGGGAGGAAGAAATGGAAATGGACTCAGCATACGAGGGGCCCTAAGAATTTGATTATTGAAGACTAATATACCTTAAAGGCTAGAGATGTGATATAGCAGTAGAGCGTTTCCCTAGCATGCTTAAGGCTTTGAGTTTGAGCCCCACAATATAAGGATAAATAAACAAAAGTAAACCTTTAAATGAATACAGTGAAACTTTTCATTTATTAAGTCTTCGTATATTACTCTGTACCTGTCTGTATGTTTAAACATCACCTAAGTATAAAAAATGAAGGAAGACAAAGGGAAATCATGTTTCTAAGCTTAATTAAAAGTGAAAACAGAGTGAACTTACAATGTGTTTAACTTTAATCAACATCCTTAGAAAACCCTCTCACTTTGCTTTTTGATGAGAGTCCTAAAACTGTGTGGGGTAAACACAATGCTATGTGAATTAATAAAGGCAGCTGGAGAGCTATGAAGAGGAACAAAAGGGGTACAGGAGGACATTCACAAAAATACTTGACTCCCCAACAATTTTCGCTATTCCGTCTCTGGCCACTTTTGTAACTATGGATGCAGGATAATGAAAGAGACTCTGGGAGATCTCCTACAGCAAGACCCTGGGATCTCTATCCAGAGACAGAGACAGTACGGTGACATAGCTGGGGGAACAGTCTCATCCCACTGTGCTTCTACAAGTAAGAGCTCTTCTTTAGCAAGCTTTCAGCAAACCTTACAGTTGCCTAGATCCAACGTAACCCTGCCCACAGCATCCTGATGCAGGGGCTATAAAAGTCAGAACCCTTTGCTGAATTTTGAAGGCAGCTCACCTTTCTCTCCAGTTCCTTAGTAATTGCATCCAGGACCATCTTATGGTGTGCAAACACAAGGAACTTCTCTCTTCCACTCTCCAGGAGGTCCAGGATATATTCACTGTATTTGACAATGAAATGCAATAGGTTCAATATATACTCTTCCAGTTGAGGTAAAGTCACTGATGTTTACAGCAGACTCCTGGAGGATATCTCCCACCCCAGCCCACTCACTCCCTGTTCTGGGAGCTGACCTGTCTTCTCCTCCCGCACATCAGCTCAAGGGAACTCTAGCACATTGTGCAGCTGTGGGGAAGACATCACGCACCAACCACAGAGCTACACTTTTGAGGCATTTGACACAAATACATTGAAGTAGGCTTATGCTTTATGGGCCTCTGGTATGCTACTGAGACATTCTTATTAACTGCGGTCACAGAAGATAATTTACCACTTTCACTTGGGCAGCTGCTATCACTACACTCTGCAACACAAAACACAAAACGGAAACGCCTAAGTAGGGGGTTAAAGCACTCTGGACAGCACATGCATTTCTGGAACTCAGCATTGAGATATAAGTAACTATGCAATGGGTTTTCAGGTTGTCCACACCATGCTATGTAGACTTCAGACAACAGGGCCCACAGTCAAGTCAATGGTGACTGAGCTCTTCAAGACAAAGGAACATGGTAGGCAGTGTCTTGTTTGCTCAGTCTTCCTTTAATTTCATTCTCTTCTCCACCTACTATTTCTAACTTCTTCTTATCTTCGAGCCCTGGGACTACAGAGTAAGGAACAGTCATCTAGGCAGGAGGCCTTGATTTTCATGGCTTCCCCCTGGACTTGCACCCTGGAACATGGTAGGCAGTGTCTTGTTTGCTCAGTCTTCCTTTAATTTAGTTCTCTTCTCCACCTACTATTTCTAACTTCTTCTTATCTTCGAGCCCTGGGAGTACAGAGTAAGGAACAGTCACCTAGGCAGGAGGCCTTGATTTTCATGGCTTCCCCCTGGACTTGCACCCTGGATTTGTAGTGGTGGTGAACCTATGGCACATGTGCCACAAAGGGCTGTTTGCATCATTGAAAGCTCTAAAAGGTTCACTATCACTGCTGCAGTGGGTTCACAGCCCCCCAAGAAGAGGTCAGCCTGCAGGGACAATGCTGCTTGCAGCCAGGGGAAAGTGAGCTCCCTCAGACACCGGTACACTTGCCCGGCCTGAGGTCATCCCCAGGTGTGGCCCTCCTTGAAGAAGGACAAATCACAACAGTTTCCCATCACAGGCAGATAGGTGTCTGCTTGTGTCTAAGAAATATTTTCAAACAACATTCCAACTGACCACGGTAACAGACTCAAGTTCAACTCATGAACTACTGTACTAAAAGAATCTAATTATTGTGAGACATAAAGAATGCTACGATACAAGTAAAAGTTTACTGCTACAGCTTCAAAAGTCACAGGGCTGCAAAATGAACTTGGTGAGCTCATAAAAACCTCAATTTTGCAATGTCTCTTTCTCCTTCACATCTGACAGTGCTTTACTGTTCTACTTACTAAAATCCCTCTGTTACCAGGCTGGAAATACTTGCTTAACACAATAACCTTGGCTGTTATGCTGAAAGATGCCCATTCAGATGAAAACAATCAGTAACAAAAAAAGGGGGAAGGCAGCTCGCAGAGGAAATTGAGGTTTTAGGATTTATAATCTAATTTGCCCTTAACTACAAGTGTGACTTGGAAGTCCAGAGATGTTTATAAGATTTACTCAGTGACTGCATTTTAAAAATGGCACCCAAGTGATTTACTTCACTGATTTCACAAAGATGCTGTAAATGTGAAGTGACTTAACAGAGGTAAAAATTGTTTGGAAACCACAAAGCCCTCTACCATTTATCACAGAACTTGGAAAAAGTACGGTGCAGCCAAAGTTTGTTCATGAGGTAGCAAAATGGGTAGACTTAAAATTCTAAGGGAAGGGGTGGCTGTGGGCATCCGAAGACAGAGGCACCCACAGACCTTGAGATGCAGAGGCCTGGGCTGGGGGACAGAAGCAGAGCTCACGCTTGGGCATGTGTCACTCAGCAGCACAAGTGAAATGGGTTGGTGGTGGCAATTTATTGAGAGAGAATTTTCTAGGCCATAAAAACCACATCTGGAGCTCATGAATCCCGTAACAGTAACACAAGCGAAAAGACAGTGCCCAGCGGGATGGAGAAGAGCTGGCTGACAGTCAGCAGGCTTCCGGGGCGCAGCTGTGGGTCTGAGTGAAGCCGGTACTCTTCCCACAGGTACAGGTCGGGCGAGAGCAGGTGGCGGGCTGCAGGACCTAGCAGCTGTGGGAGAGGCTGTGTGTTTCTCAATTTATCCACGCACCTCAGTCTCCACAGCCAGGCTGGCACCACTCAACCCACACAAAATTCATCTTCATTGTAATTTAATCACTGGAGCCATTATCCTGCCAGAGCCTCCCATGAATGTTAAACAATAAAAAAATCGGGCCAATTGCATGTCACTAACACTGCCTCAAGTTTCAACCACAGTGATATCCGAATGTGAGTGGGCTTTTCTTTAAGAAAGGCAGCCAATTTAGGTTAAGCCAGTGAATAATCCTCAGAATAGAAATGTTCACTTGGGCTTCAGTTTATAAGGTAGAAAGAGAACTAGATGTGACAGTGGCCATTCAGATGTGGTCCGGTTGTGTCTGTGTCCAACTGACCATATCATGGAACCAACTCAGAGCTTTGTGTGCTTATTTAGGTTTTAACAGCTGAAAGCTGGAGTTTTGGAAAAGACCACAATATCCCCATAAGGCAGCCTCCCCGATTTTTTCCCTAAAGGAGAGGATCACAATTCTCCTAGCAAGACAAACACTCCTTTCTGGTGTGGGTCAAGCCCAGCTCCTGCGGAGTTGCAGCAACCTCAGCCCTGGGTTGAAATCAGCTCTCCCTGGGTGGTTACAGGGCAGCCTAGGTCTTGTGGGTGATGAGACCGTCATGCCGGCAACTGATTTTCAATGTGGTTACGGTTCTAATCTTTGATTGTTTCTTAGAGAGCAATAAAGCCATTCTGGCAAGCTAAGTTAATAACCATTTTGTTCTGTTTTTTAAAGACACAGAGAGAAATGTCAGGCAGGCACTCCGTGACTACTTACATAACACACGGGATTTTCGCTTCAGCTGTTCGGTTGAAGAAGAGAATGAGGGCCTCTTTCTGCTGCTGTTTCTGTCGAGAGAGAAGCCACAAGTGTAAAGATCCACTCTGAGGAGTTGGGGCAAGTTGACCTTATGGTAGTGCTCTGAGCTATGATGATTTGAGTACCGGTCAGAATCGGGGGACCTGGGCACTGACACTGACTCACCTGCTCTCTTTGGCCATGCAGAAGAGCGGCTCGGGCTCTGGTTTTGTCCCCAGAGTCAGCATTCTAGCTATCTCTGTCATTCTCTGAGAACAGTGCTAAGAATCTAATGAGAGATGTGACATTCAGGCTTATTTGTTTTTGTCTTTTTATCCAACTCATGACCTCGTGCTTGCCATGCCTTGTGCTTGCCTGGGCTAAATCCCCAACTATTTTTGCTTTTTGGAAACAGAGTTTTGCTGTACAGTCCACGCTGGCCTTTACTTTAGTGGGTTGCTCAGGCTGTAATCCTCCTGCCTCAGTCTTCCCCAAATGCTGGGATTACAAGCAAGCTCCAAAACCCCCAGCTCTTTGGAAAGGCATTTTGGGTCGAGTTTCACCTCACACACCAAACCCACGTGATCCCCTGAAATGTGGCTTGACTACGCACAACTATTTACTGCAGTCTGCCGATGATCCCCCATGTGATTGGTTTCCTGCTTTCTTTGTGGTCCGGTTGTGTCTGTGTCCAACTGATCAAGTTCATCTCTTTTCAAAACATACTACATCCATTCCATCTGCCTCAACTACTTTATTCCAATGTCATTTCCCAACCACTACTCAAGCACTCTGGGCTTCTCCCACATAAGGGGATTCACTGCACTAGGAAATTATGTTTTCTCTAGAGTTTACATCTAAATTAACCCTGAAAAGAAGGCTAACACAGGAGATCTCAACCAGGGTCCAAGTACTAGGAGACAACGTTTCTGGTCACTCTGATCCCCCACGTTCTCTTCTGACCATCACTGGCAGGAGACTGCTATGGTCTGAGTCTGCCCCTTCAAACTCCACCATTGAAACTTCCTCTCCAGTGAGTTAGGTCAGGAGGACTCATGAATGGGATTAGTGCCTGTGTAAACAGGCCTTTCTGCCATGCCAGAACTGAGTAAGAAGATGGCTTTCCACGAGGGGCCTCTCAGAGGACACCAAATCTGCCAGCACCTTGATCTCAGACTTTGTAGCCTCCAGCACTGTGAGCAATACTGTTCTATTGTTTACAGATTCCCAGGCCTATAAATTAAGTTTACAAACTCAGATATTTTGTTACAGCAGCATGAATGGACTAAGATAGGTTGTTGCCCACCTTCTCCCACTACTAAGCATGGTTTATAGTTGTTACACGTTCATTGTACCCCAATGTCCCCTCAAAGACACACGCAGGCATAGGTGAGGACTTTTGTCAGTGGCTGGACCAGGTGTGTGATGCAGATACGGGTGTGACACTGGGATCCCGGGAGAGGATGATGGAAGGGTCTCCCTGGCATGGGGAGCATCATCGCTAGGCTTGCAGCGTAGATGGAATATAAGCGGACAGAAAGAAGGCAGCTGCCACTGCCACCTGCTATTTCCTGCTTGCCTGCCATGGACTGTCCCTCCTCTGTGATGCCCTCTGCCACACCGCACCGCCTTGGGGTCAGCCATCTATAGACTGAAACCTCTACAAACTGTGAGTCAAATAAACCTTTCCTTCTTTAATGCTGGCTGTCGGGTATTTTGTCTCAGCAATGAGAAAAGTAACTAACACAGAGCTGCGGCATCCTTCTGGGGCCTGAGCCCCTTGAGATCACTGAACAACACAGGAAGAGAAAGTGATGCAAAGAGAAAGTGATGTAATAATGCTACGGCCCTAAACTTGTCACTCCTGGGTTCTGCAGAGCTGAGGAAAGCGGCCACAGCAGAGGCACCTGATGCTCCTGGCATCACGGATGTGAAAAGCAGCATCTTGGCTTTGAACAGTTCTCTCTCCTGGGACTTCACAGGAGAGAAGAAAGGTCCCGAGGCCGGCAGCAGTGTGCAGTGGTGCAGCCTGGGTGGCAGTGGATCCTTAGCCCAACGTAACAGCTCCACCGTCCTGGGCCCTGGCATGAGGGCTGCTCCAGGGCTCTGTTCTACCTTCTCTCTGGACCGCAGGCCCAGCTCTCAGACTCCATGAAGCCACCCTCAGACCCGTAAGGGTGCAGGGGCAGTTGAGGCCCTCTGACCTGGGAGGCCCTCAGGAGGTGCAGCACAGAAGCAGAGCAGGCTCACACCTGGGCCCTCCCACAGCATGTCTGCTCAGTCAGGCCGCCCAGCTACCCTCTGTCCACCACATCCTGCTGTCCTGGGACGCTCCCCAGCCCCACCAGCACACATTCACAGTATACAGTGGGAGAGGACAAAGCAGACAGATGGAAAAATGATAGAAGCTTCCAGAACCCCTGCCCCAACATGAAGCATTTAGAGTAGCCCCATCTAGAGTAGAGTCACAAACTCTTTTATAACCTGGTCGCAACAGTACACATGGACAATATGGCATTATGTACTGAAAGCCTCTTTATAAAAATGTCCCCAAAGAGTGTGATCTGGCAACTAACTCCTTAAAATTTAACTATAGTAAAATCAGATATACACGAATTCATACATATATTATTTTTTCAGCATAGTATTATTCAGAATAGTAAGTGACTGAAAATAAAGGTTTCTAGAGCAAGATATACTAATGTACACCTCTAATCTCAGCATTGAGGAGGCTGAGGCAGGAGGATTGCAAGTTCAAGGCCAACCTGGACTATACAGCAAGACTCTGTCTCAAAAAAATAAAACCTAAATAAATAAATAAAAATAAAAAACAACACCAATAAAAACTCTTTAAAAGTACAACTAAAAATGATTGGTAAAATTATAATATTGCCATGTGAATAAACACTATGCAGTTTTTATTATGTTTTAAAAAGAACACTTAAGCCCCGTATGGTGTTGGATATCTATCATCCCAGCATTCAGGAGGCTAAGGCAGGAGAACTGTGATGAGTTTGAGGCCAGCCTAATTACATAATGAGTAGTCTCAAAAAAATAGTAAATTAAATTAAAAAAATAAAAACAATACTTAATAATATGGAAAATCAGGCCAGGGATATAGCTCAGCAGCACAGTGCCTACCAGACAAACACAAGATCCTGAATTTGATTCCTAGTACCTAAAAAAAAAAAAAAGGGAAAAATTTCCATGGCACAATTCTGTAATCTATTTTCTTCCCTAATTAACATATTATACGACCTCAATTATGCTTTTAAAATATATAGTTTATTATATACATAAATGCTTTATATATAAACATCTATTTTGATATAGGTATACACATTTTATAAAAATATTTATATACATGTATGTATAAATACATACACACACAGTGATGTAGGGATTGAACACAGGATCTCTGTACTGAGTTACATGTGATCTCTTCTATTTTTATTTATTTATTTGTTTATTTAGTTGGTACCAGGGATCAAACTCACCACCTCGCGCTTGCCAGGCAGGCACTTACGCCACTGAGCTAAATCTCCAGCCCTTCTATTTTTTTTTTTAAGATAGGCTCTCATTAAGTTGCTTAATTGCCCGGGTATGGATCAAACTTGTAATCATCCTGCTTCAGCCTCCCAGAGTGCTAGGATTACACCACCATGCCTAATTTGTATAATTTATATAAATATGTTTTAAAGTAAAACATACATACATTAAGTACTACAGGAAAATATCAAACGTGATGTGCTGAAATTATGTGGTACAGAAGATTTTTTACAAGCTATACAGCAGTCATTTCTTGTGGTATAGACATCTATTGTATTAATAATTACTGTTTTGCAGTGCTGGGTATCAGATGTATGGCCTTCTGATGTGTTTTAGTGCGTGATAAACCAATAATTTTATCTTTAAAAAAAACCCTTCCCTAAACTAGGCAGATATAATATTACCCATAAATGATGTCACTTCTTTTATCAGCTATGGCCAAGAAATTTTAAATAACCTGCATTCTTTGTTCCTGCCTCCTAGACTTTTTTATTAAATTACATCCATTGGCGTCATCAAATTTACTTTTCAAGGTTGGAAATTTGAATGAATTATCAAATGACAAGGTGAACTGATACTGTCACCAGGAAGTCTGCATGGGTTTGTTCCATTTTTCTGCTTCTGGTCTTGCTGATTAAAAAATGGCTTTAGACAAAAGATGATTACAGTCTGCTTTCCTTAGCCTGAGAAAGGACCGCTATTATTTCAGCTGAAAAACGAGTAAAAGCCTTCATTGAAACATTATATTTATAAACAGGGTACTATGATTGAAAGCTTTTTTCCAAATTGTTTTCCTCCTGGTGGAAAGGTGTGAAGAGACGAAGAAAGAATCAGCTCTAGAAGGGCAGGTCAGCAGCGCGTGGCAAGGCCACCATGGTGTAAGAACTGCAGGAAAACGGGAAGTTAAACAGCAAATATGAAAACTGGGGAGCCAGGTGCTTTCTGTGGAGCACCCTTATCTGACTAAAACCATAAAAATATGGTTCTGCATTTTTACTCTTTTAACTTGGTATTTCATGGCTGGTCAGGGGTTAAAAGAGTCATCAAGGGTCCTGTAGTCCAACCCCCACAGACTCCCCACTTGCTAAGAGTCAGATCTGCAGCTTAGGAAAGTTTGCATGGCCCAGGGCATGAGGTTTTGATGGCCCCAACTTATTTTCTGTTTGGAGTCCCCACTCCAAAAAGAATTTCCATTAAAGAATACACAAGGGCATCAAGTTTTCAAGGACTTATTATCTGAAAGAACTTAGTACCTGGCCCCAGGAATGCACCACTCAAAGTCTACCTTTCAGGCACAAATGCTTAATTCGCATAAGACTCCAGGAAAGCAAGCAGCAACTCTCAAGTTCTGGACTGAGATGAGCCTTGAGCTCTTTCCCAGCTGGATTCCTGAAGAACTATTGCATCTTAGACTTTATTTTCATAAGCTGCAAAAGAGTGGAGGCTCCAGGGTGTTTATATCATACAGCACACAGGACTCTGGCAAGTGGCACTACCCTTATGCACTTTTCCAGCTCTTGGGCAGGTTGCAGCTCCCCTTCCCAGGTACAGAAAATATCAAAATATCAAAATATTTAAGAGATTTGTACGGCTAAAGTTACAAAAACAGCCAACATTCCTAATTTTCATGGTTTATCTAAAATCAAACCCTCTGGCTGCATCTGAAATCATTTTTGGCAAAAAAAAAAAATCACTCACCTAACTTGAAAAACTTTACAAGACAGCAGAAGTTTTTAAAATGCTTCCAGGCCTGACCGCACTAACCGATGCTTCTGTTTCTGTCCTACTCTTTCTTCTTGGCTGTGCTGTACACTTCAGTCATCTCCTAACCAGTTACCGTCATTTTCCTTCTCAACTCAAAGGCCCATAGAGTCTTTTCAGCCAGTACAGTGCCTGCTCTCTAACCGGCTCAAAAGGTAGGCAAGATGCAGGAGGGGGTAAAACAGAGACGTACCTCCATCTCTCACACATAGGAAACAGTCTACAAGCAAAAAAACAGTCTTTTATAACTATTCAGACTTTTCCATCTAAAACACTGCACATCTAAGTTTCCTCCATCGATAGTGTATCTGATATCCCTATTCACTGGTTTTCTTGGCTGATGGTAATCAAAAGTCAGAGCCATTAAAGGTTAAAGAAAGGTTATAAGGAAAAACTTAAAATTGAGAAAAATTCCCACCAATTTTTTTTGCTGTTTTGATTTTTGTTTGTTTTCAGAGGCCAACATGTCCTCCATGTCAGTCAAGCAGTCTACTACTGCACGTACTTCCAGCCCCCACTTATTAAGTTTTTACTTCTAAAAATCAGAAAAGGATAATCAAGATGGGTTTTAGTGGCACAGCACCCTGGTTCAGCTGAAACACAAGTCTCAAGCTCTGTTTTATATTCCACATCACTGTTGCTGAATTTTGAAACCTGCATGAAAGAAATTATGCCTGCTTATTACCTTGTAATCATCATCTATAAATGATACAGTTATATGCATATAGATAGATAAATAGATAAATTAAACATGGCATAAGAATTTATCAATTCATCCTCTATCTTATCCCATTTCTTCAAAGCTGCATGGTAAAAGAACATTAAAAACATCAGTTTGTCTTGTCATTCGTACTTATTTTGGCATCTCCCAGAGGGTGACATCTCATTCGTATCTGTTCCTTTAAATGGGGTAATACCAAGACCCCATAATGCTTTGTGGTATTATCATTGTTATTTTCTTGCCAATGAAAATGACGAGATTTTGTTTTAAGAGGACAGAAACGGAACTGGTACATATTATAGCATTTGGTATAGTATGACATGAAAGACAAAATAAAAGTGTTCTGAAAAGATAAACCCACCACAGGAAAGAGCCCTAAGTTACCGGGGTAAGACACTTGCTCCTAGCCCCATCTCTGCCACAGAGTAGCCATTGGATCCTAGATAAACTTTAATTTCTGTGACCCTCAGTTTCCCTCTCATACGATGGGAGTATCAACCTCCCCTACCAATCATAAACAGCTGTAATAAGGATTCAAAAGATTAAGAGTCAGAAAACTCTTTGTCATATAAAAGCTCGTTTGTAATTTTGACTAACACAAATGACATGGTGAGGTTAGAGGGTTAACATACACCTTGAATAATATAGGACTAACTGTCTAACAATTCGTATGAGGGCATTAGTAACCCCCACTATTTGCTTTCTTTGCTTTGCCCTTTTATCTTTGAAATTCCCCAAACCTTAGTCTTGAAAACTTCACTTATTTTATGGCCTATAGATTATAGCTTAGATGCTTAGCTAGCAGTTAGCCTTTAAACAGCAAGTGAACTTTGGTCAAATCTCCAAAAAGCTTCCTCCTCTTCCTTAATTGACTATAAAAACTACAAAAAGAGAAACAAAAGAGTTTTATCTCAAAGTGACCAAACTGCCTGGACCCCACATCCTGTGTAAATTAACCAGATGTGTGAGAAGGTCTTGTAACATTCCAAAGCAATGACAGTGCTGCAAAAAGTGACCACACACATGGGTATATAAGGAAACCCAACAAAGGATCTGAGGTCACAGTGTCAACCATCTGAATTAGCTGCTGCTGACTACTGAAACTCCAAATAAATCTCACTTGTTTCTTGACCTTGGTTTCCCATTACACTATTACCATCCTGAAGCTTTCTTGAAATATCCTATTTCCACTTTCTCAGAAGAATTCATAATATATATTATCATCTTGCTCTTTCTCTGGGGTCATTTTTCCTGATGATCCACAAACAACAACTTAAATAAGTATAAAACTACACATTAATGAGAGAATTTCAAACCAGATTTGACTAGGTGAGAAATAAACTAAGCTGGTGGAAGTGGAGAAGGTAACAGAAAAGCAGGTTGGGGTCACTGCACAGAGTGTCTTGCAGGAAAGAATAACCATGAACGTGACTGTGCCCAAACCTGCCCCTGCCCCACACTCACAGTTTTGTCCTTGGTCATTTCCTTGGCTGCAGCATCCAGGCTGGCTCTGGCCTTGGCACTGATCCGTCCCGGGGCAACCACCACCATCTTGCGCTGTTTGGCTGGCAGCTGGGAAAGGACGTCAGATTTGAGGCGTCGCAGCATGACAGCTTCCTCCAGCAGCAGCTTCAGCTCCCCCAGGTTGGAGGAGCCTGAGTAGTCCCAGCCCCACTGCAGCTGAAGAGGAGCAAAACAGGCCATGAGCTGTAGGCAAGATTCCACCCATCACCACCCGGCTTCATTAAGAAGTACGAGCAACTTCAAAAGGAGAAATGTCCCAGAGTGGACAAATGAGGAAAAGGAAGAGAAAAGCCAGGCTCAAAATGAAGAAAAACCACATGTCATGACATTATACAACCTTTATAGCTGTAGCTGCAAAAAAGTCAAGGGATTTGGGGCTTGTTTTATTAAAAAAAAAAATGGCTTGTCTGATCATTCCTCTATACACAATACAGAAATACATTTCCTGCAGAACCCAGTGCATGGTGTAATAAATAATGTCAGTGATGTCTTTATTTGCTGCGATTTAGAAGGATTTGAAACTGTTGTTGCTCAGTATGGTTTCCGGCAAACAATGAAGTATGCTGTAGGAAAAGCAACAGCAGAGCTGTGCTTCCGATAGTGCCTGGGGCTGCAGGGATCTCTGAGCAGCAGCCTCTGCCACTCTGGCTGAAATGAGGTTTCTCAAGGGCTTAGGGCTGAGGCAGTTCCTCATGAAGGAGGCTTAAAGCTCTGTTCCCTGTCACACAGCTGAAGACGCTAGCGTGGCTGGGGGTGTAGCTCTGTGGCGGAGCACTTGGGGCTCTGGGTCTGACATGCAGCTCTGCCCTATGCTTCACCGACAACTTTGCTGGAAACAGGGCTGGTGAGCGAGGTCTTGCGGAGCACCAGCGAGCCAGTGGGTGTGACTGCTGCTTCGGACCACACGCTCATTCCCTCCCCTCTTCCCTACCATCTTTGCTTTCTAAGGTGAGGGTGGAGATGAGCATGCAAAGTGAAGGAGGTAAAGGGGAGGTGAGGATGCCTCAGTTTCTGGAGTCAGAGACCAGGAAGGGGCACCTGATGCTGGCAATACAAGGAGTACCCTGGGGAGTAACAGCAATGAATTCCACCTTTAGCTTCTTCCATCACTAGCCAAAGACCCAGCAGCAGGGCGAGGCACGGGTAGGGGACAACGGGAGGAGAGAAGTACCCGTTTGGCATCACAGTAGCGAAGTCCGAAGGCGTGGAACTGAGGGAAGAAGGTCGGCTTGACGGCGATGATCTGTGTGTAGAGCTCTGCAGGCCGGGACATGGCTGGCGTGCCTGACAGCAAGATCGCCCTCTTGGCCCCCTAGAACACAAGCAGCCCTGCTCTAAACAGGTGTGGAAAACCGTCTCCGTGAGAGAGAAGCTAGCGGGGCCCAGGGCCAGAAAAATTACCCCAGAATCCAGCAGGACCACCTTTTGCTCCTTGGGCACTGTCACTGCTGGCAGTTTCACGCTGATGGTTCTCGGAAACGAGGGCAGATCTAATTCCAACACTGGAGCCAGCCTCACTCAGCACTCTGTGTGACTGGCATCCTGGCATCTCTAGGCAAGGTTACTATGACAGAGAAAAGGGACTTTCATCTTTCCTTGCTGCCATCATTGCACGGAACACTAACTACCCTGAACTCTCCTTTCTGTCTCCCTCACTCCACCTCAAGGTTCTCCAGATCAAGGACTGGGCTGTGTTCCACCACAGCACTTTGTAGATGCCACAAAGTACTCAACAAATATTCACTATGTGCTGAGAAAAGCTCCACAGGAAGCCAGTTTCTGTCACAGGGAACATGGAGCGGACTCAAAGACTCCACCACTGGAACAGGAAGTAGGGGAAACGGCAACAGTGTGAACTTCCTGCAGAATGCATTTCCAACACTGAAGATGAATTTACTATAAGAGCTCTGTAAAACCAGGAGGAAGTGCCAGAGATTGCCCAGGTACAAGCCCCATTTAATTTTTTTTTTTTTTTTTTTTTTTTTTTTTTTTTGTCTTTTTGAGGCAGGGTCTCTCTATGCAGTTCAGGCTGGCCTGGAGCTCACTTTGTAGCCCAGGCTGGTCTCAAACTCGCAGCGATCCTCCTGCCTCAGCCTCCCGAGTGCTGGGATTACAGGCATGAGCCACCACGCCCGGCAAACCCCCTTTAATTTTCTCTAAGGAAAAACATGGTGTCTTTTTTCCTTCATCATCATAACTTCATCATCATAATTTCATCAAGGGTCAAGGTGAAGGATCCCTGAGGCAAGCATATGTTGCAGTTAATTAAGACGTTCAGCAGTGGAACTTGGATCCATTATTCTAAATTCAGCCCAGGCCTATAGCAGCCTGATAAATGGGTTCAGGATAGGTATAAATAGGTGGTCAATTCCAGAGACAAACTCCAAGTTCTTCACTACCCCAACACTAATCTGACCCAAAGAGATCAGATCCAAATACCTTACCTCTGAGTAGGACAGAAAGAAGATGACGCTAAGGAAGAAGACACTTCTTGGAACAAATTACGGAGGGAAATTCACTCTAGCTCTGGGAAGAGACCCTACGCTATCTACAGACAGCTCGTTAACCACTGTAACCTTGAGTCAATGACAATAATGCAAGGCAAGTGCAAGGGGTGGAAATTAGGTTTTCAAATGGATACATTGCCTCATAAAAATATAAATAAAGATGTAACAGTGAGAAGAAAGATGATTCCATGTAAATACCCAATATATACAATGCTAAAAAATGTGCTTCTGCCCTCTCAGTCACTGCCAATACCTAATTCCATTATGATGGGAGGACTAAGAATGTCCTCAGTTATAATTTTCTACAGTTCAATTACCCAGGCCTCCTAAGGTAGATTTCTTCCCTAAGTAGCAGACCCCAATACTTGCCTTTTATAGTCTGATTCTGTAATGAACTTGAGGAAATAAACCAGAACGCCAGACCCAGGGACTTCTGCAGCCTCATCACACGGGGAGGAAATCAGAACCCACCGGCTGACACTCCCTCCCCTCTGGCCTGTGAAACGCAAAAAGCCAGCGCTCACACATGCACAGAGACTGGGTCTGCTGCTCCTCACTTCTACATCATGGGAAAGATGGCCCCTGCAGTGATGTACGGAGGAGTTACAATTCAGCCACAGATCCATCAAAGGTGAACGGAGGTTAGAGATCGGTTACAGATCCATCAAAGGGGAACGGAGGACATATATTTTGATGGCTTTAGCAAGACTCCATCTCAAAAAACAACAACAATAACAAAAATGCTTTCAGCGTGAAGGCTTGACCTCAATCCCCAACACTGCCAAATAGAAAAAGGAAAAAATGTGAGCTTTTTCGTCAATGTCTCATCTCAACCCTCCTTAGAGACATGAAAATAATCAGAGTAACAGCTTCTTATCAAGAAAAGATGGTGGGATGCTGGAGGTCTTTTGCCTTTCAAAGTTTAATTTTGCTCTTATACTGATTTGACAGCAACAAAAGCCAATGTACACAAACCAAATAAACTGGGCAAAAACCTCAACCACACTCTGACAATCAAGAGTGATGCAAATCCTCAGAGCTGGTATCATGGCGGGCAGAGGCCCATGACTGCAAGAACGCTCTGCCCACCGGGACTGGCAGTGTGAAAACTGACTCAGCAGTTAGGATAAGCATGCGAGGTACACATCAAAGGCTGATGTTCACTTAGAGAACTGTTTATAACTGTGAAAAGGGAAAATGACCCAGGGCCTGACACTGAAGGCTAAATAACAGGATGTGTTTACACAGCAGAACGCTCCACAGTCATTAAAAACGATGCTCCTGGCCAGCTGTAATGACACACATCTGTAATTCCAGGACTCCGGAGACTAAGTCAGGAGGACTGAGAGTTTGGGGTCAGCCTAAGATACACAGCAAGACCCTATTTCAAAAATACAAAGCAACAAAAATCCTAGGTAAATAATACAGTAAGGGAAGAAAGATGTCACATTTGACCTTTCCCAGGGGATAATGACAGTAGTCTCTCAGCCGACTCTCTTTACTAACTGCTGTCACCAATTACAAACCCACATTTGCTAGACATTACCTGACCCTGCTCTCTTGGACTGTATGATTAAATCCAATTCCCTCATGAAGCACATTTGCTAAAAATATCTTGTGATATTAATTATCAAAATACAGTTCTAAGAAACATGTACATTAGGGAACAATCAAGTGGTGTTAAATCGGTCTCTGTGTGGCTTTTCAAGTATGTATTTTACTTTCTCTCAACTATCTTCCTAATACAAAAGCATTGAAATCTATTTACTTATTGTTTTAGTTACTTTTCTCTTATTGCTGAGACAAAATACCTGACACTCAACGTTAGAGGGGGAAACATTCATTTAGCTCACAGTTTGTAGAGATTTCAGCCTATAATCAGCAGTTCCAGGCAGAGTGGCATGGCAGACAGGCCTGAGAAATAGTTCACGACAGGCACAAGGTGACCAAGCAAAAAGGGAGCCTCAACAGCATTCTTCCGCCTTTTTATCTCACTCGGGCTACTGGAATTAGGGGGAGACATCTAGACATAAGCCACTCCATACGGGTAAGGAGTGGTTTGTCCTCACAAGAGATGTCTGGCAAGATCTGGGGACAATTTTGATTGTCAACACTGACAGTACTCCTGGCCTCCAAAGGTAGAGGCCTAGGATGCTGCTAAATACTCGACATGTACAGGGAAGCCCCGGGACAAAGAACCAGCCGTTCAGTAGTGCCACGGTTGAGCGAGTCCAGTCTACGAAACTATACAGCAGAGAGAGGTGACAGAAGAGCACCGACTGTCCCACCCTACTCCTGCCATTGCCCCACATTATAGGAAATTACAGAACATTACAGAGAGTAGGACTTCGACAGGCCATATTCACGCGGTCTGTTTTAAAACACTGATACATCCAAGCGCTACAGCAATGCAAAGTGAAGACAGCAGCTTACGGGTTTGTTTTCAACGTGTCACTCTGAAATGTACGCAAGGCATTAAAGATGTCTACGCTGCTTGCAAAGGCCTCACTCGGAGGCACCTGCTGCAGAACCCACTGAGCGCTTCCATGAGCCCCACCTGGCAGCTGCTACCTCACAAGGCCCTGCTAAGAAGCATTCATATTATGCGTTTAATGATACAATCTATCTATTGTGCAGTGTCCTTTGTCTAAATGACCACTGGTACAGATTTAATTTCAGTTATAGCCATAATATTGGAACCATAGTCCTAAGGCCTATTAACATTTTTCAAAGAAAAAAAACATATTAAAGCCCCTCAAAGACAAGACAAGTTACTTCTAGAAAGCATTCATTGTGTGTGTCCATCAAGGGCTATCATCATATAAATATTTATAGGTAGCATCAGAGAGCCACGCTTTTTAAGGGAAAGACTCCTCTTTCATGCTGGAGCACACAACAAATCCTTGCCTTGGAACATTTACCATATTACCAGTTATTCCAAAAAATATTAAAACTTGAAATAAGTAAACAGTTCCTTTACATGTTTTGTGGAGAGGTAAAACAATTTGGTTTTCAAATTCTAAGCTTCATCAACACACAGCAAATCTGTTCTCTTTAATTTAGTCACAAATAAAAGTTGCTTTTTTTTTCATTGTTTTTGAGATGATCTTACTTACTTAGGCCAGGGTGGTCTAGAACTTGTGATCCTCCCGTCTCAGCCTCCCAAGTTTTGGGATGAAAACTTCCTGTAAGCACTAAAAGCTGCAGTTTCAAAACGCAGGTGTGACTCAAGGGCTGCCTTTATTAGACAGGGATAAACTCCAACTTGTGTTTACTTGGTCTACACCAACCGAAGTGGGTTCCTTCAAAGTCAGATCTCTGAGAGGCTGCTAACTTGTCCTGACAAAAAACACTACTTCATACCCCTCCCCTAATTTTGGGAAGAAACTCACTCCAAAAAGATGGAAGGAAATTTGGGGCCTGATTTCCTGTAAAAATGGGGGAACACAACACAGAACACACAGGCCAAAGTGCAAGCGGAACAGGAAGCTTCACACTGCAAGTCAGACATGCGCACACATGCGCATGAAGACCTAGACCTGCCCCACACACCCACCAGGCCACTCTGAACAGAGCTTGCATTTCCCGAAGTGCTCCAAGCAATCAGAGGCCAGGGGAGAGTGCAGAGAAAGGAATGCAGACGGCACACTCTCCTCGGGGCTGGCTTCCAAGGTTGCCCAGCTCCACCAGGGTTACTTCTCACACCCACTGGCCCTGGCCTGGTTCAAGGATGGGTATCTCATCACTTTTGGTTCCCAGCACCTTGTCATCTGCGGATGACTCAGTTTCTTGGGAGCTGTCTGGTGGACGAGCTGCTGTAGATTCTCCTCCGTTTAGGCAGGAAGCCAAAGGAGGATCTCGGAGCATAGCCGAGCATCACCTGGGCCTGTGAGCTTTAATGTGTCTCCAGCTGCACTACTGGGCCCTCTGCCTGACGTCCGAAAGGTAAATGGAGCCGGCACCCGAGCCCAAGGAGATGCCCTGGGCTGACAATGAGTCCGGCCCACGGCACACAGCCAGGGTGGGCGCCTGTTCTCCTGGGTCCCGCCATTACAGTGGATCTCAAGGCGCAGGCAGCAAGGGCCCCAGGGCACCTTCACCAGTACTCACCTTTAGGATGGGCATAGCTGCTCGGCAGCGGGCGGTCTTGCTGTTTTTGAGGAAGTGAGATTCATCCTGAAAGAAACAGCCACACAGTGAACAAGGCCCAACCCTGAGGGGCCACAGGAAGCTTGGCCTGGCCTGGCATCTGCCCTGTGGCTGCACCCCTAAGCGTGCTCTCATTCAGAGCAGCGGGCCCAGGGAAGGAGCCAGGCCTCTAGGACAGCCTCTTTCCTGAACTCTGGGCAAGTCATTCCACGCTTCCAAAGAGTTTTCTGCTCGGACAGCTGGGTCAGTGAAACACCCTCTGCCCCACTCTGCTCCCTCAGAGGCCGCCCGTGGGGAACAAACCACCGAAAGGCAGTTTGTGCTTCGTAAGCACCATCCTGCATCTGTATGGCAGGAGAGACAAGTGTGCCTCAGCTCAGCCATGTGTCCTGCACTGCCACGAATCTCTGGGGTCCAAAACCTGCCCTCAGGGTCATTGTGCAGTAGGGAAGTCAGACCCATTGACATGGTCAGACAACCTAACACTGGCCGGATACCCTACTGCCACTGCGGCGGGATAAATAAAACTCTCCAGGAACCGAAGGCAGCACAAGCCCTGTCCTCCAGAGACTGTTCTATTCAGAATGTGGACTGATGATTATCAGCTCTGCATTCTATGGATAAACAGTCTGACATATATTGTAAAGCCTAATTAGTAAGTAAACATTCACAGGATCTAGGGGGAAATTTTTGTATTAACACACATTTCAATTCCAATTCCTTGCTCTGTGACTCTGAGTTGCTCACTGACCTCCCAATGGTGCCACTATCTCCATCTGTCAAATGGGTGCAATGACACCTTCTAACCCATTGGGTTGCTCCAAGTCTGAAATGTGCTTACGCACAAGCAGCCCTGAGCCCTGTCCTGCCTCTTCAGAAGCATCCGACATTACCAGCCACGTAGGAGACATCCTGGCTTTGTGCCTGAAAAGAATCTACAAGAACCTCATTCCATTTCAGCTATGATGAGCAAGGACCTGGGCAGAATGATAGAGAGAGTATTCCATGTCAAGCCCGGGTGTTACACCCATACTACTACTTCATGACACATCCGCACGACAGTCAGGGTTAGGGACTTTCAG
The DNA here is from genome assembly GCF_034190915.1 of Cavia porcellus. Lineage (NCBI taxonomy): Eukaryota > Metazoa > Chordata > Mammalia > Rodentia > Caviidae > Cavia > Cavia porcellus. The sequence continues at coordinate 53,585,122 of NW_026947509.1, read as the reverse complement.
AGAAACTGCAGAAAGTCCCAGGATATGACCAGTGGGTAACAGCGCAGCACGACTGGCATGCATTATGACACCGGCCTGAACCTGAAGCCTCTCCTGTGAGTGGTGTGACACCTCAGGGCTGCCACTGTGTTCCTATCTGTGTTTCTCTGACATCAGCAGAGGACAGCGTTTTGACTTTACCAAAGAACAAACCAACCCTAGTGGTAAGGAGTTGCCAACACAGCCGGCAGAGACAGGAAAACACAGATTATGAAGCCAGCCACAAGCAGCTTTCATCAGTGATTTCTGGCTGGCTTTGTGTCCGTAGGCAAACAATGGACCTGCTCCCACTGTCAGCTCCATCAGCTGTAAAGTGGGTTAACTCACAAGAACAAAAAGATAACATGGCTTGGAGGGGAGCAGGGAAGACCAGTGGTTATACATCAAGTTCCTAGAGCGGATGACACACAAGACATGAAGACGTACGTTGCTCTCCCCTGCTGGAGCCATCACATCCACCCTGGGGTATTCTTCTCATGTTTTCATTCCACTTGGATGCTGGCACACTTGAAATTTTTCAAAGCCACACTTCAATTTGTGCCAAACCAGAAATGACTTCCCCAAAAGCTTGCGACCCAGACAGCTTCGAGAAAATCTAAACACTTCCATTCGCATACGCTGAGAACACAGCAGGGTTCTCACGTCCACAACATGATAAGGTATCCCCTGAGGTCAGCGACTGAAACGTCTCTCCTTTCCTGAGCTCTTGTAACATCTTACTGGGGAGCTTTGTCAACACACCCCGTACAGGCAGAGGTGGCTGGGCACCACATCTGCCCAGACTTTCCTTAGAAAGGAAGCCAGCGGTTAAAAGATGTGCTGTTGGATCTGGGACCTGGGCTCCAGGAAAGCCTCCTTTAATGATCAGCTCAAGTAAAAGGCTTATTTTTTTTAGGGATTTGGGTATCTTCAAATTGATTGGCAGGAAAATTATTAATTGCTGAACTGTGCATCTGAGCCCCTCTGACAAGCTGGCACTGTGTAGACACACACCCTTGCTGTGTGGGCTGCAGGCCCCGGAGCCCGAGGTGGTCTCAGATCCGTGTGCCGGCCTCCAGCTGTGGCCTCAGGCTGCAGGAGAGATGGGCCAGAAAGGCCAGTGCAGACTCACTCTGTCACAGCCTTAAAAAGCTCCCTGGAAGATGCTGATACGAAGCCAGGGTGAGGAACACGATATGGGAGGAGTGAAATGCCAATTCCCCATAACACGAAGACGGCGATTTCAATTCCCTGTGAAGCCAGGAGAGGCTCGGTGAGACCACAGAGCTTCAGTTCCCACAGAGGTAAAATACTCGTGCAGTTTGCCAATCACTTACAATGATGACGACTTTGACAGAGGTTTTCAGCTGCCTTTCCAGCTTGCTTAAAAGGTCAAAACTGACTATGTTGACCAAGCCGGCGGTCAGGCTGCCCTTCCCGTTGACCACCACGTTGACATTTTCTGGCCTCAGAGATGGCAGCCACCGGAGGAAGGCCTGTGGGGGACAAGAGACAACAAAACACACTGATGCCTGGCCAGCTGTGACTGCAGCCAACAAAACTACAGCGCTCTCAGTGTAGACGAACTCAGCTTCTCCCCTGCCACATCCCTCTGTCTACCCAAAGCCTTGTCACCTCCATATCTCCCTCCCTCCCTGTCCCTTCTCTCCACTTATCAGACACTCCCCTCCTTTTGTTAGCAATCTCTTCATGGTGTCACTGAATTTCATCTCTGAGATCTCTGACTAGACAAGCTGCTCTTGAGGAAGAAGTTTATAAAGAGCGAGATGGAATGAAGGGGTAAATGGTGTTTACTGGTGATAATGACAATACTTAAGTAGATGTTCTACAAAGGCACTCTCTCCAGTAACTACTGAAGCCTGGTCCCTGGAGCCGGGGAAGACACCTCTGCCTCCACAGCACCCTTCTGCCTGGCCTGGGTTGCACTCTCTGCCCCTGGGAGTGCTGGCCTTCTCTCAGGCCCACTAGCAACCACCTGACCTTTCCCTGGAATTTCTTCGGTGCTGAGGGAACCTCTGGCACACTAGGTATGTACCCAGTGGCTGCTTTCCATGGGGACTGGCAGATGTCAGATCCCAGGACAGGAAAAGAATGGGGTATCTTTTCCATGCATATTCTTGTAAGTTTTTTCACCTTCTCTCTGGCTAGAGTGGCACAGCTGGGCAGCGGACTGACCAGCAGCACGCAGAGCTGCCTCCTCTTCATCATGGCTCACAGAGGTCTTAGGAAGAAGCCAAGCTGTGAGGAAGGAGGAGGCTGACATCAGTAGCATAAAGCCAGGGAGAGGGCCAGGTCCTGCTTCTGCGCTGAGTTTGCACGTGGGATTTGATACCTCAAAGTTCAGGTCACCCTGCTCTCTACAGAGAAACACTGAGCCCAGAAGCCAGGAGGACATCCAGAGTCCCACCCTGGTCCCCAATGGCAGAAGGCGTGGCATTTAACCACGCATTTGATATTTAACCTGCGCATCTGTGAAGGGACCCGCTGCTGTTACGGATTAAGGAAGATAAAGGAGCTAAAAATATTTTGGAAACCAAGCACGGTAGATATAGGGCACGGGGTGATGCACTGACACTGCCCCAGGCTGGCGACTCCTGGGCTTTCTCCCTCTGAGTCAGAAAACTCCCAGCTGCCCTCAGGGCACCAACCCATCTCTCTTCCCGTCATTACCTGACAGAATCTTTAAGATCCCAGGCCCTGTCTCCAAACCATTATCTTTCCCTGAGAAAAACCTTCTTTCTCCAGTCCCATCCCAAAGAGAACCAACCTGCTCCCAGGTGAAGCGCACAGAAGACGGTGTCACCACCAGGAGGGGCCACTCCTTCCGGTAGAAGGCAGCTATGCAGATGGCTTGGATGGTCTTCCCCAGACCCATGTCGTCGGCAAGCAGCAGGCGGCCTCTTTTTGCTATGGCAAAACTGCAAGCAGACAGGCCAGGTGAACAGTACAGTCTACACTCCAGAGTCCTGTTTAAGCTGAGATGCAAGGCTGGGGGCAGGTGCTACAAGGCCTGCCCTCCAAACCGAAGGGGCACAAGCCAGGCAGGGGGCAGAATAAAAGGAAAAGAGAGAGCAAAGGACAAAACAGGGAAAACTCAGAACGGTTGTCAAGTGGAAGGAAGAAGATCTAGAAGATCACCAGGCCACGTGGACTAAGGGCGAAAGCTCGAGGGAGAGGGGTGAGCCTGCACCCAGCACAGGCAGCCCTGGGGCTGTGAACCAGAGGTGTGAAGAGCTGTCTGTGACCCTGGCTGTGACTGTCTTGAGCAATCTGCCCAGGAAAAACAGAAAGAACAAGAATAAAATGGAGTTAAGAATAAGGCTTTCCAAGATCAGAGCACATTCCATATGCAGAAAGGCAAAGCATGGAGGGACAAGAAACGCGGGGTACACCAGAGGGCGGCACACAGAGGAGAGGACAGGAACGGGGTGTACGTGTGGGAGGGGCACAACCTTAGCACAGGCTTTCATTACAAAGCCAGAAGTCCTGAAACGCACAAGCCGGGCTAGTGCTCTTCGGGGAGAATGGATTCTCCTGCTCTGGAGCCAGCAGGGCCTGAGCCAGGATCCCAATTCTGTGCCTCAGTCCCCACAGCAGTGAGACAGGAACAGCGACAGAATCTGCCGCAGGGGTGTAGGGAGGACTAAGATAACACACAAAGCACTTAAGACTTAGGGAGGCTTGCACCTTCCTTTGCTAAGGAAATGTTTCTATTATAACTTACTATTCCACAGAAAGAAAAATAAGCATGACAAACAGTAAAATGACTTTCTTGAGTCACGGCTAAATCAGTGAAAAGCTAAGAGGACCCTGAGCACCAGAGGCCTGGTCCCTCACTCCAGTCTTCTTGCATCTAAATCCTAAAAAACTGATTATACGCTTGGAAACAAGTGGAATAGTAGCCTGTTTTCTTTCCTTATACAACACAAACAGAATGCAATCTCTTTTAATCACTGCCATGGCCTGCAAGACTTCTAGGCTGCACCTGGGCTTTCCGATTGTGGGAGAACAAAGTTTCTTAAGACGGGAAACAGAGCAGCAGGTCTCTGGGAACTGAAGCCAACACATCCAAGGCCCAGCAGCAGGGGACAACGGGCATTATGTCATGATACTTCCGTCCTCCCAGCAGCCACGGCAGCCACCCAGGTGAGAGGGAGCATCCGTGTCCACGGCTCTGGCCTTGGTCAGCATGTCCCTCCATGGGGGACGAAGAACCCCTGTGGCTGCGACCTCCTCTCTTCAGCAGGCCCGGCTCCTCTGGCACCCCTGCCTCTAGGAAATCTTCTGGACCAGTTCTGGGATCAGCCCACAGCATAGACAAATGCAGGGAGGGTGAGTGTGAAAATTCTCAGTTCTTACCTCACTTTCTGATGTGCCAATTTGGAGGCCAGCGAGGACAGGCAGCACCCAAGTGGTGAAACCCACGGAGGATGCCACGCCCTTCTAATGTTTTTGTCTCAGCCTCCTCAGCTCTGCTGTCTGCAGCTTCCAGATGGTTGGTCCATCTGGCCATTCCACAGCAGAATGGATCCCTTGTATTGCACATTCTTTCCCTTTTCCCTGCCTTGAAGGAGCCCAACTAAGGAACACAGCGCCACGTCCTCCACCCCAGCCCCGCTCCCCAACAAAGACAAGGAAAAGGCCTGAATAACAGAGAAACACAGCTGAATACATCTACGGTTTAGTATGATAGGTTAAAAAAAAAAAAAAAAGCTGGACATGGTGGCTCACTCCTGTAATCCCAGCACTTGGGAGGCTGAGGCAGGAAGATCATTGCAAGTTCAAGACCAGCCTGGGCTACAAAGTGAGCTCAAGGTCAGCCTGAACTACATAGCAAGACCTTGTCTCAAAACGACCCCTCACCCCTGCAAAATGCTACATGCCATTACCAGAAACCACAGATTAAAGTCTCGATTCAATTTTTGGTGGGGAGAGGAGGTGTTTGAGAGAGGGTCTCCCCATATAGTTCAGACTAAATTAAACTCACTATGAAGCCCAGGCTGGCTTTGAACTTAAAGCAATCCTCCTGCCTTGGTCTCCCATGTACAGGGACTCTAGGCATGTGCCACCTTACCCAGCTCAATTCCATTTCTACAGCCAAGTGACCCTAGGTCAGTAATTCTGCCACTGGACACATTCTTCTGTTGAAGGGGATCATTTAGACATTTTTTTAAAAGCTAATTATGTTTAAGAGATTCTGTCCTATAAATTCAGGTCTGTTTAACTTACATTTAAGGAAAAAAACATAGAATTGACAATCTTCTTTGCCTCTGCATCAAACTTCTACCTTTTCAGAAGTTGAAAGCTAGAATCTGGATTTAATTAGAAAGTTTTAAAGAAAGCCCACATTAAGCAGCTTCAAAGCCATAAAGAGAAAAATGATGACATTCTAGGCCACATTGTGGTTCTGCTGCTAAAGCTGTAGTCACATATACATCTGCCTGGGGTACCATGCACATAATGGGACAGAAAACGGCCCCCTAGCCAGTGTACTTCAGTTTCTTAGTGGCCCAGGTAATATTCCTGTCCCAGTTCCGGCTGCTCCTGTCTCTTAGAAACGGCTGGTCACTGTGATGCATAGTTGGTCACACTGATACACATTGTATAAACCAGTCCCCAAATGACAAGCCACACTGCCTCTGTGCTTCCTGCTTGCTTATCCACCAGAAATCAGGCCCTGATACTCTGGGAATAATCCCAATCAGCACCGGTTCACATAAATAAATCTGCCTCCAAACCCTGAACGTTGCTCCCATGTTTCTGCAATAAGACCGCTCACCATAATGGGGTGAACTGGAAAAACCAGCACTCACCACACAGGCATCCCGATAATGGGCCAAAACAGAGCTGCCCAGAGCAGCCAGGGGAAGCCTCTCGGGCACAGCAGGCAACCTGCCTCAACTACAGTAAAGCCAGAGGAAAAAGAGCAGAGGGATAAACCACCTGGAGCCGGGCAAAAGTGAAGCCCAAAGAACATCTTAGAAGAAGCACTGAAATGGCAAAGCAAGATGAAATTCTGCAAAAATGTGTTATCTAAAAGATAGAAGATGGAATACGTGAGCTGGGGATTTAAGCACCTGCCTGGCTAGCGTGAGGTCTTGAGTTTGAGCCCTGATACCAAAAAACAAAAAAATAGTAAGAAGGAACGTGTTATGGTCCAGATGTGAAATGTCCTCCCCAAGTCTCACTTGCAAAGGTGTGGCCAGAGTCAGTCACTGGGAGCACGACCTGGAAGGCAATGTTCTTGGCCCCAGCGCCTGCTCTACTTCCTGACAGCCAGGTGGTGATCAGTTTCGTCCACCCTGACCTTCCACTATGCATTTCTGCCTTGGAGCCAGCCGATCATGGACTGAATCCGTGGAAATCATGAGCCCAAACCTATTCCCCTTTAAATTAGGGCAATCAGGTACTTTGTCCAAGTGATGGGAAAGGAAGAAAGGGTGGCAGATAGGACTGGAAACATGAGAATGTAAGGCTGTGGTAAGCGGCACACAGAGGTCAGGGTGAGAGTAGAGGCCAAGCTTTCACCAGAGCTCCACGATCAGGCTCCGAGCAGATGGGCTCTGGTGGTTATCAGCGCCACTGATAACAGAGGTTCTTCCCCTGGCATAGGTTCTGCCTCCAGCCACACTGCTTGTGGACAGCTCTAAGCCACATAACTTTCCCACGGACCACTGAGGACTCCTCTTTAACTTCCACATTTTCAGTTCAAATCTGTTTTTTTTTTTTTTGGTGCGCGTGTGTGTGTGTGTGGTTCTGGGCCTTTTAAAACTGTTTTTAGGGAGGCTCTTGCTAAATTGCCAATGACTGGGCTTGACATGTGCAATCCTCCTGCCCCAGCCTCCCTAAGTGCCCTGATTATAAGCATGCACTACCATGCTGTTCAAACCTATCATCTGGCTTCCCTCAAGAAGCCTGAAAACAAAAGACAAGTCAGGGCATCAGTTTTATCTTCCGTCTCTCTACACCAGTGATGGTGAATCTATGGCATGTGTTGTTTTTCTTTTAAGACAAAAGGTGTTTACGTGTGAGTTTTTCCTGCAATAAAACCTCAGTATTCCGGTTTAATTGTAGTGCTGGCCCTTGGTGATAAAAAAGTGCGTTCGGGATGCACTCTTGGCACTCATCTCTAAAAGGTTCACCATCACTGCCATACAGTCTATCTTGACTTTCTTGAGAAGGGTCGTTCTCAGTTCAGGTGGAGTAAGCTCTAACCTCTGGCTCCAGAGATAGGTCTATCTCTGAATCTAAGTAAGGCTTCAAGCCTCCAGCCCACCCAACTGCCCCCAGGATCATCAGATGAAGCCTCAGCAGTGTCAGATCCATCGGGAAGAAGTCCGGCTGGGTTGCTAAGCTAGCTGCCCGAGGGAGGTGGATCTGGCTGAGAACAGTACAATTAAGACAGCAGAGGTGAGACGGGGACAGGACACCCTGGCATGATCCTCAGAGATGCTGCATTTTCTGCCACACACAATGAGACATCTCCTTCCTTCAGCTAGTTAGAATTGGGTTTCTGCACATCTGTGATCCAGAGGCTTCGTAAACTCACGGAATTTGAAATCCGTGGCTACAGGAAAGTCTTGGTAATAGCTTCTAGTCATCCATGCAAGAAGGACGTTTATAAAAGAGGAAGCATTTGAAGCCAGCCTGGGATGAGTGATGAAATTTGAGCAAGAGGAAGATCAGGAACCTACTTGACTCCCACCCTCTGAAAGGGCATCAGGTTAGACACAAGCTTGTCGTCCACTCCAGAAAGGTCTGCCTCGGGAACATCTGCCTGAAGGCACAGGGAGGTCTTCTCCAGCTGAGATGCAAACGCCAGGGTGAGCGTCTTGGGCAGAGGTTCCAACTGAACCTGCGGGAGGGCGCGTGCTTGTGCAACTGGAAAGAAGAGAGGCGTGTGAGCCAGTGTTCATGTGAGGAGAGGTGTGGGGAAGGGAAAGAGCTCCTGTTACATGATTCAGTAAGTGGACTTCTGCCACCTGCCATCCTCCCATAACGGCCACTGGGAGGGCACACTGGGGTCCCGGCTGAATCCAAACTGAGTAATGAAACCAGTCCTCTGGAGGGCTAGTTTTCTCTTTTTTCTGTATCAGGAATCGAACTCAGGACCTCACACTTGCCAGGCAGGTACTGTGCCACTGAGCTATATCCCCAGGCCCTAGTTTTCTCCTTCTGATCCTTATATTCTGTAATTAAGAGACCACTCAGTAAGACACAATTTCAGGTTCTACACACAAATGCTGGGAAGAATTAACAAGTGTTTCTGTGACTGATTTTTATAACGTAGTTTTGTTTGTTTGTTGAGACTGGCCTTGAACTATGTAGCCCAGGCTGGCTTCAAACTCACAGCAATCTGAGGAAGCAGTGAACGCTGAATCATGTACTCAGAAACGCTGCTCTGTACAGAGATGCCAGGAGTGTACTCAAGAAAGCCTGGAAGAGTGGGTGTGTTGGCACACTCTTGTACTCCCAGCACTCGGGAGACTGAGGAAGGAGGATCACTGGGAGACCAAGGCCAGCCTGGGCTGCACAGTGACTTCAAGGCCAGCCTGGGCTGCAGAGACCTTGTCTCAGAAAAACAAAAATAAATACATACAGTTCATCCAGCTGAGGGCAGAGCACAGAAGAAAAGCATTTGCCTATCTTTTTTTCAAACAGGGTCTCTCTATGTAGTTCCGGCTGTCCCTGAGCTCACTATGTAGCCCAGGCTGGTGATCTTTTTACCTCGGCTGCCCGACTGCTGGGACTTCACCACCACACTTGGCTGCCTACCTTTTGTCAGGCTCTGGATTGGATCCCCAGTAATTAAAAAAAAAGAAAACGTTGAGTAATAACTCTAAGCTTAGAGTCAGTACTGTAACTTGGAGTGAGCATTACTTGGATTTTTCAATTTAGAGCCTTTTACTTTTCTTTTAAGTCTACAAGTCCTAAACTCCCACATATGGGATGGAGAAACCCCTTCATCTAGTCAGGGCCATTAATCTAGGTGGAAAAAAGAAATTACTTCGGATTTACCTGGAAATGAAAGCCAATTAACTGCACTGAGTTCGCTTTTTGAAGTAATTTAGCCTCGCCCAATCTTAAAACTAGAAGAAAACAAAAATCCATGCCTTCATAATATAAACACAAAATGAATAAACTGGAGACAGAAAAGGATGCAAAGATGGCAGAGATCCCTGGAGAATAATGGTAAACTACCGGTCACCCCGTGCTGTCCAGCAGGTGGTGGCTTCCAGGTGTCCCCTTTATCATTATGCTTTGAAAAAAATCAAGTAGGGGCTGGGGATTTAGCTCAGCGGCATAAGCGCCTGCCTTGCAAGCAGGCAGTCATGAGTTCGATCCCTGGTACCGGTAAAAAAAAAAAAAAAGAAAAAGAAAAAAATCAAGTGGGGAGAGCGACATCACTTACAGACCTCCAGTAGCTTTTTTCCTTTTATCCTCCCAAGGACTCCTCGGAAGTCACAGTAATCTACCTGGGGGCTACCTGTCCTCGGGTACCCAGTAAATGAAGCCATAAGGAGAAAGAAGGTGTATTTCATTCTAACCAGTATTACTTGAAATTCTAAGACTGTTCATTTTCTTCCCCAGTCACGAGTGATCAAATGTTCTAACACCCTCACACAAGGTATCCCAAACATCATCTACCACACCCACCTGTTAGGTATCCTGCAAATACTAATGCCAGTGTGGAGTGTGAGCCAACTACTGCTGTGAGCATGTGCTCTGTGCATTCAATACATTTAACCCACTTCTATCCTTCATTAAATATAAGTGCCTCTTACTTCCAGAAACGGTTTCCATGAACAATTAGCATGATAGCAAACCAGGTAAGTTTGACAGCTTTAATATAAAAATCAGCTGCTCATACCGAAATACAAATACATATCTCCAAATTAAATCTGACCATGCTGATTTCTACACACTTTGAGAGACTGAGCACTTTGTGTATTTCCAAAAACCATTTTCATTTTAATCCTAGAAATCTTCAGAACTCAAATACCTGATGAAAATTCAGGGATGGTGATCCAGTAGGTACAAAATGCTGTCTTTTCCAAAAGCACTATGCTCTTTCAGCCATTTAAAAAGGAAAAAAATCCAACATCCACTCTGTCTCCTACCAACTGCTGTCTCCAAAAGCCCATGCTGCTAGTTCAGCCAACTGGGTGTGTTTTGGAGAACACTACAATTCCTTGTCAACGCCTATCTCGCCTGTCCTTTCTCTGGTACAGAGAGATAACGGGCATGTACTGTCTGGCTTCATGAGCCATCTAGAAGTCATTTCTATGAAAAGCTCTTTGCCAGAATGCTAGTAGCCACACAGCTGAGAGATGCTAATGTTTTCAAATAGCAGCTGACAAGACAAGATCGTTGACAACCCTTCTGGACTGTGACAGCCAGGGGAAAACAAAAGGCCTCATGCCAATTTCACTGTGGGCAGAAGGACTCCAGTCACTTAGAAAGCAGAGAGGAAAAAAGCTCTTAGGTCTGCTTTACTAGACAAATAGCTCTCACCATGTCACCAATGAGCATTCGTCCACTCAGGTCTTATTGCCATTTCTTAATTAGCTTCGCATGCACACACTCAGTGGCTTGGGGTCAGTAAACTAATTTCACACATGAGGAAGGAGACTTCATGCTGAGAGAAGTGCAGACCCCCCAGGTCTGCAGTGCTAACGGTGGAATCAGAGCCAAATTGGAAAGTGCGCTGTGGTCTGCAGTGCCTCACCACCCCAGCTTCCTGGTTTATGAAACTGGCTTCAAAAGTGTCATAATGGGTCAGTTATAAATGCAAATGGCCATTTTAGTCTTATTTCTATCACTGACTTTACTGGGGGCCTGCAAAGGTCCCAGACAAAAAAGCAAATGTGTTCTTTCTCAGGGCCCAAGGCTTTATCCATATGCAAAATAAGGAGGAGCATTCTTATTTCCCCTGGGACATCAGATGAAAAAAAAACATGTAACAGTCCTAAATCCAGAACTCCTAACTCAGGGTTCATGAAAATATCTACGTGAAATGCAAACTTCTATGAGTTCACGACGTAAGCTTGTTTTGTTCTGTCTTTTTGAGGCAGGGTCTCACTCACTGTGCAGTTCAGGCTGGCCTGGGGCTCATTTTGTAGCCCAGGCTGGTCTTGAACATGTAGCAATCCTCCTGCCTCAGCCTTCTGAGTGCTGGGATTACACAAGTGCACCCAGCCTTGCTATGTAAGTTTTTAAGGGTGTCCATAGCTATTTTTAAAAGCCTATGGTGCACAAAGAATAAAAAACTGCTACATACAATGCTATATGAGTGATGGCTTTTTGCCATTATATTTGTCTGCTAATGGTGCACATATCCTACTTTTTGTTATTCCACAAAAATCAAAGCTCTCATAGCTAACATATTTATATGCTTTTTCTTGGTCAAAAGACAAAGAGATGCGAGGAAAGAACTAACAGCTATTTCTAATAAAAATTCAGGTTTAGTCCAATAGTTCTCTGAATCACAAGTTCAAATAGCAGCAGCCAGAGAGCCTCAGCCTAAGGCAAACACCACCTATCCTTTCTGTATCAGATAGCATTTACCGATAGGAAATGGCATCACTTCCTATTTACACTTCAGCTTGTCATTTACACCGTCTTTCCTCAAGGTACTAAAAGCTTTTCTTATACACTTAATTTCTGTCAGTAAGGCAGGTAGGGATTAGAGATCCCCTTCTTTATTGAAGGAACAAATGGGACCCAGAAGATTGAATTATCTGTGTGATACCACACAGTAAGTCACATAAGCAGAAGAGACGGGAAGAAACCCAGCTTCGCCCTTTCCTTAAAGCCGAGCCTGACATGTAACCTCTGTCTCCCTATGTCCAAGCCTCTGCAGTTACTGCGGCAGAGGGAGGAGGAAACTTTTCAAAGACATTAAATTCAAGGCAGACTCTTAAAGCTTAACAATAGCATGACTGAAATAAAAAAAGTAAGGTGGGTTTCTCACCTAGTTTATTGTGCTCTTCCAAGAGAAAGCTCCACTTCCTGGTCGTGACATCTGTAATGAGAAGAAAGAAATCAGCAGACAGGACACGCCACCCTCCTACTACGTCACCACATTCATTTACCCCTGGAAACCTACATCAGTCTCCAGCAATCTGACCGGCCATGAGCTTGTACTGGGGATACAGAAATGAAGGCCACACCAGCCCTCAAGATGGGCAGGGACGTGACAAGCTGGAGTTGGAAGGTGTTGGTAAAAGGTGCTACAGAGATGTGTGACCAGGAGTGGCCCAGGTCAGAAACATCCCAGACAAAGCTCACACTTCCTTCACTCCAGGCACCCAGCTCTCATTTGCCCTCACTACGGTGAGATGGGTGCTGTGCTCAGCTCCACTTCACACAGGAACCGAGCAGCAGAGAACAGGGTGTGGAGCCATCATGGGGTGAAACTGCCTACATTCAAATTCTAGCTCTGCCTCTTATTAGCTGTGCAACCTTGGGCAACTTATATAAGGTCTCTGGGCCTCAGATCTTCCATTTGAAAAATGAGAGCAGTATAGGATTATCCTGAAGATTACATGAAATTTAAATGTGAAATGTTGATAAAAGTAAGCGTGGAAAACAATGAACACTTAAAATAAGATGGTTATGAATTAATATATTGTTATTATTATGCCATTTGCTACTTAGCACAGTGTAGCACAAAATATAGGCAATATTAACTACGAAGGTACAGTACCTTACTACCCACCATGGGCTAATTACTTAAAGGAATTTCTCTACCAATCCACCCTTTGAGACAATAAGAAAACTTGCACTTGACAAATGCTCTGGACTGCAAAAGTCAATTCTCTGCTGTGAGGTTGTTTTGCAAAGTAAGGTGGTCAGGGAGAAACACTTGGACATGGTGAGTTTCAGGAAGGAACAAGGGAGTCTAGGGGTCACCTGATAGGAAAATCAGACCAGAAAGACAGCCTTGAACCTAGGAATAGCCCAGGGAGCCACTTCCCAAACATAGCTCTGACAGCCTCACAGAAGTCAGCAGCAAAGTCTATGAGTAACAGCTACGGAGAATCCAATCACGATTTCTGGAAGTCTTGGAGGGGGCAAGATCAGGTATTGATATTTTAGTGGCATCTACTACTCAAACAGCAGACCAGGTCCACAGAGTGATTTGCATGGCCCATGCAGACACAAGAGACTGTGTTAGCCATTATGGGTGACCCCAAGCTAAGCCAAAATCTGAGGGGCGGGGGGCAAAGAACCCGCCCATGAGCATCTCATGCATGAGAGGGCTAGGCCCAGCAACCTGTGTTCGACATCAGCCAACTTATCAGCTACAGGAAGAAAATGAACAACAGTACCTCCCTCTCCATGAAGCAGCCCTGGCCCTAATGAGAGCTCTCCTGGTACAGGATTTCTGTGGGGGTGTCTCCCATGACTCTGGCTGAACAGGAGGTCAGAGGCATGGCATTTAGGGATCTGCTCTCAGTTTCCCTAAGGAGAAGACTACAACCCTTCCAAGAGTGAAAGAATCACATCACATTTTAAAAGCAACATGGGCCAAGACAGAGACCCAGAATGAACCGCAGGAGTCCTGACTTCAATGCTGCCTCTCCCCCATACTTTGATGGGGAAGCTTTTGAAAAACTTCACAAAAACTTAAGCCATTGGGCTGGGGATTTAGCTCAGTGGCATAAGTGCCTGCCTTGCAAGCAGGCAGTCGTGAGTTCAATCCCCGGTACCGGTTAAAAGGAAAAAAGACAAAAAAAACAAAACAAAAAAAAAACTTAAGCCACGTTGCTCTGTAGCACTCTGAACCCTGGGTAGTAACTAAGCTCACCCAATGACTTTGGAGAACACCAATGCCCTGGTCCTATGTTAGAGCATGTAAATTGCTGGGTTGGAAACCAGACACCAGGGTTTTGAAGGAGCCCAGTGCAGCTAGGAAGCCACCACAGTGAGAGCCACCAGCGTTTCAGGCTGTGCTGCTGTGGCGCCCTGACAGCACCAGCACCTGAGAGCCTGGTTGAAGCACAATTTTTTTCTTGCCCAACACAACAGCTACAGAATCAGAAACTGGGGCCCGGCACCTCGTACTTTAACAAGACCTCAGTGGTTGCCATGCATGCCCAAGTTAGAAGACCACTGTCTTAGCCAGGTGTAGTGATGCACACCTGGAATCCTAGTACTTCGGAGGCTGAGGCAAGAGGATGGCAAGCTGAGCCTCAACAGGCAGTATGATGACCCCGCAAGAGCCTCTCTCAAAATAAAAGATGTTTTCAAAGTCGAGAGACATAGCTCAATGTGAAGGCTCTAAGTTCAATCCTCATTTGTGCTAAGGAAGGCATTTATTTTTATGGAAGCCACTGTTTCTCTGTTCTGCTAAGGTCAAAATAAAAACATAGGTATAAATGGCTGAAGTCACAGTTTACCAAAGATGCCACTGACTAGGTGACTGGGAAAAGTTGTGGGGTCTTCTCTTCAGGAGGCTTCAGGACAAACAGTCCCCATGACCTGTCTGGACAATGACCGGGTCACCTTTCTGCAGTAAAAGAGGCAAGATCAGGAAGGCTCTACTAAGAAAGTCACTGAGCTGGGCTGGGCTGGGGCTCAGCAGTAGAGGACTCACCAGCACACTCAAGGCCCTGGACTCCATCCCCGGAACCAAAACAAAAAGTCATTTAGGATACTCAAACACAGGACAGCAAACCTCTCACTGCACATCCCAGGGTTACACAGCCACCAAGCACTTGCCGTATTTCCGGGAGTCCATCTGTTTAAACAGTGCGATCAGGTTCTCTGAGTAGTTGATTTTCACCTCAAAGCGGGCTCGGGAGATGAGTATGCATTGCCCTTTGACGAAGCCAAGGGATGGAGCCAAAGGGAGGCCAGTCTGTCCCTCACTGCTGCCATCGACCCCTTCCAGTGGCTGCAGGGCGACTGTGCTGAGGCGCTGAGCTGCTCTCACTGTAGAAGAGGAAAGGTTTGTAAGCGATAAGGGGGGCAACATGGGTGACTTCACGTGGCCCCAGACTGCTCAGATGGGCAAGGAAGGAGGGCAAATGAACACAAGGACAGGAAAGGCACTGCTCCATCAGGAAGGTTTACAAATGTCCTTTAATTGGGACTTCAGGAAGGTTTACAAATGTCCTTTAACTGGGACTTCAGGAATCTCAATATTTACTAGCTAGGCTAGGGTTAGACGCAAATCAGATGGCTGTAGCTCAGGAGTTTGAATTAGCCTGGGGAACACAGAACAGTTTTTGTCTGTCTGTCTCCCTCTGTTTATGTGTACATGTCTTGAGCCAGATCCTCCCTATGTACTCTAGGGTGACTTTCTACTTGCTATCTTCGGCCTCAGCAACTTCACACCTCAGCTGATCCTTGTCTCTTAAAAAAAAAATTGTACTAAAAATTGTATTAAAAAATATACAGGGTATATATCCCTTCTACTTCTTAAATTTTTCAAATTTAAAAATTTAGAATCCAGAAATTAACAAGAGGAAAAGAAAGCACACCAGGGTGAGTCAACTTATTAGGTAATTCCTGTTGTTGTGTTAGAGAAGCCATAAAAATTAGCACACTATAATCAACCATGTAATATTCCCAATCACTACGCTATCAACCACTTGGAGAACTAGGGAATGAGAAACAGGACTAATAGGCCACAGATGATGGCTTTGAACATTATTCTCTTTACTGCATGTACTTTATGGATCAAGAGATTTGACTGCACATAGTTAAACTGTCAAAAAATACAAACTGAATTGGAAGCCAAAACTACCATATAATGATATTTATGAAAAATGTAAAGTACATGCTGAAAAAGAATATTCAGATCATGAATAAGGGGAGAAGATGTAACCAACTCAAAATAAGAGGCAAAATGATAGAAAACACTTGGAGTAACGTCATTATCACAATAGTCGGAGAAATAAAAAGCCATTTTACCAAAATTGCAGGATTAACACACACACACAACCAATTAGAGAGCCTGGGGATATAGGTGGGTAGTAGAACACCTGTCTACAAGACCTTAGGTTTGATCCTCAGCATTGCAAAAACATCCCTCGTCCTAAAAAACTGGCACACACACACATACACAAAAATATTCGGCATTCATATTGCTAGTTGGACATTAAACCTTTAGGAAAAATTTGGCAGTAAACACACGGGTTCATAATGATTTAACTTCTGAGAGTCTATATCAAGTAACAAGTGAAAATAAGTAAACTGGCACATAGGAATGTTCTGTGTAAATGCAGATCTGGAAAAACGGAGCAAACTAAACAGTAAGCAAATGATTTAAGGAATTTATGACACATTCATACAATGAAATGTTATGTAGCCATTAATTTTTTTAACCAAAATATTTTGGAAAAGACAAAAGTACAAAAAATAATATTATGTTCAATAATTTGAAATCATTTTTTGAAGGTCATAATGGTCCACCGTAATAACAGCCACATTTTCATCATGCAATTAACTGTTAACATTCATTAAAATAAAAATGCTTATGTTGGAACAATAAAAGAAAAAATTAAATATAAATGTGTTTCTTTTAGTGCACAGAGACAAAGCTGGAAGGCAACAATCAAAATGTTAACAGTGGCTGGGTGGGAGATTTAGAGGGCAGTTTTTCTTCTTCACATGCCAGTATACTTTCTGTATGTTCTACAGTGAATGTCTGGTAGAGTTAGAATCCCTAGGGTGGGTATGGAGCTCAGGGGTAGTGTGCTGGTCCAGCTCGCAAGAAGCCCTCGGTCTGCTCACCATCACAGCAAAAAGAAAAAGAAAAGCAAGCCCAGATGTATACCTAAAGAAAGATTGACAAGTCTTGTTATATTATACCAATAATAGGTGTAATCAGGCTGAGGTTAGAGCTCAGTGGTAGAGCACTTGTCTAGCATGCATAGGGCCTTGGATTTCATTTTCTGGTACTGAAAAAGTATCTACTTAAAAGACACAATAATTGGGGGCTGGGGATTTAGCTCAGCAGCATAAGCGCCTGCCTTGCAAGCAGGCAGTCGTGAGTTCAATCCCCAGCACCGATAAAAAGGAAAAAGACCAAAAAAAAAAAAAAAAAGATACAATTGAATTATTAATCTATGTGAAACCTGGAAATATAAGGACAAATGCACAAATCCAAACTCTTTGCAGGAGGAGATTTTAAGGTTTATAGAAGAGCCAAATACTATTAGTAAATTTTATCTAAAAGTTACATAGTGAATTTTATGCCTGATAAACACTGCTTTCAAAGCAGTGAAGCACTACAAAAAGCAACCTTACTACCCAGAAGAAAATTTCCAAAAACGGAAGACATCTAAGTCACCAAACACTGTGGTCAGAGAATAGGAGTAAAAAGATGACAAAGTAAAATCATTACAGTGGAAAATTGCTAGTCTAAAATTAGCAACACCGAGAATCTAAAATACCAGTTGCTAATCTAAAATCAGCAACACTGAGGATGCCAGGTGTCAAAACTTGCACTGGTCACCTACAGCCCTGGGTCTCCTTCCAACACGGAAAAAATGAATTTAAAAAAACAGGGCTTCCAAAAAGCAGCAGAGTCAACGGGTTACATGATGTTCCTTTAAAGAGCCCTACAGCTCTGTACCGCAGAATGTCCCTGTGACACTGAGCCTTTAAAGCTCTGTAAGCAGCCATGTGCTAACTGACTACACCACTGGAGCCCCTACAGCTCTAAAGAAAATGAGACAGCTGTGCATGGTGGCGCATGGCTGCCATCCCAGCACTCAGGAAACTGAGGCAGGAACAGCCTGAACTATATAGCAAGACTCTGCCTCAAAAAAATAAGTAAACCAGGCATGGTGGCACACACCTGTAATTCCAGCACTCTACAGGCTGAGGCAGGAGGATCACTTAAGGGTCTAAGGTAAGACTGGGTTACACAGCGAGTTCAAAGCCATCCTAAACTACTAGCAAGACTCTGCCTTTAAATAAAATACATCAAGTTAATGAGATCATTAAGGTGGGTCCTAATCCAAGATGACCAGTGAGGGGGACAGGGGCTAGAGCTCAGCCACGTAAGTGCCTGCCTGGCAAGTGCAAGATCCTGAGTTTGATTCCTGGTACCAAAAAAAAGAGAAGCACATAAGATAACTGATCACTTTACAGGAGGAGAAATGACACAGACACAGACACGGAAGGCGTGTAGTTCAAGTCAAGTTGAGAAGCTGTGGAAGACGGCAATCCCACCTGCACCTTAGTCTCCGCTTTCCTCTGTGACTGTTGTTCACGCCCACCCGAGTCTGTGTCACGCTAGATCCAGAACCAGGCTGCGGCAGTAGTTAGCAAAGAGTGGGACAGTTCACGAAGCAGAGCCACACACAATGGCACGTGCCTGCAACCTCAGCACTGAGGGAAGCCAAGGCAGGACGATCGCAAGTTCAAGTCCTACTTGAACCACTTAGAATGACTGTCTGAAAATTAAAAAAAAAAAACAAGCTTTGGGCCGTGGCTCGCCTCCGGGTTCAGTCCTAGCACTGGGGAAAATAATAGGGCTGCACACGCAGCTCAGGGGTACAGCTCCTGGGTTTATAATCTAATACAGTGGGAGGGGCAGGAGTGGCGGCGGCCAAAGAGAGAACCAAGGAAGTTTACAGAGGCTGCCCCATCACCCCTCAGAAACTGTACTGGTGAGCACTGAGAGGTCTACCTTGTACCCCCAATCTACAGCGACGTGATCTGAGCACACACATCATTTCCCTTCATGATCCTGCAGGGGAAGTGGGCACAGAGTGGTCAAGGACAGGGATGGATAAAAAGGGACAAGAGAAGACCCAGGGCTGCCTCTTGGACAGTGGTGTGCACCCGAGCACCTCAATAAAACCACTGGTACAGGACAGTCAACAAAGTCTCAGAAGAAAGTGGTACCACCAGGGGCTGGCGGTGACAGGACACATGAGGCTGGAACCGGGCTGACCCCGTATTAGTGACTCAGCCTCTTGCTGACTCAGTTTCCCCATGTGTAAAATGGTTGACATAAGGAACAAGCATAACTGAGGAGCTTAGAATAGCACAGCAGACAGAAGGCACCATTTGGTGCTGACTCTTGTTAACATTAGTGATGACTTTCACCTAAGGAGCCACCTCTCAGGGCTGGCTGGAAACGACACGGGAAGAGTGCTCTGGAAGTCCTTGTCACCTGTAAGGACACACGTCACACCCTAGGTCACACCCTAGGTCACATCCTCCACTACTATGGGCAACTTCCCCGCGCACAGCGCCCTCCGTGGTGGCCATGATGTGTCCACTTACTCAGGGCGCTGTAGTCAGCCATGCTGAAGTTCCACGTCTTGCTGTTTGGATCTGAAATAAAATACACAGATGGCCGCTGTTTTCATCTGTACTTGGGCACTCAATCAAAGCTTGTGTTCTGAAAATGCCAAATTCAAAATAGTGGAGCAGGAAGTCCCTACTCATTTATAAAATCCCCACAGAAGACAAATAGCAAATGTCCATAATAATTCAATCCAGGCCCTGGGACATTATGGGCCTTTCCTAACAAGGCTGAGAGCAGAGTTAGGATTAGAATCCTGGGTCCCCAAATCCCGATATAGTCAAGCAATGTGACAAGAGGGATGGCTGGGAGGGGGCAAAATGGGCCACATCTGGCCATCTCCCTCACACCAAAAACCCAGGGCCTATTACTTAACCTTGCTGCCAAGCCATTTTCTTCACTGAAGCTGAAAAAAATCTGCATACTTCAAAAACTGTATTTAAGCTCACATGCTACAATTATCTAAAACACCTGGCAGAGGACTGGCTTCTCAATGAACGCTCAGTGGTTTTCTCTGGCCAAGAGAGGACAGCTTCTAAATTCGGCAGCTGTTGGAGACAATGTGTATTATAAAGGGAAACGCTGGCTAAAATAGAAAAAAATTTTAATAACTGGATGGACAGAATGTGCCAATGTACTCTCTTAATATTTATGAGAAACTGTTAGATTAGAAGAGAGTCTATAAATAGGAAAAACATCTGCAGAACAAAAGCCTCATTACCATAAATTCTACTGGGCAGACTCTTAAACACAGCAAGGAGCTCCTCATTGTAGCCAATCTTCACTGAAAATCTGTCTCCCTCCCTTATGCATATCCCTCTTTGGGAGCTCACTGCTTTCTGCACTGAGGTCCTTGACTTTTGCTGGAGTTCTGCTTCATGGATGTCAGAAAGGCTCTGCCCTGAGGTGGATGGTTTTGCAATTCTGGCTTCTAATTCCGGATCCCTGGTGGACTGGCAAGACCAAGAAGCTGGTGTCTCCTGGGAACTCTTTGCTTTGGCTGAAAGTTCAGGAGTTATGTTAGCATCAGATGTCAATTTTGTCTGATGTGAAGCCTGAGGATGACCTTGACTGATCTTAGAGCCAAAGAGTTGCTGGTTAGCGACATTTGGAGGACTCAGAGCCAAGGGTGGAGAGAGCCCAGGAAGAGCCATCTGACGTGATGGGCCCTGGTTTGGGCAGGCAGTGGACATCTCTTGGCTCTTCCATGTCCCCTTCGCCTGCTCTGGTGTGCTGAGCTGAAACTGGTGGGAATTATGAGATCTTTGGTCACAAGATGAATGATGGAGATTCCGCTGCCTGAAAAGGGCATCATGGCTCTCTGGCTTAGAAGGCCCCCTGGGGAAACTTTGGGAAGGGCCTTCCTTGTTCTGGGAAGGGTTGGCAGTGACAGAGGAACCAGGGCCTGTGCTCTGAGGCTGTTCTGTTAAAAGCTTTCCAGCTCTACGAGCCAGAGCCTTTTGTCGATTCTCTTCAATCTTTTTCTTCTGCTCCTCTGTAAGGGGCAAGGACATTTTAACAAGGAAATGCTTATGCAGAAATGTCAACCTTTAACTGGGAAGCTGGAAAAATCTGTGAAAGAAAAAGGATCAAAGTAAACATTAAATTCACCATATTGATTTTAATAAGTTTTATCCCAGGAAATGTATAAACACAAGTAAAGGACATACTAACATTGCTTTTATAATTCATAATTGCATACCCAGGGATAGTATTATATATAGTATATAATGATCCTGATGGAAAACTCAAAGCAAAAAAGATATTTCAGCTCCAAAACTTTTCTCCTTCCTACTCCCCACCCAAGGTAAATTCTCCAATCCTGAAGAGCTCTGCCATGCAACCTAAATCCATCACATAATGAGAAAGGTGACATTTTAAACCAGCAAGGATAATGGATTAGACAGAAACAGACCAAACAACCACATCGCCTCTTGACACTTGCCACAATAGCCTCTTTCCAGCCTAGAAGAAGAAAGCAAGCATTAGCCTCACACAGAACACGCACTAAATTCCTGCCTTGTTGTCAGTGCTCCTAACATCCTTGGTCCATTGATTTGCATATGGCCCAGTGCAAGCCATAGTAGCTGGACTTTGTGCCTCACTCCCAAAACACAACAGCAAGTGGCTGTTTTGGAAGAATAAGACAGGCAAAAAAAAAGCAATGCTTTTACAAAATCCAGATGTTACAATGTTTTACAAAATCCAGATACTACATAAAGGTGTAATATAGGAAAGGATAAAAATTCCACTGTAACCTCAACAGTCATAAATAGCTACTGTTAATTCAGCAACTACAAGTCCAATTTTTTCCTATCACATACTTAGGAGATAAAGGTATTTATTACAAAGCAGGATAACTCTGTACATTGTATTTTGCACTCTACTGTTTTTCAGTTAACTTATCCCAGACATTTTCTTATGAGCTGGGTTAGCTTTATATCGCGATTCAGAATAAACCTCTACCCAAAGTCACACTTCGTAATGCCTAAAATGGTAACACAGGGCGTACTTCACTAGTATTGTTGGGCCTCCAAAAGAAGCTGCAGGGTTCAAAGGTTTTCTTCCCTGCTGGGCCTCCCTTTGGACACAGCTTCCTAAAACACCCTCCCTCAGAGACGTTACACCTCCAAACACCAGCAGTTAGGAAGTAGACACAGAAAGGCTTTGCTCGCAGCGCACAGCAGCTATGTCTTCGGGGTAACACACCGCTGCCCAACTTTCCAAACAGAGCTCCGAAACGCCCCAGATCCAAGGCCAGGTGAGCTAAGCTCCACTAATCAGACCTAAAGCTTCAAGCCACTCCATCATATGGATAACTCTCTCCCTATATTTCTGGGGACCTGTCCCAATTCTACTTCCGGGGCGCTCGTAGCCCCAGTTTTCTGGTAAGGGGTGCCACGCCCCACCCCGCCCCTATTATTTCCACTTGGACTTTCCCTCCCCTTGGCCTCTCCCTCGCCGTAGCATTTAGTATCGTCCGCCTCAGTCGCCTTCCTCTAGTTCCCTTTCTCACCTGCAGAGGTCTAGGACCGGAGCTGCCTTCTCAACCGATATTTAGCCCAAGGGCGTCTGCACAACCCTGCGGAGCCAGTTTCCTCTTCTAGGTGGAAGGTTAGAGCTGAAATTCAAGCACCGCCTGCTAGCCTGCCTTATTGCAGCGGCCGGGCCAGGAAGCCGCGATCACCACCGAACTACAGTTCCCAGCGGGCAAGGCGGCCTAAATTCCGCTTCAAATAATGAGAGTGACGAGCCGAGTACTGCAGAGCCTTCTGGGACTTGTAGTTTTTTCAGGAGAGATGCCATGGCGAAGGGAGGAAGTGGTGCACCCTGGGAGTTGTAGGTCTTGGGTTAAGGTTAGGGGTAGGGTTACCGCAAAGATTTAGCCAGAAGCGGACTCCTGAAAGTCAGGCGCCTTGGTGTTTCCAAAACTGGAGTTTTGCTGTCAGACATATGTCCAGAGGGCATTCCAGACACCCAGTCTGATTTGGTAGCACTGAATAGAAGTATCTACCGGGGCATCCATTCCTAGTAGCGATATTCTTGCATGTTAAGCCCCACTCCCACCTTCCTGGACTTTGGAAGAATTAGCTTTGTCATTATCATTGTTACTGTCTCATCATCAGTCATTGTGTTGAAAGTTAACACAAATTATTTCGTGTAATTCTTGCTACAACCTGTGGAACACAGACTCGTAGCCTCATTTTAGAAATGGGAAAACAGTTATTTCCATGTCTTTCTCAGGGCCTTATTAAGCTAGTTTGGAATTCTGATTGCAAAGCCCCTGCTTTTATTGGACACTTTGAGGATTAGTTTACCCCACCCCCCATTTATGAGCACCAACATCCTTTGCAACCAACTCATTATACGTTGGTGGTAAATACTATCACTGTACTCACGAGAGTACTCATTTAAAAACAGAGGTAGCTCTTTACTTAAAGACTGACAAAAAAATGGCCAAAGTATTTTAGGAAAAAGGAAGCACAGCAACTGTGTGTAGTTTGATTTACTAAAAACAAGAGAAGGAAAAGCAATCTCTCCTGCAGATGCACATAAACAGCAAAACGATCTGAGAAGGAAACTCAAAAGCTCTTTAAACTGAGAGGACAGGATGCACATTTCAACCTGTCAAGTTGTATTTTTCTGAGTTATTTGAATTTTCTTATAGTGACTTGAAATAATCATTTTTAAAAATGGTGAATAAAAGAGTTTTCGGCGCAGTTAGAAGACAGAATATAAAGTGGCCTTTATTTTAAAGATGTGGGGAGAAACACCATGACCACCAGGTCCTGGCTTTCTCTGTCGGACACGTAGTGTGGGGAGCATACATATAGCTTTGGTCTGGGGTGGTGCCTAAAGGTGCATTACTGATGGGCCAGTAGACGATTGGAACTCATTTTGCGCCACAGCTAACTTGCCTAGGGGTGGGGAAGAGGACCTCAAGGTAAAGCCCCTTGGTTTGACCTCCCACTGCTGTAGTAGCTTATCTAGGGCAAAATCCTTTCAGTGAAGACATTGATTGGCCTATGGGATCTAAGTGAGGTGGATCAGTTGACCAATAGAAAGCACTGAAATCTGACCTCTACCCCTTTTACTGGGCCTGTAAGCCCAGTGACTTTGCCTTCATTTTCTTTTTTTCTTTTTCTATTTTATTTATTTATTAATTGTCTTTTTGAGGCAGGTTCTCACTATGCAGTTCAGGCTGACTTTGAATTCACTTTGTAGCCCAGGCTGGCTTTGAACTTGCCACAATCCACCTGCCTCAGTCTCCCAAATGCTGGGATTATAGGCATGCGCCACCATTCCTGGCTGCCTTCATGTCTTAACTGGAGAGATGGAAAACAATACCAACCTTGTTAAATCTCCTTACTGTTGGAGTTGAAGGGAGATAAAATGGGGAAATGCTCAGTGAACTGTGGAATCCAAGCACAGATGGGAGAGGATGTTGCTATTATTCAAGCTAAATCTTAGCTCTTTCATTTCTCCAGAGCCAGCTCCCATTTCCTGCCACGTACAGCACTGTGAATAGAACCTAATTAATGGACACCTGCCCCTGCCCCTTCTCCTCCTGTCCCCAGCAGGCAGCTAATTTGCAGAAAGCTGGTGCTCTGCACTTCCCCCTGCTTGTCACCCAGTCATATGATACTCCTCACTCTCCTGGCCTTGGTCCGCTGGCTTATAATATAGTATACATTTTGATATATGTTATGAGGTTGTGGGGACGAGTGGATCCTAATTTTGGAGGCTGCAATGCCTACAAATTCTTGGATCTTACCCTCAGGAATCCAAATTTGGTAATTCTGGAGTTGGACCAAAAAATGTGATTGCATTTGTGGCTCTAGTATTCTAAAGCATGAAGAATAGGGAATTAACGTAATAATGCAGTATTTAAAAAATCATCCTCAGCAAGTAAACTAATCAGGGTCCATTCAATAGTCACATCTTTTCCTTTTCAACTGCATCATCTGTTGAGGTTTCACTATACAAAGCTTGTAAGAAACTCTGTATTTCGGTTCTTCAGGCAACTTATAATCAAAATTCATTCTTTGAAAAAGTATAAAGGCCTAGAGGAAAGCACAGGAGTCAGGAAATGAAAGTGGAGAGAAAGATAGTAAGAGTAGTTGAGTTCCAATTTAACTTTGAGCTTCCCAGCAGTCAAAGCAAAAATGTTAAAAAGTTGAACAAACCTTTAACGTGAACAGCACAACCAAAGCTCACAAATGCCAACCAGTTAAATGGTACCAAACTGGTTTGAAACCTATCCTGGTTGCCTTAGAAACAGATACCAAAGGACAATGTGATGATTAGTCTTTTGTTTTTTGTTTTTAGCTTGAGACAGGATCTCACCATGTAGTTCAGGATGGCCTCAAACTCACTATGTAGTTCAGGCTGGTCCCAAACTCATGGGAATCCTCTTGCCTCAGCCTTCTGAATGCTGAGACGACAGGCATGTGCCGCCATACCAGGCTGTGCATATTTTGTAAAGCTAACCCTTTTTTTCAGATTGTACTGTGTTTTACTGATTTAATCTGAACGCAGATTTCCTTCATGAATTGTGGAGCGAGTTTCATCAGCTGTTTGCTTAGGAATTGCTTCATTTACTGTCTGATTTCTGTCACCAGCTAGTATGAAGGCTTTTGTCTGTTTCGCTCCGTGGAGTGAGAGCCAGAAGTGAATACACGGCACTCACCAGCTGAGATGTCGCCTGATTATCCTGTCAACTCCCCAGAAACTGGTTTTTGTTCTGCCTTTTTTTTCAGTTTTTATTAGTGCGTGTTAGCAGACACAATGGAATTTGTACACGTACATAGCACATATTAAAGCTTTTTACAACCCCTGTTCTTGTCTCCTAAATTTTATTATTAAATATAAAAACCTTAGAGTTTATTTTACAATTTTTAATGTTTAAATGGATTTTATTTTCTTTTTTTAATGTTTGACTGGCTTTTCTTTTTAACTAAAAATTTTTTTTAATGTTTTACTGGAAACTACATTTATTTGGCAAGATAAAAAGCTATTTTTTTCCTAAAAGAGATGGTGGTAGGGGAACAAAAAGAGTTAAGATGTGTTATATATACATACTAATTCCTCATGAGGAATATAATCATTATGCAAACATGTGCTAATAAAAATTTTAAAATAAATTCAAAGAGATAAAATCTGGTAATCTTTAGTCCATAAAGCCAAAATATGGCTCACACCACTGTAAGAGAATCCAGAGATAAATCAGGTCCAGTTCTATCCCTTTACAAGACTGCAGTATTTGGAGAATAGAGGAGAAATAGTTAGAATTGCTAGATTTAACAAATGTCTCAAATATCTGTCCCAAATATTGCATGGGATATAAGTATAGTACCAAAAAAAAGGGTTTGTTGTTCATCTGAAATACAACTAGGGGTGCTGTATTTTATCTGCAGCCATCTGCTCCTATTAAAAGTAACTCAGGACAAAGTTTGGCAATAAACGAATATATATGGATAGATAGCTGCAGATATGTGGCTGTGTTGGACTTTTTAAGCTAGAGACTTTGAGCCCAGAACCTTTTGCAAGCTCTACCACTGAGCTTCAAGCTGGTCTGCCCACTTTTCTTTGTGGTGCTCGAGATGAAACCCACGACCTCACACATGCTAGGCAAGCGCTCTGCCTGAGCTCCCCATGGCACTTTAGAGATCCCTGAGTTCATAGGTGAGAAAATGAGATATGGATGCATCTTTGCCTGGCAATCGGGGAGGAGAGGGAGGGGAGGAGAGAGGAAGAAGGCGTGTCATCTCTTCTTATGAAGACCCTCATTCTTCTGGAAGTGTGAGGCAGACAGACCATGAGTTTGAGCCCAGCCTGGGCAATTTAGTAATTTAAGAAGATCCTGTTGGCGAAAAAAAAATTTTTTTTTAATTTTTTAAAAGGCTGGGAATACAGCTTCATTCTAAGGAAGGCTCTGGGTTGAACCCCCAGTTCTGAAAACAAAAGAAAATGAAAGAAAAAAAGACTCTAATCCTGTCATGCCAGAGTCCCACCCTTATGATTTTACTTAGCTTTAACTACTCCTATTAGGCCCTATCCCCAAATACGCTGAGGATTAGGCTTTATAGCCGTGCCTAAGGGTCCAGACCGATAATCCCAGCACTCAGGAGGCTGAGGCAGGAGAATCACACATTGGAGCCTAGCCTGGATAATTTGGTGGGTTAACAAAACCCAAACTCAAAATATAAAAACTCAAAAATAGAAAATGGATTGGGGCTATAGCTCATTGTGAAGGCTCTGCATTCAGTCCCTAGTACTGAAGAGAAAGAAAGAAAGAAAGAAAGAAAGAAAGAAAGAAAAGAAAAGAAAAGAAAAGAAAAGAAAAGAAAAGAAAAGAAAAGAAAAGAAAGAAATGAAAGAGAGGGCTTAGTTTTGCACATATGAATTTTGGGGAAACACAGCCCTATGTGTTGCACATACACATGCACACACCCCTTTCCTCCTTGGGGAGCAGCCTCTCTCCAGGGCTCACTTCAGGCAGAGTGCAGGTGGCTTTCCAGTCTATGTCTACCAGGGACCCTCGTGGAGGGCTCAGTGTAGCCAAGTGCAAGAGGGCTTGATATCTCCATAAGGGTACACGATCTCTGGCTGTGCATTGTCAGATTGGTGCACAGATCCCATGAAAGGCAGTTGGACCCTCAGTAAAAGGAAGCCAGTGCTTGAGCCTGAAAAAGTCCCATTAGAGGTGAGAGCCAAATACAGAATCATGCAACAGCTCTGCATGTGAGGCTTTTGTGCCTCTGCAGCCTCGCAGCTCCCTGGGTGAAAGGTTGTCTGTTCTTTTTCTTTTTTTTTTTTTAATTTAAAAGAGAAAAAGAGGGGGAAAAAAGCAGTAAAAGGGTACAAGAAGTACAGAATTTCAAGAAAAAAAATATACAGTAAGAAATCACTAGTTAATAGATTACATATTGTCATCTTAGAAACAGTGGTCCGAATTACAAAATTAAAGCATACAGAGTGGACATTCATACAGTGAGATTGCAGACAGTTCTATTCAATGATCCAACAAAAACTCAGTAATATGGTTTTTTATCCTACACACTTAAATATACATGCAGTTATATCCTTTAGGCTACTTTCTTTTCCTCTTTTTTTTACAATAAGAATTACACTTTTTGGGTTTTATTACTCCCACAGTTCTTATTACTTTTTTTTTTAAGAGAATAAAACCAAATGTGACAAAACAAAACAGAGTCAGTTAGAACAGAAGGATGGACATAGTGTATGATGCAAAAATAGAATACTAGGTGATCAAAAATGTTTACCATTATGCCTCTTGCTATCTTGAAAAGAGTTGCCCATATCATCAGGTATAATAGAATTGAACAAAACAGTACAGAACAAGACCAATGAAACCTACACTAGAGACCTTACAGGACTTCAAAAGAAGATAATAGTCAAACCATAATGGGCATCATAGTAAATCTTATTGCCTTCAAAGTGGTTGCCTATACCCTCAAACTTGATACTATCAAACAAAACAAAATATAGTAAAATCAGACAGAACAAGATAGGGAGAGCAATACTGGGGTTCAAATCAGGTTAACAGGAAAACAAAAAAGTTACTGTAATATATCCCACTATTTTTTAATTTAGTTTTCCCTTAATTAAAAAATAAGAAAAAATAAATTAATTTAAAAAGGTGGGAGATTGAGATAAAAGAGGACATAGTAACAGAACAACACAGGTCAGAACTGAACAATTTAAGCATCATTGTATTTCACCACCAGATAACCTGACATAATAGTAGTCACCATAGTGTCTCGTTCCTTGAATTATTTGAGTATAACTTCATATACTATAGCATCAAACATATTAAGACAGTGTGAAGCCATTCAAGAGAATGTAATTACAGGGTATTTAGAACCAGCTAACAGAAAATGAACAACAGTTTCTATATTATCTCTTTGCCTATAAAAAATTTTGTTTATACTATCACATATAGTAAAATATAGTAAGATACAACATGTTAAAACCCATGGAAACCAACAACAGCTTGATGGAACTTCAAGACAAGATGATATTAAATCAGCACTAGCTATTATGATGTCTTGTTTTCTTCAAAATTGCTATTCATACTATCACAGACAATGAAATCGAACAACCCAGATTAAAACCATTCCAATTAATGAGTGAAAACATTATATGGCTTCAAACCAATATGATTGGGAATCATGATTACCACATACTTTTATGTATTCTTATCATTTCTTACACTAGGGAAACTATTCGGTATTTATACATGTGAGTTTGATTTATCTCACTAATGAGTATGGTCTCAAGCTGCATCCATTTATTTATAAATATCTCATGTGATTCTTTTTGTAGCTGAGTAATACTCCATTGTATAGAAATACCACATCTTTTTTATCCATTCCTCAGTTGATGGACACTTAGGTTGTTTCCAAGATCTGGCTATTACAAATAAAAATATGGAACGCTTCACAAATTTGAGTGTCATCCTTATGCAGGGGCCATGGTAATCTTCTCTGTATCATTCCAATTTTAGTATATGTGCTGCTGAATCCAGCACTGTTCTTTCTCTTTCTAGACAGTAACTGCCCTTCCCTGTTTCATACCGGCTTCGGAGGCTGTTAACCCAGGAGACCGATGAGGAGTCAAAGTACTCGGGCGTCTCCCGAAAGTTACTATGGAAGCAAGGGACAAACAGCAGTCACACCATGTAGGTCAGCTGTGGCCCTGGATGTACAGTCCCCTCGCTCCCCCAGCCTTCCAGCGTTCCTCTGACCTTGTTATTCGTGAGTCAGGGTTCTCCTGCTATCCTTAGGAACTGCCCTTTGCCTCTGGACAGGTTTGTTTTGGAAGGAGAGGGGGAGGCATAATTTAATCAAAATCAGTCTCTGTTGCTTACATCCAAAGATGGCCAACTCCTGCTTCTCAGGTCAGGCTGCCTGCCTTACCCCTTCCTTTCTCTTCTTTCCCGTCCCTCCCTTCCCTCCTCTGCTCTTTCCGTCCTCCTTCTTCCCTCCCTTCCTTTATTCCTCCTTCCTTCCTTTCTCCCTTCTTCCCTTAGAACAGTTAGTGGAGAGTTTACTATAAAATACAGGCGGACACACAGTGGCAATGATGACGAAAAGATCCGCGTGGTGTGAATTTGTCCTTCTCAGGTGCAACCGAGTCCCTTGGGATTCCACAGCATCACTGGGTTTTCTGGGACCCGGAGTCCCTCGAGGACAAGCACGGCATCTAACACATATGCTTTCCAGCCTACAACTCTTAATTCTCCCCCTGGTGTACTCTGAAGCCCAGCAGATTAGCCAGCCCAGGCAGAGAGGACAGGCAGGAGGGGCAGGGTAGGGGCCACAGCGCCCTAGGACCCATCCTAGCCCTGAATCACACAGACCCACAGTTCCCGCTAGCCAGTTGCTTCACAGCATACGCCTGACACCTAAACTGGATTAATGTGTCCCCAGGGAGCTTCCCTGCTTATGATGTGAGGCTGGGCTTCCCTCTTCCTCCTTCGATGATTCCCTAAAGAGGGCCCAACAGCCTCTGGAGAGGGATTTTTTCACAGCCATCTCAAGGGCATGTACACCACCACTCGGGTTAAAGACACCTAGAGCGTGGTGACAAGTCTTGGAGCGGAGCCAGCAGATGCCAGTTCAGCATGGATAAGGAAACTCCCCTCTCCTCCCTGCACCAGTCAGGAAGGCATCTGCATATCCAAGGCACAGAGGAGCCATGCGGAGGTTTATAAGCCAAGAAATTCACCTTCCTTAGCGATTGTTCCGTTCTGATGGACTTAATTGCTTTGAGTCTGACAGTTTGGTTTTCTCCTCCTCTTATCTGCCTTCCTCTACTGCCCTCCACACAAACCCTGAATGTAGTTTAGTGACAGAATCCGCAGAAGGATTCCAGCACCAGGCATCCCATGGTCTGGTGTGAGGGCTCTCTGAATATCTTAATTTCCCTCACTGTTTGAGCTTGCTAGCTGTGATTACTTCACAAGTCTCCCTCTCAAATCTGGCGCATTTTCTGCTGGGACGATTTTGTACATTTTTTTGCCAAAAGCATCCCTCTCGACACCCTGTTCCAGTTTTCTTAGACTGTTAAGCTGTCACTTTTCCTGTTCCTCCAATATCACAAATTTCACTTTATTCTTGCATTCATTCATATAATCCCAGAATGAAAATTCCAGGACCTAATAGCCTCACACTGTGCAAAGGTACTGGGGCTACAGCAATGAATGTGAACCCAAAGATGTCCCCTTTGCTTCATAGAGCTTGCAGCTATTTAAGGAAGAGGGGAAGATGAATGTTAGTGATGGAAAGAACCTAAGCAGCAGGCCCAGGTCGAGACTGAAAAAGGAAGTACTTTGAGAGGTCAGGAAAGGAGGCCCCTCAGGGAGGCACTGAACTGAGACCGCAGGAGGACAGGTGGCAGCTGCACAAAATCAGAAGCAAACAGAAGCTTGAGGTGAGTTTGAGAAGCTGTAATGGGGCTGTCATGACTGGGGTGAGGAGAGGAAAGGTCCCAGGTGGGTGGGGGGCTCAGAGGAAGGCAAGGCAGGTGATCTCTGGGTCCCGCAGGCTACGGGAAGAAGTCTAGATTTTGTTCTGAAGGGAGTGGGAAGCCACTGGAAGGATTCACACCAGAGCAGGGTGAGCCAGTGTTCAATGTGTCTTCAGAAGTTGGCTCTCGCTGCAGACTGGCGCGTGCCCTGCAGGAAGCCCAGGAGTAGCCACAGCAAGAGCCCGGAGAACACCCGCACAGATGGGCCTGGATGGTCAAACTGCAAGGCTGTTTGGGTAGAGTGTCCATCTGTTTTCTTTCGCTGATTGAATGATACCAAAGCTGAATAAGTTACTGTTGGCTCACGTGGAGGGCCCGGGGAGCTTCTCACAGGTGAGGTCCCAAGGTTAAAGAACACACGTATGTGAGACTGAATCAGGAACAACAGCAGGCGGCCTGGAGCAGAGCAGGGAGCCAGAGCCAGAGCTGCCCATATTTTTATTGCATAATTCTTACACAGGTTGTTATGTCATGTTTACATTCTTACATAGTGCTGTGACCAGGCATGCGTGTTTACCTGCGCTGAGTCACGGTTACACAACTGTACCCCACTGCGTGCCTGTGCTAGACAAGCCGGGTCACATCTTCAGGTCCTTAGATGCCCCTGAGCTTTGAAGCAGTCTGAGTGGTTCCCCACAGTTACAAAGAAAGGAGGTTTAGCTGAGTGTGGGACCCACGTGGTAATCTCATACTTTGGGAGCCTGAGGCAGAAAGATTGAAAATTTGAGCCCAACCTGGGCAACTTGGCAACTTAGTAAGAGCCAGTCTGAAAATAAAAAGTGGGCTGGGATGCAGCATGTTGCTAAGACCCCAGCCCCTAGGAATCCTTGACTCCCCAAAGAGTTTTATTTTGGTTCGTGGTTCTAGTCCAAGCTCAAAGACTCCATCTGGCGATGATGATCTTTATTGGCAGAGTCTTCAGGTGATGCAGGAAATACACATGAGATCAGCCCAACTGGCCTGTGTAGCAGATCAGCTCTTGGAGAACCCGCTCACAACTAACACAGTAATCCATCGCCTCTGATAGATGCCCGCTTATTATCTCATAATGAAATTAAACTAAGCGTGAATTTCACAAGCAACAAACTATATCCATGGCAGAGGGAGTCTCCAGCATCTCTTCTCCACCTCTGAGTCCAGCACATTCTCCATTAGGGGCAACAGACATGAAATTGACTTAAAAGTTTCCTATGGAAGATTATTTTTTATATAGTGTGTGGCTTATTCACTTCCTCTTCCTTCATATCAAACCCACGCACCCTCAACTACTGAGCTGTATCTCCTGGCTTGTCTTTGTTTTTTGAGACGGTCTTGTTATGTAGTTCAGACTTGCCTGGGAGTTGCTGCTAGGAGGCCCAGTCTGGCCTCAAACTCATGATCCTCCCGTCTCAGACTCCTGAGTGGTTGGGCTGATAGGCTTGCACCACCATTCCTAGTAATAGGCAGTCTCTTTACAGAAATATGTTAGAATAATTATATTCTTTCGTGACGACTGTTAAGGAAAAATGAAGAGTGAAGGGAACCAATAGCTTTTTCAAAAGATGTAGATTACTTTGGAGCTCAAACAGCTAATCCAGGATGCTGCTGTAGAATTTATGACAGAGGAAGGTCACCACCCCTTGCTCAACAGTCCACTTCTGATACAATTTTATTCATCCATGAGAGATTGTCCACATGGCGATACAGGTCCATACGTGTGAAAATTTACCTTTGGATTAAAAGTCGTTGACCAGTTGCAATATCCCTGCAAACCAGAAGGGGGCAGACACGATTCCATGAAAGCTTGCCTGGGTCTCCCTCTGTCCATCCCACCATTGTTGAGCCCCTCTCTTCTTGATTCTGTATGTTTGTGTTTTGTCTCTTGTGTTTCTATTTTTCATTTTAGGTTGCATTTACTTACTGTTTGTCTTTTTTACTCTCTGCTTCTCTACCTTTACACCCAACCTTCCCAGATCATGGAACTAAAATTTATTTTTCAGGAGTTTGCTGTTTGCTTGAGTTCCTCCTGGTTTGGGGTTTCAACTCTTTTAGTTTTGGTTGGTTTTTGTGTTTTAAGACAGGGTGTTACTATGTGGTCCAGATTGACCTTGACCCTGAACTTGCAGCTCTCCTGCCTCAGCCTGCCAAATTCTGGAATTACAGGCATGCACAACTACATCTGGCCTGAGTGTAGCTCTTAACAGACAAGTGAAAAATTTTGTATTTTCCTGCACCACTCTATCTGCGTTCTTATTTGCCTATTTTTTTTTTAACTTCTATAGCTGAGTGGTCTTACACAGAAAAAGAAAGGGAGACACACCTGAACCAAAAATGAAACAAGATACAAGCAAACAAAGGCCCATTCAGTTAATAAAGAATTTCAAGAGTAGGGGAAATTTTACCAGGCCTTGTGAGCTGGGCCCTGTCTCCATGGTCATTCAGACACTTAAATGACCACTGAAACTGTGGAACACTACAGGATTTGGTGGAAAAGCAACTCCTTCCTTTCCTTACTCCAATATTTTTTACTGTCAAAAGATTTCTCTTGGCATCCACTCCAAATTCTTCCAAATTCAGATGGGTTTTGTTCTCAGGAAGAAGCAGCTTGAAGGAAGCTCGCTGCTATTTTGTGCTCCTGTTGACCTGGGAGTTCAGACCTCGGGTGCTGAGGACAGAAAGCTGACTTGCTGTGGCAGACAGACGGATGGATGTCTGCGTTTGATGGAGGCACTCTCAGACCAACCCAGGGAGGAGGAAACATCCCACTCATCATGAATGTAAATTATCCTAATTGAGTGGTTGAGAGCATGAGGCCTTTCTAGATAGTTTACAGTAAGGGACCTCCCTCTCCTGGATGCAATAATGAAAACCACGGGCCATCAGCTCCATTTGGGAAGGAGCATTAGCATCGCCTCCACTCCCCTCACTGGCCCTTAGCATGGGCTTCCAGGAAATCAGCTCCCTCTTAGCAGGCAGTTCAATGTTATTTGAGTTTTTATTTTATTTTTCTTATGTAAGCTTCTGAAAGAGCAAGCTCACTCTTTCTTAACCTTATGTGAATAGAAAGCGCTGTGAAGTCCAGTAAACACTCAAAGCCTTCAACGCTTTCGGCGCAGTCTGGGTGACGGAGGTGAACCCCCAGCTCCTGACGCTCTGCTTCCATTAGGCATCAGTTCCAGAATTCCCTCCTGCGCCCCCTCCAGCTAGCTACTAAATGTCCTTGTCTGCTTGTAGCTATTTGCCTTTTGAAATGTTTAAAAGGCCCATTTCATACGAGTGGAGAAATAGTCTTTTAAAATATTAATTTAAAAATTATATATATATTTTTAAAATATGCAATTCATTTACATGTTTCTGACTCTGTAGGCGTACAAAGCATATACAGTAAAATGTTTCCTTCCTGATGAGACAGATTTAAAACCTAAACCTATATGAGCTTCTGAGTACCTCATTTGTGTGCTCCCAATCTAAGGTCCTATAACTAATTCTGTATTCATAATTTTGTGATACTTTTTCTTTCAATGTGATCTTCCAATTCTGTGTTTTAGTGACCCAAGACCTTGACTCTGCTCTCCTCTCATCCCTGTCTATCGGCTGTCCTATCCCCTTCTAGTACCAGCCAGTGCCATTCATTCCTTGTATATTCTCCAGATGTGTTTTACATACATTTAAATCGAAACTTCTTCTCCTTCCTTTCTGTACGAATGGCAGTGTGCTACATGCATGGCTCTGTGCTTTTCTGCTTGCATTTGTCTTATTTTTTCCAGTATAAAGATTGAACCCAGGGTCCTTCACACTGAACTACACCCTTAGCACATTTTTAATTATGAGTTTTTTTGTTGATTTATTTTTTTGGACAGGTGGTTTCCTAAGTTCCCCAGACTGCGTTCAACCATATGATCCTCTTACCTTGCCCCCTCAGAATGCTGGGAATACTAGTATGTGTCACTATGTTCAACTTCTGTTCTCTTGAAGTAAGTTGATCTGTTCACATTTTGGTTTTTTCATCTATCATATAGAAATAATTGTACCTACCCCATATAATTTCTGTTATGCTTAGATGAGATAATGTAAAGCAATAAAACCATTTTATGGAATATGGTGATAATAAGTGTAAGTTACTTTTCTATTGTTAGTATTTAAAACGGGTTACAAAGGTAATAGTAATGAAAACAATGTGGTGCAGATAACAATAGCAAAGGAATAAAACTAATAATTTTCTACAGTTAAGTCTATTATGTGTACACAAGATACTGTTACTAATAGGTGGAGCACAAACACTAAAAGTTTTTGTCTCAAGGAATTTAATGTCTCAGGGAAGGAAGAAAGATGTCAAACACATAATGCAAATATTCTAATGGAGTACTATTCTGCCAAAAAGAAGGGTAAACTTGAGTCATTTGCAGGAAAATGGGTGCACCTTGAGACCATAATGTTAAATGGAATCAATCAGACCCAAGCTTAAATACCACGTGACTTCTCTTACGAGAAATCCAAAATATGAACAAAGAACAAAATCAAAGGTAAATAATAGAATGTAAGGAGATAGATTTTGTTCAAATACCGAGGATCAAGAGCTGGAGAGAGAAGAGGAGAGAAGAGAAAGGGAATGAAAAAGGAATTAAGATACATCATGGCCACACACCGAAAGGACTGTAATCATTATGGAATGCAGACAGGTACTAATAATAAAAATTAAAAGAAACACAATACAGAAGGAACTATGGCTAAAGGGCCTGGAGAGTAATTATTTACTTATTTATGTTTGTGGTATTGGGGAATAAACCCAGCCCTTGCACTGAGCTACATACCAGCCTTTTATATTTTTTATTTTGAGACAGGGTCCTATTAAGTCACTGAGTCACCTGGCTTGGGTTCAGATTTGCAGTTCTCCTGCCTCAGCTTCCCGAAGTGCTGAGATTATAGTCATGTACCAGCAGGCTGGCTGCTGTAGAGATTTAGTGAGGTGCTCCAATGGGGATGCATACGGAATACAGAAGAAGGGACGTAAGGGGCTGAAGTGGCATCTGGGCTGACTTCTGTAAGCGACATAGGAATTCGATATCCAGAAATACTGGAGAAGATGGTGCTTATTGCAAGGAAGATGCATTCTGACAGAATCACAAATGCTGAGGAAACTTCAGTTAAATAAATGAACTGATGCTTAGAAGAGAGAGTTTATAATAGTATATTAAAATGTAATAATAATAGTTTCAGTAATAAGTATTGAATTCATTGCCTTGTGCAAGCTCAGCAAACATTCTGCCCCTGAGCTCCAGCTCCAGCTCAAGAGATTGTTATTTCTCAGGTAATTGTAGCTTGGCAGGATGTTGTCCTATATGACATGATCTTTGGGATCTTTGTAACAAGTCTGAACAAGCACAGGAGAGCCAGAAGAGCTTGGGAGGGATCCTTTGTGTGCTCTGATTAAATTTTGTTTCCCAGTCTCTTAGCTGCAGTGAAAGCAGGAAAAAAAGTGTCCATGTTAACCAAACCAATCCCTCATGAACAAACTCAGAGACAAATCTTTAACTAGTACTCACCAATAACAGGTTCTAATTACATTTGAGACTTTGAAAACATGCCCCTGTATGATAATTTCTGCAAAGTGGACTTCAGACACAGGGACTTTAAATTGTGATTGTTCCAAAGAAATGGGCAGTTTATTCCAGTGTCATTTGACTACAGCTGTAGATATTAGCCTACACTGTTTGGAAGAGTGACCCACTGAGTTTGCATATCAAATATGTAAGTTAGGTTACATGTAAAATGGTCTAAAAGCCACCTGGTTGTTCCCAACGCCAGACAGTGCTTTGGGGCAACTGAATGTAAAGCTACATGTTAGATAAAATGAAAATTTTTTGGAAGCACTGGTATTTGAACCCAGGCCTTTTACACTGAACTGAATCACCAACCTCTAATCATTGTTTTATTTGTTGAGATAAGACCTCATTATGTAGCCCAAGCTGACCTTGAACTGGTCCTTCTCCTGCCTCAGCCTCTTGATTACAGAGGCTTGTGCCAACATGCCCATGTGAAATTCATACCTTGATCTTAGAAATCAAAAGCCTATGGCTAAGTCAGCTTCCAGGTAAACTCAGAGAAGAATCATTTTCCCTAGGCTCTGTCATTGGATTAAACTCATTTCAGATCTTCACAGCAGGCAGCCCCTGAAGCAAGGCCCACCCCAGTGCGTGTAGGGTAGGCATCTTCAGCCCATCTGGCATCTCTTTATCCATCTCCTCCTCTCAGTGTATATTTCCCTGGGCCGCCACTCCTCACCCAACCAATGTATCTATTTGTATGATCAGCATGTCATTTCGGGAAAAGCCTTTTAATTAAGAGGAAAGCAACAAATTATTAAATCAGAGTCATTTATTACCTTGCCATCTGGCCAGAACTGGCTCTGGCCCCCCTTCTCCAAGCCTTCACAGGCATAAAAAATGACAGAAAGAATGGGGTGTGGTGACACACAACTGTAATCCCAGCACTTGAGAGCTAAGGAAGGAGGATCACCATGAGTTTGAGGCCAGTTTGGGCTACATAATGAGTTTAAAGCCACCCGGGACTATACAGCAAGACTTTGTCTCAAAAAATCAAAACGAAGTCAAAAAGAATACATTATGGCTTCTATGTAGATGTTCCCCAAGCCTGAAAACACTCATAGGTGAGGTGCTGAGGGTGATCAGATTATGGGTGTGATACTGGATTACTTCCCTGATGGGTTTAGCACAATTTGGGGAGTGGGTGATAGGTTTACTCAAGAGTAAAAACCCACCCTGAATGTGGGTGGCACCAACAAACACACTTGCAGCCTGGTTGGACTAAAAATGGAAAGCTGAAAGCACTGCTACCTCCTGTCTGCCACACCATGGACAGTTTCTCTTCTTCAGTGGCCCTTTACCATGTCACCTAGCCCTGGAGCCAAGTGACTATGAACTGAAACCTCTATAAACAGTGAGTTAAAATAAACCTTTCTCCCTTTAACTTATTGGTGCTGGATAGTTTCTCAGCAACAAGAAAGTAACTAAGAGAGAATAGAAAATGAGGAGACACATGTCTGCTCGGGCTTGGAAAGGACTATCTGTCCCTTGCTGGAAGCTGGCTAGGTTTTGAGGAAAACTCCTCAGTGTCCTTTCTATACTGTAGAAGCTATTTTGGTTACTTTTCTCTCTTTGACACTCAGAATTAAGTAAGGAAAGTTTTATTTAGCTCACAGTTTGTGGAGGTTTTAGTCCATCATCTGGGTCCAAGGCAAGGTGGCTCATGGCAGAAGGCAACAGTTCATGGCAACAGGATACAGCAAAGCAACAAAGGCAAAAAAGGAGAGTGTGGAAGGAAGACTCTTTATGTTCTTTATATTGTATTTAGGCCACATTCGTCCTAGGGTAGGAGTAGAACTTACACCTGTAATCCCAGCATTGGGCCATCAGTCAATCACAAATTCTAGAAGCCTGCCCCCATGTCTGCACGAGGCTTTGAGAGAACATCCAGACACAAACCATAACATTTTGTCTCTGGCTCCCCAAAGACTCATGCATATCCTTTATGTAAAAGACATTTAGTCTATCTCCAAGAATTTCCATAGTGCTGACAGTTTCAGCATTGCTTGAAAGTCTAAGTCCAAAGTCTCACCTAAGATTTAAGGCAATCTCCTAGCTGTGAGCTCCTGTACAAATGAAAATTTATAACACTTCCAACATTCAATGGCATAAGATAAATTTTTTCCATTCCAAAAGTTACAAACAGAGGAATACAAAAGAATGGGACCAAAGCAAGTCCAAAATTCAACAAGGCAAATATTAAGTGCTGTAGTTACATGTGGAACATTCAAAGCAATCTGCGACAAGTTATGAGTTTCAAAGGGTTTGTGTGGATCTGCACCTGTGGCACTTGTGGTGGTTGTAGCTCCTATGTCTTCTATCTTGGGCCCACTTTGCTCCCTTTTTACAGGTTTCCTCAGATGATCCATGCCCCTGGCTTCTCCAAACTTTCAGGGTCTTCACTGAACCTTTCGCTTCCCCTGACATAGTCACACATTGCACTCTCAGGAGTACACTCGCTGAGCTCACAAGCATTTTTCCTGAAATCTGGGTGGAAGGTTTTTTTTAACCTTAGGAGTCTTACGTTCTGCATATATCTAAAATCAGTGCCAAATGTATGGTGCCAAGGTCTGCTACCAGCTGGAGCAGATTTTCTTTTCTTTTGGCTCTAGGAGTTGGGTACCTAAATCACCGAGAACTTTGAACCCAATTCTGAGGAACAAACAGAATTTGTATGCCACTGCCATTCTGGAATCTGGCGTGACCACTGTTG
This sequence comes from Cavia porcellus, assembly GCF_034190915.1. NCBI lineage: Eukaryota > Metazoa > Chordata > Mammalia > Rodentia > Caviidae > Cavia > Cavia porcellus. The sequence continues at coordinate 53,545,458 of NW_026947509.1, read as the reverse complement.
TCATTCTGGAACACAGTGTGGCTGCCACCATTCTGGAACATGGTCCTCTCTGGCTTTCTCCCCAACATGAAGTCTTTCACTTTTGCAGTTTTGAGGCTGTGGTGACTTTCTGCTTCTTATGATGCCCTCAGACCATCACTTCTATTCCCCTGTTCCTTCTCAGCAATCAACATTTCCTCTGCTCTACCTTTGCAACCCACAGCTTTACTGGAGTTTCTTTTCTGGTCAAACTCACAACGTTTGAAATCACTCTGCTGGGCTCTTTGCTCAACATATTTGTACTCAACATAAATCTAGCTAAAAGCTCCCAACAGTAGCCATGCCACTGCTTCAACATTAAACCGCTTTGATTTTTTTTAAGATTTATTTGCCAGATTAATTAGTCCACTACCCTTAATCTTACTCTCAGCCAAAAAATCTCTGAATATGAGCCAAATGCAGACAAACTGTTTGCTAAGCCATAACATATATCATCTGGAGTCCAGCACCCAATGTGGTCCTTTCCAACAGAAACCTCCCAAGCCTGGTCTTTTTTTTTTTTTTTTTTTTTTTTTTTTTTGTCTTTTTCCTTTTTATCGGTACCAGGGATTGAACTTACAACTGCCTGCTTGCAAGGCAGGCGCTTATGCCGCTGAGGTAAATCCCCAGCCCCCCAAGCCTGGTCTTTACCAGCAGGATTTCTGTCAAACTTCTAGTTTTCTGAATTCTGACCAGAATACCCCTGCCTACAGACCCATGTAAGGCATTCCAGTGCTACTCTTTCATATGACATCTCTGAACCTTTCCAAAGTCTTCCCACAGGCTCTTAAACCACATATTCAGGTATAGTCCTACCAATGATCCTACTTCTCTGATACCAAATTCTGTTGTAGTCAAGGCTTGCAAGGAAAACAATTTAATACAGGACATATAATTTATAGGCTTATTTTATAATAGTCACTCAAAGAATCAAAGACAAAAGAGTACAGGAAATCTGTCCAAACACTAGAGACTCAGAGAATCCAGCTGAGGCCTAGATCCCATGGCAATATCCTTTTTTTTTGGTACCAGGGTTTGAACTCACAACCTTGTGCTTGCCAGGCAGGCACTTATTCCACTGAGCTAAATCCCCAGCCCTCCATGGCAATATCCTATATAAGTCCAGCTGAAGACCTAGAGCCCATGACAGTGTTCTCCATGAGTCCATCTCGAGGCCTAAAGCCCACGCAAGTCTGTTTCACAGATCTGCGGTGGGAAGGCTCAAAGGCCAGTGGTGGAAACTAGAAAGTCTGCTCCAACTGGATGTATCTGTGCCAGCAGGCTGGAGGATCTGCACTGGAGCCAGCAAACAATGTTCAAGGTAAAGATCAGAGCTCCCCTAAAAAGTACCACAGCCATCCTCAGTGACAGTGAGGTTCCAAGCCCCTCTGATAGTAACAATTGAGTTCATATCAGGAAAGACAGGGGGATATGCTTCTCCAGGAGAACCAACAGCACCTACTTCTTCCTCTCCAGTTGTCCTTTTTGTTTTGTTGGTAACAATCCTAGGCAATAATCCACACCCAGCACCCACTGATTCAGTTCAGCTGGGTATTACAGATTGACTACTAGCTGTCAATCCACCACAGAAGCTGAGTCTGTTTCTTCACCTGAAAATGAGGCGATGATGTCTACTTGATGGCTCATTAGAGGTGCTGGGGGAGGGTCAAGCTGAATCTGAAGCTTGCAAGTGCAAAGCTTCATTATAGACAAGGTAGCAATGATGACCTGAGCCAGGCTACTAATTATTTCCTCTGTAAAAGCCACAGGGTTCTCTTTCTGTGTGAACCCACAGGAACGTCCTTTGCTCTCTTTTACCCTAGTGCTAGGGGAGCTCAGGAAATCCATGTCCACCTCTTGGCCTACTCCCCTCAAATCTGGATCCTGGAACATTCCCCTAAGAGAACACAGCTAGAAACTTTGTTGCCTGGTTTGGGTACAATGAGAAGAGGGGTTGACGGAGAGTTAGAGTAGGAAGAGGGACTTGGCCAGGCCAGGTGGCTCTGTCCTTGGTCCAGCATTGAGGAGGCTGAGGCAGAAGGAGGATCAAAATTCTGACCCTGTTTGCATAGGTTAGGTAAGACCTTGTCTCAAAATCAAAACAAAAAAAAAAAAAAAAAAGAAAAGAAAAGAAAAGAAAAAGGCTGGGGATGTAGCTCAATGAAGTGCCCCTGGGTTTCAATCCCAGTACCAGAAAAAAAAAAAAAAAAGATAGAGACTCAAACTTAGGGTATATTTCAATAGGTAACAATCTAGGGAGGACTACATGGGAAGACATAATGAAACAACCAGAAACTACTTCCTAAAAGTAAAGCCACCAATAATGCGACAGCCATGGAGGGAAACAAGCACAGACATTTTGAAGACTCAATTACCATGAACAGATGACCTTCAGCAACATGATTTTCCAAAACAGTGAACATTTCTGATGAAGAACTGAACAAAACAAATTACATATAACCTTCCTTTAATTTACTAAGATTTTTCTCCCTCTTACTTCTTTTTCCGGTACTATGGCTTGAATCCAGTAGTGGAACACTGAGCTACATCTTCAGTCCTTTATTTTATTTTATTTTGAGATGAGGTGGGTTTGAAATTGAAATCCTACTGAATCAGCGTCCTGAGCTGGGATCACAGGCATGTGTCACTGGGCCCGGCTAGTGCTTTCATTCTTATTGTTTACATTGTATTTAATAAAAATCACATTTAAAAAGTCTTCTGATTGGGCCAGGGATATAGCTCAGCAGCATCAGTGCCTACCTGGAAGCACAAGGTCCTGCATTCAATGCCTGGTACCAAAAAGAGTCTTCTGATTACATTTAAAATATACTCTAAATCTCAGTTTTTTCATATCTATAAATATCTGGTGGCACATATAAAAGTTGGCTGGAGCCTGGATCAAATCATGTGCATGGTTATCTCACAGGCTGCAAATGATGGAGCTGCCTGGGGTTTGGTCCTTTATCTGCCAGGAGACATCAACCTGCATGTCCCTGAGCAACAAACACAATCCCCAAGATGCCTCCAAGGGAGTCATTCTGGTCTAGGCTGAACACTAAAACGTGAAGCAAAGGAAGGGAAATGGGAAAAGCAAAGCAAAAAAAAGCCACACAGTCAAGTAATTCTGAACTTGGATGGATAATCATGTGAAAGACTTTTTGTTCATTCTGTTAGATGTGATAACGAAATGATTTTCTTCTTTGTTTCTTTTTCTTTTGTGGATTTTTTTTTCTTTTGAGATCAGAGTCTGCAATAGATTAGGATCTTTGGAAGTCAAAATTAGAGACATGTCAATTTCCTGAATTTGGCTGCATTTATATATTCCCTGCAAAGGGGATGCAGTTCAACTTGGCAAGTGTCTCTTTGCATATATTGAAAACCATCTTTTAAGTAGGCTAACTGGAACAGTCAGCCTCAGAGGGGCCTTCACTGCTGCTTGGCATTTACATTCCTGGGCTGGGGATCTAGCTCAGGGCTGGGGATTTAGCTCAGCAGTGTACGTGCCTGTCTGGCAAGTGTGAGGTCATGAGTTTGATCCCTTGTACCAAAAGAAATACATCGTTATTTAGTCCCCTCCCATATTGCAGGTGACCGACTTATATAACCCATCAAATTTTGCAAATCATTGTGTACGGTGTGTGACTGTTAAAGCCAGGCCATAAAAGCCATGGACCTTCCTGCAAGTTCTACCTGGGCTCTCTCACTGAGGAGGGAGAACCGTGGCTATGCGTGAAGTCTTCCATGCAGCCCTGTGAGGATGCCACATGGAGAGAGCTGGAGGCTCCTGATGACTTTCTGCACTAATCACCCTGCTAGGCACAGGAGTATGTTGCCTTGGGAGCAGAGTCCTCAGATAAATACAGCCTCTGGCCAGCATCATGATCACAATCTCATGGAGACCCTGAAGCACTGAAACTACAGATAACAAAAGTTTTCTGATGCTTTAAGCCATCGTGCCAACAGATTAAAAAAAATCCAAAAGCTAAACTCCTCAGAGTGACTCCAGGAATTGTTTTGCAGCAGGCTGTTTCGGAACTTGCTGTGGAGCCCAGATTTGCCTTGAGCTCACACCCTCCTGCCTCAGCTTTCAGCGTACTAGGATTTACAGGTGTGCACCCACATGCCTGGCTATCTCTTTCTTTCTCTCATTCTGCCACCATTCACTGGCCATCCTGCTTGTTCTGGAACACATCAGATACGTTGTCTTTGTCGGACCCTCTGCTAGAACTATTTTTCTCCCAGACACTCACGTAACTTGCTCCTCCCACCTCCTTCAGGATTTGGTTTAAATCTCACCTCTTTGAACTGAAGCCCTTGAAATTCCAGTAACTGATTCCAATCTACCACTCACAGTGCAATTCACACCAAGAATAAAGACACTAAGGCATATGTGCAGTTGTGAGGAGCCAAGGAAGTCCTAAGTCCAGCTAGAAAAATGGCTAACCAGACAAAGCCCTGGGCCCAGGGTAAAACCCGGGTTTATTCATTCGAGAAGAGTAGAATGACTCAGGGATGCGTGACTGAGAGAAAGGTGGGAAGTACGTGAGTCCTGAGGGCCGGGCTAGGTAGGGAGCCTGTTAGTGTCTCTGCATTATGGAGAGAGACAGAGAGAGACAGAGAGACAGAGAGGCAGAAAGAGTAATCTGCATATCACAGGTTAAGTAAATATCTACTGTTTGAGGCGGTGCTTTGGCTCTGATGCATAATCTTCGTGTCTTCAGATATCATGGCCTCTTACTTGAGGCTCAGTCTCAGCATACAGCGCATGTCACTCCGTGAGTATTAGGAGCTGTAGGTGCAGCATCACTGACTTGTCATTGCTTTAAAGACTACACATGCACCTCCACTAGACTTCTTTGCATTACATAAAGTCAACTGAGGGGATAAAGAAATACTCTAGCCAGCTCTGCGTGTATCATTACATAGAAATAGGACCAGGTTTAGCCAAAATGCAGCCACACGCTCTTCTTTCCAGGAGAACCAGCCTCACAATCCTCCACAGTACCTCTCAGGATGAAATAAGAATTGCCATCTGGAAAGATCCAGTCCTGACATTTTTTTTGCCTTTCCTTCCTGAGTGGTCTCACCAAACATATCTCTGAATTGCAAGGAGTGGGGATCCACGCTGGCTGACATGGCCAAAATTGGTATTTATCAGTGACTGCAAAGGACTCCAGGGAAATCCTCAAGGCACAAATTCTCTGTGGGCATCACGGGAACTAACCACCAGCAGACACTAAAGCACTCTCGCGCTCTGGCTCTTGGAGCCTGGGAATTTCCTCCTGTCCTCCTCTACTTCCTGACTTCATCTGTTCCAGTCTGCTGAGAGTTTTCTTTTGCTCATGCATTAGTTCCCCTCTTGTCACTGTGTCTGCCTTGGCATTACCATGGTTTTCAGTCTTGCCGGCCTAAGCTTTCACTGCCCAGTTCACAGCTCCAAAAGACTGATTATGCCAGCGCAGGCCAGGCATTCTGGGCAAGATCATAAATCCACGTGCGTTTGCTGGAGCTATCATCATAAAGTACCAAAGCAATAGACATTTGTTTTTGTTATTTCTTGGTTCTAGAGGCTGAAATCTGAAACCAAGGTATTGGCAAAGTTGCTATGAGAATTTGCTCCGTAGATCTTCCCTAGTTTTGATGGTTTTCTGGCAATCTTTGGTGTCCTTGGCTTGTATAGCTGCTCCTTGATCTCTGTCATGATCCTTTTGTGTTTATCTCTGCTCCATTTTCATTCTTTATAAGGGCTCCTTCTGGGGGCTGACCAGGGCCCCAGATACTGTGGAGGAGCAATGGGGAGTAAAGAAAGACAATATTCAAGGTACAAGGGGACCAGGAGGAACCAACCGCTAGTGGACAAGCACAATAATCTCCACAGTTGACCCACTTTTACTAACAAGCACAGGGGCCTTTTCGTGGAACAGCAACTACAATAAATGGGGAACAATTTAATAGAGAACAAGTCCTTCTCCTTATCAATATACCTGCACTCTTTAGAGTGTCCGTGGCAGATGCTATCTTGCCTCAGGAATGCTGCAGTTACGAGCTCTCCCTGAGCACGCCTTCTGCATAGTTCTCTGTTCCTGAAACAGGTCATACTGGCCTTGAGACTATGAGACGCCAGTCACGTAGCCTGGTCCCCAGCAGGCTCCAGTGACATGGGATTAACCACACACCCCCATGGCCTTCTCTTTATTTAACCTTATTTCTAAGCAAGGTCACATTCACAGGTACTGAGGGTTAGGACTCCAGCACCTTTTGAGGGGACACAGTTCAACTCCTGACAGTCCCACTAAAATAATTATCAATTTTGTACCTTCAAGTAGCTATTAGTAGTGGAAACAATGACATTTGTCTAGCAGCAAGATTGTTTCCAATATTTTTTTCTTGCAGAACAAGAATCACATGACACAATTTTCCTCTGATATATTTTGAAAATTTTTCCATGTCAAGAAACATGTCTTAATGGCTGCATATATTGCCCTATGTGAAAATATAATTCATTTAAGCAATCCTTAATTGTTAGATTTCTCTGAATTTTTTGGTATCATTATTTTGTGTAATACCAAAGTAAGTATCTTTGTTCCTTTTTTTTTTTTGTCTTTTTCCTTTTTATCGGTATGGGGGATTGAACTCACGACTGCCTGCTTCCAAGGCAGGTGTTTATTCTGCTGAGCTAAACCTCCAGCCCCAGTATCTTTGTTCCTAAATTATTTTCTTATAATAAATTCTTTCAAATGGAATGAGAGGATCAAAGAATATAACATTCATCAGGGTTTTGATTATACATTATCAAGCTCATTTTAGGGTGTTTGTTTAGAATGCCTGTCTCCCAGACTCTTTGCCAGTATCTAGTAATTTTGGGTCAGCCTGAGTTGAAGATATTAAAAGATATCTTATAGGGATTTTCATTTCTATTTTTGGAAAGAGGATGAATTTTCCTCCATATTTATTAGTGCATACGTTGCTTAGAAAATTATATATTCATTTGCTTTGCCTAATTTTTCTATTGAATTATTTTTTCTGGTTCATTTATATTTGTTCTCTGTCTTATGGGTATGAACCTCTTGTATAGTATCGCTGTTTATTTAATGGCATAAGTTCATGAAATAGTCAGAACCAAAACCAAGTCACTTTGTCAGACTACTAACTAAACAGAACCAGAAGGCCATGAAGGGAGGGAAGATCCTCCTCAGCTGGCTCTTACTTCATAACAGGAGCTAATACAAGAGAACCCACCTGACGGCAGCCTGCTGCATGAGGAGGGACAGCTATCTGTATGTACAATGACGCTTTGCCCAGTACGCTGTCTCTACGAGCATACTGACATCAACTCTGGTGACAAACCTCTGTAACCAATGTTTTCTTTGTCTCAGAACAATTTGTGTAATCCTTCTCATTTTATCTGTAAGAAACCTAGCTTTCCTCTGCCTCCTAGTTTAATCCGACAGCCCCCTGCATAGTATATCACGGCACAAACTCCCTAGATTACAATTTTTTGTCACCTATCCCTGAATAAACTCTTTTCTTTAGATAGTCTGTCTCTGAGTTTCTTTTTAGGTTGACAAGTTGTTTGTGTGTTGTCTGTTCTAAGATGATGGGGTTGAACCTAGGACACTGTACATGCTGTATCACTGTATCATAGAACTACGTCTCTAGGTCTTGGATTGACAAGTTTTCATTTTTATTTTTATTTTTTTTAGACAGAGTCTAGTTCTATAGTCCAGGCCTGCCCTGAACTCATTATGTAGACCAGCCTGGCCTCAGACTCACAATCTTCTTGCTTTCTGAATGCTGGAATTACACTACACCCAATTCTATAATGATTTAAAATTCTATCAACATGTGATTCTCTGGTTTCTTTTAAGAGTTTCTTCATTCTTAGAATAGATTTTAAAAAATCATGGATATTTTCTTCTATTTTTGTTCCCCCATTTTTTTTTTCTTTTTTGAGACAGAATCTTGCTATGCAGTCTGGCTGGTCTTGAACTCACAGTGATCCTCCTGACTCAGCCTCTTGAGTGCTGGGATTACACACACACACACCATGCCCAGATTCCCCTCAATTTTTTTTAAATTTTATTTTGAAAGTAGTAAAAATGCAACAGCACAAGACAGAACAAAGCCAATCGAGACAATGCAGTGAAATTGGTACAGGATTTCACAGTAGGATACTGGGATAGTAGTAATAGGTACTATGGTATGTCTCTTTAACTTCACAATAGTTGTCCAGTCAATTAGGTATAGCAAAATCAAACCAAAAATAGAACATTATAAAACCAATTGACAATACTGAATAGAGCAAAAGAAACGTAACAGTGAAAACAACTTTTGCCTTCAAACAGAAGATACAAGGAAATCCCCCATATTTGCTATACTGCATATGGTCATCCTCCCAAGAGATGCTGAGACATCTAACCCCAGTAGCTATGGGGGGAGGGCTGGGTGGGGGAAGGGTGCTTGATTTTCAGCCCCCGAGGCGGAGTAGGCTCACAGGTAATGGTTCTCCTCCTGGCCCTCGCAGCAGGCACTTAGCAAGAGGGGTGAATGAATAAGCTGTCTGAGTCCCACCATGGCCAGATCTCGGGAGTTCTAGGCCTCCTCCTGGCCCTCACTGCAGCCGCTTACCAAGAGGGCGGGTGAACAAGCTGCCTGAGTCCCACCATGGCACCCTCAATTTTTTTGTAACATTGAAAACACTGATCTGTACACTCTTATTGCCTCTGTTACATTAAATGATGGCTGCAAATTCTTTGCAACTCTATCCTTTGAGAGTCTACTTCCTTTCTCTTGAAACTAGAATGTGGCTTAGTACCTTGACTGACTAATAGAATGTAATAAATATAATGTCCTGGAAATCCTGAAGCTAGTGTCTAGTGTCCATATAATAAGCCTGACAACATTAAGCTACCATGCTGGAGGGGTTATGTGTAAGCGCTTGATCACTCTAGCTGAGCCCAGAATCCCAGCTGTGAGTGAAGCCATCTCGGGGTCTCCATCCAGCCTATCTCCCAACTGAGTATGACCAAGTTCTCTCTATTATCAGTAAGTGGAGCATAAGAGTCAGCCAGCTGAGCCTTGCCCAAATTTTTGACACGTAAACTCATCAATTGTAATATATACAATTATCATTTTAGGACACTGAATCTTAGTGTAGTTTGTTACACAACAACAAACACATGGAATGCTACCCTCTACCTAAAGTTTTATAACACAGCTGTAATACTCTGTGAGATACACTAGAGTTTCAAGAAATGGAAGACTTAAGAGCTTCAACAAGCATATTCTCATCAACTGATAATGACTGATACTATTCAGTACAAATGAGTTAATAATTATACTTTGAGGCAGAGCAAAAAGGCAAATCATCCCTAACACCAACAGATTTGGGGAAAAGAAATCTTCCTTTCTATAATTTAAACCCACGGAGCATTTTTAATGTGCAATTTGCAGAATTAAGTCTTTCAAACACTTTCCTTGTTTAATCTTCAGCAGATTTCCTGTAAGTAGATGTTGCTATTGTCTCTTTTTTATAGAGAAGGAAGTAAAGGCCTTGAGGAGGTCAGTGAGATGCCTAGAATTCCAGGGGTAGAACTAGGGCTTGAATCCCAATGTCTGAGCTGTCTCCTTCTATCAACCTCTGAACAAGTGTGATGCTCCCATATCAACTTGCAGATAGTCCATCGTTTTGCCCAGGGACAGTCTAGAACTCTCTTTCCCACCAGATCCTACCACATAACTGTCTCTAAGTCTGGGGCTCAGAAACTTTCAAGACTTATAAACCTCTGGTTCCTAAATCTGAGCTGTGTAGTTGGCAACACAAATGATGCACAGAAAAGCAAACAGTACCACCACATCTGGGACACAGGAGACTCTAGTTCCAAGTGCCTGAAGGGACAGGGCTGTCACTTAGAAGAAAAGGTCCCTGGAGGAGGAATCATGTTTAAGTTCTCTGAACCTAAACCCAATGCAGTCCCAGGCTCTTTGGGACCATTACTGACATAATACAAAACAAAACATCAAATCACAGTGACCTGAGCTGTACTCTTTATCTCTGAGCACATCAAACCACTTTACAGAGCTTCCCAGGGCGCTTCTTTCCATGTCCTGGAACAGGATCATGAGGGTGTTTCTCTGCCTTGCGGGGGAGACACTGCCTCAGCCATGACCCTGTTGACAGGTGTCCTGGGTGTGGCTCTCACTGCCACTGATTCTACGCCCCTGGCCTCGAAGGGGTGGTGCTGCTCACTTCTCTGCTGCTTGGTCCTGACCAGGTGTCAGTCTTTCGCCTCAGCCATTACAGTGTCTCCGAGGCCTGGCTGAATTTTAGAGAATTTTCTCAGAGTCTGTGGTTAATGGAAAATATTCATAAAAACTGAGCATTGCTGAAATCTCTTTCTTCCTATCAGGTCCATCCTCAGGATCTATTTCGTGGTCTGGCTTTCAGGTGACCACAGATAGCCCTTTGTCGCCCCAATGTCTCCTCACACTGGAAATTCCCCAGGGCTCTCTTGGCCTTGAGGCACCAGCAAAAGAGAAGTCTTCTTCTGGGAAATTTTTCCTTTTTCTATTCTTAAGGCCATCATCAAATTAAATTCTTGCCAGGGTGATGGATAATGAGAAAAATCCATTTGCTGCAATGGCACCCCCCCCCAGGTATGTCTGCTTCAGATAAGATAATCACAGAGCAGTCTGACATTAATCAGTCCCTTCAGCTGAATTAACCAGCCTTATCCATGTGTGCCTTGCTAATGAATGAAAGTATGACCTGACCCAAATCAAGGTACCACCTTGATGCCACCTGACAAGTCTTAACCAACTATCTTCTTGAGTATTCAGACAGCTTCCCTTAGCGCCAGAGCTTATAACTTCTCAGCATGACCCCCAACCCCATCAACACCATCCTCCCCTATTCTAGCCATTGTCTGCTCCCCAAGCCCAAGATCATTAATCACTCTGCTGCCTGGCAGGCCCTTCCTGTCAGCGGCTACTCCCCTCTGACCCACTCTGTCGGTCTGCTCCAGCCTCTGATAGAGCACAGCCGAGGCTTCCACCTGTTGGAATGGGGAGGACAAAACCCGATCATCAGGGTTGTGGGTCTCCCTCACATCCTCCTGTGGCTCCTAAATTTCATTTCTTTATTTCTCAATAGCACGCCAGGCTCTGATGCATCTGGCTTTTAAATTTCTCAACGGGTAAGAGGAAGTGGGGAAGAACTTGGGGAGAAACAACACTTAGCTGGGACCTGCTGAGACCTGGGAGCATTCTGGTATCTCACTGCCCCATGCATGTGGAAAAGCTCTCTAACTTGGACCCAGATTCCCACAGAGGGAAGAAGCCAAACCTAAACGGGGTGGCAGAAGAGAGGCAGAATCTGTAGCTTTACTTAGAGGCCCACTATCTTACTTTCTCTGAAGGTTGCTGCCTAATTTCTTGAAGGCCCTGGTCACAGGGGTATGAATGAGTTGAGTGACTGGTGTCTCAACACGAGGCAAAATTGTAAAGCAGGCCACTCCTGTCTTCCCTGGGCTTCTGGCACTATTAGTGCTTTTGCTAAAAGGGGCACACTGAAGGGCCTCCCTTCTGCTCCCCAGAAACCTGCTTTAATGGTGACCTGCTGGGAAACAGATCCCATCCTTTGTCATCTAAAAACTGTAGCAACTTAAATGGTAGGAATTGCAGGCCTCATAAGAAAGGAGGGTGTCCTCGGCAGGTGGGTAGTGGAGATATTTTTAGGCAAGCAGTCTCAAAGAGCCATCAAATTACAGAGGCTCACCCACTCTGCCTGTGTGTCAGCCTTAAATTTGGATTGAAATTTTGGTGGCACAAAAGATTCTACACCTCCTGCCACTGGCAGGGCCCATTCTCCTGCTGTGCTGCCTCTGGTCATTCCGCCCTTCCAGCATCCAGCTGGCTTTACTCAGCCTAAAGGAAAGCAGGCCACTGGGCGGCTGGGCCAGCCTTTCTGGACAGTCCATCTGTCCCTGCTAGGGACAGTGGTTCTACCTCCCTTGGCCAAAGACACAGCTTTTCCAGAAAGAAGACTTTAAGTCATTTTTTTCTGCTGAGTGCCATTACCTGGGACCATTCGGTGCTAGGATAGTAACTTCTGGCAGTTCAGGGAAACCAGAGCAAATCTTCAGTCTCTTTATGAACTATTTAGAAACTGAGTCCCAATATCATACTGGGGAAGTTAGGGCGGATGAGCGGAGATACTACAGTCCAGAGGCTCCCCAGTAGTTACACAATGGCTGCTGAAATTCCAAGAGTCCTATCAGACACTGAAGTATGCTGAAAAAGAAGTACAAGTATATTTTCCTTGCTAAAGAACAAAGGAAGTCTTTTAAAAATTCTTTAGAAGGAAACTTCTACAAGACATATCTCATGGGGTAGAGTTTTATCACATGCACATTCTGTAGCAAACGCATGAAAGTGGGCTAAATTTTGGTAGTTACCTTTGGTCACTACTTCTCAACAAAGGCAGATGTCGCCCCACTAGAGCCATCTGCTAATACCTGGGATCGTTTTCTGTCATCTCAAACATGGACCAGTGCTGATAGTACACAGAGGACAGTGATGCTGACCAAGTGCCAATAGCACTGGGATTGGAAGCCCTGGCTTGGATAATCACCCAGGCCAGAGTGGCTGGTGGAGAGTCACCATCTACAGTGTCTTCTACAGTGTCTAATACTGGGAGAAAATAGTCTGTGTGCCAGCATTTCTAGCTAAATCACACTGTATTTTACTGGTTCTGATTATTATGTACAGAGAAGTAGGTTGCAATGTTTGGCTTAAGCCTAGGTCACACGTTCCACCTGCGATGCAGGTTTGGGTTAACTGTAGTAGCTGAGAATGATGAAGAAAGGATGATACCCTGGAGAGAGAGAACCAAAAATAGCAATTAAGATAAGCAGAACAGACACTGGGCAGCCAAAGCTTCAACAATGAAAACTCACTCCTCTCTCTGAGAGATTATGGGCAAGCACTGTGTTTGTGCTTGTACTTAAGATAGCAGGAGCAGTAGTGGAAGGACCTCCTGGGAACATCGGGCCTGGTGCCTGGGAGTGGCTCACTTCACGAGGTGGGTAGTGGGCCTGTGACTTTAATTTCCTCCACGTGGGCAGCACTTTTCTCTTAAGTAGCCGCTCAGTTGACTTAGGGAACTAAAAGCAGGAGGAACAGAGGAGGAGGAAGAGGTGGAAGGAGGTCTAAGGAGAATGAGGGCGAGGGAGACCTGGGGTACAAGTGTACTATCGTTTCCAACCTCGCCGACTTCTCTGCCTTGAAAACTGAATCTCTATGACCCAGAGATGTAGCTCTTAGTCCTGTGGCTTTCGCTGGGTTTGACATCATTAGGCCAACAAGGAGTGGGCGAAGAGACAGGAATAGTTGCTGTTCTTGTTTCTTCCCTGATTTGTCACAGTTCCGGCAATGGCGACATCACACTACAAGGAGTGCTTCCATCGGGCAATTCGCCAAAACGTCACTTCCTCCTTTTGCTCTAAATGTAGTATTAAGCCTCCGATGGTACCTTCCTAGATGACTCAATATTTCCCATTGATTGGCTTAATATTCCCCACTCATAAAGTAAGTAGTTTCTTTATTAGAAAAATCTCTAAGTTCTCCTGTCATTTGGTTCTTGTAAGGATCCTTCCTGACTGATACAACAGGCAGATGGCAGGCACAGAATGCTTGCTTGTCATGACAGGGAACTACATGCCTTGATCATACCTAGTGATGTGATCACGAGTCTAATGACCATTCACACTTGGTTTTTAGGACCTGGCCTTCTGCTAATGATGGATTTTAGTTTTTCATCTCTTCTCCTTCCAATCCCAGTCAATCTCTTCTCCCTATTATTTAGACAAGCAAAAAAAGTGTGTTAACAATGCTATTCTTGATGAAGATACCTTTCCTCTTTTGTACACATATAGTAAGCAAGACACTATACCAAATGCATCATATGTTTCATCTCCTGTAACGTTCACAATAAATGATTGTGAAGATACTGTTGCTTTTCTTATTTTAAAGACTGAGAACTCAGACTCTATTTTAAAGACTAGGGAACTGAGACTCAGAGAAGTAAGTAACTTGCCCAAGATCAAATAGCTGGTAACTGGCTTAGGTAATTAACACCAGTAGTCACCAATATTTTCTATTCTTTCCTTCCCTAGACACATGGAAAACTTTATTTCTCATCTTTCCTTGAAATTGGGTAAGCTCTTCTGTCCAGTTTTGCCAATGTATTGTGACTTCAAGTGATGAGGCATGTAACAGGAGGCATGTGATGTCTGAATGTGTCATTCCTGTGCCATAAAAGTTACAGAAATGTATACTAAAAGGAGCCATACGCAAAGGCCACTTCCCTTGAGAGTCACTTCAACCCATACTGACTTGTGAAAGAGGCAAAATACATTTTTATTGTGTTAAAAAACTGGAAATCTGATACTGTTCATTACTACAGAAAAATGTAACCTATCCTTTTGGAAACATTTAAAGAATTTGGATAGTTCTGAATCATAAATTGGTGTCTCTTTTAAATTGTTTGTTTGGATTTTTAAAATAGTTATTGTTTGATTGAGGGGAGGAGGGGGGCATGGTCTCACTATGTAGCCCAGGCTGGCCTCAAGCTTGTATTCTTCCTGCCTCGGCTTCCAAGTGCTAGGATTACAGGCATATGCCATTGTATCTGGCTGAGCCAGCATCTTCAACCACTGAGCAATATTACTTCTATTTTCCTCCTTTACCTAAGGAGATGCCTTGAAAATTGTCTTAGAAAGGTGAAAGAGGCTGGGGATTTAACTCAGCAGCTTAAGCGTGTATCTGGCAAGCGCAAGGTCACGAGTTTGATCCCTGGTACTGAACAGAAAAAAAGAAAGAGAGAGAGAGAGAGAGAGAGAGAGAGAGAGAGAGGGAGGGAGAGAGAGAGAGAGAGAGAGAGGAAGAGAAAGAGAAAGAAAGGGATAAAAGAAAGTACTATTCATCAGAACTATTATTATAGAAAGAACAGAAGTTAGAAGGATTTAGAAGGAAATCTTGGTTGTCTTTCCTTTGTTCCCCACAGCAATAAAAAATAAAGAATACTTAAAAGAGGCATCTGTAGAAAAATAGATACAAACAGAGCCCCCAGGACTTTTGGTCTTGCTAGGGAATTAATTGTGGCTGAAAATAGTTTTGTACCCCTCTCTAGGGAAGCCTAATTGGGAAGATTGTCTGCTTTGGAAGAGATCACCAAGCCGCAGCCCTTCTGAAAGCAGGCAGAACCTCCATTTGGGTCATTGCTTCGAGGCATGTTTATCTTTTTCTTCATTCAATAGACGACTGGTTGATTGAAGACTTTATTAAACTTAGCCCCCTCTTTCTTTCAGCCCTTTCTCTCCAACCACTCTCAAATCCCAAGGACAAACAGATCGGTCTTTATGTCTAAATTTGAAAAGAACCTACATAACGAAACCAGTGTACATAGTACCAAAAAGCACTTAGTATAGTAAATCACACAAGATTACCAAATTTGAGTTTAGGGTTTACATGGGAAACAGAGAGGCTTAAATGGTCTCTGATTTTTTTTTTGAGATAAAGTCTCATTCTTTAATTCGAGCTGGCCTCAAATTCATGTCAATCCACCTGTCTCAGCCTCCCAAGAGCTGGGATTATAGGCATGTGTCACTAAGTCCAGACTTGATCTCTTATTCTTTTTTTTTTTTTTTTTTGTACCAGGAAGTGAACTCACAACCTTGTGCTTGCCAAGCAGGCACTGTGCTGCTGAACTATATCCCCAGCCCCGTGATCTCTTATTCTTGAGTGAAAAAGAAAATATTTTCATAGAAAAAAAGATTTGATAGGGAAGTCAAAGATGTGGTATGTCTCAAATATTCATATACCTATGAATAAGAATACAGAATATCCAGTCCTGTACTGAGCCTCAGTACATGGGTCCTCAAACGAAATAGCTATGAGAGGAGTCATTAATTAATGTCATATTTACAAATTTATTGTCAACCATAATTACTTGTTTATTAGAACAGAGGCTTCCATGTTTACTGCAGTCATTTTGATCTGTCAGTAAGAGATAATGTGCTTGGATTTCATAAGCATATGCAAATTGCACAAACATGTCCAGCCCTAGACAGAACCAACTCTCAGCGTCACTGCTCAGAGAGGTAATTTCCCAAAGAGTAGGAGTTTTATTTAAGCTCACGTGGAGTTAGCCTACCAAGTAGACTGCACGTCTTTTCCAAAGCCAGGAGTTGCAATAAGTTCCTTGTTTAGCACGAACTTGTTTCTCAAGTAGTGTTATTGTAGGTAGGAAGGGACTTACTTAGTGTGTTCTCATGTCCATTCTCACACAGCTTGCTAATGTAGGAGTGAGTGGTTAATTTCCTAGATTAGGGAACTAAGGGTCTGACAGATCGAGTGACTTGTGCTGGGGACCTTGTGTAAGACAGTCCGACCTCTGCCTTGCCTGTGGTACGCACACTCACGCCACCCGTGTGGTCTGCATGAGTGAACTGGAAGAGAACATTGCCTGGGCCCATTTCTCTAGTGTACACACTGGAACATACACATCAGAGGGAATTTCTGGGAGACCCAACACTGGGAAATTGAGTCTCTAGATTGGGAAGCAAGAGCCGTAACAACATATCAAGGTGAGGCAGCTGGTGATGAGGAGAAGAAGAAGAAGAAGAAGAAGAAGAAGAAGAAGAAGAAGAAGAAGAAGAAGAAGAAGAAGAAGAAGAAGGAGAAGAAGAAGGAAAAGAGGAAGGAAAAGAGGAAGAGGAAGAAGAAGGGGCTGGGGATTTACCTCAGCGGCATAAGCACCTGCCTGGCAAGCAGGCGGTCATGAGTTCGATCCCTCGTACCGATAAAAAAGAAAAAGACAAAAACAAAATTTTTTTTTATAAAAAGATGAAGAGGAGAAGGAGGGGATGGGAGGGGAGGGGGGAGGGGAGAAGGTTAAAATCTATTAATTTGACTATTGTGGCTGGAGTCAGATAACCAGGACACTAAAAATCTGGTCTCTGATTACATTTAATCCTTTTCACTTTTACAGATGTTCTGAGGAGCAGAGGTTGCGGTCCATAACTAGTGCTGTGCATTGAGTGGCCTCAGGAGGTAGGAGTGGCTGTGTCCTAATGTATGTAGCTGGCTGTCATTGAGCATCAAGGGCCAGATGCCATGCAAAGCACTTTGCATCAATTTTCTCATTTAATCTTTGTGCAGCTCCGTTGGGCTGGTTTACTCTGTTTGCAGATGAGGAAACAAGTATAGAGAGGTTGAAGTAGCCACGGGGACACAATAATGAACCATCAAAATCAAAACTCAGTGTGCATTTTGAGTTACGAGATGGGTCTCAGATGCTGAGTACTGCTTATTAGTCTGGCCATGGTGTTTGAGACTGCACCAGTGATTTCAAGGGGCAACTTCTTTTTCTTAGAATTTTGTATTGAGCTTATATAGCAAAGAGTACATGAATGAATCTTGCATTTAATAGATTTTTAAACAATTATATTTCCTTATAATAGTTTTCTGTTTTAACAACTATATCTAATCTGAAAAAGTAAAATGATAAATCTGGTGGGAAATGCAGTTAGTTTTTAAATATCCAGATAATACAATTTAGATTATAGTCATATCGCACGCTCATGTGCGATATTACACAAAATTCTCATTGCAATTTACAGAATCCAGGTCTTCCTTATCTTGAATGCCATATGAACTCAGCCTTCAGGGTATACATGATGCATAAACCAGAGTGTTCCTGGACTGTCTTTGTGTTTATATTAATTCTGCCTCACCTCTCATGCATAGATAAATTTTTCTGCTCTCTGTATAAGGGAGGCCAGACACATCCTGTGAATTTCCCAGGAGAAGAGGGTATATAAATTCAAGGTTTTATTATAATGTAAGTATCTAAAAATCAATATTCCTATCTGTCTGGGTATTGATCTACATGTGCACATTGAACAGCCATTTAAAACAGGCTCTTTTTAAAGCTACGCTGCATTAAGTGAGTCCTCTGTTACACTGGGTCCTGTGCACACCGCTGATGTGGATAGGGTGTGGGTGTTATTGTACACCTGTGAGCTATTGGAGTCTGCAGGAAATACAGACTACCTCTTAATTAAAAGTGCAGATGTATGCGTACGTATACATTTCAGACACCTATAATTACATGCATGGTCACATGTCACTCCAATAAGCTATGACATCAACAAGGAATGGTCTGTGGAGGGCTTGGACCCCAGGAAGGAGAAAAGCCCTCATACTCCGGGAGCCCTTGTGGAGTGAGCCCATCAGAGACACGGTGGGAAACATCAGCTCGCACCGCCTCCTTCATCCCAGCCTGACTCTGAGCGGGCAGCTGCCCTCTCAGCACAATCAAGAATCCTGTCCACTGTCTCACTGCAAGCTTATTGAATATTTAATAATAGCATTTGCCTTGCCAGAAAAAAAGCTCAGGGAGCCTACACAATCGTGGGCATTGGAGGTGGACAGCAAGGCTTGTACTGATACAAGCAGGCGGCCAGACAAGACTCTCTAGGAATATCACCAAAGGGGAAACTACAAAAGATGGATCTGGGCTGAGAGGAGGCTGTGGGTGGTTTCAAGCAGCAGGCAGCAGGCTTAGACTGGAAGAGGAAGTGCCAAGCTGCTATCAAGAGACCATGACATGTGGGGAGATGGAAACCAGAGACTTATTTTCTACCCAATTATAAGAGCTTGGCTCAAATTCAGGTTACCACAGTGTATTTCATGAAATGGTGAAGCAGGGAGGATCTACTTTGCTCTTTTGATCCCAAGCAAGTTCTTTACTGCTCAGGAAACTGAGGCCCTGTTATAACCACTGGAGTCACACAACTGAAAGAACAAATCTCTATCTGGCACTTTTTCCATTTCACTAGGCTGTCTCTTGTTGATACTGATTTGGAAATTACCCTTTTGTTTCCTGAGGTAATGTTAAAACAGAGGAGTGTTTAGCCCTTCTCTCACAGTGGCTAATAACTGCAGGGTGGGATCTTGGCTTGAGCTTTGTCTTCTAAGTTCTGAAAACCAGTGAAGTTCCACCTGACTCAGCATCACACAAGGCACTAGGAGGAAGTGCATGTCCTAGACCTACACTAGACGCACCAACCCAGAGGTGAGGGAAAACCGCACTTTGACAAGCTCCTTGTGGGATGGATCTGTAAGACGCACTCCTAGTGTGAGCGCAAGCTCATCATCCGTTAGGCTCAGCAAAATGGTTTCGCTGTACCAATTTTTCACATTTGTATTTATGAACAATCAAGCCTTTGTCTGAGTTCAGGACAGAGTATCTTGAGGCACATAAAGCATGGGCACGGTGATCGACGTTCTGAATGTCCTCATGTATGGGTTATAGTTGCTGTGTAACAGGTTAGTGCTACATTCATTCAGGGGCACCTTCCTTTTCACTAGAAACTCCTTGAGAAGGATGGGGTAGCATAGCCTGAGTCAGAAATAGAAGAGGAAATTTTACCCCTTATCAATGGCTCAGTGAAAGGCTTGGGTAAGAAGAAGAGGACATTAGTGCTGTAGAATCCTTTGATCCATAACTAAAGGAGACTAGACTTAGAACAGTAATGACCATGGGTATGGTGCGTACCACCTAAACTTCAAGCCCAGACCTATAACCCAGTCAACAAATATTTATTGAGCACTTTCTACACCCCATCACTGATCTAGGCATATAGCATCATAACAGATTCTCCACTGTCAGGAAATCAAAATTCTAGAAAAGAACTAGAAGAAAATTATATAGCGTTGCCTTTTTCCATTTAGAATAGCTTCTCTCTGTCTCTCTGCCCCTCTCTCTCTCTCTCTCTCTCTCTCTCTCTCTCTCTCTCTCTCTGTCTCTCTTATCTCTATCTCTCTCCCTTTCCTTCCTTCCTTCTTTTCTTCCTTTTTCTTACTTTCCCTATTGTTTTCTGGGTTTTTTTTTTTTTTTTTGAGACACAGGTCTTGCTGTGTAGTTTAGGCCATCTTGAATTCACTACATAATCCAGGCTGGCTTGAGCTCACAATGATCCTCCTGCCTCAGTTGTACCACCATGCCCAACTGGAATGTTTTGTCATTTGGAAGTTATTTGTTCAGATTTTGGTCTTCCCCATGCCCTCAGGTTCTATGAAGGTTTCCCAAAACTTTATCACTTCCAGTGTTTGCAGGCTGATATGTGCTTAAAGGGGATTCTGATCATCTCTGTATGTGTGTTGGAGATAGAGCTGTGATGGTCATCAAGGGTTTAAAATGACTACCTCTTTCTTACAGTTTCTGCAGGTTAGGAATTCAGGTACAACTGAGGTGACTTCAAGAGGCTACAGTCAAAATGTGGGCCAGGGCTACAATTATCTCAAGGCTCAACAGGAAAAGAATCACTCATGTCATTGTTGGTAAGATTCAGTTCCTTGTAGGCTGTTGGACTAAGAGTTTTGGTTTTTTACTGGTGGTTGGCCAGAGGCTGTCTTCTGTCTCGCACCATTGGATCCCTCTACAGGGAAGCTCACCACACAGTGGATGATGTCTATTGGAGAGAGCACGTGGGAACCAGGGAGAATACAAACAAAAGTGAAGTCAGAGTCCTTTGCACTCTAATCTCTGGTGTGACACCCCATCACTTTGGTTGTATTCTGTTCACCAGAAATTAGTCATTGTGATTGCGATGCAATCACATAAAGTGGAGGGGATTACCCAAGGGTAAAAATGGAAGAAGTCAGGGATCATGTGACCTTTTAGAAGCTCTGTGCCACACCTTACCCTGAATTCTGGACTGTCTTTTGACATAGGACACAGGATGGCAGACAAATAAAGGTGTGGGATCCCATCTGACACCTGGAAATTTAATTTAAAAGGCAATGTTGCATAGTAAGAAGATGTTTGAAGAAACTCAATGGAGCATAGCAAAATTTGAGAAAACAAGTCATACTGAAGATTAGAAGACATGAATTTTAGCCTTTGTCTGACACTTACTTTGCTTTGAGATTGTGAGTTCAGAATTATCTAATTGTTCTAGATCTCTCTTTTTTAAAAAAAGTCTTTATAAAATTCCCTCTATCTTTGGTACTTTCTGTCTGGATAAGAAGCAAGCACAGCCATCCTAGAATTCTTTAGAGATTCTTCATTGGAAAACCAGGAGCAATTGCCTATGTAAGGACTCTTTTCTGAATCTTTTAGTCTCCTAATATTTCTTCCTGTAGACTGTTCCTCAGAGTGCCTCATTCCTCTACTGTTCCTCTAATTCATATAACACCAGCACCTCTGAATGTAATGAAACAGATCTGAAAACAACCTCATTTAAAAGAATAAATCTATTAAGGAGCTGGGAACTTTCTGGCGTGAAATGAAAAATATTGATTGCTTCCCACCTGTTAGCAATAAAATCCCATCCAGTTAATTAACCTGCTCAGTGATAAAGTTTATTTTTGCCCTTCACCTTCAGCTCCAAATCTTTAAAACCATTAAAACAAGTACCAGGTCAATGAATAAATCTTCTCCCAGAGTGGCATTTAGAGCCTTCTGTAATCTGGCTCCTGCCTACCTTTACTTCTTCTAGCTACTTACCTCCAATCCTCTTCCTGCCCAGCCAAATGGAAGAGTGGAAGTGTTCCCACTACCAAGAACATGCTTCCTTACTCTGAATTCTGCATATTTTAACTCAGATCAAATGTCATTTCTTGGAAAAGGCTTTCCCAGAGCTCTGTCATCTACCCCCACCTCCCTCCCTTCCCACCTCTCCAAATTGCTGCCAAGCTGCAATTATTACCTCCTTCTTCTAAACTAAAATTTCGTGCCTTTATATAACTTATTATTTTATACCTCATATTATGATTATATATTTATAGTACTCAACCTTTGAGGATGCAATTCCAACCAATTTGTTTTGCACTTTTCATGTTCTCCAATACGATTTCTTATCTGTGTCTAGTGTTCAGTAAATATTTTTGTGGATGTTTAAATGGAGACCTCCTGATTTAACAACTTTTTTCTGGTCGTTTTTACTCTTGGAGTTCATGACCCAATATCAACAAAGGGAGAATTTAACTAAGGGAGATGTTTTTATGAATTTCTATTATATTCCAAATAAAACTCTCCAGAGTGGTTTTAGTCTGTTTTGAATGATTTAACTTCAACATGGAATGATTTCCCTAGGTCTGTGAGATATACTAGTGGTATTTTGATGGGGTCATGGGGCATTAAATCTATATAGCAATTTTAGGAGAATGGCCGTTTCACAATATTTGTTCTTCCTATCCATGAACAGGGAATGTCTTTCCATTTTCTGAGATCCTCTTCAATTTATTTTTCAGGGTATTATAATTTTCCCTGAATAGGTCTTTTACTTCTTTTGTTAGATTGATTCATAACTATTTCATTTTTGAAGGATGTTATTGTGCAAGGTGTGTCTTCTCATTTCTCACTCAGTGAGTTTATTGTGCATAGTAATGCTATTGATTTTTGAGTGTTGACTTTGTATCCAGCTACATTACTGAATTTACTGATCTTACCTAGGAGTCTCTCAATGGAATTTTGGGAGTCTACATGTAAAGTATCATGTTGTCTGCAACTAATGATAATTTAACTTCTTTTCCTATCTTTATTCCTTTTGTTTCTTTCTCTTGTCTAATAGCTGTGGCTAGTATTTCCAGCACTTTATTGAATAGGAGTGGTGATAATGGACATCCTTGTCTTGTTCCTGATTTTAGAGTAAAGGCTTTCAGTTTTATTCTTTGTTCAGAGTGGTTTTAGTCTGTTTTGTATTGTTTAATTTCAATATACATGAAGATATCGACAGCTATTTTGAAGAGAACAAGAGACATTATGGCAGCCATTGTTGATTTCCTATTGTCTGGTTTTGAAGACCTGAAATGCCTTCATTACTCTGTTCTGATCAGTTTTATACTACTTTGTTTTGTATTAATTCATTGTGTGTGAAGATATAGACAGTAGAAGAAAACAAGAGACATTATGGCAGCCACTGTAGATCTGTTGTCTTCTTTGAAATCTGTGTCACTTACATTGTTTTGCTTCTGATCTGCTTTGTTCTGTTTTGTTATATTTTTTAAAATTAAAAACTCAATTAAAACAGAACTCTCAAGTCTCTGTTTCTTGAAGACTAACCTACTGCTTTTTCACGTCCTTAGCTGCTTTCTGTTTATGGAAATCTCTTCACTTTCAGTGGAAAGAGACATCACCTATTTCTATGTCTCTGAATATAGGCTTCATATGGCTTTTCTATTTCCTGCTCCAGTTTACTTGGCAATATACTTGGATCTAGCATTTTATCAGCATGAAATGCTAACACTCAATTTGAGGTGATGCAAATATTCAGTCACATATGAAAGCATTCATGTGAATGTGTCTAGAAAGAGAAAAATATGTAGCTCCACTGAAACAAAAGGGTCGTGTATTCATTTAGAGTCATTATTTAGGTCACATACTAAACTTCAGGTACCATGTTCTGTGCTGCTCATACAAATAAAAATATGGGTCCTTTCAAGAGATTTAAGTCATATGAAGAGAGATGAATGTACGATGAGGTAATTTCTATAGAAAGCGATTTGCACAATACCAGAGGCAGACACAAGGTGATACAGAGTACAGAGAATTTTAAACAAAGTTTTCTTTGCAGCATAGTGTTCCAGCAGATATCAATAATTTACATATTATTTTGGAGTTTTTAAAACAACATTTTCAGACTACTCAGTTTGAGCAGGGTTTCAGCATCCACAGGAGGTGCTGGGGCATGATTCAGACCCAAGCCATGCTGGGCTAATCAAGATCCAGACACAGAACCTTGCTCCTTAGAGCTTATCGGAATGACTCATTCATGAGATGTCAGCAAAGGGGTTGTTTTCTTATGATTCACTGGGCTGAACTTCATCCCAATGATATTTCAGTCCAGAGATTTTTCACGCTATTCTGTCTATGGCTCCAGTGTTTCTAAAGACATTGGCACAGCTGTGTAGATGACTCATTGGAATGCCTGCTTGAAGTCTATGACCTTAGAGATGTCAGTTTCTGTGTATGTGTGTGTGTGTGTGTGAGAGAGAGAGAGAGAGAGAGAGAGAGAGAGAGAGAGAGAGATATTTATGAGAAAAAGCAAGAAAGTAATCCTAAGTTTTAAATGACCAAGGTCCACAGCTGCAAATTCTAAATGCATATGCAGATCACTTTAAATTTCCTTCTTTTTCTAGCCCTTCACATTTAAGGATATTTTTCTGCTTACTATAAACTCCTTGAGAAGGATAAGGTACGGTGACATGAATCAGAAGCAGAAAAAAGAGAGGAAATTAAAATCTATTTCAAATTACTCCTTGACAGTCGCTCAGTGAACAGCTTGGATGAGGGGTACCACTTAACACGAGGCTGTAATATTTCTCTGGATTCTTATGACTCACAACTGAAAGAAGATTAGATGTGGAGTGATGCTGGTGACGGCGGCCAAAGGCCATTTAACAGAGATTTATCCTACTGTCTGCCATTGACTAAGCCACATAAGATCAACACAGAGCAAAACCAGCCATCCAAACAAACAGCAAAACACCCTGCCCTTGGGAGTTTAAATTCTAGAGAGAGAAATGGTCAAAAGCAGCGCTAGCATGCTCCTGTCTGCTTGGAGGTGCAGCGCATTTGTTTTTCATGAGGTCTTAGTGTTGAGCGACTTAGTCTCCATCTCAGCTTCCGAGAAAGCCACAAAACTTTATCTCTTCCGAGCTTGCAGCTTGATGGCTACTTTAAACGTCTGTATGAACATCGAAATGGACTCCGGGGGAGAGGTGGGTGTCTGCTTGTGCGCTGAGTGCACAGTGGGCAGAAACCCTGCCGATAGCACTGTGCACACTGGTGCCTTACAGCCGGGGAAATGCGCGGGTTAGTACCCTATTCCGTCCTCTGCATCCCGGTTGACATTCGGCCTCTTCCTTGTCACTCTTTCCTCCCTCCATCCTCCCCGGTCCCTCCCCGTCCTCTCCTCTCCCCCCCCCCCCCCCGTCCCTCTCCCCCGTCCCTCCCAGTCCTCTCCTCTCTCCCCGGTCCCTCCCCGTCCTCTCCTCTCCCCGCCCCTCCCCGTCCTCTCCCCCGTCCCTCCCAGTCCTCTCCTCCCCCACCCCGTCCCTCTCCCCCGTCCCTCCCCGTCCTCTCCTCTCCCCCCCCCCGCCCCTCCCCGTCCTCTCCTCTCCCCCTCCCCCCCCGTCCCTTCCCGTCCTCTCCTCTCTCCCCGTCCCTCCCCGCTCTCCCTCTCTCCCCCGTCCCTCCCCGTCCTCTCCTCTCCCCCCCGCCCCGTCCCTCCCCGTCCTCTCCTCTCCCCCTCCCCCGTCCCTCCCCGTCCTCTCCTCTCTCCCCCGTCCCTCCCCGTCCTCTCCTCTCCCCCCCCCTCCCTCCCCGTCCTCTCCTCTCCCCCCCCCCCCCCCGTCCCTTCCCGTCCTCTCCTCTCTCCCCGGTCCCTCCCCGTCCTCTCCTCTCCCCCCCCCCCTCCCTCCCCGTCCTCTCCTCTCCCCCTCCCCCCCGTCCCTTCCCGTCCTCTCCTCTCTCCCCGGTCCCTCCCCGTCCTCTCCTCTCCCCCCCCTCCCTCCCCGTCCTCTCCTCTCCCCCCCCCCCCCCCCGTCCCTTCCCGTCCTCTCCTCTCTCCCCGGTCCCTCCCCGTCCTCTCCTCTCCCCCCCCCCCGTCCCTCCCCGTCCTCTCCTCTCCCCCTCCCCCCCGTCCCTTCCCGTCCTCTCCTCTCTCCCCGGTCCCTCCCCGTCCTCTCCTCTCCCCCCCCCCCGTCCCTCCCCGTCCTCTCCTCTCCCCCTCCCCCCCCCCCGTCCCTTCCCGTCCTCTCCTCTCTCCCCGGTCCCTCCCCGTCCTCTCCTCTCCCCCCCCCCCCCGTCCCTCCCCGTCCTCTCCTCCCCCCCCCCCGTCCCTTCCCGTCCTCTCCTCTCTCCCTGTCCCTCCCCGCTCTCCCTCTCTCCCCCGTCCCTCCCCGTCCTCTCCTCTCCCCCCCCCCCGTCCCTCCCCGTCCTCTCCTCTCCCCCCCCCCCCCCCCCCCGCCCCGTCCCTCCCCGTCCTCTCCTCTCCCCCTCCCCCGTCCCTCCCCGTCCTCTCCTCTCTCCCCCGTCCCTCCCCGTCCTCTCCTCTCTCCCCGGCTCCCTCTCCTTCCCGCCTCCCCCCAGTCTCTCCCTCCTCCATCCCTCCGGCGTCTGCGTCAGGCCCCCCCAGCGTGACGCGGGGTCCGGGTGGGAGCTGTCCACTCGCCCTGGTGCTGAACGCTGCAGCAGCGGCGGCGGCCGCGGAGGTGGAGATAACTGGGAACCTTCTCCGCCCCGAGAACCCTGTTTCCAGTCCTCGGACGGTCGGTTTGCACCCCGACACCCCCTTTCCAGCACCACCCCTTTGGGAACTGAGCCAGGGGGCGGCAGCCGCGGCGGCGGCGGTGCCGAGCAACGGCGGAGGACAACACCTGGCAGCAGCCGGGAATTACATTTGTATACGGTTGGGGGAATCTCGGAGACCGAGCTGGACCCAGAAACCGGCTGCCTCGCACCTGGGCCACGCGGCTCCGCTCCCCGGTGCTCACCTCGTTGCAGCGGCGCGGAGAGGGAGCGGCCAGCCCAGCCGGCGGCGGGGACCGGAGCAGGGCCGGGGGCGGCGGGGGCGGAGAGCCGGGAGGCCGCCCTTGGCGAGGGCCCGGCAGCCGCCCTCCTCCGCCCCTCCCACCGGAGGCACTCCTTCTGGATTATTTGAGAAGCGAATTATTGCAGTAGCGTGTTTCGTCTTTATCCCCCTCGCTCGCACCGCCCCACCTCCGCGCCCGCCTCGCCTCTGGTTGCATGGCAGCACTGCCCGGGCGCGGGGGCTCCGGGCCGGCCCCCCGGGAAGGAAGAGGAGGAGAGGAAGGATCATGAAGCCAGCAGTCGCGACCGCCCCGGACGGCGGGCAGCAGCAGCTGGAGGACGAGCCGGAGCAGCCCCCGCCCCGGAGACACGCGGACGCCGACCGGCAGTCGCCTCTGCCGCCGCGCAAGCACCGGCGGGCGCGGGCAGACCCGGAGCAGGTGCGGCAGGCACCGCAGGAGCGCGCGCAGCAGGGCGAGCGCGGCCCGGAGGAGAAAGAAGAGGAGAGGGCGAGGCCACTCGCCGGCCCGGACCTGCGCTTTCCCTCACTCCTGCACCTCGCCCAAAGGAACCTTTGATGGAAGCGCGGGGAGGGGGCCACGGATTCACAGACTGCAGCGGGAGAGGGCTGGGGGCTGCGAGGATGTAACTGCCCTTTCCCCGGCCTCCCCGCACGCCCCTCCGCTCTGCCCTTCCTCTGCCCCAGCACCTGTCCTCCCCGTACACACCCTTCCCCTCGCCGAGACCTGAGTGCTCAGAAAGGACGCGGCTCTGCGAGGCACACACTGTCTTTTTCTCTCTTCCTTTCTCCCTCCCCACCCCACGCTTCTGCCACCTCTGCGTGCCACATTGGCTTTACCCGCTCCTGGGTAGCCCTTGGCTGCACAGGCGAAGCACAAGCCCCTTCCCCAGGTTCACCCCACTGTTCTCTTAAAAGCAACTGTGGTGCTTCTAGGGGTTAACTGCCCCAGTTTTCTGCCCAGGAGAATTAAAACTTCTCCCTGCTTCCTCTCCTCCCCATCTCGCCTCCGCCCCATCAGTCTCCTACTACCTGAAAAAGAAAAAAACAAAACTATCTTTTCTTTTTCTTTCTCATACATGCTCTCCTCAATGCATCGAGCTAGTTTTCTCCAAACCCAGCTCAGCCCACTCCAAATTTGATTTATAATCTTCCTCTCACCCTTTTATATAAAAGGTAGCGATTCACCACCATCTAGGGATTTGAGAAGAACCCAGCAGCCTTTTCCTGCTGAACTTTTAAGAATTAGACATTGATCCGAAGGCTCTAATCGTTCAGCCTCAAGGTTTCTTTTATCGCCCTGCTTCCCACAGTGCCCTGGGGCCAAAGGCAGAAAGGCAGCACCGGAGGTTGGGAGGGTTGCAGGAGCAAGAAAAACTTGTTTTGCTTTTTCCAGGTAGAGTTCAGAACCGGTGACTCCCAGTTCTCAGTTCTTGGAGCAATTTATTTGCTGCTCAGAGGGGGTGGAGGAAGAGCCAGTGGGAAAGGAGATTCCTCCCATAACACAGAAACAGTGCAGACCCCAAGCCCCAGCCACCCACTTCTTCCAAAACTCCAGCTGCCCCTCTCGGGTTCTCTGCTCCCTCTGGGCACATGCTGATGCCCTTGGGCGGGCTGCTGTGGTGGTGGTGCTGCTGCTGCTGCTGTGGCTGGTACTGCTGTGGACTGTGCACCCCAGCCCCCCAAATGTTGCGCCACCAGGGTCTCCTCAAGTGCCGCTGCCGCATGCTCTTCAATGACCTGAAGATTTTCCTTCTGCGGCGCCCCCCTCCAGCGCCCCAGCCCATGCACGGCGACCCCCAGCCCCCCATTTTGGCAGCCAACAACAACACCCTTCCGGCTCTGGGTGCCGGCGGGTGGGCAGGCTGGAGGGGCCCTCTAGAAGTGGTGGGTAGGGAGACCCCTCCTCTGCCACCTCCACCGCCTTTGCCACCTTCTTCTGTGGAAGATGACTGGGGTGGCCCAGCCACAGAACCACCTGCCTCACTGCTCAGCAGTGCCTCTTCAGATGACTTCTGTAAGGAGAAGGCTGAGGATTGCTACTCACTGGGCAGCAGCCTGGACAGTGGTATGAGGACTCCGCTCTGCCGCATCTGCTTCCAGGGACCAGAACAGGTGAGTCTTTTCTGCTCTTTTTCTGCCCTATGATATCTCCAGGTCTTGTGCATAGCAACTTGTCTGCACTGGGGAGCCATTATGTTGTTGCTACTGTCAGGACTGTTTCTGTCTATCTGTGTCTGTCTGTCTGTCTGTCTCTCTCTCTCTCTCACTCTCTCTCTGTCTCTCTCTGTCTCTGTCTCTGTCTCTCTCTCTCTCTCTCTCTCTCTCACTCTCTCTCTGTCTCTGTCTCTGTCTCTCTGTCTCGGTCTCTGTCTTCGTCCCTCTCTCTCTGTCTCTTCAGCACCGATCTGGTTTTTTTAGTACTGGGGATTGACCCCAGGACTTCACATCAACCATATCTCATATCCCCAAGCTCTTTTTGTTGTTGTTTTTATTTTTGTTGGTTTGCTTTTGCAATCTCAGGAAATCATTAATTTGCTAAGGATGGGTTTAAACTTGTGATACTCTTGCCTCTGCCTCTCACGGTACTGGGATGGCAGGCATGCACCACTGCTCAAAGTTAGAACTGTAAGTTTTGAGAGCTCCTCAAGGCCTTTGCTTATAAAGTTTGCCCAGTAGGTGTCTGGCTCCTGATGAAGCCTGCTTGGTGGCTCAGTTGTATTCTAGCTTTTGCATTTTCCTCCCAGTGTTAATGTCTTCCATTCCATCCAAAAAATATTCTATAAGCATCCTCAGAGTAAATGACCGAGAAGCAATGAAATGAAGAGATTTAGTGATATAGTCATGCTTGTGTTTAAGACATCCTTTTAGCTGATCTCTTGTTGGTAAAATTTCCCCAGCCCATCGTCAGCCCCATATTCCCACTTTTTCCCTATCTAAAAGTGCCGAGATCCTGTCCTCTTTCCCTGCTCTTAAAGGCTGAAATCCAATTAACCTGTTTTTCCCTCTGAAACCACTCCAGGTTGCGAAGACACTTCCTAACGGCCTCTAGTTTTCCCACATTAAAAGCAGGTCACTAAGTCTGGGTAAGAGTGGGTTTAAGGGACATAGAGAAGCAACTAGGGGGAGGCGGTGAAATTTCCCACGCTACTTTCCATGTCAGGCCTAAAGTAGATCAGAGTGCCCCTTAAACTTCATTCGCCCAGGATGGGAAATGCCAAGTCTGGTGGCTTCTCCCTACCCTTATCCATTCAGATATTTCACTTACTCCACTTACAACTTGGTGTCTGCAGTGCTGGATAGCTGTGTACATCTTTTAAGACTCAGGACTTTCCTTCCCGTACAAAAAAGGCTCACTTGCAAATTTTATTTTGTTGGTGATGCAGGAAAAGGAATATTGATTCCAACATGGGCAGGGCTATGCACTCAAATTACCCACTTCTTCCGTGGTAGTTTCCTTAAGTGCAGGGAATACTTCTGAGTGCACCTTGAACAAATGACTGTGTGTTAAGATACCGTACTGACGCTCCCTGACTGGCCCAGGTTCTGGCAAACTGCTTGCTTGTGAGATGCAGACTTAGCTGACATTTCACTCAATTTTTCTTTTTGCTGTAAAGACGAAGTACCCCAGGTTCTGGTGACACCTGAGGCAGCATCCTGGGTATTATGAGGTGCAAGGAGATTGATCTCAGTGTGAATAAATATGTCTGAGGGATTAAGGAATGGGTCCCTCATTCTTGTGACTAGGATTACCTGAAATACCAAATGAAACATTGCCCAGAGTTGACAACTCCTGACAGATGAATGAGTCCAGGTTGCGTGCTAAGTGCTTGCCTTTTCTCTCCTCCAGCTTAGCTTCTCGAAGACTATAGAGTAGGATGACTTGGCTCCAGCAATAGTGAGCCTTATTTTGGGGCATGCTGGGTCAGGATCTTGCCTCAGTCAGGAGTCTCATCTTCTCCAAAAGGAAGAATAACACCACTTCCTCGCTTCCTAAGCTGTTTCTTTCTTCTTCTACATGAACGGGTTCAGGTATATATGTCACAAGGGCTGTTGGCAGTGTGGCTTCTGGCAAATGCTAGAAAATGGCAGGATTTGGAAAGTGTCCTGGAATGATATTTCACCTGCTATGTGAACTTCTTCAAATAGCTTTATGCTTCTGGGCCTCTTTTCCAATTTTGTGAGACATTATTTGCCGTTCTACTCCTTTTCTTATGGGTGAAGGCCAGAAGATAATGAGGGTAAAAATATCTTGGAAGATATTAATGTATAATGAGCAAATATTTTAATCATAGAGAGACTATTTTATTGAGAAAAGAAAAAAGCAGCATCATTAGCAGTATTATGAAATGCCCTCATGTGATAGATACAGTCTGGTCAAAGGTTAGGAGCTTTCCATTGCGGTTCATTATTTTTACTGTGTGTCATAAGTAAATCACTGAATGAAAGCACTAGCACCAATGAAGGAGTAAGTTCTAATATTGTGTGGGGGGAGGGAAATAAAGGGCTGTGTCTGCAGTAAGACTGGATCAAATCGACCATTTCCTACATATGGTTGCTATGCTTGGGGGTTTGCTTTGTCAGGAGCCAAGAGGTTTTAATGGGCTTGTGTTACAGTCGTAATAAGAGTAATGTGAGTGCCACAAATAGATGCAAAGAGCACGCTTTCTCACTTTCTTCTTGCTTTTCTTCTCAGCATTTCAATAAGAAAGAGAAACAAAACAGAGATGGGCAACCTCTAGAGAAGAAAATGAGAAGGAGATGGAGAAGGGGAAGGAAGAAGAGAGGGAAAGAAAAGGAAAAAGGACAGGCTGAGATTTCCATGGTTGAGTTTTCAGTCAGGGAAAGAGCTGTCTGGTCACTGCCTACACATAGTCCTGAAGGGAGAGCAGAACCACTGTGCAATCACAGTAGCTGAATGTCTTGGTCTTTCCCTGCCCAAACAAAGAATTAGAAACCTCTCACCTATCACTCAAGTTATTTGCAACTGCTCCAGGAGCTAGAAGACTGCCTAAAAGAAAGAGTTGAACTCTTCCTGCAAACTATGTCATCATAAAAGGCAGCAGGAGGACCTTTCCAGCCGGTTCCACCTTTGCACAGATTGGCAAAGGACTTTACACTCATTCATTCCTTCATTCATTCTTCACTGGTTTATTTAACAAACACCTGCTGGGAACAAACGGTGTACCAGATGTTGTTTCAGACACCAAATATCTGGGAATGAACAAAATAGATAAGATTTCTGCTGCCCAGAAGCTGATGGTCCAGTGAAGACACACAAAAGTTAACAAGTAAATTGGTGATAAATAAGGCGATTTGGGGTAATATGGAATGCCATGGGAGGTTGAGTTGAAACCAGAACAAAACAAAACAGAAGAATGAGTTATTTTTTAGTGAAAGGAAATGGGTGGCAAAGGTACAGTCATAACAGATAGAATGATCAGGAAAAGCCTTTCCAGAATTTTCCCTCTGGCCTAATACTTAAGTAATCAGAAAGACCCAGACATGCATAGATCTGATAGAGCATTCCAGGAGGATGAAACACCAAGCTCAAAAGCCTGACTGTAAACACACTTTGCATAGCTGAAAAACAGCAGAGAAGACAGGAGAGAGAGGGATGAGCTATGAACAAAGGCTTAGAGAACCCACTTGGCCCCTGACTGGCAGGTTATTCCTTCTCACAGTCACTGGTTTATTTAGGACCAGGGTAGAGGACCCACAAGAGTGGAGGGTGAGAGGCCACCGACATGCCTTCACTCTCCACTTGTGACTGAAGCTGCGCTGGTCTGTGTTGAGGGACAGTTTCCCATGGTGGGCAAGCTGACGTCTCCAGGACTAGACGGCTAGCCCCAGCTGGAGAGCTAGACAAGTCACACGGCCAATCTGTGCCTCACCTTGTGTGTTTGTTTGTTTTCTGTTTTTTGAGAGAGAGTCTTACTCTTTAGTTGAAGCTAGCCTTGAACTTGCTGTGTAGCCCATGCTGGCCTCAAATGTGTGGCGATTTTTCTGCCTCAATCTCCTGGATGCTGGGACTATAATCATGCACTTGGGCTCTCTATGCTTTAGATTTCTCATTTGTAAAATCATGATAGTCCCTATTTCAGAAGATGATTTTGAGCATTAAATCAGTCAATACTACAAGGGCAGTGCTTTCACAATGCTTGTTATTGTTATTATTCTCTCAGATGCAAGAGTGCTCCCCTTGCGTTATTGAAAAAGTGCCCCAGCTCACAGGCTGGCGGGAGGGCTGGCTGTAGACCGAATGGCTTCCTTCGTGTTCACAATGCCCTGGGCATGGAGTGCTGTTCATCTGTTTCAACTACCCAAGTCTTTATTAAGTGCCTACCTATCCCTGCTGCTCTGCTGAGCACGCTGGAGACACACAGTAGATGTGGCCCTGCATTCTAGAATGTCTTCGTCTAACCCAGACATCACAGGGGCCGACAGAGATCAAGAACATGTAAATGTCGAGCCAGAGTGAATTACAGTATACTGGTACGGGAAAGAGGCATGTTTAAAAGCAGCTAGTGGCTGGGGTACCTATTCACAGAGACAAGGGTAGAATTTGTGCTTTTTCCCCAATCAGGGGAGGCTTCTTTGTTGTTGCAGAAGACCAAGTGAGAAGAAATAGATTTAGGCTGCAAGGCTGAGGTGAGATAGAAAGAAGCAGAAGAGATGTGAGACACTTGGGTGCCTTCACAAGGAGGTGAAAGCATCTCCCGGGCTGGGCAGCTGTGGACTGCCTGAGGTGGGTTGACGATGCCACCTGCTAAGACAGTCAGGAGCGAGTGGGAGGGCCCTAAGGAAAGCAGGAAATGAGTCTGCAGCAGGGTGCGGTGGCGCATGCATGTAATGCCAGTACTCTGGGAGGCTGAGACGGACTGAAAATTGGAATCAACTTAGTGACTTAGGAAGATCCTGCCTCCAAAAACAGCGGGGAGGAGGGACAGATGAGAGATACAGCTCACTGTGAATGCCCTGGGTTCAGTCCTCAGTATTTCTAGAAAAAAAAAAACATGGCATGTTTTAGTG
The DNA here is from genome assembly GCF_034190915.1 of Cavia porcellus. NCBI lineage: Eukaryota > Metazoa > Chordata > Mammalia > Rodentia > Caviidae > Cavia > Cavia porcellus. The sequence continues at coordinate 53,511,787 of NW_026947509.1, read as the reverse complement.
TGTGTCTTGAGTTACTGGGGAGTAGGCTAAGGGCTTTGCAGAACTCAGGGGAACCTGGAGACCCCAAGATGTAGTAAGAACCCTGGAAATGGAGAGCAAGTCGAACAATTAAGGAGACTCACACGGTATACTTATTCTTTTTTTTTTTTGGTCTTTTTGAAACAGGGTTTTACTATGTTGTTCAGGTTGGCCTTGAGCTCACTTTGTAGCCCAGGTTATTTTTGAACTTGCAATGATACTCCTGCCTCAGCCTCTCAAGTGCTGGGATTATAAGCATGTGCCACCACGTCCACCCAATGTACTTATTCTTGTGAGCACCATGGTTTAATTTTACATTTCTTTATGAGTTTCTTTCATTAATATCTGTCTCCATAAAGGACACAGCCACACCTAACATTTATGAGTCCTACAGCAAGATTATAACTGCAAAATCACATACCATAGGCTGCAAAAGTAGAAGGTCCACCTGACAAACTGTTACATACAATACACTCTATGCTCCCAGCCTTACAACCTGAAAGTCTGGCTTGAATGTAAACTTGTAGAATTCTAGTACAATTTTTCTGAATTCTAGTCAAATTGGGAATGTCTGGCTCTTGGCTCTGATTTTCTTTCTGTCCCTGACTCCATTCTGCATGAAGGAATTTGATTGCGTATATATGGATACTCCAACTGGCTTGTCCAAACTCTGTCCATACCATCCTATGTATAGTGGGAACTTGCCCAGTAGAAGCAATACAAAGGGCCTGCCAGATCCCTGTGGAAGTAACCTGTGTGTGTGTGATTCATTGTTGTGTGATTCATTGTTGTGTTTCATCATCTCTCAATGCAGTATTACCTGCACTGTGCTGCACAAATAATTACTGAAATATACATTCATTGAAGGGGCAGTTCCCAGGCAGGGGAAGGAAAAAGAGAAATTCAGGAGAAGAATGTTCACAGGGCCCCATATTGAATATGTTCTCTGCAGAAGAAGGCCTTGGCCAGTAAGGGAATTTTGAGGAAAAGCAACTTGGGTTTTGATGTTAGAGACTATTTGCTATCAAATTTGCCCCATGGCAGTATAGACTGCCTTACAAGGGGAGTGATATGGGTGACTAGGAATGACAACCTTCTAAATCCCTTCTGAGTGTGACAGTTGGAGTTCATAAATGAGATTGTTTGGGACTCCAGAGAAATTTTTTTGTCTAAGCAGAAAAAAATTGCTCTCAAGTTCAATATTCCAAGGAACACATTGTATGGCATACAGAAATGTGTCTTTAGCAAAGATTTCAAAGAATAATCTTTCTCTGGTGTTTGTAGAAGTCCAAGCGTTTTTGGGGGGCACATAATTGCCGCAGCTGTGAACTTTCACCACACACCCAGCATGAGAGGAGGATCACAGGTCCTTCGTGGCCAAAGGCAGATGCCGCAGACCTCCAAATACAGAATCGCCTTCGAAAGAAGGGAGGCCCTCTACCACCTTCAGGTTTACACCCTGCCTATTAGCTCCTACTTCTGCCAGAACTGGACCCTATTTAAGCTAGAAGCCACAGACCTTTCTTTAAGTTTCTCACTAATGCTCAGATTGTTTATTGAGAGATGGTATAAGGCTGTTCAATTCCCACCATAAAATCCCTGGCTATTGCACGGGTTACCTACCTATTATTTACATGCACACACATGCTCGTGCATGCACACAAATAAAGCACTGTGTACATCTATCTTGTGTTCATGGGTTGAACCAGGGATGAGTGGAGGAGGGATATCTGGTTCCTTGACAGTTGTAGAGCAGTCTCGAAAGTCAGTTGTGTGTTGACCTCCACCCAGTATTCCCTTTGGAATAATCCTTCACTTGCCAGCATCAGCTTGAGGTGGGTTGGCTAATTTTTTGGGTGTGTCTTCTATCTAAGCCCCTCGTATAGAGAATTACTTAACAAGGCTGGTAGGGCACGAGGGTGTAAAATATATATTTCTAAAGATCATGGGAAAGGAAAGGAGAGGTATCAGGAGTCTGTATCTGCTCCTTTTCTCAGCTTATATGTTGTGGAGCCCAGCTGTGGCCTGTGAGTGGGGGAGGGGGAACAGGCCCCAGGGAAAGGAGATACTCAGAGGAGTGTGGGAATGAGCAAGCTGCTTCTTGTTTGCTGGGAATGAAGCCAACTTGGAAGTAAGCCTAGATGTAAGGAAGCTGGTGAACAAGTACTATAAGGTCCAAACTGCACACCATCCCCCTCCTGGGATGTATTATATATGCAAGCTAGGTTTTGCATATGTATGTTACATATAGTACGCATTAGATATTGCCCTGCGTATATTTTAAAAAGCAAAATTGGGTGCACACACAGGGGTCCCCCTCATGACAAAAATAGCAAAACTTGAGTTCCAGGTAGATGCAAAATGTCACAAAAAGTGGTGCGGGGGTGTGAATCTACAAATATAGGCTCTGCTCAGATTTGTGATCCAAGGAACAACCTCTCATTCCAGAAGAGGACACACAGGTCCTGTCCACAGAGCTTTTAAGGGAGATAGGTGAATTATTTTCCTCCTTGGTGGGGTAGGTAGGAGGTGGTTGAAGAGAGTCAACTTCCGGAGACCCTTTCTGAAGCTACTGTAGTGGCTAGCACAGGATTCTGCTTATAGTTGGGTCTTAGTATTTGCTGATTCTTTCCCCTCTGAGCATGTGTTCATGCCAGATCAATAGTGCTATATTTGGTATATGCAGAGTAGAAAGGGGATGTGTGTGCACGTGTATGTGTCTGTGTAGGCACACACTCATGTGCATGTGTACCCCTCTCTCTCTCTCTCTCTCTCTCTCTGTCTGTCTTTCTCACTCTCTCTGTCTCTCTTAAAATGCCAAGCAAGAAAGATATGGATGGTCCCTCATATGGACCATCTAACTTCATTTTCTGGTTCTAAAATAACAAATAATGATGATTCTTGTCCTAGTCATCATCATGATTGCTGTCACAGCTTGAGATCACTTGACCAGGAGCAGATTTTTCTCATTCTATTGCAAAATTATAGGAAGAGCACAGTCCTTGAACTCTGAAGGACATGATTCCATCTGCATTCTGAGCCCTTCCCAGCTGGGTGATCTTGGGCCACTTACTTGACTTTCCTGACTAGATCTGACTGTTTACAAAGAAGGAACACCATACTGACTTTGACCACTTGTTAGGAGTTGACATAATGCATTAAAGATCTGAGCACAAAACAATTATTCATCAAATGGGAGTGATATTTCTCACTTCATGAGTGTGTTCCAGGGACTTTGAGTGGATCCCTGGGTCACGTGCCTGATTTTCCTACTGCCCTCTCTTACAGGAGCCTTAAGAATCACACTCAAGGGGCTGGGGATTTAGCTCAGCGGCATAGGCGCCTTGCCTTGCAAGTGTGTGGTCATGAGTTTGATCCCTGGTACCGATAAAAAAGAAAAAGACCCCCCCCCCAAAAAATAGAATCACACTCAACACCCAGCTAATTTGGTGTTTGACAATCAAGATTGTATGTTTAGAGCCAGTGTCTGTGTTCAGCAGGGTTTCTGACTTGGCTGAACTCTGTCCTCTCCTCCCTAGGTCCCTGACCCTAACAGTTGTCTTTATCCATCTTCATTGTCGCCAGGTCCCTGATGGGTCTTTATTAAGCAGCACTCTCTGCTTGGCTGCAACTGTGCAAAAAGACACTTTTCTGTCCGCTGAGTCCCCAGAGGCCATGAGCAGACCAGTCTGCAGAGCGGCATGTAGAGGAAGTGCCAGAGGAAATGCCTGCCCAGGGTGTGACAGCAGAGTGCTTGCCTTCAGGGTCACCCCCAGACTTGTATTCTGGACAACCTGGAATGGCACAGAGACCCCCAGACAGACTCGGTGTTAAACAGCATTGATTTGCACATGTGAAATTTGCTCCTTTTCAGTTTGCTTTCATGCCTTCCAACTATGAGCAGGAGGGAAAAAATCTAATTGTAGTAATAATGTCTTTAACACCTGTCTAATGCTGTCAGTCTCCTTTGTAAACAAAGAGAGAAGGCGTCAGACACAGAGCCAGTGGACACCCACCAACACGTAGCTGGAACTTGGTAATCTCGCTTTGTTTATATCTCTGTGTGTCTACTATTTTGTAAAAGATTTTATCCTTTAGAATAGCTTTTTTGTTTGTTTGTTTGTTTGTTTGTTTGTTTTTGTCTTTTTCTTTTTTATCATACAGGGGATTGAACTCATGACCACACACTTGCAAGGCAGGTGCTTATGCCAATAAGCTAAATTCCCAGCCCCTGGAGCAGCTTTTGATCGCAGTCAAATTTAGCAGGAAGGTAGAGTTCCTACAAACTGTGACAAGTGTACAATGGGTGTACTTGTTACAGCTGATTGACTGGTGCTGCCACATCATTTTCACCCCGAATTCATAGTTTACACTAGGGTTTACTCTTGGCTTTGTACACTTCAAAGGTTTTGACAAATGTATAATGACTCGTACCCGCCCTTACAGTGTCGTGTATGGTTTCGCTACCCTAGAAATCCTCTGTGCTGCAACTTTTATTCTCCTCTCTGCTTCTCCCTGAACTCCAGGCCACAGAGTGTGGCCTTTTCCAGAATGTCATCTAATGTCATATTCTTGGAGTCCTACAGTGAGCAGCCATTTCACATTGGCTTTCGCACCAAGTAATATGCGCTTAGGTTTCCTCTGTGTCATTGTGGACTTTTGTTTTACTTTCTGGTGCCTTGATAGAACATTTCTTTCTAGTCCTGAGTCATATTCTATGGATGGGAGTCCTATAGTTTGACTATTCTTTTTTATGGCAAGTGGTGCCAGTTTTTTCATTTATGGCAGTGACACAAAATTTGTTCTCCTGGAGAACAAATTTATTGAAGTAAAACTGTGAGATATTTAGAGGCAAATGTGAAGTTTGAAGAAAATAATAGTATGGGTGGGACATGTCAAAAAATATAAATGACTGAAGTATAAGTAACGGTGACCTGAACAGCACATCTTAAAATAGTTCTGGAACATTTGTGGACACCAAAAAGTATATCAGGAAGGGGATAAAATGCAGAGTTACAGGCCATGGCTTCAGAGTTATGTCTTAGAATCTGCATTTGAAACCATTGGTTTTGGCAATCACAAGGTAGAGGATTACTCCAGGAATATTGTCATTTTTTTTGTACTGGGGATCGAACTTACGACCATGTGCTTGCAAGGTAGGCACTTATGCTGCTGAGCTACATCCCCAGCACCCCAGGAATATTGTCTAGGAGGAGGCAGTCAAATGTGCAGAAAATGTGTCTACCAGACCTGAACTTTTCAAACAGACAAGGAAAAGAGAGGCAAGAAAGGTCGTTTCTTGTGTTTTTCTCTTTCCCTGCCTCAGTGATCTGGGAGCAGCAAGTTGTAGATGGGATGGCTGCCAGCTGGGAGTCAAGACCATACTAGACTGATCATGTGAAGGAGATGCTAACTATGATTCTGTTAAGACACCAAGGTTTGAGGTGTCTCTGCTACCTAGTTAGTGTTAATTTTTCTAATACAACCCACATTCTCACTTCTGAGTTATGTTCAAGGGGTATTTGAGTAAACTCAAATCAGGGACTTCCTGGGAATGTCCAAGAGAACCAATGCAGAGCAACGGATGGTAACAACTCACCAAACATCAGTAATGAAGCACTTCAGCTCAGAGTCTCACATCTCTTGCCTAGAACTCACTGGCTATGCAGAACTGCAGCAAGGATAAGGCATTGCAGTCCTCTTGGGTTCCTGGAGGGACAGGAGTTCAGGAGTGGGTGAATTTTAGCAGTGTCCTCCTAGGGCAGGACAAGCACTGGGAACACCACTTGACCCTCAGAAAGCGCTAGGTATTAGTAGTTCCTGTTGTCATGTGCTCCTTGTAAAAAAAGGTACTTATGCTTGGGAACACTCAAGGCCCTTCCAACTCTGTTGCCCTTATCTGTGCTATGTCTAGGGGAGCAGAACCTGGGGCTGGTGGAAATCCAACTTCTCTTTTCATTGAAAACAGTCTCCCTAAAAAGAATGCCTTTAGAACTGAGTGCTAAAGACCAATAGAGGGAAGAGTTTGGAAAATAGGAAATGAAGACCAGTTCATATATAAGAACAATGGAAATAGTCAAAAATGGTTTTGGAGAAAAATTAATGTGGTGGAGAAGAGTGTGAGGCTTTCACATTAGATCTAAAGCCAAAAGGCTGAGAAGCTAAACCCTTGGGCTTTCAGAACTAAGCTTTCAAATCTTAATGTTGCCATACAGATATGTGACCTTGGATGAGTCACTTACAGACAGAGAATCTTAGTTTCTTCCACTACAGAAGAAAAATGAGAGCAGTATCTTGTCCCAGAGGTCACTGTGAGGCTTGAATGACATAATACATGCAAAATAGTTAGCACAGTGTGGAATGCAAGCATACAATAAAATCAGAAACACGTTCTGTCCTTCTTCCTTTTATTCTTTTTTTCCCTTTCTTTGTGTGTGTGTTGTGTGTGACGGGGGATTGGACCCAAGGACTTTGTGCTAAGCTACAGCCCTGGCTGTTTTTTTAAAAAATATTTTTTAAAATTTGAGACAAGGTTTGCTAAATTGCCCAGACTGGGCTCAAACCTGCCTTCCTCCTGCAGGGATTAGAGGCATGTGCCACCGCCACTAGCCAACGTCCCTTCTTGGTGTTACCTGAGCTTGCTTGCCACTTTCCGTGTCTTCTTCAAATGTTCTTTGAGAATTTCTGCCTTCATCTGTGCATGAAATTGGGGTACTGACCACAGGAGATATACACAAGGAGTAGGTGAAATTTAATATATGCAGGCAGTGCCTGTGCACCCTGGAGGAGGAGGGAGGACTTAGCTGGATGGCACAGGATGATGTGACCAAGAAGGAAGTTATTGGTGTCACACAGGGCCTTTTGCGTCTGCCTGTCTCTGCACCTCAGTGATCTGAGGATGGCAGGATCCAGATGGAAGAGTTAAACCCATGGAACTGTGATGTGGAGATGCCGATTTTGGTTGTGCTGATGCCCAGCCTTGGGGGGTTTCTGTGCTACCCAGTTAATGAATGTTGAAGTGCACTTTAGCTATGGAAAAGTTATCTCACAGCTATGGAGACCTTTTTTCCCCAAGTAGAGGAGACCATCAGGATGGACAAAATCAAGAACCTCCTCCTGATGCCTCGTGTCAATAAGCATGTGCTCAATCAACAGATAATCAAAGTATAATTATAGTCATTTGAGGATTTGGGAAACTTTTTGAACATTGAGGAAGATCTAAATTGAAGAACATTTGACAAAATAACTATCCAGGTCATGAAAGGTGGAGAACAATGGAGGAATTGCTTCGGACTGAAGGAATCTAAGAAGAACTGGCAACTAAGTACAGTTATTATCTGGATTGGATTCTGGGCCGGGTAAAGAATGTGAGCAGGACCATTTATAAAATGTGGAGTAAGATTAGTTGGTGGGTTAGTTAATTCAGCAGTAGGTTAGTTAATAGTGTTAAGTGAATGTTAAATTCCTGGTTTTGGGTTACTGTGTTACATTTATCAAAGATGTTAACGCTTGGGCAGTTGGGTGAAGGGTACAGGGAAATTCTGTGCTGATTTTATGGATTTGAAATATAAGCTTGAAATTATTTCAAGTTAAAACGATTAAAAATAATTTAAACAAAGGGAAGTTCCTTATACTTGGCAAAACTGGGAATTTCTGGTATAGATAAAAGAGTATGCATTTGATGGCTAGAGTAACCTGATTAGAGTCTGGGCGTTAGCATTAACTAGTTCTGTGGCTTTGGGAAAAGTCAATTAATTCCTCTGAACTTTAGTGTTTTCCATCTGAAGCATAAGGTTAATAAAAATACTTTATAGAAGTGGTTTGAGTATTCAAGTAGACAGTGTCTACAGCAATGCGTGGAAAGGACTCTGAAGAAATGCTAGTTTCCTTCTGCTCTCTCCTACTTTGGCCACAGCAGTGATAGACACTGGACTGGGCACTAAGTGCTTTGCAACGGCAGAGGAACACGCAGGCAGTGCAATGTCCTGTGGACAGGAAGTGCTCCCAATGTGAGATCATAAGCGTGTAAACAGTAATCAGCAGCATAAATAGCACTGGTCCCTGTGTGGTACTCTTTTTAACGTGGTACCCCCAAAGGAATGCTTCAGCACACAAAGTGGGCATAGATTGTCTATTTTGATTCATCCTGTGGCGATCCCGCCAGGAGCCACAGATTTAAGCTTCCTGGAGAAACGTGCTACTTTAAGAAGGAAAAGCTTGGCAGCAGTGGGGCTCTCAGTTCTCCAGTGTGTTTAGAAAACAACTGCCAAACCCTGGCAGCTGCAGGTGAGTGCGAGCAGGGTGAGTAGGTGTATAGAGATGTGTGTGTGTGTGTGTGTGTGTGTGTGTGTGTGTGTGTGTGTGCTTGTGGATGCGCATGAGTAAGAGGTGCGAGATGTGGGTGTGTCTGGGCATGAAACATAGCATTTAGCACAGCAGAAAGAGGTGCTGAGGGGGTGGTCCACTTGGTGCCCTTGCTTTCTCTGCATCTTTTTTCCAAAGAGAGCCCGGAGCTCTGGTACTTGCAAAGTCAGTGCTAACATTCCACACTACCTATTGCTATACTTTTTGTTCTAAAGGAGATGTTACGATTTCAAAGGTTTTTCACCACCCAAATGTACACACTTTTTGGAAAGCAGCCCCAGAGAGAGGTTCCCTGTAATTTAAACTAATTTTTCATCCTTCCTGTGAAAGCAATTCAAGTCCAGAAGTATTTGTGTGACATGGTACTTGGAATTTGCTTCAAAACAGTCAAGTGACAGTTGATGAAACAAGACTGTTTGTGTGTATAATTGCTGAAGCTGATGAGTACATGACATTTATCCTGCTCCTAGTTCCCTGGCTACTTTTATGTACATTTGGAGTCCTTCATAATAAAGAGACATGACCTGTAAATCCAGAAGTCTCCTTGTTCCCTAATGCATGAGTGACCAGCTCATAGTTCTATGGTTGGGAGGGATTGGCAGAATGCAGACAAGTGAGGTGCCCTGCTCAAGATGGCAAGCCTAGCACAAAGCTGGGCTACCCGCCTGGGAAGTACCACTGACGCCATCTCCTCCTTCCAGGAGGAAGAAAATCTTCCTTCTTCCTCCTCCTTTCCAGCCTCAGAACTATCCATCCACTCACTTTCTAACACATTAATAAATTTTTGTCAAGTGTAGAATGTTTAGAGCATGCAAGAGACCAGAGCAGATGAGGTAACAGAACAAACGTTAATTGTATGGTTAATCTTAATTTCTAGTGAATTTAGGACTAGCCCCACCACTTTTATTCCAATTTTTATTAAAAATCTTTACAAAATTTAAGTCCACTCTACAGTATACTTGGACATTGCCCAAAATTTCTTTTACGTGGAATATTTATTTTTTGAAGTTAGATTCTGTGGTTAGAGAACTCACAGGAAATGGAGTCCTGGCTTCACAGACCGCAGGCTATCCTGTAGAAGCTGGTGGCTGGGTTTTATTTAAGTTGTGATGTCATCTTGTTTTATCCTTCCTCCATATGAGTAAAATTTCTAGTTCATTCATTCAGAAAATACTTGCTGAGCAATTGCTGTGTGTCAGAACCATGTGGGGGATTCTGGATGCCATGGTGAACCAGAGCACGCCTCCTGTGTGCTTGGAGATTTATTTGCCAGTCATGTGACTGCATGTAGGGCAACTGAGAGGCAGCACATCAGGACTGTGTATTGGGCAGCACTGGGGGGCGTTCAGGCTAGAGGACTGAGAAGGCTTCTCACTGCAGAGGGAGATCTACAGTGGGCCTGAAGCTGGCTGAGGTAGGAGAGTGGAATGCATTTCGGCAGAAAGAGCCCCTTCAAATCACAGACAGGAAAGGAGGAGTGTGACCCTTAGAAGAGAGAAAGGCCCGGTGCACTGTACTGTATAAGCACTTGCTTTCCTTTCTCTGCACACCCTGACCTCTGGAGTTGCCTCTGCCTCTCTGGGGCATTAGCTGTAAAGGTTGTGAGTCTTGTGCAACTTGGGGGCTTTCCCTGTGGAAGAGGGCAGAGAGGTCTCTCCACTTGGAGAACCATTGTGGTAATGTTGCTGGGTAGTGCAATATGTTGACAAAGAGGTTGTAGAAGTCCACAAACTGCCAACATAACAAGGTTCCTCTTTCCAATGATTTTGGTTAACAGTGTGTCATTCAAGACCCAGGCACACTATTTCTTTTTCCCAGAACCTACAGACCATTTTCTGGACAGAGGGCAAAAAGAAAACGTCAGCCCCGCTCTGCCCATCAAGTTTTCCCCATCTCTTTAGATTTGCTCATATCCATGGGGATCGGGCAGACACAGAACCAAAGTAGTGTGGGTTGGTCGGTTCACTTGTTTGTTTGTTTTTAACACTACCACATGCCAAAAGATGTTACCAAGTTTTGTTCCTCATAGAATAAAGGAATAGGACCTTCCTTAATTTTTGAGATGAGAGAATCAAGGTCCAAAGATGGTGAGTAAAGTGTGAGTGTCACTACATGTGTCATAACAACACATGTGCTGGTCTAACCGAGGCAAGACATTCATGAACAAACAGATGAGGCCTCCACTGTCGTGGGGCTTCCAGTCTGCAGGCGAAGCCCACAAGGTTCGTGCTTCCTCAGATCCCAGCGGCAGTGCAGGTAGCATTGTGGTGGCCTTGGCCCCCAGCTGAACAGTGCCAGATTCTTGTGGCTCTGCTGTAACTCATTGTGCCTCTGCTGAGTGACAGGCCCTTACCTATCAGATGACATCCACTATTTCTTGACCAAATTTCAATTCCATTGAATTTCAACTTCAAACATCCAAGGGTGTCCCTTCGCTTTCACTCAGTGATGCTTGGCATGCAGTGTACCTCCAAGGGTAATAATAATTGTTTTCTGCCTGCTGCCCCTCTACAAACTCTATGACCTCTGAGTAAGTAATCGTGGGTGACAGGGAAGGGAAGGATACAGCCATTGTGCTCCAGGAACATGACAGGGGCTCCCGTGACAGTGGTATGTAGTAGAGGTTGTCATCCTTGCCCCCACGTGGAAGAGAGGTCTTCTCAGAAGAGCCAGTAGCTTGTGTATTGGCTGTAGAACTTGGGTTTGGATTCAAGGCTCCTGGCCCCAAGTCTAGTGCTCTTTCTACTACTTAATTAAACATAACTGAATTTAGCAATTACTTTTCAAGAACCTACGTAGCATGTGTCAAACACGGTGCTAGTGCTAGGCAAGCAAGTAAATAAGTATGGTTCCTTCTCTCAGTGACCTCTTGATGGAACAAGAGAGGTGAGCATGTGAACAATAACTGCTGTAACAAGTGTGCCGGAAAGGTGCCCTTGTTGCTGCATGGGCAGGAAGGAGAGGGGTTAGTTCTGCTTGAGAGACTCAGTGGCAGGCGGCTTCACAGACAGAAGAACCAGAACCTTCAGCTGGTGGTAGGAAATGGGCAAAGCTCACCAGAGATGCATGAAGGAGCCTCCGGCACTTACAAAGATGAAGTGATGTGGCGTGGTGAGGTGGTGCAGGATGTCAATTATATATGAGGAGAAGCAATGACCAGAGGCCCCCAAGGATCCCCATTTTGTTGCTTCCCCCATGTTACCCTTTGCAATGAGGAGGTGGAGGAAAACATCTGGTCCACCTTCTGACACGGTGGTCTCACATAATAAGGGACAATTCACTCTCTTGCTTTTCAGTGTCATGGACAAAAGTTAAATGCTCTTGACATAGGAATAAGCAAGGACTGCGGGGGTTTGGACCTGATGTCTTGGTTCAGCCTCCAGCCTTGTCATCCCAATTTCCCAGCAGATATTCTGGCCAGTCCCTGCTATCTGCCATACCGTGAACACACCCCAGGGTTCCCTGCTTCTTGATTGGTATTCAGAGGCTTCCTTCCTAGGGACTCCCTTCTCCCCTTCCTGTACCATCCCAAACTCCAAACTCCTCCCAGTTCGACCTCACCATCACCTTGATGAGGCTCTTTCCTGCACTTCAGCTCTTCTGGTGATAGTGCTTGCCACAGGCTGCCTACTCCATCACCCTTTGGACTTCCATTTCCCTCTCTCCACAGAGGAGGGCTCAAAGTAGCTCATCTCACCTGTCCAGTTCACCTTCATATTGCTCACTATACCTAGCAAGGGTTGAGGTTCAAAAGGTAACACAGTTAGTGCAGTCCAGGCCAATAAGGTATCTGAGTACTTATAGACCCACTCAAGAAAACATAGCCTGCCCCCACCAGTGTTTTCCCTTTACTGCTAAGGTGGGGGAGGGGAGAGCTAGGATTCACGTTTTTCCTCATCTCTGTGGCTAGCACATTGTCCCTCTCATCATTCCTTCAGCACCCTGAGCATCTACACTGAGATAATGACTGTTCCCTATACTGGGAATCTCTCAGAGAGGAATCACTGAGGTCCCTGCCCTCAAGGAGCTTCTCTTCCTGCTGATAGGCCAGAACTGAGACACTTGACACAACAACTAATTGTCTCACAGGACGTCACATCTTGAAGACAGGAAATGGCTCAGGGACTGCTGCAGACTATTGGAGGCCAAGGATAAATAATATGAAATGCAGTGTGGGATCCCTCAACCAAAAACCAGGTGTCAGTGGAAAACCATTGGTATTAGTTTGCACCATGATTTCTTTTTTTAAAAAAATTTTATTTATTTAAAGAAAGACTAAACAAAACAGTAAACGGGTAGATATAATACATACTTTCAAAGAAAAAGTAAAAAAAGAAAAAAGTCAAAAAAAGTTGATGTTTACATATTGTCCTCTTACAAATAATTGTTCAAGATACAAAAGTGGAACATATAAATGGGAATTCAAACAGCAAGATCGCAAATAGTTCTATTCAACTATCCAACAAAAACTCAGTAATATGGTTATCAATCCTGCACATTTAAACATATACTGAGTGCACCACGATTTCTTGTAACAGTGTGTATTATGTTAACATGTGAAGACACTTAATGAGGGAAACATGGAGACGGCACTATTTTTACAGCTTTTCTATAACTCTAGCAACAGTGTTTTAGAAAAGAAAAGCCCCTCCATCGCCCTCCTCCATGGAGAGGCGTAGTCCTCAATCTCTCTGTTTATCTTCATCTTTCCCATCAAGGGCGTTTTTCAATCAACAGGTTTTTCTGTGGTATTTACTTCCCAGATGTCTCTTCAACCCATCCGTGTCTCTGTATCCATCATGTCTAAGTCTGAACTACCCCTAGCTCCTTCCTGATTACTAAGCTTCTATGTTGATGCCGGGCTTTCCTCTCACGTGTGTTTTAGCATGGTTGATCATTCTTACCTTAAAATTCTTCTCTGGATTCCCCTCTTAGGACTGTGCCCAACTCCCTGACTTGCTTTACAAACTGACTCATGAGCCGGCTTCTGCCTCCTCCTCCAGACTCATTTATTGCCTGCCTCGTGTCCCATCTTTCATTTTCCTCCCTACAGACACTGGATCGCTTCTTTCAGGTTTAAAGGAGCCAATTTCTTTTACCTCAGTCTGGGCTCTATTTCTTGTGCTTCCAAACTCTCTTCTCCTCACATGAGCCTTTGAGCCCGACCTGGTTAACTGCTCCCATACTTCAGAAATCCCTGGCCCCGTGTATGAGCCGGGGCCCCTATGAAGCTCTGCAGATGCCTGCATTCATTCGGCTGAAAACAGCCCTCACCCACTGCATCCATCGCTTCTGTATTCCCTTCCAGACTTTAATCCCCATGAGGGCAGAAGTCCTCCACGTTGGAACTACTGCTTCCCAGCACCTTGCATGGAGGCTGAGATGCTGAGAACAAGGAAAACCAATTCAAAATGCTACATCATACAGTGATGACAACCATTCCACATGCCCAGGACTAAAAAGTATCCTAAGATGCAGGACTTGCAGTACTAAAACTGGGATAGTCCTGGACAAACCTGGATCACTGACCACCTTAGAAAAATGCTTCGATTAACTGCATGTGGACTGTTGAACCCTAAATCCTTTTATCACATTCCAGGACACAGAAGCCTCTTACTTCATCTTATACAGGGAAGGCAAGAGATCTTCAGCAGTTAGATCTCCAGCAGAACTGATGAGACTTCAGCCTGCATAGGAATTGCTGGATCCTTGCTGAACTGCAGATTGTGAGTCTGCAAGCATGGATTAAGGCCTGAGATTCTACATCTCTGCAGGTACCCAGACTAATGTGGATACTTCTGGTTCACAGACCACGCTTTGAGTAGCAAAGGAGCCAATAGTTGTCATCTTTAGATATTAGAATTAATGGGAGGGATTTCCTGACGCCAGCTACTATGAAACCAGATCAATTAAGCCAATCTCTAGGTATGGGACCAGGTGTCAGCATTTTTAACTTCCTCCATGGATTTCCAGTGTGCAGACAGGGTTGCAAACCCCAAGGAGGGGAAAGGAAGAAAAATATCACTTGATGATAAAGGCTGATTGATTTGTCTAGATGGGCTAAGCTGTGCTGTCAAGAGATTTATTGAATGTAGAATCAGAAATCAACAAGAAGGAGCTTATTTTGGAAAGCCTGGAGGCAAGATTCTTTAAAAATAATGGTTTGTGTTCTTTGGACATTAAGCAAGTGCTCAACAACATTTCCTGAGCTCTTGGAGCTTCGGAGCTCAATATGCAATCTTGGTGTGAAGAGGAAGCCCATGCTGTGACAGCACCAAGAGGCAAGAGCAGAGACGCTGTGATGCTAGCCACCTCCCGGTATCACAGACACAGGCCTCTCCATTGGCCTCTGACTATTGATCATTCCTCTCGTTTCCTTGCTGGCTCACGCTTACTAGCAGCTGTCCCAGACATTTCCCATTCACTTCAGGTTGCCAAGCAGATGACATTGCCTCCTGCTCTCCTGAGAAACTTGGAGTCAGCCATTCACATTCCACCATCTACCCTTGGCGTGTCATTACTCCCTTTTCACCTCTGCAAAGGTCTACGTATATCTAGGTTACTCCGTTCTCTATTTGAAAAGAAGAAGCATAACGCCTCCTTCCCACGGTGACCCCACATGGGTGCTCTTTGTCCCAGCCCACCGTGCACTTTTCCTCCCCATGTGGCTTCATTCATTACTCCCTGCAGCTATACCTTCCTTCGTGGGCAGCTTTAATCCCTTTTTCTTCATGACTCCCTCTTCACACGTGGGCATATTACGGTCTGGAACACTTCTCTCTCTCATTTCCTGGTGCCCACGCCTGTTGTCCAGTTTGCTTTCCACCTCCAACACTGGCTGGAATGTTGTTTGAGAGGACTCTGGTGTCTGCAAAAATAAGTGACCTTCCAGAAGCCCTTCCCTCCTTGCTACCTTTACATATTAAGTACTTCTGATGTCTTCCTTCTTCATGCTATGGGTTACACTCTTGATTCTTTTATTCTTAATGTGCATGTGCTGTGACTTAGAGGACTGGGTGCTACCCTACCCTGCTTCTGCGCAAACTTTGGGCCAGTCTCCACTTGGGATAATGAAATCCATTGCATGATTGAATTGCAACCAGAAAGTTCCTCCTCTGTCCCCCAAACTACCATGAAAGAGACTAAAACAGAATAAGATTTTTTTTTAAAAGGCTATACTACATATAGGAAGGGTCAGTACTGTCACATATCACACAACATCAGTGATGGAGCTCATACCATAACAGTGCCTTAAGATTGTATTAACTACTGATATGATCGCCAACTTAGTCTGTGTAAAAGCACACTGTGTTTGCACACTGATGACATTGTTTAATGACACACCTCTCAGGATGTATCCTTATGATTAAGTGACGCATGACTGATTTGTTAAACCTGTGCTTTAGCTAAGGGTTAGTTATAGTGTTGGGATAAACGTTTCTGTTGTAGTTTGTCTTTCTATACCACCAAGTTGGAAATAGAAGCAACACAGACCCCTTAATGAACATAGCACTTGGAAGATCAAAGATGGTCTGCTGAAAACTGAGCCCTTTCCCAGGTTACTGTATCACTGCTGGTTTCACCAGTGTTCCCATCATCAAATGCTCTAAGTCATCCTCCAGGTCCTACTGATCAGTCTTGAGGCCCTACTCCAGGGCCTGGCATTCCTCCAGCACTTCCCTTGCTGGTATTGCAGATACAGACATGACTAATCTACCCGGATAGTGCATCTGGCTGCTCCTTTGCTCACTGGCTTCTCAAAGTCCTCCAGACCTCAGCTAGAATCTTTAACTGTCCTTTCCTAGCTCAGATGTCAGCCGCTGCCTCACCTTTCCTCAGTCTCTCCTATGGGCTGAGTGTTTGCTTCCCTGCTCCCAAATCCATATGTGGAAATCTAACTTTGTGTGTGATAGTGCTATATGGGACTTGTGAGAAATAACTGGGTTTCGATGAGGTCATGAGGATGGGACCCTTATGATGACACAGTGTAATTTATAAGGAGAGCAAGAGACTAAATCTCCTCTCAGGCATGTGAGGACACAGCGAGAAGGCAGCCTCCTGCCAGCAAGGCAGAGAGGCCTCAAGAGAACTTGACCACATTAGTGTTCCACTCTCCCTGTTCTAGAGTTCCCAGCCTCCAGAACTGCAAGAGATCAATGTTTGGTGTTTAACTCACCCGCCAGTGGTTTTTTTTTTTTTTTTTTTTTTTTTTTTTATAGCAACCTAGACTGACTTAGGGACTCTGCTTCCAAACCTCTGTGGCATTCTTTCGCCTACTGAATAAAACGTCTCTACTCTGACCTAGTCTCCTAAGGGTCCTTCATGTTGGCCACAGCTTCCCATTTAAGCTTTCACTTTCTGCTGGTTTGGGTTATTTTGGGCAGTGGAACAACTGACCATTCTTCCAGAAGACACACGTATCCCTGTCCCCATGATTTCCCTCCAGGCAATTCTTCCTGCTTTCCCAGTCCTTCCAGAGTCACTGACAGTTGTCAGTACAAGTATAGCATTGGACAAGGTGATCACAAGAGTTTCCCTACCCGCTGGGCTTCCACCAGAGGCCTGGGAGCAGCCTGGGGTAGCACACGGACTGCAGGTGTCGTGGGTGGGAGGCAGTAGCACGACTTGGTAGTCAGCTTCCTGGCCCAGGCAGAGAAGAGGGCAGTGCACAGCCTTTCTGCAGCCCTGGAGGAGACGGAACCCAGCCTGCACTAGCTCTCTTGGAGGCCGGGGCTGCTCCACTGTGATCCAAGTGCACTCATTCTCTTGGCTCAAATAAACTCACAAGCTCTCTAATACGTACCCTACTCCCATGTCTGTGAATAGCCTTATATCCCTCTCCTGGCCACTCCGGTATCTCTTCTGACCAATGCTGGCCACCTACAGGCATGTGCCACCATGCCTGGTTAAAAAATTTTTTTCAAAATCAGCTGTTTTACACACACACTCACACTCCAGATCTGATTCATCTTGCAAACTCATAGGACTGAGAATCAATGGGCCGCCTCTTCCTTTGAGATAGTCTCACACTGCTGCTGAGCAGTGACTGTTCCTCAGAATGGTAGTTTGCCTCAGTTGATCCCAGTCCCGTCTGGCTTTCTGTGTATGTGGCCAATGCTTAATATCACAAGCACTGCCGTTGTCTGTACTGAGCAGACGCTGTCTGGGGCTCCACCATTGCTAGCTACTGCATCACCTCCCTGGGAACCCTCCTGTACTCCATTAACCAAAGAGTTAACACCCGGGTGGCCCTGGGTCCCTTCTCAAGGCCAGATCATTGGTTTCTATATGGATCTAATTGATAAAAACTTTGAATAACACTCCAAGCAGATGTACAGTGTTCATGGCTGGGGCCTCAGCATGGAGGCCAGAGTCTGACACACAGTTCAGTGACTGTTGATTGACTACTGACCCAGCCCTGCCTGTCCCTTCACAATGCCAGCTTCCTGTCCTTGGCCCTCCCTCTCCTTTGACTCTAACAGGGCAGGGCCCACCCTGATCCCATCCTTCAGGGCCCCCTTGCCCTAAGCCCCAGCCACGGGTTAGACAGTAGAGGAGGGGGTGACCCTTTGCTCAAGGCCTTCAGCAGCAAGCCACCTCTTCCCAAAGCTGGAGGAGATGGGAACACAGATGGAGCCTTCTGCCATGTGGCAGCCAGAGTAGACCGTGGGTGTCCTCCAAACCACGCTGCTTCTCAGACAGTGGAGACAAGAAGAGCTGGCTCAGTCAGGAAGCAAGCAGACAGGAGAAGCTGAGAAATGGTACCAACTAACAACCGTGAGTCTGCTGAGGCTTTCTGCCTGCCTCCTGTCCTGGGTGGCTCTGACAGCTGCCCTTTTTGCCCCACTCCTTAACCCTGAGCCCCTGCACTTGGGAGCCCTCGCATGCAGAAAGGACAGGCAGCTGAGGATCAGAGGGGAGTCAGACGGAAACAGGGAGATGTTGAATTTGTACGGCCAGGAAGCTTCCACACAGATCCTGTCATGTCCCTGGTGGGTGTGTGACCTTGCGCAAGATGCCTCGCCTCTCTGGGTCTCAGTTTTCATACACTGAGCAGACTGAGCTAATAGGGCATCCAAGACCCTGCCTGCTGCTGCCTATTTTCCGGGTCCCCATATACTTTTTTGCCAATCTCTTTCCCCAGCAGTATATTTTTCTCTTTTGCAATTGTTTCTCTTTCTCACCCGCCCTCTCCATGTTGCCAACAGCTAGAAGCTCCTCTTCAAGGGCAAGACTCACTTCCTTTCCCTTTCAATCCCTGAGGCCCTAGAGCACGGAAGGTGGTCAGTCCGTCCTGGAACACTGGACAGTGGGACGGCCAAGGGAGTAAGGGGGACAAGGTGTTAGAATGGTTACAGGGTTCAGCCACGTGGGGCTATTTACAAAGAAGGGTGGCTGGGGAGAGTCAGCTGCTGTCGTCTCCACTAGATTTGGGGGAGGGCTTCCCTGTGTTTGTACTCAAGCCTGGAAGCCCCCCTCTACCCCTCACCCTGCAGAGGACCCTAGAGTTACCTGCCAGACCAAGCAGTGGAGGGTTGTGGATTCTGGTTCTAACTGAACTGCCACCTTCCGAAATCACGTGGGGGTTTATAGTCACTTGCCACCGGAGACTAACCATACCACCCCCAGGGGGACGCACCCTCCCCTCCCTAGGAAGTGCCTGCCTTTGGCCGAGAAATCGAAGCCTTTTCCAGGCGCCGCCCAAACCTGGTGGCAGCTCGGCTCTCTCGCGTTGCTGTTTCCTTTGTTTAGGTGAGGGGTGAGCTGGGAGAGGGGGCAAGCTTCTGCACCCTGGCCTCTCCGAGAAGAAGGGTGGGGCGCCAGGGAGCCGCCCAGCGGGGAGTGAGCCAGCTGCTGCTTGATTTAAGGAGTTGTTTTCGAATCACCCCAGCAGGAGGCCCAGAAAGATGAGGAAAGGAAGCACATAACTCCCCGGAGGCTCTGCGGTACCCTATCGCCCTAGCTGAGCCGCGGCTGATAATGGAATCTCCTGGAGGGTCTCTATGGGATCCCTGGTGACACCAGCCTCTTATACTTGAGAGACCCAATGAGACACAAAGTCCTAAGTCAGTGCTGGCCCCGTAGTGGGCGCACGAACGAGCAAATGAACAGATGGATGAATGACCAGATGAGAATTTGAAAAGAACTGTAAAACGGCCACATCCCCCAGGTTAATGCTGCATTCTTGTCCAAGAGAAACAGCTCTTGGCTGAACAGCTAGGAAGGTACAGCTTGCTTTACCAGAGAAGGGGGAAGGGTAGGTGGAGAGGAGAGCATGAATGGATTTTATGTTTTGACATATTTACTAAGAAATGTGGAAACTGCTTAGCACCTGCTAATTTGAGTCAGAGCAACCTGAATTCCCCGCGACTGCAAATGCCAAGGGAGCCCGAGCCTGAAGGATGGTGGATTTTCCAGAGGGAATGCAGGACTTGTTCCCATGGGGAATTGAGAGGGTGGAGACAAGGACCCAAGGGCAGGGCTGAGGTGAGTAAGATCGTTAGCTTTGTACCTTACATTTCTCAGCATCTCTCGCTCTGTGTGAAGTCAAGCACTTGCCAGAAGAACAGGGGCACCAGGAAGAGGATTTGGTCTATGCTGTCAACCAGAGCTCAGGGACTCCAGGACGGAGGCCAAAGGACCCGCCCGGGGTCCTCCTTGAGTTCTTTCTCAGTGCTCTCCCAACTCGCATCTCTCTAAGACTCCTCACCCTGTGTTCCCTGTGCCTGGCTAGAGGACAACCAAGTGGGTTAGGGCTGCAGGCCCGGCATTGGATCTGCTGCGTTCCATCCTGTTTTTGCCACTTGCATATGGCGTCGTTCAGGACTCTTTCTGAGCTTGGGAAATAAGAACAGTTTTCTGCACTGGGAGACTGAGGCAGAGGATCACAAGTCTGAGCCCAGCCGGACAAGACCCTGTCTCAAAAAATTAAAAAACAGCCAGAGATGTAGCTCAGTGCAAAGGTCCTGGGTTCAATCCCCAGTTCAGGTACTACAAAAACAAAACAAAACAGTACTTCGTAGGGCTGCAGTGAGGATTAAATGAGATGATCCTTCCAAAGACCCTGACATTTGATAAAGGTTCGGTGAGTGGAGGCTGCCGTCTTCCAAGATTTTGGAGTCTAAGAGTCACAATGCTTAGCTTCATAACTAGCTGAGTTCAGGAGAGCACATTGTGCTGGGTAGTTCAAGAGGATTTTAGTATCCGACCAGTCACAAAGGTGCTGGTGGGGCTGTATTTGCAAGCAGAAGATGCTAAGGCACAGCAGAGATGCAGATGAGGAAAAAGTCATCATCCCTATGGCGGAGCGGTACAAAGAGCTGGGTCATTTGGCTGTGGGAATCCAGGCTTTCTGGTGAAGTCTGGGACCCTGGTGGTCACAGCCTTCGCCAGAGGAGTCGAATGGTAGACGCCAAAGAGACAGCCTCTGCAGAAAGTGCTACCTGAAGCATGGGGGAACTGCTATGGTTACCCCTAACTTTCATCCATCCACTCAGCAATGGCACTGAGGAAGTGCAGATTTCACACATCATTCCCTGCTACATAACACAGAAGAGGCAGGCAGGGGTGACTTGACCCCCTACCCTCCTGCACTTGTGAGTACTAAAGTTAAGAAGAGTAAGAAAGGAGGCAGATGCCCATATGACTGTCAGAAGGACTGGAGACAGGCATTCCAAGTCCAGAGCAGTGTCTCGTCCTATTTGAGTCACAAGCTCATGCCATTTCTGCTCTCAATATCCAACCCCAATGTGACTTTTCAGGAAGCCATCGCTGACCTCTGTGATCTTATCCCTTTCTATTAGAGTAGCTATATTAGAGTGCTTCTGACATTGCGGTGTCATTTGAGTCAGATTGACCCTTCTGCTAGAGTACAGGCTCCTAGGAGTGTCTCCCTCCTCTTCTCATCCTTTGCTCCTTGAAGTCCTCACCACAGAATAATTCTTGGACACAAGCCCTACGTTTCAACAGACAACATATATAATCGTTCAAAAACGCTCTCCAAGCCGTGCTGGAGTTGTGGGGTACAGCTTCCCAGAAATGAGCTGCCGTTAGGTTTTCAAGGAGGGCAGAGAAAGCACAGGGAAGACCTGAAATTCAAAGGCTTGGAAGAGGCACAGGCACTTAGTCAAGGTCACATTAGTGTCTCCAGGTTTTTAAGCTAGTGGGTGATTGAAAACTGCTTCATTTATAAAAATTTCCTTTCAATGTGGAAATTTTAGAAAATTCAGGTAAATGAAAAGAAAAAAATAAAAATTATCCATCATGCCAACCCCTAAAATAACAGTAAATATTTTGGGGTTTATCCGCTCAGTCATACACATATGGCATTTTTTTTCCTTACTACAGAAGTGTCAGTCTGTTTCACAGCCTTTTTTTTTTTAACTTGACATTACTGTTTGAACAACTTCCCAAAACACTAAATGTGCTTTCGCAGAACAAATTTTAAAGAGCAAATTCATAACAACTCATTGCACACTTTCACTTGATTTATTTAACCAACCTCCTTTGGGGAATTTTAACTTGTTTTTAAATTTTATTGTATTAGATAATTTAATTAAGAAGTCCACGTGGCCTAATCTTCTTATACATCGTCACTATTTCTTTAGAGTAATTTCCTGGCAGTGGAATTGTTGGTCAATGAACATACTCCTTTTTACAGCTTCTGGCAAAGATTGCCAAATTGCTTTCCAGAAAGCTTTTTTCTTTTTCTTTTTAAAATCTATTTGCATTCTCCACTTGCTATAGAGGAAATGGTTCTGGGTAAATTTACCAACACTGAATTGATCTAAAGTCTTTTTGCTAAAAATTGATTCATCAAATGTCCTGTTCACAAAGTACTCAAGAAGATAGATGATTGATAGATAGATAGACAGATAGATAGATAGATAGATAGATAGATAGATAGAAGATAATGTAAGCCAAAATCAATTCATTAAATAACCAAGTAAGAAATACATAGTTCAATAAATGTACTAAAAAACATAGTTATAAAGCTATTTCTCCCATGGCTTTTGGAGACTGCCATGAATTTTGAGTGGACTGGTGTTCACTCTGGCCTTATAGCAACAGTGTAAGGATGGCTTAATTTGTTGCAATAACGAGAATTTGTGCATGAATCTCTTTGATATTCAAAAACTGCATTTCCTGTAGTTGCTTTAAATGGGAATTTTTCAGTGTTAATTGATTTTTAATTATTTTTATGTCATTGTCTGTTGTCACATTTACAATTTTTATTCATCAGCTAAGTTTGCAGTATAGCCTCAGTTGTTTCTGGCAGTTAGTAAACAAGATTGATTGCCATCACTTCTCGTCCCCTCTTACCAGTTTGGCTGGCATTTTCAGGTTCACAACTAGTTTGCTTTTCATCTGTTGTTGGGAATTTCATGTTGGTGATTGATGTCCATCTTAACTGAGGCATTCTGATGGTATTCACTGTAGTGGTCACTTCTGGGACTCTTAGGCTCCTTTCTGCTGCTTTGATGAGTTTATTCTTTCATGTCAGTCCTTTAAATTGCTCCTGAGTCCTCACATCCAATTACTCCTTGCTAGAAACCAAAACGTCAGGATTTCATATAAGATGGAACTGTTTCCTCCAATTTCTTTAATATGGCAGAATGTCTTTTAATTTCTTCAATTATATGCATTCGTAGCACTCACTTGCTAATTCCCCAAATTGCAGATGAGTCTTAAGCTTTATTTTAGGATTTCTCCTGCGAAGGGTTCGTTTTGGACCTTCTTACATGCCATTTCCTATTTTTCCAATCTTCAGTCCTTTGAGGCATCCTTTCAACTTTTCAAATATCACGTCAGTTTGGGGCCATGGCTGGAGCTCAGCAGCACAGCACCTGCTGGCAAGCATGAGGTCCTGTGTTTGATTCCTGATACCAAAAAAAGTTTATCAGTTTTAATTTTGAATTTCTGGAATTAAGTAGATGTGATTGTTTCTGCCCTTTTCTGGCTTAGCCTGTCTTCTGAGTTTTATGAAATTGGAAACCTATTGCCTCCTTCCTCAGTTACTTTATATTTATAGTGAATTGATATCCAGATTCAGAGATTCTGTTCCATCATAGATATTTTTTTTGTCTGTGTTGGTCAGTTTTGTCCAGAATTGTGAACAACACAGATTTCCTACAAATTGCTACCAAACTGATCATATTTTCTTAATAGCATAGTAATGGCTAGAGCTGGCCTGTGGCCATGTGACCAGAGGGAATACTGTAGAAGCTTCCGTCAAACCACAGTCCTCACACTGCTCTGATCATCTGTAAGCTATGATCGTTGTAAACCAATACATTTATCACATTTGCCAACTTCTGGAACTGGATATTTGGTAAAAAGCAAAAGATTTATGTGATCCGAAGAGAAATCAGAGCGTCTAACTGGCTGTGTGGGAAACTCATATTGCAGTGAACTGTTTTCTGATGAAACGGTTTGCTTTCTTAGGAAAATCCCATGTTTCCTGGCCAGCTGCTGTGTTCTGTTGCTGCTGTACCCAAAGGCTACAACCCAAATGGCTTTAAACACATTTCCTCTCAGTCAGTTCTGTAGATCTGAATCCGGTGTGGGTCTTTTCTAAAGCTTGCCCCTTTATGCTGTAAATACTTATGTGAACTAAGGTGCTTAGTTTTTTTTGTCTTTTTCGTTTTTATCGGTACCAGGGATCTAACTCAAGACTGCACACTTGCAAGGAAGGCGCTTATGCTGCTGAGCTAAATCCCCAGCCCCAATGTTCTTAGTTTTAGCAGTTTTTTTTTCCTGTGTGTGGTAAATGCAGTCTGTATGTCGCATTAAAAAAAAAAAAAAAGCAAACAAATTTTGCCTATACTAAAGATTACGAAAATGCTTTATTTTATTTTATTTTTCTCTTCTAGATGTTTTTAAGATTTTTCTTTAACATTTAATCTATCTATAATTGATTTTTGTGTGTGGAGTGAAATGGGCTCAAGATTGGTTTTTTGCTGTGCAGTGTGTAATTGACATGGCACCGTTTACAGAAGACAGGCTCCCTCCTGCCCTACAGTTTCACATCTGTCGTGAATCAAGTCACGGTGCGCCCGTGTACCTGTACCTGTGTCGAGACATACCTCTGTTTAGCAGTCCTTTTCCGTTCAATATAATACCACACTGAATTAATCATTGCGACTTTATTATCTGGATTCCTGGTAACATAAAATAGCTTTGATCTTCTTCTTCAAGATTGTGTTCGTTATTCTTGGCCCTCTGCACGTCCACATAAATTTTAGAAAAAAATATGCCAATTTCCACAGGAAGTGTGGGATTTTGGCTATAATTGCACTGAAATTATAGATGCATTTTAGGAGCTGAACCGTTCCATATTTTATTAAGTTCCTCTTTTAAAAAAAAAAAAACCCAAGTTTTATAGTTTTCAGTATTACAGTCTTATGAGTCTTTTATAAAATTTAAGTGTTTGAAATTATTGATGCTATTATAAATAAAATAATTTAATTTTTTTGTTTTTTATTTCCGCAGATAGATGGAGATTGATTTTTTTTTCCTCTTTTTTTTTTTGAGATAGGGTCTAAGTCACAAACTTACCAAGTTGCCTAGGGGAGGCTCCAATTTGTGGTTCTCTGCCACAACCTTCTAGAATATTGAGATTACAGCTGGGCAGTACCACACACTTCCTGTTAAACTGATTTTTATATAGACTTGTAAATGAAAGTTTTTGCCAAATTCACTTTTAATCATAATTTGTATATTATGTTGCTTTTCCTATATATATATATATACACAATATATTGACTACAAAGAATGTCAATTTTTTTTCTAATTCTTATACCAATTTATTTTCATTTTTTTAATTGATGTGGCTAAGACTTCTCAGATAGTTTGACTAAAAATGGTGATTGCCAGCATGTTTGCCTCATTTGTGATTTCAGGATGAACTCATTCTCTGTTTTGAAATTATTTTTCCTTTAGGATTTTTTTTTTAAACTGGTACTGGGGATCAAACTCATGACCACCTGCTTGCAAGGCAGGTGCTTATGCTGCTGAGCTAAATCCCCAGCCCCTCCTTTAGGATTCTTGTAGATGGTCTTTAAAACCCTTAGAAATTATCTTTAGTTCTAGTTTGTGAAGAAATTTTTATCATGAGTATTAAATTATTAAATCTTTTTTCTTCATCTATTGAGATGGTCATGACTTTTCTCCTTTATTTAGTTTACCACAAGAACTACATTCATTGATTTCCATTTGTTAAACAATTTTTGCATTTGTGTTCAAACTCACTTGGCCCTGTTTTATGTAACATTGGGTTCAGTGAACTAAAGCTATGTTTAGGATTTTTGTTATGTTATTAGAAGAGACTGGCCGTAATTTTATTTTCTTTTAATGTATATGTCAGATTTTGATATCAAGTTTATTCTAGTTTCAAAAAATAAAGTATTCATTTTTAGTTTTCATAATGTTAATATTACTTACTTATTAAATATTTGGAATAATTCCATAAAGCCAGCTGGGACTAGAATTTTCTTTATATGAGGTTTTAAACTACATATTTAATATTCAGTAGATATGGAAATTCTCAGGTTTTTAATTTCTTTTATGTTGGTTTTATAAGTTATGTTTTTCTGGAAATTTTCCCATTTCACCTAAATTTTATAAAATTTTTGGTAAAAGAATTTATAATATTCTATAGTTTAACTTTTTATTGTCTGAAAAATTTGTGGTAGACTTAATTTTTTTATAGGTAATATGTGCTTTTCTCTTTTTAGACATTCTTGTTAGAGATTTATCTTTTTTATTTTTATTAGTCTTCTCAAAGATCCAATTTTTGGCTTTGTTGATTTTCTCTAATGTGCATGTTTTCTGTTTCATTTACTTCCAAACTTATTTATGATTCCCTCCCCTCCACTTACTTCCAGTTTAATTGCTATTTTTCTAAGTTCAGATGACTAGATTTCAGCTTTTCTTTTTAATCATATAAATGTAAAAAAGATATGAATCAAACAATTTTATCACAATTTTTGATATATTTTTAGTATCAAGAATGGAAATCCACTGGATTTCTTCTTTGACCCATGGATTATTTAGAGGCTTATGTTTGTTAGATTTCTGGTACTGTGACGGGTTACCTGGGATAATCAATTTAAAAGGAGGAAAGATTTGTTTTAGCCTATGATTTCAGATTGGCCACATTGTTTTCGGGCCTGTAGCGAAGGATGCATCCTAGCAATGTGCATGGCAGAGGCAGCCACTTACCTCATGGCAATCAGGAAGCCAAGAGAGAAGGGAAGGGGCTTGTGTCCCGCTGTCCCCTGCAGGCACCCTCCAGTGACATAACTGCCTTTCAGTCCTCTTACAGCTTCCCAACACGGCCACAGACTGGCCACCAAGCACTTAACATGTGGGCTTTTAGGGGACTCACCCAAGCCATGGCAGGATTTATTACTTAATTTCCAAATATTTGGTGGTATTCTGGTCACTTTTGTTGTTGTTATGGATTCTTAGTTTAATTTGACTTTGTCAGAGGAAATTCTGAGTGATTTTGGTTCTTGGGATTTTCTTAGAATTTGCTTTTTGACACAGTATGTTTGCAAATTTAGGAAATGTTTCATGAATTCATGAATACGTAGAATGAATATCTCGTTTTAACTATGTTTGTAGATAAAGTAGATCTGTCGACTTGTTTTTCAGATCTTTCATATACTTAACAACTTTTCTTCCCAATTGTTCTATTAGTTATCCAGGGAATTGTGTTACTGTTTCTCTCTGGGATTGCCATTTTGTCTGTTTCTCTTTTTAGTTCTATCGGGTTTTGACTTACATATTTTAAGTTATATGAGAGGCATATGTAAGTTAATAATTGTCTATTTTCCTGATAGATTGAGCACATTATCATTATAAAATCATTATCAATGAAAAATCGACCAAACTCTCGTTACATACATATCATCACGGGGAGGGTGGATATGGGTAATCAACTTAGGACCTCACACTTGCCAGGCAGGCGCTGTGCCTCTGAGCTAAATAAATCCCCAGCCCTCCAACTCTCGTTATGAAAGGCACTACAATATGCATTATAGCATGGAGCTCTAGTAGTGCTCATGCCATAAAGTCTAATTGATCTCTTATCAGGGCAGCCATACAGTTTGTTCCTGTTAGTACTCACAGGGTATATAATTTTCTACTCTTTACTTTTAATCATTTTTAAAATTACATTTAAAGAATGTTTAATTGATTTTGACTTTTTGTCTACTTTGACCATATTCATATTTTAATGTAGTTATCAAGGGGCTGGGGATTTAGCTCAGCGGCATAAGTGCCTGCCTTGTAAGTATGCGGTTGTGAGTTCGATCCCTGGTACTGATAAAAATGAAAAAGGCAAAAAAGCAAAAAAAAATGTACTTACCGAGATAGTTAGATTTCTATTTAATATCTTTGCACTTGTTTTCTATTTTTAATTTACTCTACCTATTTTATGTCTTTTCTTCTCCTTTATTTTATATTGTCAGTGTTTCTTCTTCTGTGTTAGCTTTTTAGTTATACATTGTTTTATTCTCCTAGAGGCCACCCTTGCTTACTACTGTAAGTTGGTTCTTTTGGGGTTTTTTGTTTTGTTTTGTTTTGTTTTACTGGGGATCGAACTCACAAACTTGCACTTGTCAGGCAGGTGCTTGTGCTGCTGAGCTAAATCCCTGGCCCTACTTTTCCCATTGCAAAGACCTTAGAACATTTGCCTCTGTCAACCACCTCTGGCAGGTTTTGTTCTTTTTATAATAAATTTTAACTCTGTAAATATTTAAAACTCCCTGAACAGCATTGTTACGGCTTCATACAGTCCACATTCTAGTATGTATGTTCACAGGTTCACTCTTTGAGTTGCTCCTCATTTCTTCTTCATTTTTCTGTAAACAGTTGACACACTGGGTGATGACCCCATTCCCTGAGTTGTGAACCGGGACTCTCAGGGTCCCTGGAGGACAGAGCCGAGGTGTGGCAAGAGGAACAGTGAATCCGAACAAAAGCCCTGAGCCTGCCTGAGTGCCCCTGAAACAGCTCATTTACTATTTCCGAGCATCAGTTCCTTTGTCTCATGAAATCAGGATTGTGTACCTACTTTTTGGCTTTCTTACAGGTGCATTCAAAATCTATTGAGATAACTGATGTGGAAACACTGTGCAGGCTAAGGGACTGTGAACCGACCACAGGCTGTATTCACGCAGCAGACATGATTCAGGCATTTGCAGAACACTTTCTTTTTAAACCAAGACTCTGTTCATTTAAAAAAATTCACATTAAAAGATAAATTTTCACTTTCTCCTTGGGTGAAAAACAATCTGCATTCCTGGCACCTTGGACCTGACTTCTTCTTACCTGCAGCCATGGCCAAAGCTGCATGGCATCTCCGTTGCCTGAGTGCCACCTGGGTGCCACCTGGGTTGTGTCAATGCACACCACTCTCCACATGTGCACACTGGCACTAATGCTACTACATTTGCTCCACTCCATCACCTCACCTCAGTCTGTGGCCTTGCTGAAGCATTATATCAATGCTAGTTGTTATTACTCATTTGAAAGCCGGGGACACACAGGGACAGAGCTTTCTAGTGTTAAGTGTTGCTAAGCGCTGAAACAGGTGACTGAGGGAGGTTGTAGAAATACTTTCCCTGGAGATCTAAAAATAAAACAGATCTGTGCACAGCCTCTCCGGCTCACAGAGGAAGGGCAAAGACATGGCAGCAGGTTTTAAATTGGCTGGAGGTAAGGGGGAGCTGTTTCAGAATCTGCTGAAAGGAAATAGATATATAACTATAGATGCATTATATAGACTATATATTGTAGTGCAGCACTTGAGAAACAAAAAAAATGTTTCATAATATCAATAACAGAGAAAGCGTGAAGCTTTTGTCAAAAATAGGCATGGCTTTGTCAAAACTTACCAAACTGTCCACTAATAATTTGTGAATTTTACTGTATGTAAATGTTTCAGCTTTTTTTAAAAAAGCACAAAACTTACACAGGCAAGTAGGAAATGAATCATAATTCCAACCTCTGTCAGATACCAGCTAGATGCCAGACCCTGAACTAGACGCTGTGCCTAGACAGAGTGGATTATTTTATCCTCACAATATCTTGTGGGGTAGATACTCTATTAGCCCCATCTTCCCAGGTGTTGAAATGGAAACTCAGGGTGAAGAAGTTCAGCTGGGAACTGGGGGAGCCATGCTTCCCACTCCAAGTGGAAGGATTCCTGGACCCAGTTTCTTACTCGATCTGCTCTGTGTTCTAGTCGTTTGGATGATGGAAAAGGAGAAAATTCATTACTATATGCTTGAGGAGGGAGAGGCAACATAAAGGTAACTTCCTGTGGTATCAGTTCAGATGTTAGTGGATGAGCTCACTTTGCTAAGTTACTATTCAGAGACCCCAAGGCTCTCTGAGAGTCACCGACGGGATCTGATGACACCATGGTCAGTCTCCGCTCTACAGGGTATTCATGAGGCATGTTACACTCATCTTAGCCTTCTTAGCACTTTAATTTTCTGGCAGGACATTCATGGCAAGATGTTTCATCTTCAAGCACATGATCTGACCCACCCAGCCAGTTCTGTGTGTCTTGAGACAAATTTTTAGTTTAAGAATCTAATAAAATTCAAGAATCTTTCCACTCAAAAAGCACCCATGTCCAAAATAATATAGTGGCTATCTGTAATCCCAGCACTCGGGAGGCTGAGGTGGGAGGATCCTTGGGAGTTCGAGACCAGCCTGGGCTACAAAGTGAGTTCAAGGCCAGCCTGAACTGCATAGTGAGACCCTGTCTAGAAAAACAAAACAAAACCCTACAAAATAATAATACTACAGTTTCAGGAAGCTCAGAGGTCCTCTGATGGTCATAGACGCACCCCAACTTAGAAACCTTGGGTCTAACTCAGATTCCAGGGACCCCAGTGCAGCCTTCACTTCTCTGGTTATCCCAGGCACCTCTGCAGCAGCAGACCAATCATTGAGTTTTAGTTTTTTTTTCTCCTAGTGGCTGAATGGCCACCTCTTGCTTTCTTCTTATCTCCAAGTAAATCAGTTCTGGTAAACACATTTCAGGAGATGCTGACTGCTGGTTCTCATCCTGATACTTCTCTTGGACTTCTCTGGTTATCTTTGCAATTTACATTTGTTAACCTGGATAGACAGACAGACAGACACACACACACACACACACACACACACACACACACACACGGCCCTAAGTATGCATCATCATGAACGATGCTTTTGATCAGTCTAGTCCTTATTTCATACAGACTTGTATAAGGGAAGTCTGTTCAGAGACTACACGGATATAAAATTGTTTACTGGACAAGAGTTGATGATTTGGATTGGGTAAGCTAGTTGTTGGTGTAGAAATATAGCATATGCTTTCCTGCCCCAAGGCTGATTCTTCCTAAAAGGATGGACAACTTTTTCTAACTCATACAAATGCAGTATGTACCACAGGGGCAGTTCTGCCTGATTAACAGTTCTACTGGGGAGTCCAGAGCTGATGTACCAGGGAATGAAGTCACCAATGTCCCTCTTCTAGTTTTATATCTCCCGTTACTTTGTTTCTTCTTTCTCCTCCATGAGTAAAACTTCCAGAGTTTCCAGGGCTGCACTGGCTTGGAATAATGCGACCAGGATCCGTTTCCTGAATTCACAGGGTTCAGGTTTCTGTTATGGTGAACTGAGAGGCAGAGAGGACAGGAACAGCTTTTTGTCTACTTAATTCCCAGCCACCATTTATATCTGGAGCCATGCATCACTTTTCCAGGGACAGACCAATCCTCTCTTACACGTTCCTAGAGCCCTGCATTTCTCTCTCGCCGGTTGCCTCCGTTGCAACTTAATATTTATTTTTTTGGTCTTTTTCATTTTTATCGGTACCAGGGATCGAACTCACGACTGCCTGCTTGCAAGGCAGGCGCTTATGCCGCTGAGCTAAATCCCCAGCCCCAATATTTATTTTTGAACATCTATCTCTACAAACATCTGCCTCGTCTCCTATAAAACCATAAGCATCATGGGCATAGGTACTATTCTATTTTTATTTAACCACTGTATCCCTATTGTCTAGTACATGATAAATACTCGTGTGGTGTAATGGATGGATGGGAGGCAATAAGCCTTAGAATTTTAACTGAGGGGTTATTAGCTAGTCGGAAACTGATTTCCTGGGCTCAATGACCTTCTACTCTCACCTCAGCCTTCTAGTTTTGAATTGTGACATATAGCTATGGCGTTCTAACATTTTCCTAACTTTGGAGAAATTTTCTAAAGCCTTACTTAAAGGAAGAAAGTTACTGCTCTCCATCCTTATGCACTCTGAGAGGCTGCATCAAGTGGGAGTTAAGATGTGTTTTAAACCTGTGTTGCCTATTTGCTGGCAAATGATATAATGACTCTGAATCTCAGTTACTTTGTTCTGAAAAATGGGGGCAATCCTACCCTCCTCACAGGACTCAGTGAGTTAAACTATGCGAAATGTTTAACAGAGAACCTAACCCGTAGTAGGTGCTCCATTAGATGAAGTCTTTATTATCTAAATTGGATCTTCATAGAAGACGTGGAAAATTAGACAGCACAGAAAGTGGACCCCAAAGAGTTAATATCCAACATCTTACTTTCTGGTTTCTCAGAAAACATGAATGAAAGAGTACATTACGAGCTGGCATATTTGATAGTGTTTAATAGTCAGATTTTTTGTGTTCCCTGAATATGTCTTTGCGTCTTACAAGGGTCATATGTCTCCTCAATCCCCTACTCCCACCCATCTGGGAGATAAAGAAAAACTTAACCAAGGAACTGACAGATGGTGCAGTTTATAAACCTGTAGAGCTTTCAGATGGGAGGAGCATGTCAGGGAGCGTCCAGGCAGCAAGCAAAGCCTGCATCGAGGAGTATGGCTTTCCAGATGACAATGGTGAGTATTTGTGAGGTCAGGCCAAGAAACTGGCAGTGTTCTATTGTTCCAAGAAAGGTGAGCCTGAAACTGTAGGCTTCTTAGTCTCGGGGAAGAAGGCCGTGTGGTGGGCTGGGGATTGAACCTAAGGTGGAGAGGAGGTTTCCCAGTCCAAATCTGTTTCTCCCTCTTTCTGTAGTACCTGCAGGAAGGCCAGTAACCCACTTCTTCTGCCATGTTTTCAGCATAAAGTACAGCAGCCTGAAGTCATGGTGGCGGCATATAACATTTCCAGAGAGGCTCATGGAAAGTGTGCAGCCTCTTTGCTCTGTCTTAGCCTTTCTCTAATCATAAAGTCTCTATAAGCTGTGGATAACTCAAAGGAGCTAGGACTGTGTTGGTCTGCATCGGGTAGAGCTTCAAGTTTCTTACTCTGGCTCCAGGCAGAGTATATGGCTCATCTCAGGTTTGCTGCATTGGCTCTGCCAGGATTATGACTGTCCGCCCTGCCTGGATATCACTCCAACACCGGGATTCAGAGGCATCACACTGCCCCCGGAATGGCATTATCATTGTATGTGTGTGGAGGAGGGAATGTCTTAAACTGTAAATGCTTCTCTTTAGCTAATCCAAAGTCCCCTCTGTAACCAACAAGGACAGCTCTGATCCACGGGGCCCTGCTGCCTCTCTGACGTCATTTCCTGCCATTCTCCTGATACTCCTACCTCAGGGCCTGCACCCCTCCCCGCTTCATCCCTGTCTCCTTAAAGTGGCTTTCCCTGACAACCTGATGGCGTCTATTGCTCTCTGTCCCTTTTTCCAAATTTAGTTCCTTCATAACACCTATGACTCCTGACACATATTTTTGAAGCACTTGTTTGTAGTCTAGCTCCTCCCATTGGAACGAGCTTCCTGAGAGTGAGGGTATTTCTGATTTCTTTACTGCTCTGTTAGCCCCTAGGCAGTTGTTTAAGAGAGGTGCAGTCTGCCTGCTGAATGACGTTTGTGCTTCCGTTCACTTGTTAGCAAATCCTATCAGAGAGGAACTATGCTTCTGTGCAGAGCCTCAGGCCTGAAAATGTGGTGAACCCTCTGCTTTCCTCCAGTCACGCAAATCCAGCTCCTTGCTGCAAGAGGGAAAATGTTTCCATGAGCAAAATGCTCCATTTCCTTCAGCCTGCATGTCAGTTTCACTGGGAAGAGCTTTTTCCTGGTAACCTGAACCTGTGCTCTTTTTGCCTACTTGGTATCACTTTTCACAGCTAGGGATGGAACACAGGGCCTCATTCGCGCTAGGCAAGCGCTCTGCCACTGAGCTACACTACCAGTCCTGGCTACTCAGTGTCAGAGCTGGGCCATGGCTGAGATTTTTCCCCACGGGCTCCCATCGGCATAACCTGCCCAGGCACTGCAGGTAGGAATGTGCAAACTCTTTCCTCAGTCTTCAGAGTTTGTCTTAGTTCTTCGCTATTCTGGTATGATTTGGGGGTGTCTGTTGTTTTCTACTCTCCTTTCTGACACAACCTCCTATGCTTCCCAGAAGTGTCTTTTTGTTTTCTCCAACAATGCAGGTTCGTTCTTCCACCATGCAGTTTGGTTCCTAGAAATTCACTTTGCATCTCTTTGGTTGAATCCAGAACTCCCCCACCCCACCCCACCCCCACCCCACCCCACCCCCACCCCACCCCCACCCCCGTGCGCCCCTTTAAAGATTTTTTTTTTTTGTCTTTTTCGGTACCAGGGATCGAACTCACGGCTGCCTGCTTGCAAGGCAGGCGCTTATGCCGCTCAGCTAAATCCCCAGCCCCCTCCTTTAAAGATTTTACAACCTTTGGCAATTTTTTTTTCACCTGGTCAAGAAAGACTAGGAGGAGAATAGGGCCCCTGTTATTGTAAGGAATTGAGCATGCAGGCACCCCACGGCAGGAAGCACAATTAAGAATGTTCCCAGCAGGAAGGCCCCTCTCCGGGAAGCGCAGGGAGCTGTCAGGACAAGTGACCTTTCTAATCACGCCTGACATTTCACAGCCTTGAGGGCGGAGGGCTGCCCTTATTCCGGAGGCACAGCGTTGCGCTGTCACCCCAGACACCTGGCCTGAGGCCGCGGGGACTTGGCCTCCAACCGGGCGACGAATTAGAGCAATGGCTTTGTTTCCCAGGAAAAGAGAAAACACGGAACAGACGGTTTGTGTGGAAGGCCGCTGCATAAGGGCATCAGAAGAGGCCACTGGCTCCTCTGGGATTAGCCTCCTTCCTCAAGTGACGCAGAGCAGACAGGCTTTCCACAGAGGAAAGGAAACAGACGGAATCATCTTTCAGCCCCCTCTGGCTCCAGGGGACCATAATGACTCACTTTTTACCCTTCTCAGGATGAAAACAGCATTTTTTTTTTTTTTAGTATGAAAAATAATGTAGGTTTGTTCTAAAGAGTCACACAATATATAAAGGTTTACGGAAAAAAGTAAAAATGACATTGAATTCCACCATCTGGACATTATCCTATTAACATATTAGGGATATTTCTATGCATATATGCAATATTTTAAAATAAACCCAGTCCTTTCATTAATACTGTTTCATAAGCACTATTCATGATAGATACTAAGCTGCATTTTTAACTTGACATCTTGAACCCATTTCCATGTCAGTAAAATATACATTGAACAATGTCATTCTTAAGGATTTCACTGTAAGCCCCTGTATGGATATAACCACTTAAAACTCTCTCTCTCTCCCTCTCTCCGCCTATCTCTCTCCTTCTGCAGAATATACCAGACCATACACCCTCATTTCTGGAGAACCAAGAATATTTCTCTATGGCTCATTCCTAGGAATAGCCATATTCAATTCTGAAACCATCTTCAATTCAGAATTGAAGAATATATATTTTTGCTATCAATCTTCTGAAAAGTTTACATTAACATAATTTCCTCTGGCAGGTTATGGTACCTGTTGTGCCCTACTCTCCTCAACTCTGAGGGTTACTATTTTTTAATTTGCCAATTTCAGAAGTTAAAAATGATGTACCCCAATTCCTTATTCTCTATCATGGTTATAAAGCTTTCCTATGCTTATTAAACACCTGTGTTTCTTGTTTTGTGAATTTATCTGCCCTTGGACCGTATTTGCCCTCTGTGGCATGCTCACTTTTCTGAAATTTAAAGTACATTCTACATGGTAAGAATATTTCTATGCATACATGCAATGTTTTAAAAGACAATGCAGCCCTATCATATATACTGCTTCGTAAGCTGCATTTTAACAACTTATTAGCATGCAATTTATAATTATTTCACCTAGTTTAGCACTGTCTTCAATTTTATGTGGATTCTGCAGTGAAAAAATTAAAAATCCAAATGTCTGAATAACGTGTGGTTCCAGCTGCTTTTGGAATTGCGTTTAAAAAGGCCTTCTTTATCCTGTGTTTGCAGAAAGATTTCGTGTGTGTTTTCACTCAGCACTCATGGCCTTCTGACTACTTCCTCTAACTGAAATGATCTTGGTTCTTGTGCTGAGTGGCTCCTTCCCATTCCTCAAGTCTCGTACACCATCTCTTGGGCTGCTCGTGTCATTCAGTGGTAGAGCACTTGCATAGGATGTGCGAAGCCCTAAGTTCAATATCCAACATGGAAAAAATAAAACCTACCCCTGGGTAGGGTACTCAGGGTACGTGACCAGGTTCCTTTGACCTGCATTCTTTTTCTTTGCATTCTGTTGATTTCCTTTATAACTCTTACTAAGAAGCCTAGTCCAGAGTTGGACATGTTCAATATCTGCATTCCCAACTTGATTGTAAACTCTATGGAGAGTGAAAACCATGCCCTGTTTTGTATTTTAAACCTCTAACCTAGTTCATAGTGGATATAGAAAACATATTTGTTGAAAGCTGCTGAATGTAAATCCATCTAAAATTTATTTAGGTACAGCCAGGCATGGTGGCACATGCCTGTAATCCCAGCACTTAGGAAACTGAGGTAGGAGGATTGATATGAGTTCAAGGCCAGCCTGAACAGCATAGCAAGACCCTGGCTCAAAAACAAACAAACAAAAATCTGTTTTTAGGTATAAAATGTGACTAGAAATCTAATTTAAGCTCTTCAAAATAGTGTCTTGTGATTCTAGCACACAGTTACAATGCAGACTGGTTCTCTTATGCGCAGCTACAATGCATAGTTCTGTCATAATCCCCATTTCACCTGGCGCCAACAGATGAAAGCCAGAAAGTGGGCGGGGAGAGAAGCTTTGGTCCCGGCGATTGCTGCTCTCCAGCCCCCTCGACTCTTCTCTCTAAAATGGCTTCCTGTCTCCATTACTGCCTTAGCAAAGTGCTTCCTTCAAGGCTTAGCCTGGAGTGGATCCGTAATTAATGGTGTGTATGGGCTGATACAAAATCGTTTCAGTGGCAGAGGAATCAGATATCTTTGAGGTGTCTCATAGAGTATTCACATTAGCCTGGGGAAACCCTGAGAATTCTCTTCTCCTTCCACAACCCAAGAAACTGGATTTCTCCATGCCCTTTACTTGCTTCTCTGCATCTCTGAAAGTTATGAACAAGGATGGCAGAGATGGAGGTTTGTCAGACACAG
Source organism: Cavia porcellus (assembly GCF_034190915.1). Lineage (NCBI taxonomy): Eukaryota > Metazoa > Chordata > Mammalia > Rodentia > Caviidae > Cavia > Cavia porcellus. Next base: position 53,474,923 of record NW_026947509.1, on the reverse strand, counting down.
AGAGAGGGAGCTGGTGACACTTTCTTGTGCTTTTCGAGTTTTCAGCTGTGCTCATGGCACATCCCCTGCTCCGTGAGGACTAACCTGTGAAGCAGCTGAGTGGCAGCCTTACAATCAGGCCTTGGGAAGACTCAACTTTTAGTCTTTAAAATGTAGTATCAGTGTTTTCCATGTTATGAGAGCAATATATTAGGTATAAAATATTGGAAGAAATGACAAAAAGATCAATTTTATTCCATTTAAAAACTATGAATCTAAAAATCAAAAGAATGCAACTTGAAATACTACAAATAATAATAGTAACCATCAAAGCCATGTAACTAAAAAGAAATTTTGGGGAGGTGGGTACTGAGAATTGAACTCATGACCGCATAACTTGCCGCCAGGGAGGCACTGTGCCACTGAACTGTGTCCCAGTCCCTAAAAAGAGAAATTACATGTCATCTGCCTTCAAACAATGAGCATAACAAAGAGAAACCACTTTGTTTAAAAATTATTTTATTAAATCTCAAAATTTTTTTTAACTTTATAAATACTCAAAGGGTACAACTCAAAAAAGTAGTCATGTACCATTTTATCCCAATAAATATCTTATAATAAATCATAATGCTTAATGATGAGTAGAATGTGATTAGTGCCTTACCCCATATGGTGAATTAATAGATGGAATTTTCCAGGAAGAAGCAAAAGCTGTCAAATGTTGAGACCTCATTGACTCCTAATCTTACTTCTATAACTCTTTACCAGAAATGCTCATCATCTGGTTGTTTATGAAAGTATAAAAATGTGAGGCAAGTCTAAATGTTTGATAACAAGACATGATTAAAAATTTAGATCTGGCTGAAGTATGAATTATTATGGAGCCATTACTAATGATGTTTCAATAGATTACTTAATGACAGAAGACACATCCTGAATCTAATAGGCACCCAGAGTTTAACTCTAAATTTTGTTTTTAATTATACTTACACTTTATAAGAAATAGACTGTAAGAGAGATAATAAATGTTAACTGTGTTTATCTCTGGGTGGTAGGATTACGTGTAAAGTTCTTTTTCTTAATATTTTCCAAATTCTTTATAATCCAGTATACTACCTTTTTCTTTAAAAAAAAAAATCTTCTCCTTCCCCTCCCTTCCAGCTCTTAAAGATATTAATGTAGTCTTGGACCACATTCATTAAAATCCAGAAAAGAGAAATGAGAGAGCTCCTCTAGGCCTCTTAGCAGCCTAATGTCTTTTATGGCAATGAAGCCTAAGGGAAATGTAGCTCCAGAAGAGGGTTAACAAAATGGATATCATCCTGAAGGGAATTAAAATTATGTGACGTGAAGAATGGATGGGATACAGAGGTAAGATCTGGAAACCAGATCGGTTGCCATAAATACCTGAAGGTTATCTCCAAACCAAAGACAGGACCAAAGCTGGAAATCACAAGTTGTCAGAATCTGGTGTAGTACAGAAGGATCTGTCTAATGATTGCAGGAACTTCCCTGAAGTAAAAGGCTAGCTGCAGAGAGGAGGGATGCTTATCTTAGGGATGCTTATCAAGGCTGAACGATCACTTGGTGGTAACATTGAGGGCTGACCTTGAACTCACTATGTAACCCAGGCTGGCCACAGTCTCTGGAGATCCTCTTGTCTTGGCCTCCTGATGCTGTCATTACAGGTGTGTGCTACTATGCCAGGTTAGGCCAATAATTTACACTCTGTCCATCATAAAATGAGGAGGAGAGTCCTGGAGATAATACTTCATCGTATTTCTCTCTTCTTGCCAGCAGCTCCACTGTTTCAAGGGGAAGGCACCAAAACCACACGGGACAGGTGGTGTTTGTGGGTAAGATGGAGTGGGTTAAGGCTTCAGAACTGAGGAAACGGACTGTATCAGTTAGAGCTTTTTAAATTATAAATGACACAATACCAACTAAAACTGTATTGTGCAAATTAGAAGTAAATTAGCCAAAACACAAGGAAGCCAAAGTGAACAGAACTGGGTGCAGCATGGCTGGAGCCAAGGACTCTGTTTCTTTCCTTCCCTTGGTTTTGGAGCTGAGTGTGGCTACATCACTTGCGGAAGCAAGATGGTTTCTGACAGCTTATGTTGTACTCATAGCTCATGCACTTGGCTCGTACCAATAGTGTCTTCCTATACAGCTGAGGTAACATCCTTGGGCAGACTTCTGGAAATGGCTTGAGTCATATGGCCCATTCCTAAACCAATCACGGAGTTGAGGCTAACAGTCCTCTGGTTAGTTGGGTTGTATTATAATCACACACTTAGAGCTGGTCATGGTGGTTCATGCTTGTAATCCCAGCACTCAGGAGACTGAGGCAGGAGGATCATTGCAATTTCAAGACCAGCCTGGGCTACAAAGTGAGCTCAAGGCTAGCCTGAACTGCATGGCGAGACCTTGTCTCAAAAAGACAAAAAAATAAATAAATAATCACACACTTAGAACTTGGACATGGTGGGAGCAAGTTAGCCTCACTTGGCTCACATGGATCATACTGGCTATGGAAAAAGAAGAAATGTACTATGTCCACTATAGGATCATCTTGCTCCTGTTAACAGTATTTTTTTTTTAAATTGTAACTGCTGCCAGAGAAATCTACTTCATGTGCCTACCACCTAGCAGTTCTACCTGTCTTCTAGCTTGAATTCTTCCTGCTTGTAGTTTCCACCCATCTTGTCTGTTCCATCTTCAGGGTAGATTTAGATCAAAACCTTGTCCTCACAAACACACTGTGAGGGTTAATTAGGTTTTCCAGAAGCCATCTGTAGAGTGCCATGGGATCTTCAGCACCAGATGCTTCGTAAAGAAACATTGCCGGTAGAGTCAACTTTTCATTTTTTATGCTTAGTGAGGATGGGAGACAAGGATGGATCAAAAGGAAGGAGACAGAAATCCATAACGTGCCCCAAGACTTGGTTTGACTGCGATAACCATTCTCTTCCCTTTCCAAGCATTTTGCCTTTGCCATTTACAAGGACCAAGCCTGCTAACGGGTTTGAATGGGTTTGAATGTCCACACCCTTCTCCAAGTGGAACAGGAAACATTGGTGACAGGGAGCCAGTAGTGGTTAAGTAGGTTGCATAATCTGAAGCAAACCAGGATCAGGGCCAGGAGGATTAGCAGCTGCCTCTGTCAAGTGGATTTCCTTTTTTAGCTCAGGTTAATGAGCTATGAATGATATATAACTGTCTGTCTGGGCAGTATGTGGATGTCACAGTCTGGGCTCCTCTGCCCGCCTGCAAGACACCTTTGTTAGGATTATCAGGGACAAACGCTGGGAAGGGTCTTGCAATCTGGTTTCAAGAAGTACGTTGCAGGCTGACTCGCAAGCCAAACCTTAGGCAAGAGCTAGGAGGCAGAGAGGTTCTTGAGTACTCTCACTTGTGGGGGTCGCGTGCAGGGTGACCGGAGGAGCCAACGCAGATTGCCATGGTTCTTCTAGCAAGTCTGGAATTCCAAGATAAGAGTTTTGCAACCACGACTTTTTTCTTTTTTTTAATAAAATACCTTGTCCAACTTTTAGTTTAAAAACAAAGACCTAGAAAAGTGCCATGAACACCCACAAACTCTTCATCTGGATTCATCATTTCGGCATACTGAACTCACTCTCTTTGTCTCTGGCCCTTTTTGTCTCTGTCTCTGTCTCTCTGTTTCTTTGTCTCTCTCTCTCTCCCCCCTCCATCTCTCTCTCTCTTCGTATATGTGAATCCATATGTATATGTGCATAATATACCTTTATGCATTCACATCTGTGGCTAACTGTATTTTCCTTAAAGCATTTGATAGTAAATTGCAGGTATCATAGTACCTTACTCCTAAATACTTCTTTATGGACTTTGTCATTTTCTCATAGCCAGATTCAGGTTAAAAGTCCAAATTATTTTCTGTGTGACCTTGAGTAAGTCACTTGATGATACAAAGCCTTAATTTACCCATCATGTTGCATACCTCATGGGGTTGTTATGAGAACCAACAGAGATAATAACTAAAGTTCTCAGCACGGCAACAGGCAAAAATAAGCACCTGAAAATTGTCTGTTTATGATTAGCATTATCATTAGTATTGCCATCCAGAGCCTTATAAATCTTGTCTCCAAACAGTTTTTCTTCTTCCTGGGAAATTTCCAGAGTCTCAACTCCAGGCTCCTAATCTGCAAATGGGGAATAATCCCAATTCTGAACAATTTACTGAATTATTGAGAACCATATTTTTAAAAATGTGATCTACAGCACAGTGCAAACCAGAGCATGATATAATGATGTAGGGAGATGTTATTTTCTATGTTTACATATTTCAAAATTACTGTCCTGTGTAAAAGAAAAGACACCCAAGTGGGGGTCAAAATGAAATTATCATCTAACAAAAATTGTGTTTCTGTGTTTAACTACTGTGATAGCTTTCAGACTTTTAAAAAGTCAGAAGCATCTAATTTTCAAATGAAAGTGTTGGAGCTCCAAACCGTCAAGCAGATTAAAATATAGCCATTCTGAGTGAAGTTAGGGGCACAGATGGAGTATTGAAGGCCCCTCATGACCCCCCCAGCACAGACCCCAGGCACTGTGCTGATCAGGGCCTGCTTGGCATTGCCTGAGTCTCCTCTAGCGTCTGCTCACAGTACCGTGTCATCATTTGTTTTCTCTTTCCCACTGTAGCTGAGGAATGGTAATAGCTATAAACCCCAATGATGATTTACTCAGTGCATTATTAATCATTATTAATTGCTTATAAACATCCTTCCCTGGAAACAGCATTAAATGTCTTGTACTCAGTAAGGCAGACTGACAAAGCACATGAAGGAGTGCTGGTGTTTCTGACAGAGCAGCTCATGCCAGAGCCTCCAGCATGTCCAGCATGGCACATGTCTTGAGCTGGGCACTGGATATCCCTGTTTGCCCTCTTAATCTGCAAACTACCCAATATTATTCTTAAGGGTGGTCTTAACAACTTGATCGGGTATTGTTTGCACCAGACCATGGCCAAATAACAGGACAGAAAACAGGACGTGATCCCAGGTCCTACAGGGTGCCAGGTAGACACTGATTTCTCATTTAACCTTTACAACCTACCCCACTGGATAGATAAGAAAATCATCACCTGCATTACTTGTTCAAGAATGGCAGAATGAGATTAAAACTAAGATCCTTTAGACTCCAAAGACTATCCATTCTCAAAATGAAGAATATGGACTGGCTCCTTTTCTTTGGATTTCTGGTAGCACCATCTGTGCCACGTGGGTTACTGCTACAGTCACCCCTTTGATCTTTCCAACAATCACACTAGCCAAGGTATTAATAGCTAATGCTGATATGTTGCCTACAAATGCAAGTGTCATTCCAAGACTGTATCTGAACTCATGTAATCTTGACTATGAATGACCGCATGAGTTAGGTAACTACTCATTTTAGTGATAAGGGCAATGAGAAACTGAGAGATTCAGTGACAGGTACAGAGGAGTGTTGCACAGCCAGTTGGTGGCAGGAGTGGCATTTGAATCCAAGGCATCTAACTCTAAGGTCTCAGCTCTTATGACTGTACTAAAGGTGAGCAAGGGTTAATTACCAGCTCTAGTATACAGACAAAGGAACTGAAAATTTGAGAGGGGTGATCTGCTCAGGATAACATGGCATTTGTTATAGAAAATATACCCAGGGTGGGGTGTTGGACCAAAGCCAAAACTTCTTCTATGAAATAAACATGGAATTCTCTTCGACTGGTTGAAGCTACCACAACATAGCAGGATATGTCTGAGAGTGAATTCTACAGGTAGATTGAAGGCAACACTAAGAATGGTTGACAAGGGGTGGGAGGAAAAAAAAAAAGAATGGTTGACAAGTAGACAAAGCATGATAACTGGAGCTGGTTATTTCAGTAAACTCCTGGGGTTAGGGAAGGAGAAAAACTCTTGGCAGATCCTCTTTTGAGGGTCTATGATCCCATCTTTAGGTCAGTCTATAGGTCTCAGGATTGTCAAGGTCCGCAAAGCTCACAGTCAGCCTTAAGAGTTGATCTATATTTGAAATATAGTCTCCTGACCTTACCGAAGACAAAAACTTCATGAGAAGTCTTGTATGAGGGATACTGGGGGTTTAAAATGGAGGAGGCCAGCAGGCTGAGAGGTCTGGGATTTTCAGCAGGCAGTGAAGGAAAACCTGCTTCCTTTGGATCCTCTTTCTCCAGGGGCTATCTCTCTTATCAAAATGTGTACAAGAATATTCCTGGTTATCCCAAACCAGAAATCATCCAACTTCTACGAACAGCACAGCGGACACTACATTATGACGTATTCAGACACTTCCTACAGCAACGAGACTGTCCACCTTACTGCTCTGTGCAACACTAATCCCAATTGGCAAATGTGCTTTGCTAAATCCCATTACCAGCTGGGGTCAGGAGTGCACCAGGTCAAAACAGTCACTCTGGAGTCAGGAGAGAAGAAATAATGGAATCGATGAGCCCAAAAGAATCTAGCTAAAGCCAGAGAGTCAAATTAGAGCCAAAAGTATGAAATGGCCTCTCTGGAAATCAAATGGGGACAGACAATGAAGGTTTGGCCCGTGGGGGACACAAGAGAGTTGCAAACCCTTTGTTCCGCATGCCTGTTGGGAGTGCAAGGAGAGAGTAAATGACGTGCCTTTTTTTTTACTTAAAGAAAAAAAAAAAGCAAAAAAGAGAAAAAGGTAGAGATAATACAGAATTTTTTAAAAATTAACGTTAAATCACTAGTTGATATATTGTCATCTTAGAAATAGTTGTTCAAGTCACAAAATTAAAGCATAAAAAGTAGACAATCAAACAATAAGAGTGCAACTCGTTCTGTTCAATGATCCAACACAGACTTAGTATTATGGTTATCTACCTTACACACTTAAACATACATGCAGTTATATACTTTAGAGCACTTTCCTTCCCTTTTTAAAAATAACTGTTAACACATTTCATATCTTATTACTCCTACAGTTTTTGTTACTTTTTAACACTAGAAAGACAATGTGATATTTACAAATGTGATTCCTATTTATTTCACTTATGAGGATAGTCTCCAGTTGCTTCCGTTTACCTACAAAAGGTCTCAACATCATCCTTTTTGTAGCTGAGTAATATTCCATTGCATAAAAACACCACATCTTTGCAGTTGATGGGCATCTTGGTTGTTTCCAAGATTTAGCTATTACAAATTGTGCTGCTATAAAATGGATACACATGTATCAATGTGACATGACCTTTCCAGTTTTTCTAGGAAAATACCCAGGAGAGGAATAGCTGCGTTGAATGGAACTTCCAACCCCAGTCTTCTGAGGAATCTCCATACTGATTTCTTAGTGGTTGCACCAGTTTACAGTCCCACCAACAGTGAAGCAGTGTCCTTTTTCCCCACAGCCTCGCCAACATTTGTTATCAGTTGATTTCTTCATGGCAGCCATTCTTTCTAGAGTGAGATAAAATCTCAATGCTGTTTTAATTTGCATTTCTCAAATGACCAGTGATGGTGAACATTTCTTCATGTATTTACTTGCTATTTGTATGTCTTCATCTGAGAAATGTGTGCTCATCTCAGATGCCCGTTTTTGGAGAGAGTCTTTGAATTTGGGGACCTGATTTTTTTTTTTTTTTTTTTTTTTTTTTACTTCTTTATGTGTTTTGGATATAAGTTCTTTGTCTGAGGGGTTGATGGCTAAACTTTTTCCAATTCTGTGGGTTTTCTTTTCACTCTGTTGGTGATTTTTTTTTTTTTGAAGTGCAAAAACTTTTTAATAATATGAGATCCCAGTTGTTGATTCTTTGAAGTATTTCCCAGGAGCTTTGCATTTTGTTCATGAATTCTCTGCCTACCCCTATGTCTCCAAGACTTCTACCTACCTTGTCTCCCAGTAGATTTAATGCTTCTGTTTTAATATTTCAATTTTTGATCCATTTTGATTCTAGTTTTGTGCATGGTGATAGGCATGGGTCTAGTTTCAGTCTTCGGCATGTGGAGGGCCAATTTTTGTAACACCATTTATTAAAGAGGCTGTTCTTCTTCCAGTGAACATGTTTAGCCCCTTTGTCAAATATCAGGTGGCTGAATGTCTTTGTAGTTGTGTTTGCATCTTCTAATCTGTTCCATTGATCCTCAGATCTATTTCTTTGCCAGTACCATGCTGATTTTATCACTGTGGCTTTGTAGTATAGTTTCAAGTCAGGAATTGAGATGCCTCCTGTCTTGCCTTTGTTGTGCAGAATTGCCTTTGCTATTCTAGGTTTCTTCTGTTTCCAAATGAATTTTAGGAGTGTTTTCTCTATATCTGTAAGGTATCTTAATGGTGTTTTGATTGGGATTGCAACATGCCTGTTTTTAGAACAGACAAATCTGTCTTTAGGAAAAGTTTTCAAATTGCAAAGACCCACATTCTAAACATTAATCTGATTACTCTGTAAGCTGCTTCGCCTGTGTGTCATGACTCTGGGAGAAAAGTTCTGAGAACTGATGAATGCAGTCTTGCCATGGCCTCCTGAGGTTCACATGGCCAGGCTAGGTTGTACACTGTGTGACCTTAAGAGCCCACTCACCAAGTCGACAGTGAGGTGGTTCCCCCGAGTTGTACATACACATGACATGCTGCCGGGGTGATCAAGCCCTTCCCTGTGATGATCACCTGCTCTTCAGCCTCTTCCCACACTGTTCTCCCACTCTGCACTCTGGCCACACTAGTTTTCTTTCAATCCCTTATTTTTGTGGAGAAGGATTAAAAACCACTGCAACTTTTGGACATTCTTCCTTGAAGAGATGGGGCCCATGTTCCCCCCCCCCCCTTTCACATCTAGCTGGGCTTTGTTATGACTTGTGTTTGGATATCCCACCTCCTCAAAACTTCATGCAGCCATAGGTTGGGATTTTTCAAAGGTGGTTGACTCTAGAATGTGTGATGTGGATTAAAGGTGTGTGATTACTAAATAAGCCCACTAATTAGTTTGACACTTGCCCTAAGCCCAGTGGCCTACATAGAATATAAAAGGGGCAGGAAGCGTCTGCTAAGTTCCCTTGGACTTGCTTGTTCGTTGCTTTGGCTGTCTTCATCTGCCATGAATTCTTTGTCCTCTGTGATGCCTCTCTGCCATGCTGCCCTGCCTTGGAGTCGGCCAACTATGGACTGAAACTTCTATAAACTATAACCCAAATAACTTTTCCTTTTTAACTTTGGGTGTAGGGTATTTTTGTCTCACCAACAATAAAAGTAACTAAGGCTTCATGACAATGCTGACAAATAGAATTTAGTAAAATTTTCTTGGTCCCACACTCTTGAAACACTCTCCTGAGACATCCATGCTGGGGCAGCCACACATGGGCTGAAACACTCAGCTGGGCGCTACCTCCCTGCCATCCGCACTAAGATATCACGGAAATGATGCCAACTTGACCCTGAAGACCAGCTAACTTGCCAGCTGGGTATCCTGAGCCTCAGCCAGCGCCACATGGAACAGATGCCCGGGCAACCACTGCCCACACTTCTGACCCACAAAACCATAAGATTTATAAAGTGGATTTTGGGGATATAAAGTTTTGGCAGGGGTTTCCAGGTAGGAATAAGTTATAGGAGCCCTAGCAAGGCTTTCTCTTGCCGCAAGACACAGGTTTCTGTTTCACCTTTCAGAGATGCCCTTTCCTCTCTTGTCTACTCAGTCCCTTTCTACCAGTGCTCAGTCCACACTTGGCTCCCTTCGTCCAGCTTCCTGTGGGGACCCTTCTGGTGCTACAGCCTCTTTTTCATTACGCCCGTCAAAGCTGCATGCTTGTGAATTAGGAGTTTGTGATTACTTAATAAATGCGCTTCTCATACCTAACCATAAGCAACGATCACAATATCCCTGGTGCTTACAGGCACAGCACCTGGCATATAATATACACCAGCTAATGCTTTGTGAGTTAGTGCACACATGCATGGATTTGTGATGCAGGTGTTTTCAGTAGAGCTGTCCCAGGTGCAGTTGTGTGCCCAGGGAGGAAGCCGTGGGGATCTAGAGTCCGCACCTTCACAGCAGTAAGCAGCTCTCCTTTCATCTGTCTCATATATTGGTGTTCTTCACGGGATGGCTTTGGGAAAAATATTCCAGCCACTGAAAGCAATGTGTTTGGAAATCACTATCGGAGACTGTACCCTCCTGAGCTATCTCTTGCTCCCTCCAATATCCCTTCTTCCTTTCTCACAAAAACTTCCTTAGAAATAAGGCCTGCTGGGGATTAAAAATAGAAACCTCTTACCCTCCCTCTGTCCCTCTATTTCCTTTCCTTTCCACAACCCTGTAATTTGTTGTGAAAAAAGAAGCCGTCTGGATATGCTCCACAGAGAAAACACAGTCTTTCTGATAGATAAAACACTACACCAGACTCCAAGGTAGCAGCTTGCTACCTTCCCCGGGTGAGCAGGGCCCAGTGGTATGCACATGTGTACATGTGCACGTGTGTGTGTGCGCGCACACACACATACATACACACACACACTGGGTGCCCTGTTCATTCAAGCTTCCATGTAGAACCTAGGCACACATGAATGTGAGCCTGTAGGGGCCTTCCTAGGTACAGCCGATAGGAGCTCCTCCCACATGGATCCCGAGCCATCAGGGAAGGAGGAGACTGTAAGTCACACTGTTGTTCTTCCTGGGGGTCAGGCCTAGAGCCTGGTCACAGCCTAGTATGCTTTATCAGAAGCGCAAGGCATCTGTGTGTGTGTGTGTGTGTGTGTGTGTGTGTGTGTGTGTGTGTGTGTGAGAGAGAGAGAGAGAGAGAGAGAGAGAGAGAAACAGGAGACAGACAAGGCAAACTGTGCTAGGTTATCAGATGTGTGTACAGAAAGTAAACATCAGATTTATGAATGAAGCAAGATGCACTGTGGTACAGTAGGAAAAAACACAAACTTTCCATGCTTAAATATTTCATGTTTAATCCTTGAGTCTGTCCCATAGTTGCTATGTGACATTGAGCAGGTGACTCACTTCTCCTGGCCTCAATTTACTTATTTACTAAACAGAGATAATGACCCTCACCTGTGAGTACTTTTGTTGCATTAATACTCACATATACTAAGCAGTTAATAAGGGACTCTCACTGTTATATGGCAGATCATTTTGGTGATTTTCAGAAACCTTTGATCTGAGATAAAAATGATAATGATAAAAATGCCTTTCATAAGATTTATGAATTATTAAAATTTAGCAGATTAGCACTTTTGCTCTGCAAACTTTGACACAAAAAAATTAGATTTGGAAGGGTAAGTAAAGTCACAAAACGAAGTTTTCAAATAACTGAGCTATAATTTGTAAATTTTGATATGCATTATAAAGTGATCAACCTGCCAGATGCAGTAGTTAATGCCTACTTTACTTACAAAATCACTTGTCTCAATGAGTTTAATCGCATAAATGAGAAAAATGGAAACAGTTTAACTGATCCATATTAAAACTGAAAAATCAAATGAATTTAAATCTTTTTGGAAAATACCTTTTCAATGACAGTTTTTCAATGCAGTTATAATTCTAATTAAAACATTGAAGAAGTTAAACAGAACTTAAATGTCCTGGGAACCCAAATGGTGGAATCAAACAGTTTATTTGATGGTGAAAATGAAGATGATATGATGATGATGATCAGGACTATTATGAAAAACATTTTGGGTCATTGGGACTCTCCCATGGGTAACCAGCACAGGTGGGGAAAAGCAGCCAGCTCAGCCCATATGTGCATATGTGCCACCATCAGGATTCTTCCACAGGTAGCCAGTGCAAGCCAGGAGAACCAGCAGCCACACATTGGAGGAACTGCAAGTATCTAGAGAAGCCCACCCTTCACCCCACGGCCTCCTGGGAAACCTGGATTAGGAGAAACCCAGGTGCCTGACCCATTCCTCTACACGGTGGGTGGGTAGCCAACATAGGAAGCACCTGGAACCCCTCAACCTGCTTGTCTGGAAGAACCCAGGAAAATGTCAAGACGAAGGAGCAAAAGGACAATCTCTGGCCTCCAGCCCAAACAGAACAAGTCCAGGAGACATGGACATGAAAGAAAGTGGAAGTCACACACCTGAAATTTTTGTGATGATGTCAACTAAAGTAAAGAAACTACTTCATGAGGCTGTAAAATAAATCAGATCATAAATAATATCTCAAATAAAGAAGAAATGATGAACTTAGTAAAAGGGTGGCTGAGTATGTCTAAAGAAGATGTAGTTCTTCTTTAGATAGAGAGATAGATAGAGAGAGAGAAGCATAGGAGAATGAGAGAGACCTTGAATGAACAATATGGAGAAGACTTGGAATGCATGAAACAGACTCAAAGACATATCCAATAAATTGAAAAAACTCCATTGAAATCTTTAAAAACTGCTTGACAGAAATTGAAGATCGATTTCAGATCTTGAAGACAGGATGGTAGTCAGTAATCACAAAAGGATAGGTCTCTTAAAAATAACAAGGTACCAGGAAAAAAAAATTCAAGGGCTGTAAGATAATGCAAAGAAAAATGATTTAAGAATGATAGGTGTCAGTAAAAAAGCAGGAGCCAACACAATTGACATAAAGAGACTATTTACAAAAGTAATAGCAGAGAACTTACCAAGCATGAGAAAAGGACCTGACATACAGATAAGTGAGGCATATAGAACTCCAACTAGCCATAAAATAAATCTACACCCAGACATATAATAATAATCAAAAATTATTTCAGCACAAAATAAACTGTTAAAAGCTGTTAGAGAAAAAAAAAACAGATCCCCTATAAAGGAAAACCCATTAGAATCATGACAGACTTTGCAACACAAACCATCAAGAAGAGCTTGCAGTGAAGTATTTTAAGGCCTGAAAGAAAATTTCCAAACCAGATTGATATACCATGCAAAACTATATTTCAAAATTAATGGAGAAATGTAATATTCCATGACAAGAACAACTAAAGGAATTCATGACCACCAAACCAACCCTACAGTGAGTACCAAAGGCTATTCTAGAGAGAGATAAAAATGACCACATTCCACAGGATTAAAGTGGGATCACCAAGCTGGACAGACAGTGGGATGGAGAGGAAGAGTAAGGAGACAACAGCAGGAGAAAAGCACGGCAGAGATGAACCAGTGCATGTTGGTCATAACCATTAATGTAGATGGCCTCAGCTCACCAGTAAAAAGAAATGTAGGCAGAGTGAGCATAAAACAAGATCTATCAATATGCAGTATACAAGAAACACATTACATGGAAAGGAAATTCATAGATTGGAAGTCAAAGGAGAGAAAACAATGCTCCATGTGACAGGGAACCAGAAAAAAGCAGGGTAACTTGCCCTTCAACCATCAAATGGATAAGAAAGATACAGCATTTTAAATTTTTTTTTAAAGAGATTAAGACAAAAGAGGACAGAACAAAACAGATCAGAACAGAACAATGTAAGCAACACGGTACTTCACCACAAGACAGCCCAATATTAACAGTAACTACCATAATGTCTCTTTCTTTGAAATAGTTGAGCATACCTTTACATACAATAGTATCAAACATAACAAAATAGTATAAAACCATTCAAGAGAATGAAAGTATTACAGGGCATTCAGAACCAAATAACAGAAAATGAACAATGGCTACTATATTATCTCATTTTTCATAAAAAATTTTGTTTATACTATCACACATAATAAAATCCAATAAGACACAACATGATAGAACCAATAGAAACAGAAGAACAAAATCATGGGTAGGACTTCAAAGCAAGATGATATTAAATCAGCACTGGCTATCATAATGTCTTGTTTTCTTCAAAATAGCTATTCATACCATCACACATAATGAAATCAAACAATAAAACCATTCCAACTAATGAATTAAAACATTACACTGCTTCAAAGCAGTGTAATTGGGAATCATGATTACCATAAACTCTTATGTACTCTTACGATTTCTTCCACTAGGGAGACTTAGATGATATTTATATATGTGATTTAGATTTATTTCGCTTATGAGTATGGTCTCAAGTTGTGTCCGTTTATTTATAAATATCTCAATGTGATCATTCTTTATAGCTGAGTAGTACTCCATTGTATAAAAATTCCACATCTTTTTTATCCATTCCTCAGTTGATGGACACTTAGATTGTTTCCAAGATCTGGCTATTACAAATTGTGCTGCTATAAACATGGGTGCACATATATCACTGTGGTATGTTGTTTTCAGTTCTTCTGGGAATATGCCTAGAAGTGGAATACCTGGGTCGAATGGGACCTCCAATCCCAAATTTCTGAGAAATCTCCAAACTGACCTCCACAGTGGTTGCACTAGTCTACACTCCCACCAACAGTGCAGGAGGGTTCCTTTTTCCCCACAGCCTCTCCAGCATTTGTTGTTGGTAGTTTTCTTGATCCTGGCCATTCTTTCTGGAGTGAGATGAAATCTCAATGTTGTTTGAATTTGCATTTCTCTAATGACTTATGATGATGAACATTTTTCATGTATTTATTTGCCATTTGTGATACAGCATTTTTATACAATGAAAAACTACTCAGCTATAAACAAGGATAGTCATGAGGCTCTTGTAGCTAAATGGATGCAATTTGTGATCATGCTGTTGGGTGAAATTGTTCAGACTCACATAGGTGACCATCATGTTGTTTCCTTAGTATAAAAAAACCTACAGAGTTAGTGGGATCCAAAAATGTACAATAGATACTGTGAAAGTGAAAGAGGAGGAAACATCCAAAAGGGAAGATAATAGCCATTGTTAATTCCCTATTATTTTGTTTTAAAGTCTTGTATTATTTTCATTGTTTTGCTTTCATTGGTTTTATTGTTTTGTTTGGTTTGATTTTATTATATATGACAGCATAGGCAACTAGTTCCAAGATAATAAGATGTATTATGGTAGCCATTGTTGATTTCCTATTATCTTGTTGTGGAGTCCTGTATCACTTTCACTGTTTCATCTTGATTGATTTTATTTCACTCTGTTTTATTTTATTTTATAAGGTCTGATGGTATAGGCAGATGTTTTGAAGATAACAAGAGACATTAGGGGCTGGGGATTTAGCTCAGCGGCATAAGCGCCTGCCTTGCAAGCAGGCAGTCGTGAGTTTGATCCCTGGTACCGATAAAAACGAAAAAAAGGACAAAAAAAAAAGAGACATTACACTAACTATTGTTAATTTCCTATTATTTTGTTTTGAAGTGCTGTATCACTTTCATCTCTTTGTTTTGATTGGCTTCATTCTGTTTTATGTTGTTTGATTTTATTCTCTTATAAATTAAAAATTAAAATAAAATAAAAAGAAAAATGTTTTCATAAGAGTAGGTGTGGTTACATCGACATGCTAGAATATCCTGTTGTGGAAAGAGAATGTTTAGATACATGGCAAGCAAGATCAGATGCCTATGGTCTTTTTGCCTCCTTATTCTTTGGGGTTTATGCCATATTATTCTTCTGTGAAGCTCAGCAAGAGAGAAAGAAATGCATATAGAGAGATGGTTGTCAAAGACATGGAGCCGTTGGTTTCTTTCACGTGGTCAGAACTGCTCAGGACAGCTGCTATCACAGATTGCCCAGTTTCTCCACAGCTTTGTAACTCTGAGGTTGAGAGGCATTAGGTCAGAAGTGCACAAGTTCAGTCTGTCTGTGTGTGTGCGTCTGTGCCTGTGTGGCTGGGACTGTGAGGGGCCTGCCCCACTGCACAACTTTTCTTTTCTTTCTTTCTTTCTTTTTTTTTTTTTTTTTTTTTTTTTTTTTTTTTTTTTTTGGTACCAGGGATTGAACTCACAGCTGTGCACTTGCAAGGCAGGCGCTGCCTCTGAGCTAAATATCCGGCCGTGCACTGCTTTTCTTGATGAGCCTTCTAGCAACTTCTAAACAGCTCAGATTGGTTCTTTTATCTCATGTTTCTCTCTCTCTCTCTCTCTCTTTCCTTCCCTTCCTCCACCCCTCTATTTTTCTCACCTCTGGTAGTTTTGTCTGAAGGTTGAATTCAATGCAAGAAAGATGACATTCATGGGAAACAAGGATAGCAATTTATTTCTGAAGACAAAGATGGCATGGGTGATGGGGGAAATTGTGCAGAAGTGACCAGTGTGAGCACTCCAGCTATGTACTATGACCACATGCACATTCAGGCAGACTCAGTGCACAATACTGAATTTAGATCTGCCTGTCTCCTTTCTGGCTTCACATGCGTAGCAGACTACCCAGTAAATGACACCCATCATCAATGCTGATCACCCTCAAATCTTCAGCAAGTTCTCTTTGCCACAACTTATACAGAACTCTGTCATCCAGCAGCTTTAAATGTAATATTTATTCATTCTTTCAGCAAATATTTGTTAGTGGGACCTTTTAAAATAAAACATAGTGGGTAACCTTGTAATGTAGTAGCTTCTCTATCACTGACAGGCTAGTAGATGCTTAAGAATGGTATGCATGTGATGCTTGTGTGCTACACTGAATTACTTTCATGGAGTCTAAAAATGTTTTCCACACTGCTTTGGGTGTAAGACAGACCTGGTTAGGGCTGGGATATAGCTCAGTGGCACAAAAGTTTGCCTGACAATGGCAAGGTCCTGAGTTTGATTCCTGGTTTAAAAAAATAAAACCAGACCTGTCTGGTAGTAATTTACAAAGTAAAACCAAAGATGGAATAAAAATACATAATATTGGCTCTACATCATATACATCTCAAGAGTATATCTCTTTTGTTGGATAATGGTATAATGATAATTAGGAGGAGAATAGAGACAATCAGCTTTAAGGTAGATTCTCCCCCTAATTCCCTGCCAACATGGGTTGAGAGATGTCATTATATTTGCCCTTGTTCATTACTGACAGCTCCTCTTTTCTCCACTGAAGGGTCTAGATATCTATTTTGCACCTTGATTTAATAACCTTTTACTCTGGGTGATCATATGCTGTAAAGACTAAACTCAGGCCAAGAAAACCAAGACAGAAAGCCAGACAGAGACCAGAAAGCTGACTTATATTAACAGTAGAAGATGAGCCTTTTCAAAACCTAGAGTACTTATGTCCTTACATCAAGGGAGTTCAGTCTAGAATCTTATGCAGCTGAGAAGTCACATAAAAGATAAGAAGCTTGCTTAGTGACCCGGGGCGTGAGGAAGTGAATCAGTACTTCCTAAAAGCGATTTGGAGTGAGCGATAGGAAAGCTACTTTTTTCCACTCCAGGAAACAATTCTTTCAAGTGCAGATCCTCTATTTCAGCACTCTTGGATGGGCACCAGTGGGTGGTGGTACCATTTCCAGGTGACTTCTTAAGTGGCCCATGAAGTTAGCTCACTTCACTTATAAAGAGTTCTTGCCCCTGTGCATCTGTTCAAGGCAACTTCAAGCAATTCCTGCCTGTTGTGCAGCTGGAATCTGGTACTGGGTTGTTTTCATCAGTGGAATCAATGTATATGCAGCAGCCCCGATGAGAGAAGCAGATTTGCCTAAGGGGCAGGGCCAGGAATTAAACCCAGGCATTCACCCAGTCTGTTCTCAGAGCTTCTCTCTCATGTCTCACACCATCAGCAATGAACCAGGTTGAACATCAGTACTCTCTAGGGTCCCAGTTTTGCCATCCAAGGCCTCACTCCCAGTCAAATCCCAAATCATTTCAGTACCTTGGACAGCAGGAGCTGCAAATGCTCTCACTGACACGTCCCCCTACTGCTTATTCCAGAACCAGTAAATGTGAGAAAATTCATTGCTTTAAGTGATGAGCCGATTTGTGCAGCTGATTACCCAGCAAGTCTTGGTGCTCATTTACCAGGCACTGCTCATTTGCCAAGTCCAGTTGGAAAAGACTGAGCAAAGGAGCCCTGGACACCTCGGCATGATCTTCAGGCCGGGTCTGGACAGAAAAGGCTGATTTCCTATAGTAGAAGGCCTGTGCTGGCTCCTGAAGGCATGAATCAAGGCCAGCTTCCCTGGACTTTTCTGCCTAAAGGTCAAGGACTTTCCACTATGTTGGTAGATGAAGTTCTCACTGTCAGAGGGTATTCTGGTCATTGGTCACTTCTTTTATTCTGACTATCTATTTTCATTCCTATATTGAGATTAAAATAGAAATAAGTTTTATTCCTCATGAAGTATGAATGGGGAAGGGAGCAATGAAAGAGAAAATAGAAGAAAGGTGTGCTTTCATATATTTATGATTTGGTTACAATTTAGAAGTTTGTCATTATAATTTTATAAATTATAGAAAGGCATTTTCTTTTTGAATATATTTTATTAGTTTTTATTAACTTTATAAAGCGTTAGGTTCTGATGTGTAAAGTATCATTTTCAATAGTTCCCTTCAATGCATTGCCTCCTTCATCACTAAATTTGTGATGAACTTTCAATAAAAATTTTATAATAAAAATTACACAATAAAACAAGATGCTTAGTTGTTATAAATGATGGTTTATCATTTTGGGTTTTAAAGTATTAATGAAGTACAGCTTCCTTGAAAATTCTGAATTTGCATCAAGATTTCATCTCACAAAATTATTTTCTGAAGCAGTAACTTTGCCTGGATGCTTGTAATTACTCTCCCTGGCACATAGCCACTAGGTTTACTGTACCCCCAGATTGACAGAACCCAAGTGAGTCAGTGATTAGGTCCCCTCCCCCACACTTCACTAGATGTGATCGTGGAAACACACTTATTAAATCTCTGCACAATTCTAAGCCCTCTACATTTTTTTATTCTTTCCAATCCTATTAGATAAAGGCTACTGTTGCTGTCATTTTATTGATGAGGAAACTAAGGCACAAAGTAGTTAAGCAACTTGCTTACCCACCTACATAAGCATCATTGTATATTGGTGCTAAAAAGCTTGCGCTACCGTCTTTATCATAGTCACATCTGCTGACCTTCATGTGTCATCCTTTGTTATACATGTACCAAGAACTGCCATGGTAGAAAGAACACAGACATTACCACAAGTTTTCCCTACACATTATCACATTTATTTGCTTTACTGGAAAAATACTAGCATCAATCTAAAGCAATAGTGTAGGAATGCTGTGCAATCATTTCAGACCACCCCACAAACAAATGGACACACACACACACACACACACACACACACACACACACACCCTGGGAGGCTGAATTCTATTTGGAGAACTCTCTGAAGCAGAAGATTGGTTACACAAGTGATAATAACTGTGCAGCGCTTTCTCATGGAAATCAGAGGAAGCACAGAGATGAGGTTTACAGGCATGGTACTCCTGTGCTGAACAACCCAAGTTCACTCTATGAGACAGTCCTTCAATGTGGCTGGACGCCACTGCTGAATCTGGAGCTGTAGTGTTGCAGTCTGAGTGGGCTGGTCCTTGCTGCCTGTGCCTTTTGAGTCCTTTCCCTTGAAGCTTCTCTCACCTGCTTTGAGGAGGGAAGATCAACCCATCTCCTCACCTCCTGCCATGATGCTTTCACAGCCAATTACAATTCTATTCCACTCCCAGCAAGGGAGCTGGCAGCTTTGGGTCTTCCCAGCAGGACTGCGTGGCTGCAATTAATGTCTTTTCTAAAGCCTGATTAGCTAAGGACAGGCCAGGATCCTCATTCTACCCCCAAGGCCACATTTAGATTAGGAAATAGGGGTTTCCCATCTTGTTGCCTCTGTTCAGAGTTCTCAGTCAATTCAGGCGTGTTTACCTTTTGCATTTAGCTCATGGTAATAGACCTGGACCACAGAGCCAAGACGTCATCTCTCAACTGAACAGTCCCAAGAACACTGGGGGGGGGGGGGACTCCTTGACTCCTTGATTCTCTCCAAATTCCAGATCACTGGGATAAACTGAGGGCCTATTTTGGCAGACACAGGGTAAATATTGGGGATTAAACTGAAACCACAGACATGGTGTTTAGTGTTATGCTGGAGCTTTGGCTGTATGCATAAGAATGATTCATTTAATACAAGGGAAAGTTCAAATGAGAGGAAAGGAGGACAGAAGGAAATTAATAGAAACGGAATGTTTATTACATGGCTAATTTATATATATATATATATATATATATATATATATATATATATATATAGCAAAGAACCCTTTAAAGAAATCCACACTTTTATAAATAATAAAACTAAAGCTAGGGTTAAGGAAAATGTCCAGAGCTACAAAATGAATGTAGCTGATTGATTTGCCTTAATTGACCTAGATTTTTTTTATTTAAAAGGAAAAAGAGAAAAAAAAGCAGAACAAAACAAAACAGTGTAAGGGTACAAGTAATACAGAACTACACACACACAAAAAAAAAAACAGTAAGCTATCACCAGTTAATAGATTACATGCTATCATCTTAGAAACGGTGTTTCAGGTCACAGGATCAAAGCATACAAAGTGAACATTCAAACAGTGAGACTGCAAATAGTTGTGTTCAGTAATCCAATCAAAAATATTAATATAGTCATCTATTTAGCACACCTAAACACCCTTGCTGTTGTATCCTTTAGGGCACTTTTTTTCCCTCTCTTTATTACAACAAAATTTACACATTTTGGGTTTTATTGCTCCCTTAGATCTTATTACTTTTTTTGTAAGAGAATAAAATCAAGCATGAGAAAACAAAGCTGAATTGACCTAGATCTTTGGCCCTTTTGCTACTTCCTTTTTTTGATGCCCACTCACACTTATCTGGAGTAAATGCATGATTTGCTCGGTCAGTGGAGGCTCAGCAAGCCTGATGCAAGAACCATTCCTTCATGGGACTTGCATTCTTTGGCTGGTTATAACTCTTCTGTCATCGTGTGAACAAGCCTGGACAATCCTACGTGTGAAGCAGAGCTGGGTCATCCCACCCCAAATCAGCCAGTTTTTAGCCAGCTTCCAGCTACCTGAGTGAATTCAGCCAAGATCAACCAAACCAGGTCAGCAGGAACTCAGCTAACTTGTAGACTTGTGAAAAATTATAAGTGGCTGTTATTGTAAACCCCTAATCTGACGTACATATGTGGGTGCACAGTTAGCAGCTGGAGTTACCTGACACAGCTAGTAAACGGCAGAGCTGGAAGTTCTCTGCTCTTAAAGTTGGTGCATTGGTCGCCATTTACCAGGAAAAGATAGAAAAAGGCTGAAGTGCAGCATATGAAGTACAGGTGATATTAAGGTAATTTATCCCCATAAAGTCTCCAGGTCACACAGGGTCTTACCAAAGGAGAGCAAGTGGCTTTTATAGCTAGTTCTTAAAGGGCAGTTGTGGCCAAAGCTCTGGGAAACAGGTCTTAAATATTCACTCCCAGTTCGATTACCACATAGTTTGCCATCTGAGAATCCAAACTATGCTGACTCTCTTGACAGGAATTCCCCAAGTCATCCCTAACATCCATCAGTCCCTCATAGAAGAAAGCACACACAGGTTAAGATCTTCCTGCTCCCTTGACTAAGTACTTCTTGGTTCATTCATGGCCGAGGTGCTCTCCCACGACTAGGCTGACGGTACAGGTTGCTTGGCTACTCATTCCTGCTGTATCTCTTCCCCACCTGCTCCTCTCCTACAGTTTAAAGAAAACTAGAAAGGAACAGACTGTCTGTATTTTCTGAGCCTTCCTTCTGAGGGTTATAGCCTTGGTGCTGTTGACCATTGCTCATAAAAATACAGAGAAAGCACAAGACCTTGAGTATGAAATAATAGCACCAGATACTGACTCTAATTTTGTGGATAGAATTGGTGTCATCCTGATGAAGGCCAAATTGTCAACAGGTATCAACAGCCATCAGAATATCTGTGCCCTTTGAATTAACAATTTTATTCCAGGACTGTCTTCTAAGGACATTCATGGATAGGATCCTGAAATCATGGGTCACTATGAGAATTTTTTCATAACAAAGTACGAATGGAAAAGTATATGTTTATTTTCTAAGCTGTTTATTGTGTTTCTGATTTGGGGGGAGTTACATGCATGGGAGGGGCTGTAACTATGTGAAAAATTTAATTTGCAATTAATGTCTAAATATTTTTAAAATATGGCCTCTACTACCAACTCCCAGTCTCTGGGCATGTGCATACTCAACTATCTTGGACATAGAAAACTTATCTTAAAAACCTATAATTCGGTACAGATTTACAAAATGAGGCTGAAATGATCAACAACATGAGAATAGGATCTAAAAATAGGACTTCTCTGTGGATGGATGATGGCTGAGAGGAAAACAAACAAAGCTTTAAAGAATCACAAAGCCTTAGAAAAGGAAGAACATGGACTTGGTCAGCAAATCCAAGAAAAAGTCTCAGATGCTTACTTAACTACCTCATCATCTCACAGAGGTTAAAAACAGTAAAAAGGAAACAATAATTTAGATAGTCACTGTTTTTTTTGTTTTGTTTGAGACAGAGTCTTGCTACATAGCCCAGGCTGGGCTTGAACTCGTGGTCCTCATGCCTCAGCCCTCTCCCCACGTTGGGATTACATGTGTTGCCGCCATGCCCAGCATCAGAAATAATATTTTATTTACTGGGCCATAGTTAATTGAAATGCAAGCAAAAAACTATGAGTAACACTGAGACTCTGGATGGGTTTAGGAGTCCGTGTCCTCTTGTGTGACTGTCTCGTAGGCCAGGGCCATCTGGAGTTCTCAAACCCGGGGCTGAGCACCAGCGCTCTCGCCAGTGCTGCTGAATGACTCCAAAACAAAATGGCGGCCAGTGTTCTTGGTTCTCGGAGGGAAAACTGCTGGTTTGTAAAGATGCTCCCACCCCTGAGTCCAGACGCTCAGGCTTCCCATCTGTATTGATTTTGTCCCACACTGGTTTTCATCTGTGATCTGAAAGGGAACTGGGGGACTAGTGAGCAAGGGGGACTCTTGGGCTCCTTCCATCTGTCAGGGCTGGCAGCAGGCAATCTGGTGCTGGGGAGGGGAGGGGGACTTTGAAGTCTCCTACCCCCAATGCCTTCCAGCTCCAGAAGTAAGGAATACAGAATTCTTTGAAACAGAAAATAAAATTGCCAATGTGACAGAAGCCACAGCCACTTGGAACAGATTAGCAGAGTCTTGGAGCCAACAGACTGGAGTCTATTTACATGCCAGAGTCATTCAAATTCAACTTAGCATGCTTTTTCCTGATGGGGAGCTGGAGCCAAGATTTCAGGAATAGTTTGCTTCCTTAAGGGGTGTGAAAAGAAATGGGTTTGCAGCAAGCACTGGCATGGGCGTCCCCTGCCCACAGGCACAGGGGACCCATTCTCCCGGAGCTCTGAAGTTGGGGGCTGGGGTTGGGTTTGCATCTTTTCCTGTTTCAGTGCTGCTTCTTTGTATCGGTTCAGGAAAGGCAGCTTCTTCTCTGGGCTACAGGGTTTTCAGTTTAAATGAAGTATAATGATCGTAAGCTGATAATGAAGAAAAGGAAGTCCCACATAGGGAAAGAAATGGAACATAATGCATGTGTTTGTCACAATCTCTAAAAGGCAGGCAGAGGAAATCATAAGGCAGAAGTCTCTTCCCCTTCTCCTGCTCTCCACTTGTTGCTAAACTCCTCATTCTGCAGATCATGATAGTCTTGGTCCTGCTCCCTTCTCCTCTGGAGCTGTAGGGGTCACAAAGCCTCACAAGGTCACAACTCTACCTGAAAGGGGAGGAGGGAAAAGCAGGGGTACCTGGAAACATGCCCCCTTCGTTTCCATGGCAGGAAGTAGAAATACGCACATTGGAGGGCAAAAGGCTGGAGAAGACACACAGAGGCAGGCAGGTGATAAATACGCTGGGACCCCTGTCTCATGGCTCCCTTTTTGTGAAACACCAGGGCAAGTGGAAGCACCTGGAGAAGCCTGGCTTTCCTCCAGTCATTAGCCAGTCCTACCACCCCGGCTTCCAGGCAGGGTAAGACTCACAAGCTTTACACTCACCAGCTTCACTTAGGAGACAGTGAGATCAAGTGTGTGGTAAGATAAGGGACTATGGAGACCCCTCACCTATAGCACGAGGGAGCAGCACCTGCTTCCCACTCTGTGTTAGGGTGGAGACATTCAGTGAGGGTCACTGGGAGCATGAGGACAGCCAGCTAATGATGCCGCCATGAGGATCCTGTATGTCAGTTGGGAATCAGAACACTCCTCATTATGAATTGCCCCACTTCATCTTGAGAGCCTAGGAAGGCAGGAGGCATCTCTGATCCCCTCCTACACCCCCCCAACCTTCCCAAGGTCACACAGGTAATATTGGACAGAGTGAGGATCCGACCGGCCAGCCTGGGTCCTTGGTCCCCATTAACCACACTACACAATCTCATGCATGTCCGGTGCTTGGACAGAGCCTGGCTAGCACATGTTCAACAGCAGAAGTGCTGGTGAAACTGTGTGTGTGTGTGGATGACAGAACAGGCTGAGAGCAAGAGTCCCTCTGCAGTGAGAGAAGGGGAAGGTGAACCCGACAGTCAAAGCTTGCAGACAGGACTTGGCACACAGTAAGTTTTAGCTACTGGAGCTCTTTGTATACACAAAAGGCTTAAAGCAATGCAGGAAACAGAAGATTCGCTGAAGGCTATCTGGTCTAATGCTTCACAAAATTAATCTTAACCAAACTTACTTTAAGAAGTAAAGAGTTGGTCCTCATGGAATGACTTCAGCAAGAGAATTGTGTGTGTGTGTGTGTGTGTGTGTGTGTGTGTGTGTGTGTGTGTAAGAGAGAGAGAGACAGAGACAGAGGCAGAGACAGAGACAGAGACAGAGACAGAAAGACTAAAGTTTGGACCCAGAGCCTTCACACTGAGCTACATCCCTAGCTCTTGTTTTATTTTGTTTTGTTTTTGAGACAAGATCTCACTAAGTCGGGGCTGGGGATTTAGCTCAGCGGCATAAGCGCCTGCCTTGCAAGCAGGCAGTCATGAGTTCAATCCCTGGTACCGGTAAAAACGAAAAGGACAAAAAAAAAAAAAAAAAGATCTCACTAAGTGGCCCAGGCTGGGCTCAAACTTGCCATCCTCCTGTTTCAACCTCCCAGATTACAAGCATGTACCTCCACACCCAGCTAGCATGGGAATTCTTCACATGCTTCCCAGATGATACTACATGAATGTTACTCTCTGTGAGTCAGTGAATCAAGCCTCAGATCACCTAAACACAGGATCCCAGCCAGTGGGTAGTACAGCAGAGACTGGCTCCCAGAAAAGATCTCGATCTGTGCTGTGTAAGAGCCATGGTCCTAGGTGCTCAGGGCAACGATCCGGATGGTGTGAAGAGGACACAGTGTCACAGCTCATTTGCACCTGCGACATCTGTGATGTCCTCCAAACACTCCGAGCGATATATGAGTTACAGTGAGTGAAAATTAATTTTCTGAGAATTTTACTACAACCCTTTCAAAGAGCATCATGAGAGTTTTACATAGCTGAGGCTAGGCGTTCTTCTGCCAGGTGCAGGGAATTTGGAAAGCTGACCCACGAGGGCAATTGAGAATTTACTCCTTAACTTGCCAGATGATTTGTTCCCTGGCCTTGGCCTGATTTCTGGAACAGAAAGAGAACACGGTAACCTGGCATCCTGGAAACTTCAGCCTAGTGACCTGGAACCTTGGAAAGAGGCCCAGCCCACTGCACGCACATAGCCTAGTTCTGGCCACTAAAGGTTTGTTGAAATTATGCTTTTCTAATGAGCCAGGCAGATCACCCTTTAATTTTAGCTTTTGGCAAGGACAGTGATGGTAATGAGTTATACAGAAAGATGAACAAACACTATATTGCATATTTAGGTTGCTAGAAATACAGATATGATTATGACTATTCACATTAAATATGACCTTCTTTCTTTCCATAACCCTCATATAGCATGTTTTGTTTACTATGCAGATCATATTTGACTTTATAGAATTGGATGTTATTTAAATTCAATTATTGTGAGGTTAAATTCTTCTCTCTAGTACCAATTGAATAAATTTAGGGGCAGTTAGAGGAAATAGGTATATTTGTCTTATACCAGTTAAATTACAGGGAGAAAAGCACTTCAGGAATAAAGCAATTATCATGAAAATGAAAATCGCAGCTTGATGAGATGGTTTGGGTCTTTTTGTCTCTTTTTACATTTTCTTTCTTTCCCCCTTTCTCCTTCCCTCCTTCTCTCCTTTTTTCCTTCCCTCCCTCCTTCTTTCTCTCTCTTTCTTTTTTCTTTCCTTCCTTCCTTCCTTTCTTGGAGATGAGGAGTAGACAGGGGAATTTTCCATGAAGGAGATAGATTATTAAATGTGTGTTGAGGAGAGTATGGTGTGCGTGTGTGTATGTGTGTGTGTGTGTGTGTGCGTGTGTGTGAAAGTAAGCTGCTGCTATGAGAGTAAAGCTAGAAGTAATTATGTGGTTAATTGGATTTAGTGTAGATAACTACAGCTCATTAAAGCCTTACATCATACTCCCCTTCTTAGTAATAGAGTTCTTTCTTCTTCAAATCAAATTATCTCACAACAGTTTCTTATTTCCTTCTGCCAGTGTTGGCACACCGTTAGTTTTTTGAGTCGAAGCTTTGGCCTTGGTGCCATTGCGGGGGGCAGGAAGGAAGCTGGGTGTGGCCTGGCTGCAGAGGGAACGTCAGTACCAAATGGTGGCGGTAGACCTAAAGACTGTCAGAAAAGGGCTTCAACCAGAAGACAGAGAGCCACCCACACACTCTCTAACACAACATGCACGGAGCTTAGAATGGTTTGTCTGTGAACAATAATGAATTGTCAGGTCATGGAGGATCTTTGGAGTCATCTTGTCAACTAGCCTGCCTTCCACAGATAAGGAAAAGACTGCTTTTTCCTACTATGTGGAAGCAGAATCATGCCCTCCCCACTTCATGTCTCTCCCACAAACTTAGCTGCAAGAAAGTCTTTGTGATAGATCATTTTTCTTTGTCCTGATGCCAGGATACACAGCCTCCTGCCGGTCTGCAGAACAAAGAAAGCACCATCTGCTGTCCCAAAGGGAAAGCAACGGAGTCTTCTAGGTCCTCCTGCATCCCTCCATCTATTCACTGGTCCCATTTTTGCTCCTCCTTTGTTTCTTTCCTCCCCAGCCCTCCTCTACCAACCCAGATCCCAGCTACACAAATAACTGATCAATATCATTGACAGGTTTTGTTGTATCCAGAAAACTAGGCAAGTGTGCTACTGATAAGCCTTTCTGTTAGCTGTTCCTCAAATATGCAGAGTCCAAGGAGTTAGAGAAAACACTGCCTTGCTCTCTCTAGCAAATCAACTACCTATCATCAAAAGCAACATTGAGCCGTCCCCACCTTCTTTGACATCCTTCTTTTTCTCCTCCACAGTCCCATCTACAGAACTTAAAATGGTTTTTCTGTGAACCATAATGAATTCTCAGGTCACAGAAGAAATCAGAAGCAACACTGGCCAAATCCATGGCGAATTCTGGGTTTCCATCCAACTTGACCCATCAATAGCATACAACCGGCTGACAGCTCCTTTTCTTGAAATGATTTGCCTTCTTCCTTTTGGAACATCATGCTCTCGCCACTGATTTCCCTTCTTAGTTTCTTCTGCTGAGGTCGCCACATCTCCACCTCTAAACACTTGGCACCCCCAGAATCAGCCCAGCACTGATTCTGATCCTTTTCTGATCAGCACACACTGCCCCATTATTTTACCTAAGATAATGAATTAAACATCAGTTCCATACCAGTGACTCTCAAGTGTGTGTGTTGACCTGTCCTCTGAGGTCCAAAGGGACGTAAGTTGCATGTTTGACATCTCTACTTGGCTGGTTAGTAGCCATCTCAAAGCTGACACTTCCAAAACTGAGCTCCCAGTCTTTCACCCCAAATCTGCTCCTCCTGCCATTTTCTCATCTCAACTAAGGGAATTGCTTATTGCTTAGTTAAAATTAGCATCATCCTTGATGTTTCTGCTTCATGCACATGCCACATCCAATCCATCAGCCAACTGTAACGTCTACTTCTAAAACGATATCCAGAGGCCGACCCGTTCTCAGGATTCACACTGCTACCCACTTGGCCTGAAACACGGTCAGCACTTGCCTGGGTTATCACAACAGCCTCCTGTGTCTGTGCTCTGCCTTTATTTTCCTCCAGTCTCCAGTCTTTCCCTTTAGGGCAGCCAGGGTGCTTCTGTCAAACATGGCCAGATGGTCCCACATGAGGAAGGTGAGAAAGTGGACTCAGAGACCAGGAAATCTCAACACGCTGCTCAAAAACACTCATGATTTTGCATCTCTTCATAAACCTGAATCCTTAAAATGATCCACAGGTCTTTTCTGATCTGTACCCCCACTCTTAATTCCTGTTCTGACCTCTTCTCTTCCCATTCCTCTCACTCACTGCAGCCCAGATACGCCACCAGCATCGTTGGGGTTCCTAGAATATGCCAGTCATGGCTCTGCTGCAAGGCCTTTGCCCTTGACGTTCCCTCTGCCCATAGTGGTTGGTGCCTGATATCTGCGCCTTTGGCTCCCTGGGTCTTTCTTCAGATATCTCCTTTCAGTTAAAGTTTCCAGAGCCATCCTATTTAGAATTTCAAAAGGAAATTTCAATTTCCTTCATAGACCATCTTTCTTTTTCCTGGTTGTTTTTCTCACACACACCTGGTTGTTTTTCTCACACCACATGACAGCATATTGGATGTTGTCATGGTTTAGGTTAGAAATCACTTCCCTCCAAAACTTCTCATGCTGTCAGAGGCAGGGCCTTTGGAAGGTGATCGGAACATGGGGCACCAGAGCTAAACGTGATGTTAGGAGATGGGTCTGGCCAGAGGAGGCAGGTCACTGGGGCATGATGACCTGTTTGGTCACATCCAGTCTCCCTCCCTGGGTCTCCTTTTACTCTCTGCTTCCCGGCTGCCATCACATGAACCTCTTTCTTTCACTATGCCATTCTGCCATGCCATGTCTACCTTGGAGCCAACCACAGTGTAACTGTGAGAAAACAAACAAACAAACACCTTTCTCCTTTAACCGATGGGTGTCAGATATTTGTGTCAGCAATAGAAAAAAAAAAGAGTAAGGCAGTGCTTACAATTTTGGTATTTATTGTCTTTCTCTAGTAGAGAATCCTAACCAGTTCCATTCACTGTTATATGCCTATCATCTGGAACAGAACCTGAAGCACAGTAGGTAACTATTGGCTGAAGAAAGGCATGATCAAACAAGGGCCAGATCAGTTAAACAACTTGCCTGGAATCACACAGATTGCAAAAGCCTGGATATTCCCATTTGTACAGAATTGAGTCACGCTTTTAACCACCACATTAGTCTCAAAAGGAGTATGTTCCTAACTGCATCCCAAGGCTGGTGTTTCATTGTCCCCTTTCTTTGGATTTCCTGGAGCTACAAACTTCAGCAGGGTGTGGAGCTGACTTTGCTAGGCTGAACTGTATTTCTTTCCTTCTGCTCTGAGGCAGGGATGACTGGCACCTGTGTGAGTGGAAAGGATATTCTTTGGCTGACCTGTCGCTGCCATGGCAACTAGGTAATGTAAGGATTCCAGAAGCAAGAGCTTCAGATTGAAAAAGGCAAAAAAAAAAAAAAAAGCAAGACCCTGAAGGAATCTGTGAATGGAGAGACAACTGGAGACGCGCCCCCGCAGCTTGCTGCGTCATTGGCTGGGAGGCTGGGAGGAGGATCCAGCCTGTGCTCTCCTCCCCACCACTGCAGTCACAAGACAAGGCCAGAGGATCACTTTGTCCCCTGCAGCTTCCAGCAAAACCTTAATCCAAGAGGCCTGTGTTCCCCTCCATTTCAGTATCCTCAAAGAAGTCCCCCAAAATGTTTTCAGTGTGCTATGAAAACATAGAGGACAGTCCTGGGCTCGAAGCTGGAAGAACCAAATTATGATCCCTTATCCCAGAAGGGCAGACTGTTGGGAAAGTTCTTTGCTCTTAATTTCTCTCTGGGTTCCACTGACCATTAAAGCACTTGCTTCTCTCCTACCTGTCTGACCTATATTACAGTGATGGTATGAGTGGAAGATAGCGTTGTTGCAGAAAAAAACTATGAAATTAATGTCCTTACAGAAATGTGCAAATGACAATCTCTTATCAAGGGGACTCAATGATGCACTCATGCCAGGCACTGTGACAAGCACTTTGTGTGCTGGGTCTCATTCAGTCCACCCTTGGAGGAGGTAAGGCTTATCTTCCCCAGACAGATGAAGAAATGGAATCGCAGAGAGGTTAAGAAGCTTGCCCCAGTTTGCCCAGCCAGCAAGCAGTGAAACGATCTGATCCAAAGTGCCTGTTTCCGAGGGCCAGGGATATAGCTCAATGGCACAGCCCCTGTTTGCAAAGTGCCTCTTTCCAAATCCATGCCTAACCAGTCCCCACACTGTACCCCTTGGGGTCAGGGGATTGAGACCCCATTTTTCTTGTCTTGGTCCCTTCCAGGTGGTCTCAGGCCCCAAGGCCCTGAGCAGATCACGAGGAAGTGCCTGGTGCCCTTTGCATTCCACACGCCCCTTGATCCTTGGAGTTTGCTGAGCTAGGAAGACATGGTCACAGTAATCCTCCCGACCCAAAGGCTGGAGCCCAGGAGCTGGGCCGAGGAGCTTATCTTTCCCTACACCCTGAGCCCTGTGCCTTCCCGTGTATCTGTCATGTCAGTGGGGAACCTAGGAACAGCCCACATCACAGAGGATTTGAAGGTGATGAGGTGCCAAACTGCAGGAGATGGAGCAGAGGGGACACTGGTGAGTGGAGCTGGTGGCCTGCAGCTGGCCGTCATGGAAACTCGCCTGAACAAACTGTGCTAGGCCCAGAATCAGGGGGATCTAGAGAGAAAATGGAGAAAGGACTCATGGCGCAGGTGGGGTTGAACAACAGGGACAGGGGCAAGGGTGTGGTAAAGCTCAGAGGCCATTGTCTAAGGGCTAAACCGCCAGTCTGCCCATGGCACTGGCTGCCTCTGGATCTTGACTTAGCAATTCCCTTTCTCTTCAGTAGGCATCTCTTTAGAGATGTTTTCCAGTGGTGGTGGTAGGGGGTATAATAGTCATCTCTGTTTCCATGCTACACCACCTTAGCTGCTAACAGGCTTTACTGCAAGGCCGGTCTTCACCAAGAAAAGCTTGAATCCACTGCTACCTATTTCTGCTTCTATTGTTCTTGAAGACATACAGATCTGATCAGTAGAAGATGGTGAAGGGTCAAGGTTAAGGCCTTTTAAGGAGTCTTAAAACCGAAAAGATTATATAGCCCTCCTCTCCAACGCACATAAAGCTATACTAAAAAAAAATGTACAAAACTGGTTAGGTGCCAAGATTACAACTGCTTCTTCTTCTTTTTTTTTTTTTTTTTTTTTTTTTTTGAGACAGGGTCTCACTATGCAGTTCAGGCTGGCCTTGAGCTCACTTTGTAGCCCAGGCTGGTCTCAAACTCGAAACAATCCTCCTGCCTCAGCCTCCCGAGTGCTGGGATTACAAGCCTGAGCCACCACACCCGGCACAACTGCTTCTTTTTCCCCTGGATTTTTTTCCCCTCTAAAATCCTGGATAAACTTTTTTATCCAATATAAACTTACTTAACAGTTTTTGTGCCTGTGCTTTCTAATACGTGTAGTGCCAAAAGCAAGTCCCTACTCTGTCTTTTCAGTTATCCAGCCCCACGGGAAGGTCAGCACAGAGGAGCTGTGCTGGCCTTGTGCTTTCAGCCAGGCCAAGTCCCATGCCCACCTTCTTCGAGTCTCTATACAGAGGCTGCAGGGCCCCATTGGTCCCATCTCCACAGCCAAGGTAGAGAGCCCAGGTCTTGCTCTCCTGTGAGCCCGCACAACAGCTCTTCCTGCCTTTCCTCATGGCTGCTGCTGGGGAAGCAGGGAGGGCAGCCGTCGCCATCACCTGGCAGTGCTGCCAGGGACCAGAAGTAATGTCTTCTACTGATCAGCGATTTGACATGGCTGCTTAACAACCTGATTAATCAAACGCAGCTCATCCTGTTAGAATTAATGAGCCTAAGAAATGCTGCCATGAATAATAAGAGCTTTTGCCCCCCCTCAGCACCTTGTTCAACTCTCTCCCATTTCTTTCTCAAAGCCATAGCATGGGACTTAAAACCAAGGGCTGTTAGGCCTTGCTGGGTGAAGTGCAAGGCCAGTAATGTGAGCGCAGCTTATCTCCTCTTCCTCCTCCTCCCCTTCCCTCCCCTCCTCCTCTTCCTTTTTCTCCCTCTCCTCCTCCTCCCCCTCCTGCTCCTCCTCCTCTTCCTCTTCTCCTTCTTCTCCTCTTCCTCTCCTCCTCCTCCTCCTAGCACTACAGCTGCCCAGCAGAAGCCAGAGGCTGGCCGTGTCCTACAGGAGCAAAACCTCTTGTTTATAAAAGAGATACATGAAAGTGTTCAGCTGTTGAAGCTAGAACGAGTATCTCACTGTACCGGTGCCACTCCGAGTAAGAGATACAGAATGGATCAAGTATTGTCCCTGTGAGGGGACACAGTGAGGTGGTCACTGAGTAGTGACCCAGAGGCAAACGGGGGAGTACCATGACAGAGGATGTGGGAAATGCCTGTCTGTCCTGAAAGAACACAGTGGGAAACAGCTGACGTAGAAGATAAAGATGATTTTAGAAATCTTGGAAAGAAATGGCAGCAGTGAAGAACATGCTTAATATATACAGAGGCTTAAATATCCGGATGAAGACCTGAAACTTAGAGGCCAGCAGCTCCTGGATTTACTTATTCACAGTTTAGAACAAGGTGTTGTTTCAGGAATGATGATATCCCCCAAAATGTCAGGGACATGGCTCAAGTGGCCATATTCCAAACACACCAGTGTGAGGTTTAGGGATTGGGCTGTGTGGGGCATCACAAGGGTCCTTTGGGTGGAGTGAGGCAGAGGAGCTGGGTCCCAGACAAATGAGCTGAGGGGGGCCCAGAGAGGAAGGAAGGAAGCGATGATGGCAAGGCCGGAGGGAGCAGGGGCAGGGAAGTGGGGGATCTGACTGCTAGTGGCCCAAGGAGGGTAAACAAAGGACTGGGCAGACAGGGATGTCAGGAACAAACACGGTGGACCCTGAGCCTGGGGGGAGAAAGAGAGCAAAGAGAGGGAGAGACAAACAGTGGATGAAACTGATGGAAACACTTTGGGGCCAACTTGTTGGGGGACACAGAGACACAGGCTTCAGTCATGGCTGCTTGACTCATCCCTGGGCTCTGGAGAATAAGCCCAACTGTATGGTCCACTCAAAAGGAGTTTCACCTCCTGGTGCCATCTGGCTTGGCCAGCTCCTTTCCCTTCCTGCTTCTCCTGCCCACGGGCTGAGCTTTTGCTTTGTGCCCCAAGACTGGCTGAGGAGGCCCAGCTCTTTAGCAAGAGCATTGGCTCGATCTCCAAGGTTCCCAGAATCCAGATCTATCCCATGTTTTCCTCGCTCAGTGGCCTGGGGTGGAGGCCTTCTGGAGAGAACTTGGGTCTCTGCACTGGCCTGCAGGAGACTGCAGAGACTAAGACCATAGCTCTGACCCCCACATTACCATTAGACTAAGGGGATAAATTTTCCCTCCAGGGCTGGAGATGTGGCTCAAGGACAAAGTGCTTGCCTAGCATGAGCAAGGCCCTAGGTGTGATCATCAGGGAAAAAAAGTTTCCCACATCTCCAGCCAGCTGGAGCCGACCGCAGCTGTTCTTTTAGCCTGGGTTTGAGCCCTGCAATTCAACTCAGTGGCCACCAGGGAGCTCCCTTCACCTGCTTTGATCTGCAGGTGGCTCCGCAGGAAATGGCCCACTTGCATTCTTGGAAACCCGAGGACCTGAGCAGCAAGAAACGTTGGCCTGTGTCTTATCACAGCGCCTCCAAACTGACTGCAGTTGCTTGGCACCCACGCTGGGGACGCGAGGGCCATAGCTTCTCCGTGGAGTCTGGAGTCTCCTGACAAACCCCTCTCTGCTAGGGACCGCGGTCTCTGGCCTCAGGGTGTGGCTCAAGCTCTGCTCCAGCCTCCAGCCACCTGGCTAGAGTCTGACGCCTGGCCTCACCGCTGTCTGCCTTTCTTCCTGCAGGGTGAGCTGCTGAGCCCGTGCCGCTGCGACGGCTCGGTCAAGTGCACGCACCAGCCTTGCCTCATCAAGTGGATCAGCGAGCGCGGCTGCTGGAGCTGCGAGCTGTGCTACTACAAGTACCACGTCATCGCCATAAGCACAAAGAACCCTCTCCAGGTGAACCGGGGGGCTGCCCACCACGGGGTGCTGGGCCTGTTTGAGGCTGGAGAATTTAGGGCCTCCTGGAGCTCTGGAGCAGCTGGTAGGCAGGAGGGGTGAAGGATTTGCTTCTTCTTAAGCTCCAGCAAAAACAGGAGGGGTGGGACACAGTGGGAGTAGATCTAAGTGGGGTGAAAGTGAGAAAAATGAAGAAAGAAAGAAGGAGAGAGAGAGGGAAAAAAAGGAAAGGAAAGAAAAAAAGTAAAGGTGGAAAATAAAGGCAAGACCAGTGGGCGGGAGCCAGGGGACACAGGAAAGGAGGCTCCCCGCACTTTCCAAACTTCCTGTGCAGGAAATTCACTCTGAGGCTTGTCAGACTGCACACCGAGGTTCAGTGGGTCTGGGACGGGCTGAGAGTTTGCATTTCTTTCTTTCTCCTTCTTCCTCCCTTCCCCCTTCCTCTCCCTCCTCTCCTTCCCTCCTTCTCCTCATTCCTTTTTTGAGACAGGATCTTGCTGTGTAGTTCAGGCTGGTCTTGAACTCATCGTACAGCCCAAACTGGCCTGTACTTGCAGCTGTCTCCTGCCTCAGCCTCCCCAGAGTTACAGGGATTATGGGCATTTGCCACCACGCCCACCTCAAGAGCCTGCATTTCTAAGAAACTACGGGTGACACCGATGTTGCTGGTGCACAGACCACACTTCTGCAGGGGTCAGAGAGGGACGTGGAGAAGAGACAGGAGAGGGAGGCCGAGAAGAGGAGGGCAGTAAGAAAACGAAAGGGACAGAGAAGAAAAAGGTTAGGGTGAGGGGCAGCAGGGCTGGGCGGAGGTCTGCAAAACAGATTCCTGCGACACAGAGAGCACCCCGTGCCTGTGCCTCCCTCCCTGTCCTGCCATGACGCATCCACCTTCCCCAAGAGCGGCCAGGCGCCCAAGGCACACACACACAGGCAGGGCCTGTATGCATGATCGGCCAGTTAAACCGCCACATAATCAATTAACTGGCGACAGTGAGGGTGGGACTCCAGCTGCCTGGAACAGTTTCCCTTCCTGTCTTAGAAGGAGGGGGAGAATCAACCCAGCAAGGCCAGGGCACTGGGGGTTGGAGGGGATGGTGGGGTGGGGTGGGGTGGGGTCTTTGCATGGATGGCAGCTGGAAGCATCAGGAGTTACAGCGTCCCAAGTGTTCTGTTTTAGACCCTGTGAAGTTTTTCATGGGGCACTGCGAGGAATGGGAGAGTGTCCACACACACATGTGGGCTGGGGTGAGCGTTCCTGAAGGTGGCACTGAAGTCCCAGGCACCTCAGTCATCCTGATGGTGAGCCGAGGGGCCCACGTCAGAGGGGCCTCTCCCTGCCGCTGCTCCCATCTGCAGCCATTTGTTTCAAAATGTTGGAGTGTCTTAAAATAGCAGTATCACAAGACAGCTGATTCCGCGTCCTCTGGGTGCCGACTGAGGTCTGAGTGCATTAACCTTCCCTTCCTTTTCAGCCACTCAAGCCTCAAGAAAGGTCAGATCCCAGATCCACAAGCCTGCTGCAGGGTCGTCCTCCCCCTCCACACACACCCCTCTGCTGGCTCCACCTTGGCTCATAAAATGAAAAAGTATTCAGGAATAACTTTTTCCCGAGGGGGAAAAAATAAAGAAAAGTTTTTTCTGATCTTACGAATCAGATAAGCAAATGGCAGTGTTGGCAATATTGATCTGTTAATCTGTCCTTAAATTATTACTATGTCTGTAATTGTGACACTGGGGACCTCTCTGACTCCTTAGGCCTCAGAAGGCAATGGTGTAGACAAATGCCTTTTCATTTCTTCAGATAGCACTGGAAGTTCGGCGAGAAGCTGTGTTGTGGCCCAAAGTGTCCTAATTGTGTGTCCTGGATTCCTCAGACCTAGCAAGTATGAGACGGCTTCCTGCTCACCACAGTGACCTGAGCCCGAGCAAGCAATAGGGATCTGCTGTCAGAGGCAGGAGGCCCTTTATGGGCTCTTGGGTCTCTCTCCTGGTTTATGTACTGTACAAAGTTATGAGAAATGGCACACCTATTCACTATGGGACGTCATCAGAGGGACCCTCTGGAAGCAATGTTTCTGGCCCAAGGAGCCTCTGAGAAGAGAGTCACACATAGCCTGTGGATCTCCAGGCTTCATGGTTGCTTCTTATCCTTTGCTACATCCAAATTGCAATTTTGATCATTCCTTTATACACGGTTTCCCTTCCCATAGCGTCATGGTCAACTGCGCTCCAAAACTATTAAGTGGAACGTTCCAGAAGTAATTCATAGGTTTTAACTTGCATCTGTTCTGAGTAGCATGATAAAATCTCACATCTTCTTGCTTCATCCTGCTTGGAACACGAACCATCCATCTACCCAGCATATTTGTGGTGTATATGCTACCTGCCTGTTGGTCACTCAGTAACTGTCCCTTAATAAATCAGCTGTTCCCGTGTCTCACGTAGTGCTTGTATGTAGGATTCAGTACTATCCAAAGTTTCAGGCAGCCACTGGGGATCTTGGAATCAATTCCCCTTGGATAAGGAGGAACTGTATTATATTAATTCATGTTGACTCAGTACTTATTAGGTACCAGCCAGTGTTCTAAATATTCACGTATATTATTTAATTTAACCCTAAAGAAAATGTAATGAACTGAGGACTACTATTATCATTTCCAATTTACAGATGACTGTGGCAGCACTGAAGACTCTCTAATTTGTCTGAAATTAGATAGCGATGAAGTGCTAGAACAGGGATGTGGCTCCTGGGTCTGGGCTTAATCTCTCCCTCATAGTTCCCAGGAACGCTTGATGAGATGAGTTTCCATCTCGTGGGCTTATCCACACTGTAAAGAATACCCTTCAAGTACTGGCTTGAAAGTTATTTCATTTAACCTTCATAATATTCTAAGAAGTAGGAAGAACCAAGTATTTCCTTTATTACAGAAGGGAAAAATGATGATCTCTGTGAGTTATTGAATTCTCCTTGATCACACTCAGCAAACTGGGTCCTTGAGTCCCTTGCTCGGTGCCCTTCCTGGTAGAAGGGACGAAGTGTCCAGTCTTCATGCTCTTCCCCTCTGTCTCTCCATTCACCAATGCTGCAAACAGGAGTTCAAGGTGTGCAGAAGTCTCACAACAGTGAGTCACAACTTCACTGGGAACAAGGCCCCAGAGTGCCAGGTGTCTGATGGCCTCAGAACCTGGCCCACGGATATGCTTTTCTCCTCCCAGTCTTCCTGTGAGACCAGAACTCTCTTGTCCTCTGCTCACCCCTTACAGTGTCCCCCACACCTCTGGGGAGCCTCGCGTGGATGAACAGGAGAGTCTGTGTCCATAGCACTTTGTCCTCTTCATCACAGTGGTCAGGGGCACTGATTAGATCTGTCGATGGTTTGGGACAGAGAGAATGGATGAAGAGGTCTTGTCTGTGCCCCCGTATTTGGGATTCTTGCAGTCTGGAGGAAGAGGAGAAGGTGAGGGTTCTTGATACCTCAATGGTATGGTAGCCAAGAGCCCTCCTTCCAGACAGTGGAGCAAGCCCTGGTAAAAAGCATTAAGTCTGCATGACCAGACCATCTTCTGGAAGATTCCTTTGTTATGTGTAACCCTAGACTGGGGGGAGGATTGGAAAATGTAAAGGTCTAGTTCCCTGTAATGTGATGCTATCTGTGTAATTAAATGTCAAGGCCAATGTCCTGCATCTAGACCTGCTGGTGAAATGTTTTCCAATGATTATGAGTCCTTGGAGGTCACTGGCTGGTCCCAGCTGCCCTCCAGGCCGCTAAAGGCAGAGTGGTGCTCCCTGGTGGCAAGTTGTCAGGTTGAAATGCCTGCTGGGGTCGATCCTATCCAAATCAGAAGACGTCCTTCCTTTACCTTCCCACATCTGGCTCCTGTCAGTGCCCTGGTTAAAGCCAATCCCACCTGCACGTTTCCTTTTAGGAAAGACCCTGCATCAGCTCCCCTCCCACTTCTCCAGCTGTCCGCCCCTCACACTCTTTTGTTCACTGCACTCCACCCTCTCTGGTCTCTTTCTAGGTCTTCAGACCCAGCATGCTTTCTTCCAACAGGGGCCTTTGCATGGTCTGAGGTGCTCTTCCCTCTCCTCTTTGCTTAGTAAACGCCTGCCCAGCTCAAGCGTTGTCTCCTATGAGAAGCCAAGTTGCCCTCTCCGGGCTTTTACTATGTGCCTTCCTTTCTAACCCCTGCTGGACTGTAATGGAAGTTTCACAGGGTTGTCTATGGTTCATAGGCTGCAAGCTTCACAAAGGTGGAGACTTTGTCTGGTTGCACCTAGTGCTTTATTTCCATCACCTAGCATGGTGTCCAGGTACACAGAATACTTAATACCTTATTTGTTGAATGACTACAGGAAGAAACTCTGTGCTAGAAATCCAAATTCTGGCTTATTTAGACCAGTACTGCCTGGACTACCATGGTACAACTAAATTCCATAGCTGAAACCCACACTGTAGCTTTCAATCTTTCCATCGGTGCTGTTGTTAATAAAATGTTTTTTCTGTTAAAAAAAAAAAAAAGAAAGAAAAACATCTATACACATTGAAAAACTCAATACACATTGAGTAAATTAGAAATTGTTTTCCTTATCTCTCTTCCACATTCCACATCCTCTCTGTTGAATAGTCTGTTGAATTGGTAATCTCTGGCATGCATACTAAGTGGCGTGTGAATTGTTACTGTAGAAACAAAATAAGACAGGCAAAAGAAAGACCTGTGCCCTCTCAGCACCTATTATTAGTGAGAAAATAAACTTTTGTTTTGAAAAGAATATTCTAGACCCCTGGAGCACTAGCCACACAAGCTGTTTGTTTTCTCTGTCTCTTCATTTCTCTGTCTGTTTCATAGTCAGCTCTAAGGATCTCTTTCTCAATCATGCCTGGCCAGAACCCTTACAATGATCTCTGATCATTTCATGCGATCTAGGCTTCCTCTGATTTAAAAATACACTGTGAGACTGCAAAGATGTCCATTATACTGCAAGTTGGGTACACTGGTTTAAATCCGATTTCAAAGGTGACTTGTTGGAGCAGTAGAAGGGGAAGGGAAAGGGCTGAGCGCATCCAAGCAACAGCTAACCTGCCACTCTCTCCTTTCCAGTGGCAGGCCATCTCTCTGACAGTCATCGAGAAGGTTCAGATAGCAGCCGCCATCTTGGGTTCCCTCTTCCTCATCGCCAGTATCTCATGGCTCATCTGGTCGACCTTCAGTCCCTCAGCAAAATGGCAGCGCCAAGACCTCCTCTTCCAGATCTGCTATGGGATGTACGGCTTCATGGACGTGGTGTGCATAGGTGGGTCTGAGAGCTTGTCTCCATGGGAAATGGGAAGCTACATGCCAGTGAGACAAAAGCATCCCTCAGGACCGCTTCCTCTAGGAGGCCAAAGCAGAGATGACATCAAGCTTGAGACTTGGAAGTTCAGGACAGAGTACCACTTAGGTAAGAGAGCTGGATGGGTAGGTAGAGGATACAGGGTAAAGGAGGAAGCTTGAACTTGTTTCTAGGGAAACCTGCCTTGTTCAGTTGAAGATGAAGATAAGATTTGAGGAAGGTTAGGCAGGTGGTTCATCTGTCTTGGGCAGGATGTAGAAGGCATCTTTTTCTTTGTGCCCTGTGGCTGCCAATCCACAACAAAGAATGTCTGAACAGTTAATTACATTCTATTCCCAGTAGAGTATTCAGAAACAGCCATGATGGCGTCTGCTTCTCACCTTTTATTTCCAAAGTTCTCTAGCCCAGGGTTTTCCAAACTGTGTTCTACACATAAGTCGAGGAGGCACCTTTGGGAGTGTGAGACAGAATGCTGCACAGACAGGCTCTGAATCCTCACCCTAATGTCTGTGCTTTTATCTAGTTGCATATATTTCTGTTCCAGGTAAGATTTTGTGTAAAAGCCTAAAATGTTTCAGAAAAATTTGGGATGTTTTGCTTTTGTTCCTACTTCTTGCCTTACCTTATCTCTCAACGCTATGTTCCTCTTCTCTTCTATCATGGCTGCTGAAGGGCTGGGTCCTTTTTTTTCCAATGGATGATTGTGACTGTTAACTCCAAAGGCTTGATCCAAGCAACTGAAAAGGTAGGGAATGGTCCTGGTTTTTGAGTTAGATGAAGGTTAGCAACGTGCATTGTTTACAGTGTGTAAATGTAAGCATTTGCACTGGCTAAATGGAACCTCAGGGTACCCACAAGCCACAATAATGGGAGAATTAGAATTCCACAGCTTCTTCCTGGGCAGCAGTGCATGTGTTGCATAAACTATGCCACGGTGCTCTGTTCGGCAGGAAAACATCTATTAGCTAGAATTTGGCTGGGATGATGTTGATGTGAATTTCTTTGGAGTCCTTTGATATTAGCAATCAAAAGGACTGATCACAGTAGTCATGGACCAGTGATGCTAAAATTTGTAAATTTATCTGAGCCATCTTTTTGCATCTCTGTGCTAACTAAATCAATACATCGACCTTGGGTTCAAGAGCCTTTTAACTGCAGCACCTCAGCAGTGAGAAACAAGACAGCTTAGGTGTGGCAGACTGTAGAAAAGAGAGGACTATGAGCAGGAAAGATTTTGACTTTGAATCATTATAACCTACTTCCCCATCCCACCAAACTCCCTTCCTTTCCCAGTCGAGGCCTGGGTTGTTGATGCCAAAAGCCAAGTGTGTCTCCATATGGAAGGTTACAGCATCTCTGGCATGGACGTCTTCCTGTGGGGCCCCTCCAGCTGCCTTTCATTCTCCACCAGGCAGGCTAGATCATTGCCTGTGGTGTGCCTCTCTGACTTTTCTGTCACATAGTGCATTAGTCAGCTTTGGCTGCAGTAACAAAGAGTCCCAAACATCACAGTCCCTTACAACAAACATTTATTTCCTATTTAAGAGTTTACAAGATAGCCAAAGCTCTACTGGGCTGGACTGGGCTTGCTTTAGCTTTTGACTATGTATTAATTTTGAGCTTGATCCCAGCATCTCCTTCTGCTGTGACTCAGACTAAAGCAGCAGGTCTACTGGGGTGTGCTCTTCTCCTAACAGAGTACAAGGTGCACAAAACGGTTGGATGATGCTTGCAATGCTTCTTCAAAGATTCTCCTCAGAACTGGCATATTATCCCTTCTGCCCACAGCCTATTGGCCAGTGCAAGTCATCAATAAGCCCAACATCCATAGGGTGGTGGAGGAACAAACTATATGTCTCCTTCCTTGGTGAAAGTGTGGGCAAGAGAGAGGAGGATAAATACAGTCTACCACCAATGGCCCCACTGATTTGAGGACTTGGTTGAACATAAAAGAGACCATGAAGTCCACTAGTACAACTCCTGGCTTTGAAGCTGAATGGGGACTGGATCTGCTCAAGGTGTTTGGTCAGGTTAGAAGCAATGTTTCACCAACTTGCATTCCAGTGCTCTTTTCACTCACCCTCTTGCATCAAATAGCAGTAGTCCCACGGTGTCACTCAAAGGATATTTGCAGATGCCACCTGTGACTTCGAATGTACCTGAGCCTATTTCTGGGTGAACCTTTACATTATGCTTTAGATCTGAGATATCCCAAGAGCTTCATGCATTCACAGGAGGGACTTGGATAAGGTGGGCCTGACTGGAAGAGGTGGAGCACTGCAAGTGTGACCAGGAAGGGTGTGTTTTCTTCCTCACTCCTCCCTTCATTCCCTGCTTCTTACCTCCCATGAAGTAAGCTGCTTTTCTCTGTCCAGGCCTTTCCACTATACCTTCCTGCCCTAGAGCCAGCCAACTATGGATTTAAAACGTGAGCCAAAATAACCCTTTCCTCCCCAGCACCAAGAAAAGTGACTAAGGCACCTCATGAACAGATTGTACTCTGTGGCTCTGAGCTACCTCACACACCTGCTGTGGACTGTATGAAGTGCTGACATTTCCTGCTCCTAATGTGTCTCTCTGAGCACAGCTTCACGCTCTTCCTGCTTTCCTCAACCCATTGCTGTCTATTCTTTTTCTTCTTACACACATGTAGCAGTCAGTCCTTTAGTTTCTGAAAGAAGTGTGGGCTAAATAGACAGCTTTCACTTCACTTTCCCCTTCTTCTTTGATTTTAGGAAAACAACTTCTCAGGATGCAAAGTCAAACCATAATCTGT
The DNA here is from genome assembly GCF_034190915.1 of Cavia porcellus. Lineage (NCBI taxonomy): Eukaryota > Metazoa > Chordata > Mammalia > Rodentia > Caviidae > Cavia > Cavia porcellus. The sequence continues at coordinate 53,432,737 of NW_026947509.1, read as the reverse complement.
TCATTCTCGAGGGTAATATAGTGATAACTTGGAGACAGACATTGCCTGGGAGGGGAACACATAGCACCCTAGAGAGTTTTGGTTGCCATCTGCAAAAGTGATCAGATAGATTGCCATGTGGACTAATCTTAAAGATTTGAGACTTTTGTTCTGGGTGATTCAGCTCAGTGGTGCAGAGCCTGCCTGGCAAGCATAAGATCCTCGGTTTGATTCTCAGTACGAAAGGGGGGGGGGCGGATTTCAGACTGCTCTATCATTTTATCAGTTATAAATGTGGTTAATTCCATTTTAGAACATGTCCTTGTGGGGCAAAGATTATTCATCCTATTTTTTAGATCATGAAATTTTCAGAGTGAAGGATTTATCTCAAGCTGTTTGGGCAGCAGAATGAATCTCAGTTTAGTATTTTCCTCTGCGAGGCTATCCAGAAAAAATGTTGGGAGATGAAACAGAAAGGGTTTATGTGGTCCACAGAAGGTAGTGGAAGGTGATGGGCAGTGGTTGGAATCCACAAACAGATTCTACTGGTCATCACAATGGGGGACTTTAGTGATGGTGATTATGATTAGTAATTAATATAGTGGTTTAAGGTTGAAATTTAAGTGTCACTCCTCCTCTGCAGTGTTCTGATCACTGGCAGAAAAACACATAGCACTGACAGATGAATGTAAAATTACCCAGTTTAGGGGAGCTTTCTATAGAGAGAAGCAGGTAGATGCTACAACCAAGGATATCTTTGTTTTTAGGCACAACTAGATACCCAGACTCTCAAGTGCTACTAGCAAGCACACTTGGCATCAAAGTTCCTTGGAAGAGTATAGGGTGGCAAGTTGGGCTTAACTCTGTTGAGCAGTGTTCACTTCACTCCACATCCTAGTCAAAGTTTTCTCTTGGCTCAGGAGCAATGAGATGAGATTCATCAAATGGATGTAGGATCCAACTTGACATAATTTCCAGAGTCCCCTGGAAAGGTTGGTTGAATGAGTGTTGGGTGAAAAAAAAATCCATCTCCAAAGCCTCAAGCTCTTTGGCTGGATGAAGCAGTTCATCACCTGGATAAGAACATTATCACTGGAAGAAAGGAAAATGAATCTAGTCCCAGTTAGCTCAAAAGGCCAAGTACGAGAAGAGAAATAAAACCATCTGCTGGTATGATTCTCTGGATGTTCTGTTCTTCAGATACTATGAATAATTTGTTTCCTAAGACTGCTAAGTGAACACAGATAGTAAATAATATGAGTAAATGTAAAATGGAAAGTTATGATGAATTTTTACACATACACACACAAACACAATCCTTTTTATTGGCGTGCTGTGCCAGGGAGAGTTCATGGCAGCGGGAGGGAATTTATGACGGTGAAGGTTGTCCATCAGCTTGGTTGGCGTGGGAGCCACTCAGAGGATTAGTAGAGCACACTCCTGGGTATGTCTGAGTGCATCATGGAGACACTGTTGCCCTGCTCTGCTCCCCAGCTGCCATGAATTGAGCAGCTTTGCTCCACCAGGCCCTTCTGCCATTAAGTTGCTTTCTTGGCACGATCCAGCCATTGACCGAATCCCCTGGAACCACAAGCTACAGTAAATATCTCCTCCTTTAAGTTGTGAGTGTTGGATATGTGGTCCTGCAATAAAAACCTGACTATTTCAGACTCCCAGAAGAACTCTACTGGGACCCAGTAGCAGATACTCTCTGCCATGAAGCCCAAAGGCACAGAGGCTATGACATGGTTTGCTTCCTGTTTATGAAGCCACATTAGACCAATTCATGGCTGTATCCACCCAGCTGACATACAGAGCCAGCAGTACTCAACAAGAAGACTCTAGAGCAACTCTCCCAGAGAATGGTTTTTAGAGCTTATCAAAGGACTTTGCCTAAAATGGTTACCAAGAAGGTCTAGGTTCCCTGTTTGATGCAGCACAGCTCTCAGGTTAAGGTCAGACTCTGGACTTGGTCATATCCAAATGTTGTGTGTTTACTAATGCAAGCTACCCTTACACACAAAGCATCTCTTGGTTTTGTGTTCTAAATTCTCAGACCAACAGATGCCACTGTGAAAGCCAAATGTAAGTTACTAAAGACAGGATAGGCTATCTAATCCCTTCCAGGAATCATTGAAGGGTACAACATTCCTAAAAGATAAGCTGGGTAAATACTGCAATCCATATTTAACAGGTGATGAAAGGCTTCAAGCAACTGGTTCCAGGCCTCACAGCTAAGCAAATGAAAGAGGTGAGAAAGGTGTCAAAAAAACTCTAGCTCCAATTCCAGAGTATTTTTGCTGCCTATTTCATCTCTGATTGCTCTGTAAAACTGCATCCACCAATCATGGACTCCCCCTAACCCAGACAATGTTGTAACATGGCAGAATTTGGGCAAACAGGTTATGGGGAAGTTAGCCCTAGCATAGTCACTGGTATCAATCAGAACTTCAGTGGGCCCCATTTATTCCTGTCTTGTGTTCAAGGTTCAGGAAGTTAGTTACTGTGTACCTCCTGTTTTGACTGGGTCTATTTTGATACTGTATTATTCAGCTTTGTCATTGCTATGACAACAATGCCTCAAATCCATGGTTTAAAAGAGTAAAGGTTAATTTGGATCACTATTTTCGAGGATTCAGTCCATGGTGAGCTGGTTCCAAGGCAGAGACTTCATGGCACAAGGGTATGATGGAGCAAAGTTACATAGTTCATGGTGGACAGGAAGCAGAGCAGGGAAACAGAACAGAGAGGAAGTGGCTATGGGTCATATACAGTACCCAAGGTCACGCTTCCTTAACCTACCCAAATGCACCTAAAATTGTCTTCCACCAATCTCCTGGGTGGCTCCCAAGCCAGTCAGGCTTGATTGACACAATCAAGCCTACTCATCAGAAATATGAACCGAAAGAGAGGCTAGAAATTAAAATTAAATGTGCATGGTTTATCCTCTCTGTGAGACACTATGGTGCAAGGCACTTGGGGTTGGGGAAAACTAAGTCTACTGATTACTACAAATATGGAAAAACCACTCATTCAAAAATATTTATTGAGAAGGCACTGCATTTGCATAGTAAGACAGCCACCTGCTCTAGTCGATCATATACCTTGTGGGAGAGGTAGAGGAGGGAATCACTGATCCTGAGGCATAAGACCTGTGAACGAGGGCTGAACACAGGATGAGAGAGCACCAAGATAAAGAGCTTGAGTCCTAGGGGACTGGGATAGTCATATCCATTCATTTAGTAGCATTTACTGACTGCCTTGTCTTGTTCCCTAAAGTAGGAAACATTAACAGAGAGACGGATATGACACAGTCCTTACCCTCAAAGAGCTCACAGTCTGTAAGCACATTAACATATGGTAGGCGTCTAGACAAGGCAGAGTGGAAGGCAGGGGAGAGCAGAGAGTAAGTAACTCTCTCAAGGAGTCCAACGGGACTGTGCAAGGAAGGAACCTTATCCTACAGCTGCTTTCAGAAAAGAAATCAAAGTCTGTCCACAAAAAGACAACATTCTAGGCAGAAGGACTCGCCTGCATAGAAACACAGATGAAGTGAAAAAGCACACTTAAGAAATTTGAGGTGAGCTTATAGGATTCAGTGCAAAGGTGGGAGGCTGGCAAAGAGCAATGAGACTGGGAGGTTGGCAGAGGGTAAATTTCAGAGGGCCATGAATCATGCACTATGAACTCAGACTCTACCCTGCCGAGAATGAAGAAGCACTGATGGAAGTTTACACAGGAAAAAGTTTGATCAGATGTGGATTTTAAACCCATAATTCTAGCAACTTCGGGGAGGTCGGAGCCAGGCAGAACGTAGGTAGGGAGACCAGCTGGGAAATGCTTGTAACAGTCCAGGCAGAAAGCAAAGAGATGCAGTGTAGTGGCAGTGGGCAGGAAGTACGGGGGTGACCTTGAGGTACACGTAGGATGCAGCCTTGACAGAATGGTCTGGACCCCTTCCAAGAAAGTGGGAGCCTCGGGGTTCTGGCTTGCATGGGGACTGGGCACCATGGCTGAGCATGAGAATGGAGATGGCAGTGGGTGGAACAGAAAGGAACAAGGAGTGTGTCCTCAGCAAAGGCACCAGGACAGAAGGCCATCATAAGACTAACCTCCAGGCAGAGAGGCAAGTGTCCCAAGCCAAGCGTTTGCAGTAGAGAGGAAAGAGACATATGGGGGACATGACAGGCTACAGAGCAGAGATGGCAATGCCAGGAAGAAAGAGAGAAGGCCTTTCACCCCAATGGGCCTCCCTTTTGAGGGCACTGGGCCAGTCCTGGAAAGAGTTAATGAGTGATTGGAAGGTGGGTGGTGAAATAATGTCCCATGTATGCCCAGGTTTCTGGAGGTAGCTGGTTAAAACTTGAAGCAGACATGTAGGTCAATATGAAGAGGTTGTTGAAGCTGTGGGTTTGGTGAGTTAAACGGGAAGAGTGCTCAGAAAGAGGTGGCTAGGGAGAGGGGACTAGAAAGCATCAAACATTGAAAGGATGGACAAGACAGAGAATTAGACAAATAGGGGGAAATGATGTCTACACTCAGAATGGTGGGTTTCCAGAGAAGCAGGAGTCGTAGTGGCCTAAGGCCAGGACCACGCCTCACTCAGTTTCTCTACCCTTGTGATCTGCAGCGGGTTGCACAACTTCTCTTGGCTTCCCTTTCCTCACCTGTGAGATGGGACAACATCCTTAAGGATTGTGGAGAGGACCATTAAAGAGACAGGAGGGAAGCTTCGGGCAGGCACCTAACAGCCTCAGTGATAAGGGCGGGAGGCACTCAGTTGTGCTAGACTCTCCCTGCAGTGGACACTCGGTGAATGTTTGCCAGAATTGTTACAGTCCTAATCCGGTCCCAGGCTGGAGGTGGAGGCTGAGCTAATCTGGCCCATGTCCTCCCATAATTAGGACTCTGTTTTTTGGAGAAACACCTTTGCTTGAAGGTTTTGGATTCCTCCTTGCATTTTCGCACCAAGTAGATCCACTTATACCTAATGGGTTCATTTCACCTCATCTTCTGTCATCTCTAATGACAGTGTCCATAGTGGCCAAGGGGCTGACAGGGCTTCTTAGGAACAAATGGAGTATTCTTTGCTCCAGTGGGTCAAGTTATTAGGATTTAACAAGAGCAAATTAAGTAAAGGTTTTGGCACCAAAAGGCAATTTTTTGCACTCCACATACCTAAGAGATTGACCATCAAAAAAGTCGACTCTGCAAAAATGTTGGCTTTTCACTGATAAGTATGTAAAGTTAGGTGAAAAAAGGAAAAAGAAAACTGTTTCTGAGATTGCTTCCAAAACTGTAAAGCAGTGGAATATGGTAGTCAACAACATTACAGGAACATTTTCCATTACGGTTTCCTCTGTGTGTGGTCTCTCAGGGTTCTTCCTAGTGTGGTCAAGATGTCAGATCCCTGCCTGCAGCAAGACAGGGCTGAATTCTCACTCAAAGGGCTGGGCCTGGAGGTAACTCAGTAGTGGAGCACATCCCTAACGTTTATGGGGCCATGAGTTCAATCTCCAGCACCACACACAAAAATTTAGTCAAATTTCATTTTATAGCAAATAGGAGAAAAGGTATCAAGATTATAAAAACGTTTATTTCAAACCTAGTTTTAATTCACATTAACTCAAACACAGAGATATGCTACAAAAATTCCTTCTTTCTTCCCTCTTTTTGACTAAAAATGACCTTGCCTGTTAATTTCCTGATTAGGAAACTGAAATTAGGGGCTGGGGATTTAGCTCAGTGGCATAAGCGCCTGCCTTGTAAGCAGATAGTCGGGAATTTGATCCCCGGTACCGATAGAAAAGAAAAAAAGAAATAGAAACTAGGAAACTGAAATTAGGAAGCGGCAGGCTGGTGCAGTAGATGATCTAAGCAGATTAGCCACTAATGACCTCTGAGTCCTTGGACAAGTTCCTGCCTCTCTAGAACTAATTTTCTCACCTATAAAAGAAGGTTGAACCAATAACCTTCAAGGTCCTTCCAAGTCTGACTTCATTTAGAAGCTACCTTCATTGTGCATTTGGAAGCTCTTTCCATTGTGAGATGTCAGGACACTGAGAAGCTCACAGCCACAGCTGAAGGAGCCAATTGTGTGGAGCCATCATGTCTGACCCAATTGTACAGAGCCAGGCCAGTAACCAGTCCATGTCTGTGCTTTGTCTTATGGCTCACGGGGTTTCTATATCAGCTGTTAACACACATCCCACCACCTGGGGCTTCCTGTGCAGGGATGCCTCCCTCCATAGCTGAGTGGCTGGATGCCCAGAGAATGACTGTGACTGATTTCAAAGCAGATGCACCAAGCGAGTATGTCCATTTCCAAGGAGTCCCCATGGGAGGCTCCTCACTTATTCCAGTTGTGCTGACAAAGCTCAAAATATTTCAGGAACACCTCTTGGGAACTGTCCTCGGCACAGAACAAATTTAGGAATGGCATATCTCTCCATGGATGGTCTGTGGTTAAAAATAGGCTCAGTCTGATAAATAAAGTAATTCTCCAGACAATCAGTACATTTGGAATGTAACATGAAGCATGTCTTTGAGCTCCAAACTGTTCTTCTTTTGTGACCCCCTAACCTAGCACCACAGGTATATCTGTTAGGGTAATCACTAGATACAGATATACAGGTAGATGACACCGCTGCAGATAGAACATATGGCCCCAACTGTCTTGTGGTTTAACCCAGTAGAAAGAAGTTCCTGAGCCATGGGAAATTCTCCTCCACAGTGACTCAGGAACCCAGGCTCCTTCCATCCTAAAGCTCTGCAGTCCTCTAGGGCTTTTAAGTCTTTCACCTCCAGCTAGCAGAAAGCAAGAAAGCACATACAAGGTAGCCCTACCCTCCCCCCCCCACACACACACAATTCCCCTCAGTGCCTATTTGGTAAACCTTGGCATCACATTCACCTTCAGTGTTAGTCATCTGATCTCTCTGGGTACCAAGTGCTGGAACATGTTATTCCTCCTCAGTGGCAGCTCCATACTAAGAAAGGACAGTGTAGATCTCAGGGGGACAGTTAGCTATCTCTATTAGAGAATCTACTCCATCAAGGAATTTCCAGCAATGTTCTAAGTTAGGACACTCTGACAGTAAAAAATATTCTGGTTTCCAAGAATAGTTTTTTAAAGTCTCAAGGATTTTAAAAGATAAAGCTCTTTTGGGATGTAGAGTTTTGGCATGTCTGTACACACAAACCACTTTTGCCCCTTCATAGTAATATACATGAAGCAAGGTGAAGATATCCCCTTGGAGAACATTCAGCAGGTGGTGGCATTGCTAATCTGACACCTTACATTTACTTATTATTTAGGATGAAATTATGTGATACTCATCTAGCAATAATGATACAATAAGAATATTTATTACATTCCAAGTACTGTAGAAAATGCTTTTATATATTTAAAGTGCTTTATATTATTTACTGTACAACTCTATGATATAGTTACTATGACAAAGCCCATTTTCATGATAACAAAGCTGAGGATGAGAGGTAAATCATCTAAGGTCCTCCACCTTGAACTCAAAGGCATTGATTTCGAAGCTTATATCCTTACCCACTTTGTTAAAACCACATACCCTGGAATGATCAGTGTGCACCAGCACCAGGCATAGCATACAAGATTTCATCTAATCCCACTGTGAGGGAGGAGAAACCAACCCAATTCACTGATTGGACAACTAAGGCCCCAAAAGAATGCTACTTACCTAAGGCAACAAGGCTAGTGAGTGATAGATATTCCAGTGCTAAATTCATGCTCACTGATGACTGATGAATAGTTGACTCTACAGTGTGAGGTCCAAAGATCTCTGGGTGTAGGAGAGAAAGGACCCATTTCTTCCATGGCCCTACACTTTCATACTACAAGGAGATTATTTTTCAAATTTACTTAAACTTTTTCTTTTTGATGAGGAAAATATGTAGAGCCTTCCATGCAGCAGTAAGCAGGAGCTAAGCACCGTGTCCTAGGAGGTGCTGTTCCAGTGTGGCCCACCCACAGGCGACATCAGCACCCTCTGAGGCTTCTTAGAGGCAAATTTTCAGGCCCACACACCTGCTGGATCAGACTCTCCAGGGTGGGCACTTGGCATCTGCTTTACCAAATTTTGGGAAGATTCTGATGCATAATAAAAGGCTCAAAAGCACTGTTGGAGCATTGATGGCAACTTTCATGCTATTTACACCAGGATTCTAGCAGGAGATGGGGAATTCTGACATCACTGAGGGAATGTGAGGCTTTTCTCCAGGCTTTTCTGTTAGCTGTGGCCTGCTGGCTCCACACATGGTGGGCCCAGGGTTCTGTTCTATCCCAAATGTTCCTGGAAGCACATCGCAGGTACTCAGGAAAGACTAACTGGATGAAATTAAGCTACAGCTCACTGCTCTGGACACAGAAAGAGCCAAAATGCAGCAAGGGAGGACTGGGATGCTGAGTGCAGGACCCCCTGGCGTCATGGTGTGCAGGAGGATGGGGAGCCTTGCAGCCGGAAGCCCCCACTCAGGGTACCCCATCTTCCTCCCACCCCCCTGGGCTAAGCAAAGGAGACCGGATAGGATGGGGAGCGCAATGACACAAGAAGAGTTCTGACAATCCGTGGAAACTTCAGTTCTGTAAGGAAGAAAAAGAAAGGTCAAGAGGCAAAGTTAGCAATTCTTCTAGAACTGGATTTTCCTCAGGGTAGGGTGCACTGTATTTGGTTACTATGAAAATAAATAGAGAATAGAAAATTCTAGAAAATAGCTGAATCAGAAATCAGTGTTTCTGATTTCACCATGCATCTTAATTTCCCACTTTCCTGGACTGTTCTGTTCACCAGTTGCTGCCTCTCCTCCTCATCTAATCTGGCCTCTTTCTCCACCCGCTGCCATTTCCTACCTTTTATTCTTCTTTCCCAGGTTTTCAACCTTGCCCGAGTCACCTACCTCTCTCAGATGAGCCCACCCCTTGTCGCATTTAAAAATAGATATCTATCATCCAAGGAATCAATAAGTAATTTGTAGGGCAAGAAACAGAGGAAAGAGAGAGAAAAGTGGATGTAGATAAAACAGTTTGTGCTTTTCCACCTTTTCCCAAATGAGTGTTATCTAGAAATACAGGTAAGCACTCCTCCCCTGCAGCCACCGACCCATTAAGATGACTGAATCACTTCCTGAATGCTAGACAGTTAGGTAATTAAAAGGCAGCATTTATACCAAAGCTTTAAACCACCCTCTTCAATCAGGATAAGTTGTCTGATCAAGAAGCTAATTCAAAATCAAGTGTAGTGACTCTCACTGCAAAGAGTGCGCTTGGAGCTTCAAAAGAGCCTGCTTCTCTCTGCTCAGGCTGCCGGGTCCTCCACCCCACCAAGGCTTCATTAGGCTCCCTGTGCTGTGACAGCTGCCAGAGACACACCTCACCTGGCCCTGCTCTCCAGCACCTGCAGTCTGCAAGACAGTGCGTGGTGTTCGAACAAGCACTGTGGTCTAACAGGACAAGTGAATAACTTCAGTGCCAAGTACAAGCGGTTAACAGGGAACGTGGGGATTGGCACGTTTGAGAGAGGGTGAGAGCATGGGGCAAAGAAAAGTCTCCCTGCGTGGAATCTCAGGCCAGATCAGGGACTCGGGGGTCCTAGGAGATGTAGGAACCCTCTAAAACTATGTGGACAATTTAGGTGTCTAGCTTTTTGTTTTGTTTTGTTCCCCAGAAAAATAACCCTCATCTTTCATTTGGTTTTTAAGGGATTGTGATCCAAATAAAGAGCTAGAAACCACCAAGACTGTCTCCCTCTCAATGGATCCTTCCGGGCCTGTTGAGCAAAGTGCTGGGATACAGATGGAAGAGTGGCCGTGGGTGGCTGCTCCTTTCTCTAGAGACTGCACGCGCTGGAGCATGGAGAGCTTTGAGCTCTTCCCAGCCAGTCCTTCCGCCTCACCCCGGGGAGGTGAGGTGACTCACCACTACTTGTTCCTGTGAGCTGGCTCTTCCCCGTTCATCCCTCTCTGCAGAAGTCCCATCGTGCCTCATCTCCCCAGTCATCTCACCCCCGCCACAGGAGCCGGCCTCCCAACACCCTCACTGTGGGGACAATCATCCTTCCCCCGTTTGCTCATCCCATCTTCCCAGCCTCTGCAACGCCAGGAATTCTCCGTGCATTTGTTTCACCTTCCTTTGACGAACACTTAACCGTCTTTGAGGACACTGTTTCTCTCATGGCTGTCTCTGATGGTAGTCATTCTTTCTGCCACACATTGCATTCTGGGACCCAGAGGTGGGTCCATGTGCGTCTCCTCCCCACCGCCACTTCCTCTCTGCCTCTGTTCTTTATCCTCAGGGCTCCAACCCTTTGAAGTGCGTGTAGTCTTCCTTTCCCTCCTCTGCCCTCCTCGCTGCTGGCCTCTGACCACCCACTCGGTCTTCACATTCCTTGATGTAGAGCCCGCACACTCCCTCCCAGCGTTCCTGCCTCAGCATCTGTGCAGCGTTCCCCTGGAGGCAGTTTGGAAATGTCTGGAGTTTACTGGCTTGTTTTCTAACGAAATCTTGCTTCAGCATTTATATTGAAATTCATCTTATTTTGTTATCAGTGACTTCCCCTTTGTCTACTTTATATTATTTTTGAAGGCATTCTACTAATTCTTTTTAAAAAAGAAACCCAAGTAGCTTATAATATCTTCTGAATGTCTTCTGAATATCATTTCAGGGTAAGAAAGGGATATTAAAATATGCTTGTTATAAAAAGGGAACACTGTCTGGTAGCATGGGGATGACTGATGCAGATAATCTACCAACTCCTTGTCCTCTCTGATTCTCCAAAGATCTTTTTTCCAGCCTGCATTCACCCCTAATCAAGTGGGTACCAACAAGTACACTACTTCCAAAATCTGAATTTTAACTGTGCTACCCTACCCTCTGCCCATAATCCCCCAATCTTCACAGTTCACTGACTCCAGTTTCTCAAGGGCCTCCTGGCTTCGATCCATCACCTTGTCATTCAAAAGGTGGAGAAGGCTAAGACAGAATGTGCTCTGTCCACATTTCCTTATAAATTTTGTGTCCTCAGTTTCTTCCTCCCCTACGTAAGTTCCATGGCCCAGTGTCATAACTGCTCTCTTGCAAACTGACATAATTGTTACGTCTGCTTTCCCAGAAAAAGTTTAAGCTTGCTAGACACGTTCGTCCTCTTATTTCAGCAAGCAGTGGAAGGTGGAGGAAAATTGCACACCCAACAGCTGGACTCTTCAGATACACGGCTACAGAACTCACAAGGGCACTCCACAAAATCAGATAACTCTACCACATTCTGTAAATGCAATCTTACCTTTAAAGATAACTATCCCTCCTTTCTCCACAAATGTTCAACAGATCCTCCCTCTTCCCTCCTGCTTAGCAAGTGATTTCATGGAAGACAACAATGCACTTTATAAAAACTCTGGGTTTTCCCACTTAAAACTGTTGTCACACTCCCTATACCCGTTTGAAGCATCCTCCTCCAGACTTCTGGCTCTCCCCATTGCCGGTCTTGCCTCTGCTTCCCTGAGTGCTTCTTTACCACCTGCTTGGCTGACTCTCCCTCCACCAAACTGCTAAAGCTCAGAAGCCAGGGCTCTGCACTGGCCCTCTTATTTCCCCGACACAATTCAGATATTCCCAAACTTCAAATTCTACCAAGACTTCGTTTGTCTTGTGCTGTTCCAACACAATGAGCACACCTACAGAACTGATACAAAACAGAGATTTATAACCATTCTGGGGGCTGGAAAGACTCCACAGTTCCTGAGCCTATCTGAGGATCGTCTGATGGGGGCTTCTTGCTACATGCTTACATGACAAAATGTGGAAAAGGTTAGGAGAGAACTGACTCTGTCAGGCTGCTTTATAAGGACACATTTATGAGGAAGGAGCCCGTTAGAGCTGAGATCTAAAATAGACCCCAAAGTCTCATGTGTTTGGATTATGAGGGCGTTCGCTCCTGGTGACTTGCAGTTGAGAGGTGGGGTCTGGTCAGCAGAGATGTGTCCCTGGGGTGCGGCCTGGAAGGGTGCAGCTCCCTCCCAGGCTCTTCTCTCTGCTCCACAACGGGCCCCTCCGCCATGTTGTTCCTTCTGGGGAGGCTGCTGTCCGTGGGCTGAAATGTGAGTGGAAAAAGTCCCCTTCTCCTTTACATCGCGAGTGTTGGATATCGTGGCTCAGTGAGGAGAACATAACTAAGACAACACTCGGGAAATAATCACTTCTTACAGACCTTACATTTTAATCATCTCACCGGCAACATCTGAAACTTGAAGACACATTCAAACCACGGCTCCACCTCTACACCCAAGGCTTCTGTCTTCAGGCCTTTTTCCTAAGCTTGCAACTCACGTGTTTCATTTCCCTCCTGAACTTCCAGTTAGATTTTTATCAGATATCTTTAATTTACCATGACCAAAATAACTATTAGTCACTCTAGTACTGGCTGAAAGGTGGCCCCTAGAGACGTTCAGGTCCTAATCCTTCACTCATTAATATCACCTTAAAGGACTTGATAGACATGATTAACTGAAAGGTCTAGAAGTGGGGCAATTATCATAACTATTCAATGGGACCTACAGGGCATTAGGGGTTATGACAACAGAAAAAAATTGGAGTGATGCAAGAAGGAGGAAAAAAGGAGGGCAACTTAGAAGCTAAAAAAGGCCAGGAGATAACTCAACCCTCCAAACTGCACCAGCCCTGATGACACCTTTCTCTTTAGCTCGGTGACACTAATCTCCAAAACTGTAAAAGAATACCTTTGTGTTGTTGTGGGCCACTTGATGTGTAGCCATTTGTTACCGCAGCGGTAGCAAACAATACTGCCACTGTTAACATCACCGCACCACCCACCCCGGAGCCCTCCACATTCAACAAGTGGCACATTATCGGGAGCCTTCTAGACATAGCTACTAAATAAACATCATTCCAAGTTCTTTCTATCTTAAAGAATTGAACAAGACAAGCAACAATGGTGAGAGGTTTATCTGAGCGAAGGGTAAGGGAGAAACTAGCTCTGCAGAATGAACTTGGGGCAAACAGAGAGGAATGTTTAAAAAACAAAATAAAACAAAAGTGTACCCTGGAGACACTAGTGTGAGGAAAGCCACAGCAGTGAGCTCTTCGCGGCATCTGTGTCCTTTGGTCCCATGCACACCTCGTGGGTTCTCACAAGGAGTCTACGCGGCGGGTCCTGGAATCTAGTCACGCTCACACCCCAGCCAGCCTGGGCACCCTACTGGTTTAGTGCTGAAGTCAAACCTCAGGGTTACAAAGAGGCTCCTCTTTGCTCAAACCTTACTTGCCACAGATCTTGGGGCCCTACTCCAGCACACATCCCTCCCCATGTCTGGTGTCCTCCACCAGCACAAGCCCAGTCTAAGTCACTGTCGTCCCCCACTTCAATTTTTCCATCACTTCCTGCTTAGTTTTCCCCTCTTATTTGTTTTTTTTTTTTTTTTTTTTTTTTTTCAGTTGTGGAGATAGAACTTAAGACCTTGCCAGAGAGATACTTCTCCAGCTTCTTTTATTTCTAATTTAATTGATTAATTATTGTCTTTTTGAGACAGGGTCTCACTATGCAATTCAGGCTGGCCTTGAGCTCACTTTGTAAGCCAAGCTGGTCTTGAACTTGCAACGATCCTCCTGCCTCAGCCTCCCGAGTGCTGGGGTTACAGGTGTGCACCCCCACACCCAGCTTCCCAGCCTCTTTTTAAACTTTTTTTTTTGAAACAAGTTCTCACTAAATCACTAAATTTCCCAAGGTGGGCTCAAATTTATGATTCTCCCGCCTCTGCTTCCCAGACACAGGCATGTCCTACCATGCTCAGCTTCCCCACGCTCCTGTGCTCCCAGAGCCAGGGGACTTCAGAAATTTTGGAAGGTACATGAGATCGCATCATTCTCCCTGTTAAACCCTCTAAGGGCTTCCCACTACGCCCAGTGTCAAACACAAATCCTGTCTCGGCCTACATGACCTGACCACAGATTGGCCTCTGCTCACTTTCTCTCCCTCCTCGTCCCCTCCATTCCCTGTAGATGAGTACGCTGGGCTTCATGCTAACCCAGTCTCATTCCATTCCCACCTCCTGCCTGTTGCACTTGCATTTCCTACTATTAACGTGCTCTCGCTCCACATCTTTGCAGGGGGGCTTCCTTTCTTCTCATCATTTAAGTCTCCACTTAGACATGGCCTCCCCCAGAGGCCTTTCCCACACCCATGCAAAACCAGCCTCCAGCGGCAGGAGGCCGTGGCTAACTAACTTACTTTTCTTCCTCACAGCGTTTGGCAGCACCTAAAGTGATCTGGTTATCCTGTCTGTGTGTCCACTGTGTGTCCATCCACTTGAATTCAGGCGCGCTGAGGGCAGCGCTCAGCCTGTCTCCATCGCTGCTGTGTCACCATGCCTGGCACACAGTGGGCACACAATTAACACTTGGCTGTCTTGTTGCCTGGTTTGGATTGTCTCTACTCTACCACTGCCTCAACCAGTGGAACTGCACCAGCATCCTCTTTTCCAGAGGTGTTTGAATTTCAGTAGCACTGGGATATCTGTGCAAGAGCTATCTGTGCAAATTTTCAAGTGTCATTTGTCAGGTATGAAATGACCACAGGGTTTCTTTTATGTTGTTTTTAAAGGCAGACAATGCATTCAACATCTGCTAAACGCTAGGTACCACAGATACGTAATACAAAAAGACGTTATATTACACCTCCATGGCATAATTTGGATTATGTCGAGTCCAGAAGCAGGGTGAATGGAGTAGAAGAGGTAGGCCCCGGCACCGTGTACAGGTGTCCAGCGTTTCATGAGCTTAGCATGGGAGGCCCCTCCACCCTGTCCACACTGAACGCTTTTCAAGCCCCAGGAATCGAGGGATGGAGAGCAAGTGACTCAAAGCAGGAAAATGGATTTGAAAAGCACAAACTAAACCGATAATCATCTGTCTATAAACCAAGAGAGCCCATCCCTTTCTCCTGGCAGTGAGTTGTCTCGTGCGCTCAGCCTTTATTTCTTTCCTCTCCCCGCTGCCTCAGGTCTCATCATCCACGAGGGGCCCTCCGTGTACCGCATCTTTAAACGGTGGCAGGCCGTCAACCAGCAGTGGAAAGTGCTGAACTATGACAAAGCAAAAGACCTGGAAGAGCAGAAGTCGGGAGGCAGGACAAACCTCCGGCCCTCCTCGTCCGCCCAGGCCAATGTCCCGTCCTCGGAAGGGGAGGCAGCTGGCACCCCTGCGCCTGAGGAAGGCCCTACCCCGGCTGCGAGCCACCCCTCGGACCCTCTGTCCCACCACCACTGTGCTTACACCATCCTGCACATCCTGAGTCACTTGAGACCTCAAGAACAGCGCAGCTCCCAGGGCGGCAGCCGAGAGCTCGTCATGAGAGTCACCACAGTGTGACAGGAGAGACCTGAGGAAGGCGGGAGTACCGCAGAGAGGCTGGCCGGGAGGGCCGGGGAGCAGGGTGGGGAGGCGAGGCGGCGCCTGAGCCAGAGCAGACAGAAGCAGACCGCGTGAGCCCCGAGGAGAGCCAGAGGAGGTAGAGCTGGGGAAGGCTGGCATCTGGAGCCATCGATCATTTCCAGTTGGTCAATATCACTCTCCAAAGGCAATAGTGACAAAAACAGGTACAAACTCAGCAACAACGGGCCAGACAGGTGGAATGAAACCTGGCAAAACCACCGCCCAGGAGGAGAGGCTGCTGGAGGGGCAAAGCCGGTACAGAGGGCGGTGGCGCTGGTGGGTGCGTGGGCAGCAGAAAGAAAAAAAGCAGTTGGGGGAACAGTATTTGGAGCCTGGTCCTTTCACACTGAAGTCTGTTTTCCTTCGCCCTGGGTGGTGTTCCTGGACTGGCTGGTAGGGAAGCCACACAGGCTTTGGGGTTCCTTGGGCTCTTGGGGCCCTGGCCTCCGGGCCCAACCGAGAGGCAGAGTTCAGTGACTGTCAGAATCCTGGGGTGGCTGATCCTGGGAGGGTGTGAGTGGCCAGAGTAGGGTGTGTCTCCTCCCATCAAAACTTCCCCAGCCAAAACTCGCAATTTTCAGGTGGGCTCAAAGAAGGCATGGGTTTGGAATGGGTATTTTTCTGTGCCCTTATTTTATTTTATTTTATCTTATTATGGTGATTTGATTCAAAAGATGTTTACAGCACACGGACACACATGTGCACACACACTCACTTAGAGAGAAGTATGGCTTTCCGTTGGCTGTTTATCTCAAGCACAGTGCTGCTTCTGTGGCCTCTGCCTTCAAAGTTGTCAATCCAGGAGTAACTTTCCCAACTACTCAGACCCACCCATGGCAGGGACAGCTCAGTGCTACACCCCTCACACCTTGGCTCAGACACGGACCCAGGCACTCCACAGGGCCCCCCACTGCCAACCCCTGGGTCTCCCAGGAGGGCTGCTGCAGGGTGGATGGGAGCTGGCTGATGAGCCCAAGGAGTGGAGCGGAGACCGGTCTAAGTATTCTTCACTGCTTGGGACCCTCTGAAGAAGCAGTTGGTCACTGCTCAGTGCTGTGTGCTCCTGGTCCTTCCTGTGCAGCCAGGCAGGGCCAGGGGTCCTGGCAGGGAGCATTGGTTTTGACCCCACTTGCTTGTTCCCGGGACCCTTCTGGGGAAGGCCACTGGGTGGTCACCTGCAGTTTCTTGTTGTCATTGCACAGTGGCCGTGTCATTCTTGGGTATTAAAGGGACACTATCAAGTACTTTTTTAAACTAGTTTTTAGGGTTTTTTAAAACTCCCTGTTGTTTGTAATATTCTCTTAAAAGCTTGAAAATAAAATTTCTTTCCCTACCAGTAGTGTCTCTTTCCATACTGGGGTTTTTCCATCCTCCTTCCTGTTGTCTTTTTTCCCTATTCTGTTCCCTCCATCCCTACAATGTCATCCTTAGAACTTGACAGAATTTTCACTTCACTTTGAGGGCACAGATAGTGTAGGGCAGACAGAGATGTTCAGATCATGTGTGCATGTGTACGTGTGCGTGTGCGTGTGTGTGTGTGTGTGTGTGTGTGTGTGTACTTGAAGTGACAGATTAGTACTCCTGGCCTCTTCTTACCTGCTGGATTCCTTCAGATCAAAAACAGCAACAATTTCCACACTCCCCTAAGGATATAGCCTAAGTAAGCCTAAATACTGAGATGTTTCTGCTTTGAGGAAGCTTGGTGAGCTCTACTCCACAGGGTCATTTCACAGAAGGTGAAAGAGCTATGGAAGATGGGTGAGTAATCTCCTTCCCTGGCCATTTTCTCCAGCCCCAAGTCAGCACCCCAGGAGAGAGCTTGGACAGGTCACAGGGAGCAGACAAGATCTCTCCTTTCTTGATCTTGACCTGGCCTTCCTTCCTTGGGAGCTGATAGATAGATGGTCAGGCATCAGCAGGATGTACACAGGCTATGGAAGCTTCCTCCCTAATGAAGTGTATGAAAAGATGCAATAACATGGGAAACCAGAAGACACAAGGAAAATATACACAAGTAAAAACGAACAATACCATACAAATAAACCATGCTGTGGTCTAGGGACTGGCCATTTGGGCTAATTAAGTATTCATGGATACTCTGATTGTGTTCCAGGGACTGTCTAGTTTCAAAAAAAGTACTGGAATGCAACAAAATATGCACATCATCAGATCTATAATGACCGTCATGGCATTTCTTTGGTGATTCCTAGAACTTCACTCTTTTTTTTTTTTTTTGTCTTTTTCTTTTTTATTGATACCAGGGATTGAACTCACAACCATACACTTGCAAGGCAGGCGCATATGCCGCTGAGATAAATCCCCAGCCCCTAGGACTTCATTCTTGAAGTCATTCAAGGCCATTATCCTGAATAAATGTATTGTACTGAAGAAGAGATAATGAATGAAAAATATAGCATGCTGGGGTTTGTGGAATTTGGATAATACAGCTCCAAGAGAACAAGATGGATTTGTCTTATTTACTGATATATTTTCAGAACCATGTCTGTGTCTCAATAAATATTTTTCAATGAATAAGACATTCCCAGAAAAACACAGGAGAATGTTCCTTCAGCAGAAAGGAGGCGTGCCTCCTCTACTTCCAACTTGCACTCTGATTATTGGGGACCATCACAGAGCAGAAGAGAAAGGTCAACTACTCCACCCAATAGGATGGTCAGTTTCCTGTGCCTTGGGAAATAGAGCTTGTGGGTACCGTGCATAGGACAAGATACTAGCTAACATCTGAAGTTCTTACTATGCACAAAGCACCAAATTAAATGCTTAACATGTATCGACTCACTTAATATTCCAACAACCTAAAATAGATACCATTATTATCTTCTTTTTACAGACATGGCCCTGGGACAGAGGATAAATAACCTGCTCGTGGTCACTGCCCAGGATTCCCTCTCAGGCAATCTTGCTTCGATCATAACCACCACATTTCTTCATGACCTACTATGTCAGTATAAGGAAAATCTGGGTTAGGCCAATGCAGAGAAGTCCTGTGAAAAAATTTATATGAAAGTTTTGAAGGTTGGAGAAACTAGGGCTAAATAAAAATAAGCTTTCTGTCCCCTATAGGAAAAAAACCTGAGTTTATCTAGAAATCACTTCTTGTCATCCAGATAATATCCTGGTTGAATGAGAGCTTGTATAATAGAGACTTGGCTGTGTCTGAGAACTGGGAGATTCTGAAAGTTAAACATTTATAGCCAGATTTTATAAGGATTCACAGAAGCCCCTCCTTTCAGAGGTAAAATTCAAAATTATCCTATTTGGGGACTAGAATTTTGGTTGCAAGTAATATGTGCAGAGTTGTAGGCTTGGGATTCCAGTAACAGTTCAGACTTCACATGTATGAGACCATGTCCCTATCTCTGAAATAAATCAGATCTGTCATCATCCGTCTTAACATACAGAAACTCTAAAATCATGGAACTGTTTTAGTCTCTATGAGAAAATCTGCATGTATAGCAGAGGGTAGGGGTAGCATTTGGTTTGAAATAACCAGTTCCTAAGAGTCCTGATGTGCTTTGTAAATAGAATTTAATATATTGTGGAAGTGTTGGATAGAGGAGGAAAGGAACAAACTCATGTTTTCATTATTCCTCATCACGTCCCCTCACATGATCCTGCTTATCTGTATTAAATAACCAAGGATGATTTTACCTGCAAGGGATTCTTAGTTACTTTTATCTCTTGCTAAGACAAAAATGCCCAGCATCCAAAGTTAAAGGAGGAAAGGTTTATTTAGCTCACAGTTTGTAGAGGTTTCAGTCCATAGTCACATGGCTCCAAGGCAGGGTGGCTACTGCAGACAGGCATCACAGAGGAGAAACAGTCCCTTCAGGGCAGAAGATAGCAAAGCAAGAAGGGACAAGACTAAGCCTGTTTGTGTCCCTTGTACTGTATCCAGGCTATTAGAGTGGTTTCAAACCAATCAGTGGACTGATTTAGTAATCATCCACCTTTAATCAGAGCACTGTACTATGAATCCATCACGTACTCTAGATCCAGACACCTCTGAAAGAGCCCCACTTATGACTGTATGAAATTTTGGGGAGACATCTAGACATCAGCCACAACAGGACTAATCCTATAGCAGAGATGCAATTGTCTCAAAACCTCCTCTTTATGCCTCCTTCCCCACCCTTGCTGGTAGACACTCATGTGTGACTGGGAAGTGCTTAGGGTACTATGCACAATTGAGTGAGATTCTAGGGTGGCTCCAAGTGGGGGGATCTAGGACAAGTCTCCCCCAGTTCTGAGTTGAGGTCTGGGGTGCACTGACTGGCAGCCAGCTGTTAACTAGGTATCTGTTTCACTATAAATCCTTCTTCACTCTGTTCCCTCTTACATATCCTGTGTACTTCTTGCTGGCCCCTCACAGTAATGACAATCTACTGGCCTTCTCCGGACCCAGGCCGAGGAATTGGAGCACTATAGACTTCAATATCCTTCTGGATCCTGAGCACTGATTATAAAACCGAGTCCCACCTCTTTAAATGATTCACCCAGGGCCAAGGATTCATCTCGGTTGCATGGCACCTGCCTGGCAAGCGTGAGGTTGTGAGTTCAATGCCCGGTTCTCCCCCCCCCCCGCAAAAAAAGTCATAAATGATTCACCCATAGCCAGGAGCTGCAGCACACGCCGGTAATCCCAGCACTCTGAGAGGCTGAGGCAGAATGGCAAATTTGAGCACAGCTTGGGCAACTTAGTGACATAGTGAGATGCTGGGAGTGTAGCTCAGTGGAAAGACCTTGGATTCAACCCCCAACACCAATAAAGAGAGAAAGGAAGGAAGGAAGGGAGGAAGAAAGAAAGAGAAAGAGAAGATGTCACCCATAGCCACATGCAAAACACCTCACCATCACATTCAGTTCCAACCCAAAGGTTAGAAACTCTTTAACAAAGAGGAGGAATGTAGCTGAGGAGGGCTTAGAGTTATGAAAGAAAAAACAAGTAAGCTTACCCTGTGCCCATTTTGGTATTGAGAGGGAAAAATCCTAATCACAAAGAATCTCAGTGCCCCTGGTGTAGCTACAGCCTGGTGCTCTGCTGTCGAAGGCCAAACAGCATGGCAGGAGTGGCACATGGGACAACTGATGTTACAGCAAGAGCAGCCCCACGGGTCTGCACTCCTGAGGGGCCCTCTGCAACATGGAGGGGACAGTCTTTTCCCACATCCGTTACACCAGAATGAAGGACACTCAGGATCTGCTTCTAATAACGTGCTTTCTGTGACCACTGTGATGAACAGTGCCTTCCATCTGCCAAGCTCTGTCTCAAACCTTCTACCATATCCTAACTCTTTTAATTCTCGAAATAAAGCTTCACAAGTCAGGAACTACCGTTATTTCCACTTTTCAAGTGGGGAAAGTGAGGCCGTGCAGGCACAGGGATGGCACAAGAACATACACGTCAGCAGTCTGGTGCCATATGCTAGGCTGTTAACCACTGCACCACAATGCCACTCAGAAAAGTGGAGAAGCATTTAAAATACATGTCCTGATCCAAGAGGCAATAAGGGGAAGAAATAAGCCCCTCACTAGATGGATAAAATCCAGATGCCACCTACGTCACATGCTGCCAAGGTCTGCTAAGGTCAGTTCCAACTCTTCCATCCCTCATCCTAAAGGAAGGTTGATCAGGATGTCTACTAATTTAGACCTAAAAATGTCCCCAGTTGCCTCCTGCTCCAGTATCCAGAATCTTCTGAACTCTGGGTTTCCATTTTCTCACAGCGATTCCTTTATACGGATCCCATGTTTACCCAAACGTAGGACACAGTGCTTCACCTTGACTCCCTCTCCTACCACAAATATTACCATTTTCGGTGTGTTTAACAGTTTGACTGGAATTTGGAGGCAACTTGAAGTTTATTCATATCAAAACCTGTGGTGAGAAAATGCTGCATGGAAGGTTCTTGCCAGGCGGGTATCTCATATATAAATGAGATATAGCCACCTTCCAGAATCCCATTGCCTGGTTAATGGGCTCTAGGAGGAAGCTCAGCATTTCTTGTCAAAAGCTTTTCTCACAAAAGCGCCTGCCTGGCAAACCTACTCTTATTAACTGTAAATAAGCAAGCTAACAGCATTCCTCTCCTGGGAAATTTGCATTTTTAGGAGGAGATAATGCAGGAGCCAGAGGAATCACTTTGTAAGTGGTGGAACTTCAATCATCCCCAAACAGGTGGGGAGTTGTGTTGTATTCTCTCAACCAGGAGGATCGCAGCCGTGCATCTGACACACAGACACACATAGAGGATATGCAGAGTAGTTGAGTGACAAATGCACTGTCTAACAGTTCCTCAGTATTCCTTAATAGATCAAGACCTCCGGGCAGCAGGTGGACAGAGGCAAGAAGTCCCTCTGAGCTCAGTAATGCCACTTGGTTTGAGCAGCCGCATTACTTAGAGGTTGGATTTGGGATATTGCCTCTTCTGTCCCAGCCAAGGGATGACTCCTTGAGGGGAACACTCTGCACCCTCAAACACAGGCTGCTGTATCTCTTCTAGGACAAGGTGTAGAAATTCTGAAGCTGCCACTGTCCTAAGTGTGCCGAGTCTATACAAATCACAGTGACACTGCTGTTAATCCCTCATCCTTCCTTGAAAAGCCTCACAGTTGAGCATTATTTCATCTCTTCCATCAATCTTCAAATCATTTCAGTAAACACCTGTTGCTTTTGTCTACCAAGCATATAGACACTCTCTTTCCCAAGGGAAGCCCATGCTATGGGGGTGTACTAGGTTTACTAGGTTTACTAGGACTGAACCCTTACAACCATTCCAGTGCTGGTTTAACTAATTAAAATATCTTATTTCTCCATCCTTAGGGATTAGGTCAAAAATGGGCATGGAAAGAAAGTCAACCCATTTTCTTCCTGGGACTTACCCTTCTGGACAGCGTCAAAACACTGTTTCCCTCTACAGGAAATCTTGGCTGGGATTTCTTGAGTCCAGAAAAATGAAAAACCTTATTTTCTGGAAACCATTATGTTCAAAATAAAGTCAAGTAGAAATACGCAGCACAAAGAACAGGAAAGGGCTGGTCCTATCTCTCCTGGACCCCTCAAAACCGAGCCAGCATAAGTCAATAAACTCTACTTTTGTTCATGTTAGGCTGCACTGAACTAATACAATTTGCAACCAAAAAAATCTATTATGTATACAGAGATTTCCAGATATTCACAGTGCTTTGCATAAACTCATAGTGTGTTACTTGCAGGGCCAAAGATACTGTGATGAGTTGCCTCCCTCTCGTATGGAGGAGAGACCTACGCTTTTAAATGCACAGCTGGTGTTTTGTATTAACTTTCTCTACCAGTCTTCTCAAAGATATCAAATAATTAAAGAGAAAGACAATATTCACAGATATACTCACACTCTTACAAACATCTTTTATTGCATGTTTGAGCTCAGCCTAGAAAACTTAGTGAATTAGTGAGATCATGTCTCAATAAACAAATAAGGAAATAGATAAGCAAGTAAACAAATAAATAAAATTTTAAAGAAGTCTAGTGAAGTAGGTCAGTGCAAAGGGTCTGTGTTCAATCCTCAGTACAAATGAAACTAAAGCAAAACAAACTACAGTTCTTAAAATTACATTAGGGGAGACAGAAAAAGGACCCAAGGAAAAAAAAATAGATAGAGCTATCTATGATCATAATTTTTATTTAAAGGTTTAGGAAAGAACAGGATCCAACCGTGAGGATACAGGATAGGAGTCAGGGTCTGAACAGAGGCTGGGAGCAAGACCTTGGTCCATTCACCAAAGCCAAAAGGTTCTTCCTTATTCCTGGGACTGATCATGGCACAGCCCTACATCTGACCCTAAACTATACTGTTTAGATGAGACCAGGCACATTCAGGTGGTATGGCCCTAGGTCTAAACCAGACTGTTTACTGAAATATATAGCCTACCGGACAATATGCACAGTGAGCCCATATTTACAGAATAACAATTTTAAAACTACACCCATAGCTTTATACTTCAAAATGCCATACGTCACTTTACTGTTATAAGTATTGATCTTATGAAATTAAGTAAGCCACCATGAGTTCCTGACTTTAAGAATGGGGACCCATGGAAGCCACTACCACTAAGTCAGAATCCTTTATGAATGTAGACAATTAATAGCATTTTTGGTCTCTGGGTTTTTCATCTCTAATCAGTTTTCTACCCTGGGCTTCCATAATGTCAGAAATAATTCCCATAGAGTAGGTAGTAAATAAATGATTGCTATTATCTTTTTATTTATCATTATCATAGCATATAAAAGCAAGATTAAATCAAAGCAAAAATGGGAACCTGGCAACAGTGTTCTCATTGAAAACTTCATTCAGCGACAAGTAACAGATACCCAATTAGAAGGAGTTTAAATTAGTAAGTGTATAGTTTTCTCTTACAATGAGGTGTCCAGCAGGGTGTGGTGGTGCACACCTGTAATTCCAGCACTTGGGAGGCCAAGGCAGAAACACTGCTCTGAGTTCAAGGCCAGCCTGAGCCACACAGTAAGTTCAAGGTCAGCCTGATATAAAAATGTTAAAATTATAAAAGTTTTTATTTAAAAATATATGTATAGAGAGGAAGGGAGGGAGATGTCCAGAGTAGGTGGCTTCTGGCATTGTTCCAGGTGCTTGGCTATGACGCTAGCAAGCCAGGCTCTGTCCATCTGCTCTGACATCTTTAGCATGTCCGTTTGTCACTGTAGCTGTAACCTCAGAGTTTCAGTTGGGCTGCTATAGCTCAAAGCAGGTAAGAGAGAAGGAGTGGCCCACTCATTTTCCTCTTTTATTTCAGAAAAAAACTAGAGCTTTCCCAGAACCACGCTTTGATGTCTAGTTGCTACTATGTGTATCATTTTGACCAGAAATATGTCACATAGTCACCATAGCTGTGGGAGAGAAAGGGAAAGGTGATCTTTTTTTTACCTTATTCAGTTCCTATTATGGAATACATCAAGGAAAAATAGGTGGGACTGGAAGCTGGGTAGGTCAGCTAGGGGCATCTTCCCCATACTGAGTAGGAGGATAAACCAGTGTACTACATTTGAGGGCCATTTGGTAGCATTCTATTAAATTTAAAGTACACATATTCTTAACCCAGGAATTCCATGGTTTGGAACTCTCCTACAGAGAGAGTGAAAGACTTACATTTGCAAAGATCTTGGGAAACAAGAATGTCTTTCAACATGGGGAGATGAAGTGTGAGATACTGAGACCCTAGAACACCATCAGCATGAGATAATGTCACAGACCTGGAAAAGCCAACAGGGAAAGATCTCAAAATTGTACTTTTATTGAAAAACACAACTGTAGGACAATATACACAATGATCACATATTTGTAGAACAACAATAAATAAGAGGATACCTACCTCTTACATTTCAGAATGCCATACGTGGCCTGACATGGTGCCACATCCCTATAACCTCAGCATTCAGGGAGGCTGAGCTAGCACAGTGCAAGGCGTACCCTTGACTGGGCAGTCTAGTCACTTAGCAAGACTTAGCCTCACAATTCAAAACATTTTTAAACGTCCAGAGAAGTAGCTCAGTTTGAAACCTCAGGTTCAAGCCTAACTATTGAGGCTAAACATGCCGTACTCCAAAGATATGAAATATACCAAACTGATTAAAGCTATTTATTTTGGGGAAAGGATGAGGTGGAGGAAAGGAGAACTTTCTCTCTGTTTAGTGTTGTTTGCATTAGCATTTTAATAATAAAAATAAATGCATGTAATATTTGTGGAATGTTTTACATTGTGGTACACATGTACGTGGAGTAATCAGGACTGTAACTATTAAAAATGGTGATAAAGGTCTTTTTAGAAAATATTACCTTGTCCTTTGAGAGAGCTCTTGTTTATCTTTCCTTAGAAGTTGTTTGAGAGGAGGGATTTCCCTGAGGGATCTGGAGTAGAGAATTCCTGGACGTCCGATTTTCTGTGGGAAAGAAAGTTTGAGAGTAAGGAAATTTGAAACTGGGAATGTATTTCTTTTCTGATCTCATGGACATTTGGGGCAGGAAAAAGAATGTCACATTGGATTACTTGAGTGATCTCACCCTCACTTCAGTTAGGCCTGAAAACTTCCAGATGAGAGGTTTTAAAGAGCAACTAGGGATCTGGCCTGTATGCTGCCAGCGCATCCTCAAAGGAAGAGCCCACCTGGCGGAGTGGCGCTGAACGCACCTGCAGCCAGGCATCTTTGAGCGTGGCTGCCTGCTAGCCCTGCTCTGTCTGAGCTCCGAAGTGGCTGCAGGCAAAGCTGGCAAACACAGACGCAAGACCATCCAGCCTACAGGCAGCTGGGTCTCTTCTCCCACTTTCCAAGTACTCCTGAGGCCACAGCTTCCATCCAGCAGCAGATGATGGGAGCCAGGTGTATGATGCCAGTGCCCTTGCCCTGTGCTCACTCCTACCTACTGCCCGCAGGACCCACTGGGAGCTGACGAGAGGAGCCATCAGTCCCCCGCCTGCCCAGGAACATGTCAGCTGGAGACAGTCGTTGGAATCTCTGTTTGTCCAGCCAAGTGCCAGAAGGCTCCCAGGCCTGGTCCTGGCCTCAGAGCCTGCCAGATGTGACTGGGGAAAGTCAGTCAAGGAGACTGACTGCAGACTGCTGCAAACGATTACGGCGAAAGCTGCTTCTGAGCTGGAGGCAGATGGAGGCCCGGGGAGTCAGGCAGGTAAACACATGAACAGCAACTAAATAAAGCCTCCTTTAGCTAGAACAACCAAAGAGGCAAGTAAAACAGGCAAATACCTTCTTCTTCTGCATGTGAAATATCTCATAATAGAAGTTGACATGACATCCCTCTTCGCATCACCCTTCTGTGTCCTTGTTCACGCAGCTCTTGCTGGAAGAAAAGGCCCTTCTTCCCACCACCCCCTCATATAAACCCTGCAGATGCTGCACACCGCCACCACATGCTGCGTTCTCGGGGTAGACTCCTATCCCTCCTCCTCTCTCTCCCATCATCCAGTGTGAACATCGCTCCACTCCTACCTGAACCTTTTGGAGAGCAAGTACCCAGACTACAGCCCAAACCCCACTGGTTTATCAGAGTGCTGACACTGCAATTAAATCTGAAAACTGAAGTTTTAGGTCAGAAAAAAATAACTCTTACAACAATGTTACTTACCTCTTACTGTAACAGAATTAACATCTTTGTCTTACAAGAAAATCAATACGCTTGCCAGAGGCTCACCACCACAGCTCTAGGCCCTTACTTCATTTTGCTTGTACCATTTTGATAGAAGTCATTCCATTCTCACTGAGAAAGTACTTGTCTGCATGCTGATCCTACCAACCAGCCTAAGAATATATTACAGACAGAGATTCTGGTTAATTAGTCTCTGTACTTTCAGCACCTAACATATATTTGAAGACAGTGAAAACTGATAAGTGGATAGGTCCATTTTGTACACATTTATGGCACACCTGATATGACAGCCACCGTACTGTGTACAGTGTGTGATGTCAAAAAGATGAATAAGCCATGGAGTCTATAGTCTGAGAGATGGAGACAGTCAACTAAACAGATAATCCCAAGAAGTAGCTCTTGGTGCCATCATGCAAACGTGTACATGGTAGGGGAAATGGTGTGGAAAGGGTTCAGTTTTACCAAAAGGAGGAAAATCTTCAAGAAGAACTGATGCTAATTTAGTACATTAGTTCAGGTCCATGAAATAGCAGACACAAAGAAAGTATGCTGTGGATTGAAAGTGTTCTCCAAAGTTCACAGGCTGGAAATGAATCGCCAGTGCAGTGGTGGTGTGAGATGAGGCCTAATGGAGATGCTGGGGTACCACCCTCACGGGGGACTAAGCCTGTTAGAGAGTGAGTTCCTTATAAAAGAGCAAGTGTGGCATTACCCTCCCCATTCCTTCATGACACGATGCTTTCTTCCATGTTGTGACCTAGAAAGGAGGCCCGCACCAGATACTGGTGATTTGATCTTGGACTTTCCAGCCTCAAAAACTGTGAGACAATAAATTTCTATTTTCTTTAAATTACTCAGCCTGTGGTATTCTGTTGTAGTGCACAAAATGAACCACAACATGGGATTGTACATATATCCATCGCGAGAGGGAACAGGAAAAGCCAGAAAGAGCCCCCTGGCCTCAGCACGAGTTAACATCTATGAAGGGAAAGAGGAATAGGAGGCTAGGGAGAGAATCACATTTGACAGCATTTCCAAAACAGTGTTGACCAGACCAATGGAGAATGCTGTGTCAAAGTAGTCCTTTGGAGGAATCTCATGTTTGTTGGTTGGTTCTGTGTTACACCCTGCAGTTCTCAGCCATTGCTTAGGGTTGGCTCACAAGAATTAGGACCTTGATGTGATCATAATGGCAAAACCAGCAGAGCAGCAGCTGCAGGAATCACTGACTATCCTCTCTGCAGCAGGAAGCCTAAGTGGCACACTTTCATGACTGTTACACTTGGTCTTTGAATTTAAATAAGGCACATAAGGGAATGTGGGAGACTACAAAAAGAAGAAATATTCCAGGATGAGGGGCCTGTATAAGCAAATAAACCGAAGCATGAAGCAATGGTGCTCATTGGAGGGCCTGCAAGTACTCTGGCATGGAGCAAAGCTGGAGTGTTTGCAGGTGGCTGGTTGGTAGCAGCTTGATTGTGGTGAGTATTGCATATAAGCAGTGGGAGACAGAAAAGCTGAATTTAGGGAGGGTTAGAGCAGATTTGGCCTTGTAAAGATGCTTGCAACTATGTGGATAAAGGCTTTCAGGTTGGAGAGGAGCCCCAGCAAGCATTTGGGACAGAGGTCCTGAGGAGCAGGTTAAAAAGAGTACTGGAGGGAAAGGAAAGAAGGATGAATGAAAAGAATGGGTTAGTGTAGGATGTAAAGAGAAAATACTAGTGGTCAGATGTGATCAGCAGTGCCTCCATGGAGCTCTCTGCAGAAATGCATCAACTTGTTCCGAACTCAGGCTAGTTTCAGGCTGGCTTGGGTGCAACTCTGCCCCCTGTTGGAGAACAACTTCCCAGAGGTAAGGCTGTCCTTTTGTGCTCTATTCGTTGTAGGACCAGCTGGTGTTTGCCTCATTGACTTTCAATGCTGATTTTGTCGTATTCTTTTATTTTCAAAGTTGTTTCATTTCCTTTATTTCAGTTCAGTCTTCTACATGCCCCCACTTTCGTGCTTTGCACCACGTACGTCACCATGGCAGAAAGACAGCTGCAGCTCTCAACTGGTGGCAGTTTTCAGGAGCTGATCAAAGCCAGTCCTCTAGCTCTGGGAAAACAGTACGCAGTGGAGGTCCTGAGGATAAACAGTAAACAGAGTTTCATTGCAAAACACTGTTGAGTAAGCAAGATGGTGAGGCCAGCAATAACAATCTTGACCAAGAAGATGAATTTCTGGTACAAATTACTGCCTTCTTCCCAGTCTCTCTGTTATCAACTTGTATAAGGACTAAGTCTAAAAAGTGACTTCAAGGACATTTGCCATCCAGGTGCTCTGGTACTATTGTACTTCCATCTAGCCCCCAGCAACTGGCCCATTTGTTCACACTATGTTCCAGGCATCAAGTGCCTCCCCGTATCAAAAGCGCCACTCTTCTTCATCAAACAACATCGTCTTCCACTTACAGGATTCAGATCTACTTTCTTCTAGAGCCAAGGTGTCCACCATTCTTTGTCACTTACTCTGCAGCCCTGTCTAGTTTGTTTTGGTCAGTTTCTTTGAACATTAGTAGTTTCTATTCTGTCTTCTCCAGACTCTTAGATCCTCAAGCATGGGAGTAAAGTCTCCTCCCTCTCTTTGGACCTCTGCGAAGGGCATGTTGTCCCTGTATAATTGAATGACATATGTATCTGTGACTTGCTTCTTTTTTCACTCTAGCTGCGCAGTAAGTCTCAGACAAGTACTCAATGAAAAAGCAGCTTCTGCTCATCCATTCTCATGATCAGGGCTTGGGAACAGTGACAATGACCTGCCAAGTGCTCTGAGGTTCTAAGGAGGACAGAGGGAATCATGGTTATTTCCAGAAAGTGAACAATTCTGGAGAGAAATTTTGTCTATTTTTAAAAATTTTTTCACCACTCTTAAGTACCCTTGACTTTTTTATTTGGCTCTGTGATTTCTCTACCTTTTTCTTGCATGTATTTATGATATTATGCTACTGTCACATTTGGATTTAATTGATTCTAAGGGTGTTGTTTCAAGATTTTTACCAGCTGGCACATGATTCCCTGGGTACTGGCTCCGCACTTGTGTGGTGGTGTGGTGATGGTGATGTGTTTGTGTGTATGTGTGTTTGTGGGTGTAGGTGGGTGGTTTTGTGTATTAGTGGAAATGAGGAAAGAAAGCAACCCGGCTGGTGCCAGCTGGCAACCTCTCTAGATCAATAATACTAACAATTTCAGAGACAAACAAGCTCCTGCCATCTCTCTTGGCTTTTTCAATACTATGATCACTATTACAAGGGCACCCCAAGGCCCTTTTACTTCAAGAAACAACAGAATATCATATTGTTAGTTTCTGTCTTCAAAGACTGCAACCCAAAGTCTTCCCTCAAGAATGAGTTGTAAAGGTTAGGCTTGCTTGACCTCAATCTTGGGGTCAAGGTTTCGGAAGGAGGGTGACATGATTTCTTGAGAACTCATTTTGCAACTGATACACACATGATCATTTATGCTGCCTTATCCTGAGACTTTCCACTTGCCTTTATGAAGATATGTTTGTAAAAACGTGGCTAAACAATGCAGTACATGAGTGCCTATGCTTGGAGACAGACATTCTGGTTTCCTATCTGCTGTCGTCTCATCTGACATGTGGTCTCAAAGGCCTCCGTCCGCTCTTACATGGAGTGTGGGACTGAGAGTTTGACTAGGGTGACAGCTGAGACTCTGTAATGGCTTTCATTGTAGGGAAGTGGACTGGAAAGAAGCCTCAGGAGAGATGACAAAGGCCTGGAATCTATGCAAGTCTTCTATGCATCTGTTTACTCAACATCTGTTTCTCAAGGGCTTATCCTGTGTCAGGCAAGGCACTGGGGTTTAGGCCAGTTCTGTCCAACAGAACCTGAATCCAAGCCACATGCAATTTTAAGCTTTCTAGTAGCCATAATAAAAAAGTAAAAGGAAATAGGTGAAATTGCTTTTAACAATAGATAATCCAATATTTCTAAAATATTATTATCAAGCCACAAAGTACTAATGACATATTTTACACTGTTTTCATGCTAAGCTGTTGAAATTGCCTGTGTATTTTACACTGACAGCATGTCTCAATTCTAATAACATGCTGAGTGCTCAAGAATCCAGTGTAGATAGCAGCAATCCTATTGGACCACATAGTTCCAGAATGTTTCCTATTGGGAACAATGCGGATGGGGGAACCCATCTGAAAGATCACATGGTAATGAGGACGATGGTGGTAATCACAGGCCTTAATGCAGAGCTCAAATAGTGGCTGCCTAGGCTTAGACAACTCACAACTTGGGTAACAATGGTGATGCCTAATGTTTACGAGTATCACTGAGACAGAGGCATTGTACTAAGCACTATATATTAATTTAAGCCTACAACACATCTAGTAGGAATGACTTTTATCTTTATTTTAAGTGAGAAAGTAGAGGCCTAGAAACTATAAGTTGCTTCACACCATATGGCTGCTGAGTGGTAAGCCAAGCAGCCCGGTCTGCCCAGTTCTGTGCACTTGCGAATGCATTTACTCCTGAATTTACTGTGTTCAGATGGAGGTGTTAGGCCATCTGAATCTGTTAAAAACACGTGGCGATTTCCCAGCTCTTACAGTTCTTGCAAGGGATAAAATGCAACTGTTGTGAGTGTGTGAATTTCTTGCTTTAAATCACTTAGGGTGTCAAGAATGGTCATATCCTTTTGATTTCTCTAATTTGGATGAAAGCCATCCATATATTAATTGGCAGGAATTCTGTTTCATATAGAATCCTCCTTGTTTCTGGGACTTTCAGAGTCTGAAAGGTGATCTCAATCACCTGGCACTGTCCCTACATGCCATGCAGGACCCAAGGCCTCTCCCAGCTAGAGTTTCTGGCTCACACAGAAGTTGACTGGAAGTGGCATCATGGAACACCACCCTCTCACAGTAGGTTCTTGAAGGTATAACACAGTAAACTTAAAATTTAATTGAATACATTGCAAATAAATATCTGGATTTAAGGTTTCTTTCAAAAGCACTGTTAAAAATCTGATGCTGTTAAGTTTATGTTCTCACACGGCTACCGATAGCTGGTACCAAGTGCCAGGTAGAAAGGGGCATGGAGGTTTCAGGATCCACAGATGGAGGCCAGAGCAGGTAGTCTGTGAGGGGAATGGCTGTGTGTAGAGCTAAAGGATTGGACGCGATGGCTACGCAGGTGCTACAGGGTACCAGGTAAGCAGACAGCACAGCTGCTGGCCATAGCAGAGATATCTGCATGTGGTCTTTCTCATGGAGGCATACATACAGAGAGCTGGTTGCACCCCGTTAGAGGTACACATTGAGGTTGATTATGGTCCTCACCACCCCCTGCTGCATTCAGGCACTTGAGATTACAGTTTTCATGTTTGCCATTGCTTCTAATTGAAGAAATCCATCTCTCTCCAGCCTTGGAGACTTTGAAACCTGTGACACCACAGGTTGAGTGAGTGACCATGGTTCTGAGGAGGCACACCTTAAAAACCCCATTTCAGACTTCCAGGAGAACATGGCGGATAGATAGCAGCAGCTTCGGAGGCTCCCTGAGAAAGCACACTTAAAATCCAGGAATGGTGCCGGGCGAGAAATCGTAAGCAAGGGGAGATATATTTTGCTGACCCAGGAACAAACTAAACTAAAAGAAACCAACTGAAAATGCAATCCCGGTGATATAACAGGAACAGATAAGGTCTCAGTGCGGAAACTGGACCCCACGCCACTGGAAGCTGCAATTTGAAATTCCTGCACCGCTGCTGCGTCCCAATTGGCATGGCAAAGAAAGAGATGCGAAAGCTCTGAGAGTGGGAAGTGGGGAATGGAGTTGAGAGCAGGACTGACCGGGAGCCCTGCATCGACCTGCAGTGAGTGAGCAAATCAGGGACCCTTTTATAGAGTAGGAGGCCTCAGCAAAGGACATACTGGGACTGGGCAGACTAGCCGGAACAGGTTATTGCAGTGACTTCAGTCACATATTCCCCTCAAGCGGGATTGGTGGGGAGTACCTGGCCTGCCTGATGCCGCTGACTAAGACCCAGTAGGCTAGCCCAAACCAGGTCCCAGTGCCTGGAGATTCACCCTAGCAGTGAAGCCTTTGGTAGGTTGACCTGGAGGGATGGGCCCAGCATAGGCTGCCCAGGTCTTTGTCTCCCTAGTACACTGTAGTGGGCAGGAACACCTAGCCAGCGCAATTCAAACAAACTGTAACCAACAAAGAAAGAAACTGGGCTTCCTATATTCGCTTGTATAAAAGGAACAAAAAATATGGGAAAAGGGAGCAACAAGAAAGGGTCCTCAGCCCCCAATCCTGAGCAACATGCAATATCAGATATACACCAATAGACATAAAGCGCTATCTCCAGAGCCTCATAGACGAGTTCAGGAATGAAGTTTAACGACCTGAAGCAAGACATAAGTAGAATAGTTAGAGAAATGCTAAACACCACCCAAGAAAAAACAGATGGTGAAATGGAAGAACAGGAAAAAAGGGGAGAATTGTTTGATGGAGAAAATAGAGAAAACATAGAATACGTGAAGCAGGTTCAAAGAGATTACCAGGAAACTAAAAACTCTATCAAAAACTGGCATAACAGCTTGAAAGAAATTAAGGATAGATTACCTGAACTGGAGGGCAGATTTGTAATATGGGAGCATGAAATGAAAAACTTCTTAAAAATAACAAAAAAACAAACAGCAACAATACAAAGGCTAGAAGATGATAAGAGGGTCTATAACTTAAGAATTAAGAACATAAAAGAAGAAGTAGGGACACAAACAAATGGACTACAAAAGCTATTCACAGAAATAATCCAGGAGAATTTCCCTAATTTAGCAAATGGTAAAGATACTCAGATATACGAGGCATATAGGACCCCAGCCACCTACAGCCCAAACAGAATTACACCCAGGCATATAATAATCAAAATTCCAGAAATCCAATATAAGAACAGAATATTAAAAGCCATCAGAGACAAACAGATCACTTACAAGGGAACACCCATCAGAATTACAGCAGACTCCTCGGCACAAACCATCTAATCACGAAGAGCATAGGGGGAAATAATTCAAACTTTGAAAGATAACCTCCAGCCAAGATTGATATATCCTGCACAACTGTCCCTAGAAATTGATGGAAAAACAAGGTGCTTCCAGGATAAAGAGGAAGTAGGGGAATTTGCAACCACCAATTCAACTCTACAGAGAATACTGCGGGATATTCTAAAAAAGAAAAATACAAAGAATCCAGCAATAGTGGCAGAGAGGCCACAATGAATGGAGCAGAAAGCGAAATGAAGAAGACAAACTGACAACAAATGACAGAAAAAGAGCTCAACAGAAATGAGGCAAAGAAGGTTAGATGATATGAACAGCTATTTTGGAGAAAACAAGACATCATAATAGCTAGTGCTGATTTAGTATCATCTTGTCTTGAAGTCCCATCAAACTTGTATTCTTCTGTCTCCATCGGTCTTAAAAGATTGTATCTTATTGGATTTTATTATATATGATAATATAAGTAAAAACTTTTATAGACAAGGAGATTATTCAGAAACCATTGTTCATTTTCTATTAATTGGTTCTAAATACCCTGTAATAATGTCATTCTCTTGAATGGTTTTATAGCATCTTGATATGTTTGGTGCTACAGTATATGAAGTTATACTCAAAGATTTCAAGGAAAGAGACACTATGGTAACTATTTTTATGTCAAGATATCTTGTGGTGAAACACTATTTTGCTTAAATGGTTATGTTTTGACCTGCGCTGTTCTGTTATTATGCCCTCTTTTGTCTCAATCCCCCTTTTTAAAAATTATTTACTTTTTTCTTTTTATCTTTTTAATTAAGGGAAAAATAAAAAATAGCAGGATACATTATAGTAACCTACTTTGATTTCCTATTAACTTGATTTGAAATCCTGTATTGCCCTCACCATCTTGTTTTGACTGATTTTCCCCTGTTCTGCTTTGCTTGATAGTACCAAGTTCGAAAGTATAGGCAAAACTGTGAAGACAGTAAGATTCATTATGACGCCCATTCCAGTTGACTATTATCTGCTTTTAAAGTCCTGTAATGTCTCCAATGCTTTGGTTTTATTCTTTACTGTTTTGTTCAATTTTATTATAACTGGCAATTCTTCTTAAAATAGCAAGAGGCAGTATGGTAACCATTGTTGATCACCTTGTATTTTGTTTTTACATTATCTATTATGTCCATCCTTTTGATTTGACTGACTCTGTTCTGATATGTTGCATTTGGTTTTACTCTCTTCAAAAAAAGTAATAAGAACTGTGGGAGTAATAAGACCCAAAATGTGTAATTATCATTGTACAAAAGAAAAGAAAAGAAAGTGCTCTAAAGGATATAACTGCATATATGTTTAAGTGTGTAAGATAGATAACCATATTACTGAGTGTTTTTTGGATCATTGAACAAAACTGTTTGCACTCTCACTGTTTGAAAGTCCACTTTATATGCTTCAATTTTGTAACTTGAACAACAATTTCTAAGATGAGAATATGTAATCTATTAATGATTTCTTACTGTTTATTTTTTAAATTTTGTATTACTTGTACCCTTTTTCTGTTTTCTTTTTCTCCTTAAATAAAAAAATTAAAAATTTAAAAAAATTTTTTAAAAACCCCATTTCACTTTTGCTCGTAGTTCAGAAAAGAGCACGTTGTCTTCCTAAAACAACCATGTGGTAAAATGCCAAGGATCACAGAGCCAGAAGCCAGACTGTCTAGTTGAATCTGGCTTCCACCATTAGCACTACTGTGTGAACCTGGGAAGGTACCTGCTATCCATATGCCTCTTTTCCCCAAAGAGTATAAGGTGCTTCTTTGAATTCCTGATGTATTAGTGCTGTGTGACGACTGCTGTCGTTCTGACAAAAACGCAAACCAAGTGTTCAGCAGGTCATACCCTCTACTACTTAATCTGACTGGTACTTAGTGGGCACAGATAAATTGGTAGCAGTTTTCTCTCTTAGTGCCATGGCTGCAACTCTGGAAGAGATGTACTTCTTTTGGAGTTTCTGATTTGATAGTAGGGTTAAGGATACTTTGTTACTTTTCAGAATCAGTAAATATTCATGATGATATGCTACAAGGAAACAGGTTGAACAAAACAATCCTGGTTTATGCTGTTTACTATTCAGTAAAGAGAGGGATGTGTTGCCTACAGTGAAGTAGAAAGGCAGATCTTTCCACAGTCATGGGGCCAAGGCCTGCTCCCCTGTGCAAACACACTTCAAGTGGGCAGCCAGGCTTTGTGGTCAATTACACCTCCTGAGTCAGGTTGCAGCAGGAGATGGAGGTTTAGGAAAAAGTATTCTCCTCCCACAAACCAAGAAGGATAAAAGTGGGATTCTGCTGGGGGTTTAGCTCAGTGGCATGAGCACCTGCTTGGCAAGCACAAGGTTGTGAGTTCAATCCCCAGTACAAAAAAAAAAAAAAAAAGGTGTGATTCTGTTCTACAGATGACAACTGAAAGAGATTATGGCTTTGGAACAGCAGGGACAAGGACATAAGGAAGGCTCCCTTGAGTGATACTAGTGGGCAGGTTGTAATTGTGGAAACTTGGAACAGGTACTGAGAGGTCAGACACTAGGGCCCCAGGGTCACCTGTACTGCAGACCAGAGAAGAACCCTGCTGGTTGTCAGACTCCTGAGTCATGGAGGACTCACTCACATATTCTCCATAGCCCCTGCTAACTGTGACCAGCTGTGACCATTTCCTGGCCTGCTTCTCATACTTAAGTGGTGATGCGTGTTGTCTGAGCCAGTGCTGTTACACTCCCCCAAGGTAAAAATTGTGTCTGCCATAGATCCAGGTTCCTTTGAGTCCAGACCCGTTTGGACTCAAAGACCCAAATTATGTTCACTAAATGATTTTGTTGCATGGAGATGGCTTACATTCTGGGTACTCTACATTCATCCACCCATTCTTTCATTAATTCAGTAATGTTTAAAACACAGTACCAGCACTAAAGAGAATGAATGAAATGACTCAGAAACATAAAATCCAGCAACTTGTTTATATGGCATGACCCTTGACCAGAGAACTGAGAGGTAAAACGTGCTATCAGACTCCCATCAAGGAACAGATGTCATAGCTTACCCTCTGTCATCTTAACTTCATCAGTCAGATGGGTCCAAGGAATACCAGAAAACAGGGCCATTTTTAATCCAACTAAGGTATCGTGTTATCAAGGTCTCTTCCTCCAAGGGCTAGGGGTGCAGCTCAACGTGCTTGACTAATATGGGCAAGGACATGGGTTTGATTTCCAGCACTATAAAAATAAAAATATCTGAACCATAATCTCATTCCATATACATCTTCCCTTTTGAAAGGCTAGCAGAAGGTCTAAAATCAAGGTATCTCTAAATATTTTTTCCCAGACTGCACAGATCCTGAGCTCTGGCATCAGAAGTGTCTCTTCCATCAGAAGCTTCAATGGCCTCCCACTGACAGAGCTGGATAATAAATGAGTTCATTACCCTGGCTGCCAGGGCCCATGACAGCCCATCTGCTGGCATGATTAATTAAAACTTTGACTGGCAATAGAGATGCCACCTCAGGGCTGGAAAGCAATTAATCGGAGATTCTTCCACATCTTCATTTCCGCTGAATCCTAGAGAGACCTCTGCTAGAAAAGAGAGGGTCTTCGTAGGTTGGTCCCCTTGCCTCACTCTCCTTTATATTCCCTACTTGTTCTCCTTCCTGAAACAAGCTCATCCTATTTAAGCAGAATCAGAGTGCTAAGAACTAGATCCTCAAATCCTCTCAATGGGGCAAAGGAACATTTCCATAGAGGAGGATTTTCCTCTCCTCTCAGGAGCAGTTGCAGCGCAGTGACCTCCCCACTTACCATCTCTGTATTTTTTCGAAGATCTCAAGAATAAAAGAAAGAAATGATAGACTAGACACACACACAAACACACGATGGGGGGGGGTGTTCTTCAACGCAAGACAGAGTTATGTCCTGGTAATGATAAGCTGAAAATATCATAAACTGAAACTGCGTTTAATAACCTATTGCTGTGATTTGGATATGTGTTGCCTAAAGTTCCATGAATTAAAGGCTTTATTGCAAGCCTGCGATGCTACTGGGGGGTAGTAAAATCTTTAAATTGTGTATCCTTTCCTCTTTCTCTTTTCTTCTTAGCTGCCAAGTGGGGAAAAACTTCCTCCACCAAATGCGTGATCATGGTAAACTGCCCTGCTATAGGACCACAAGCAATTAGCCAAACAGCTAATGGACTGAAACATTCAAAACTGTGAGCCAAAATAAATGCTTTAGCTATTTTAAGTTTTCTCAGGTATTTTGTTATAGTAACACAGAGCTGACTAATGTACCTATCAAACATTATAGCTTAGCAACACAGTAGACTACTAATTATTTACACTGCGATCATGTGGCTGGTGGATCCCAGCACTGAGACAGAGTATCATAATACATATGCCTCACATGAGAAAAGATCAAACTTCAAATAACAATTTCTACTGAATGAATACCACTGCTTTTGCATAGACATTTCAAGTTGAACCATTTTAAGTCAGGAAGCCACTTAAGTTGAAGAGACTCTCTATAACAAATGGCTCACACAACAGAGGCCAAAAATTTCCATGATCTGCCATCTGCAAGCTGGTAGAAAATCCAGTAGTATGATTCTCCAATGTCCTAAGAACCAGGAATGCAGATGTTAAAGGGCAAGAGAAGATGGATGGATGCCACAGCTCCAACAAGAAAGAGAACAAGCCCACCCTCTCCATCTTTTTGTTCTCTCTAGACTTTCAGTGGAATAGGAAATGCCCATCCACACTGATGAAGGCAGATTTCCCATACTCAATCTGCCAATCAAATACCAATCTCTTTTGCACCCTCACAGGCATACTCAAATACGATGTTTGACCAGCTTTATCTGGACATCCTTTAGTTCAGTCAAGTTGACACATAAAATTATAACCAGTGCAGCTCTCCATGTAAAGACTGTCTCTCCCTCACTTTCTTCTTTTTCTTATCTCTCCTGCAAGCAAGCCTAGTCTGGGAATCAGTGCCATGTGTCTGTCACCACCAGACTGGAACAGACAGGCCCCAGTCTCTCTTGTGAGTCAGTGCCATTTGTAGACCAGGGCTTAAGAGAACAAAGCCACACTGGCAAGCAAGCCCAGTAGGAATCAGCACCATGCATGGGCCATGTGTGGACTGAACTGCCAGACCCCAGCCCTTTCTAGTATATGGGCTGGTAAGTGAGAAGTACCAATACCCTACCACCACCACCGCTGCCATAAGCACCAGACTTATCCAGAGAAACACAGGCTGTGATGAAAGCCATGGAGGTGAAATACAATGGACGCCTGTGGTCCTTTGGTGTTGCACTATCATTGCAGGTCTCTGGCCAGTGGTCTGACTATAGATTCAGAGGACAGTGGTACACAGTGTGACATCTAGGGGCAAATCTCCTTCTTAGGGTTGCAGCCATTGTTGATTCCCTATGGTCTTGTTTTGGAAGTCCTATATCATTTCTATTGTTTTGTTGGGTTGGGTTTTATTCTCTTTTGTTTTGTTTGATTATGTCAAATCCAATGGCAGAAGCAGCAATTTCAAAGATAGCAAGATATATTATGGTAGCAATTTTGGATTTATTGTTGGCTTGTTTTGAAGTCCTTTATTGCATTCATTGTTTTGTTTTTATTGTTTCTATTCTATTCTGTTCTGTTTGATTTTTACTATGTCTGAAGTTACCTGCAGCTATTTTGAAGACATTAAAGGGCATTATTGTAACTATTGTTGATTTCATAATGTTCTGAAGTTCTTTATATTTTACACTGGTTTGTTTTGATTGGTTTTTATTGTTTTATCCTCTTTAAAATAAAAAAGCAAAATGACAACAATAAAAAACAATGTCAATATAGGATTTGAAAACAAGATGATAAGAATTTAACAATGGTGGTTATATTGCATATTGTTATACTTAAAGTAATTGCTCAGGCTACTGTATACAGGCATGCAAGATTGATTAACAATAAAATTTCCCTTTGAGCAGTTTCTTTCCTTTTTACTGTCTATTGTAACTTTTGGATCTTATTTACTCTTTCAGTTTTTTACACTAGTGAGACAATTTGGTGTTTACACATGCAAGTCTGATTCATTTCACTTATGAGTATGGCTTCTAGTTGCATCCATTTAGCTATAAAAGCCTCAAGCTTATCATTCTTTATGGCTGAGTAGTATTCCATTATATAAAAATATGACATCTTTTTTATTCATTCTTGAGTTGATGGGAATTTATGGGTTGATGCGTTGTTTCCAAGATTTAGCTATTACAAATTGTGCTGCTATAAACACGGGTGCACATATATCACTGCAGTATGTTTTCATTTCTTCTGGGAAAATACCCAGCTGGTAATAGCTGGGTCAAATTGAACATCTAATCTC
The DNA here is from genome assembly GCF_034190915.1 of Cavia porcellus. Classification (NCBI taxonomy): domain Eukaryota; kingdom Metazoa; phylum Chordata; class Mammalia; order Rodentia; family Caviidae; genus Cavia; species Cavia porcellus. The sequence goes on along the minus strand of NW_026947509.1, from coordinate 53,392,642 downwards.
AGTTTTTTGAGGAATCTCTATACTGATTTCCATAGTGTTTGTACCAGTCCCACAAACAACAGAAAAGTTTCTTTTTCTCCATATCCCTGTCAGAACTTGTTATTGGTTAATTTCTTGATGTTAGCCATTCTTTCTGGAGATGATATCTCAGTATAATTTTAGTTTGTATTTCTTGAATGACCAATGATGTCGAACATTTTTTCATATATTTATTTGCCACTTGTATTTCTTCATCTGAGAATTGTATATTCATCTCAGATGCCCTCAGATGGACTGTGTCTTTAAATTTGGGGGTCCTGATTTTTTTCAGTTCTTTATGTTCTAGATAAAAGTTCTTTGTCTGAGGGACCGTTGGCAAAAATCTTTTCCCAATCTGTGGGCTTTCTTTTCACTGTTGGTGATTTCTTTTGATGTGCAAAAACATTTTAGTAAGATGAGATCCCAGTTGTTGATTCCTTGAAGTATTTCCTACGCAGTTTGGGTTTTGTTCATGAACTCTTGATTTATCTCTATGTTCTTGAGATTTTTATCTACTTTGTCTTCCAGTAGGTCTCATGTTTCTGTCTTAATATTTAGATCTCTGATCCACTTTGATTTTAGTTTAGTGCATGGTGATATGCATGGGTCTAGTTTAAGTCTTTGGCATGTAGAAAGCCAGTTTTTCCAACACCACTTATTAAAGAGGCTGTCTTTCTTCCAGTGAACATGTTTGGACCTTTTGTTATGATATTCTAGAGGACTCCAAAAATTCCACCAATTGGCTTCTAGACCTAATAAGCAAATTCAGCAATATAGCTGGGTGCAAGGTCAATACTGAAAAGTCAATGGCATTCTAATACACAAACAACAAACTCACTGAAAGAGAAGTTAAAGAAACCAACCCTTCACAATAACATCAAAAAAATGAAACACTTAGGAATCAGTCTAACAAAAGGAGCAAAAGATTTTTACATTGAAAATGACAGTGCTCTGAAGAAAAAAATTGAAGAGGAATTCAGAAAATAGAAAGATACCACTTGATCATGGACAGGAAGAATCAACATTGTGAAAATGGCCATACTCCCAAAACTGTCTTACAGATTTAATGTAATCCTGATCAAAATACCTTTAGCATATCTCCCAGATCTAGAGAAAATATTCCTAAAATTCATAAGGAACCATAAGAGACCTAGAATAGCAAAGGCAATCCTGGGCAACAAAGGCAAAGCTGGAGGAATCACAACCCCAGACCTGAAATTATACTACAAAGCCACTGTAATAAAATCAGCATAAGGGCTGGGAACTTAGCTCAGTGGTTTAAGTGTCTGTGTGGCAAGCACGAGGTCGTGAGTTCAATCCTCAGTATCAAAATAAATAAAATAAAATCAACATGGTACCGTCAAAAAACAGAGCTGAGGATCCACGGAATAGAACAAAAGATACATACACAACTACAGGCACACTCAATGCTCTTTCACTATTCTTAGAACAAAACTTAGCAGCAAGGACTCATAGCAAGACACAAACAGCTGTTATCAGTTTAAACTATTATCTTTATTAGGAGAACCTTCATTTTAACAAGGACCCAAACCTGAAGCTATGATAATGAAATAGGTAAAAGTTAGGGTTCGAGTGTGTCCCCTAACTTCATGTGTTGGAGACTTAGGCCCCAAGGCAACATGTTAAGGTGGGACCGTTAAGAGGTGACTAAGTCACAAGGCCTCTGCCCTAATGAACAGATTATGTCATGTGGTGGAAGGGATGCATTACCTCAGGAGTGGCATCCTTAGGAAAGGTGCATTGGCCCTCTTCCTCTCTCGTCGTTATCATGTCATACAAAGACTTCAACCATATCATAATGCAGCTAGGTCTTCACCAGATGCAGCCCTTGATTTTGAACTTCCCTCCCCCCAGAATGGTAAACAAAATACACATTTATTGTTTATAAATTACCTACTTTGTGGTATTGTTTTAGCGACATAAAATGGACCAAGCTAGGATATTTTCAAAGCAAGGAACTGGGGAGGGAGCTTTGGGGCCCTTGTAATCTCATTTGTATTAACACATTAGACCACCCCTTCTCTCTCTCTCTTTTTTTTTTTTATTTTGGTATCCCTAACACTACCCCTTGTTGGAGTTAGCACCATTTCACCGTATTATTGCCATGGAGAAGTGGGGTGTAGAGTTCCTCTTTTGGCTGGGTTTGTCATGTGAGACAACTCACAGGAAGCAAGATGGAGATATCTTAATCATAATTGAATAGGACCTTAAATTAACTCATCTATATATTCTAGTAGACTTATGTGCCCTTTAGTTCCATGAAACAAACAGGAGAGGGCTCAGAGAGAGAATAGGAGGGGTCAAGCTAAAGGCTATTATATAAATATAGCCACAAGGGAAGAGGGCAGGCAGGAAATTGGGGTCATCCTTGTAGGACACTTTGACTTACACCAAGTGACAGTGTAAGAGTTCCATTTTAAAGGGAAGCTATGGTAGACTTGTTCCCTCTAGCTTTAACATGCCTGATGTGTTCCTTCTAGCTTTAGCATACAGAGTCTAAATTCTTCCATATATACAGGAAGGAGCAACTAAGAGCACTTCTCGCCAATATCTAGAGCTACATGTTACTGAGAAGTAGCAGGCCACAGTTCCCAAAGCTGGCTGTATGACCGGCGCAGCCCCCCAATGAGACAGGAGACACTTCAGGTGGTAACAGGAACTGCCGCTTTATTTACGTGGGCTCTGGTTTATATATTCGGCCGTGACCAATCACAGGCTGCCACGAGGAAGCAGGGCAGGAATGGGACGCAGGCTCTGGCTAATATATCCAGCTGTGGCCAATCAGGGGTTGCCACAGAGTCGGCACGGGGCGAATACGGAGTGAGCACGAGGTGCGCACGGGTTGGCTAATTTAAAGAGGGACGTAACGCATTGCGGAAGCTGACGTGGTCTTATCGTCCCGGGCGGGGTGTGTTGAGCGCCTGCGCCCGACAGCTGTATATGGAATCAGCCCAGGATTTTAAACCATTACTGCTACCTGATTAAAGAGCTGGGTCTGTGGCTGGCCACTTGGAGATGTCAAAGCCCAGCAAAAATGTGCAGCAAAGACAGGGAGCCTCTACCTCAGGAGCCAGTCTGCAGCCTGCCTGGGCCTCCCAACAGCCAGCCTCTGTGTTTCTTACCCTGCTTCTCCTGCAGTGTGGGGCCATGGGCAGGAGTCCAGAGCCAGACAGCACAGAGTGCAGGGGCTTCAGTAAATGCTTCTCAATTGTACAAGATTGGGGCCAGCAGCCCTGGGAAGACAGTGTCTTGTTCTGATTTCCTCCTCCCCGGGGGGTTACAGGCAAATGTGACAAAAGTGAGAACTTTGCAGGAGGTGGCTGCAGAAAACAGAAGGTGGCACCGTGGTCAGGGAGGGATGTGGCCGAGGGCAGAGGGGGCAGATGTGCCAAGGAGGAGCAATGACCACAGCAGAAGGCTTGTTCTGAGGAGAGGCTGGAGGAGACTTACGGGCATGTCACTGATAATGGGCCACCTTTTCCCAAGGATCTCGGGCTGAGACAGGAAGGGGAGACCAATACCTACCATGGAGTCACCGTCAGCTCCCTTGGGGGCTGCCCTGGTTAGACCCTCATTATCTCCCTCTGAGGCTATTTCAGCAGGCTCTGCATGGCTCTCCTGCACCCCACCTCTTTCAAGCCTTCCCCTTCTATATGCATCCGGTAGTCAGTGTAACTTTACTGAAGTGACCATCTGATTGCTCTTCTCTTCAGAAGCAGGGCTTCTCTCGTGATAATCACCCTATCTTTGTCATCTAACTGGTCTCTACTTTCTACTACGGACCTCATCTCTAGACAAACCACACCACTTACCCTTTCCTAAGCCTGCCTCATTTCTGCTGTGTTCTCTATTTAAATAGTCTGCTCCTCTCCTCTCGATTAGATACTTTTCAATTCATGGTCATCCTAAATGCCACCAACACGAGAAAGCATCACCAATCAGCAAGACTGAAGTGAACGTGTGAAACTCTTCCCATGTTCCTTTTACAGCCCTCTCCCCTTGTGGATTCGGGCTCATTGTGAACTCTTCCTACTGGCCATGAACTTCTGGAGGACAAGAAAAGTACAATTTTTAAACCCTATCTTCCAGAGTGACAAAGAGGAGTTTGGATGCAACAGGTGCTCAATCTGAGCTTATTAAATTGAATTTTATAGGGTGAAAAGGGATAGGCACAGAACCTGTATGTAGACAGCAGGAATATCAAAAAGTAGGCAACTGTTTCTGTCATTCTTGGTGTTGGAGGATCCCAGTAGTCCACATAATACTGCAAAAGACAAGCATCAAAGAACAAGATCACCCACCAGGACAGGTAAGATGCTAACCATGTGTTCTCTTTTCATAGCATAGAGAATTCATGAATAAAAGGAGGCGGGCACACACATATCAATAGCAACTAACATTGACACAACATTTCAGTTTGTTTATAATCACATTTTCAATAAATGCAGACAGAGAGACTATTTCTTCACAATTTACAGTCTGAAATTTTCCACTTATACAAGATGGACAAGGGTTCATCACCTCCTCATACAGCAAGAACATCTAACACACTTGTATTTATAGAAAGAAAAGGACTAAAATTATTGAGCTCCATATTTCAAATGATGTCTTCGGTGTCTGTTAGATACAAAATCACTCCCCAAAGAAGGCCTGTTTTTGTGTTCCCAGCGCCATCCACTTCCCCTTCACACACATACAGTGCTGTAGTCAATTTACAATGGACTGATTTAATATAGGACACAAAATTTATAGAATTATTATACAGTATTCACTCAAAGAGTCAAATGCAAAAGAGTGCAGGACATCTATCCACACAGTAGAGAACCAAAGAATCCATCTGAGGACCTGGATCCCATGGCAATATCCTGCACGAGGCTAGCTGAAGACGTAGAGCCCATGGCAAAGTTCTCCATGAGTCTAACTGAAGTCCTAGAGCCCATGCAAGTCTGTTTCATGGATCTGCACTGGGAAAATCCAAATGTCAGTGCTGGAAGTTAGAAAGTCTGCCCCAGCTGGATGAAGGATCTGCACTGGAGCCAGGAAGTAATGCTCAAGGTAAAGACCACAGCTCCCTGGAAGAGAGAACCACAGCTATCCTCAGAGACAGTGAGGATCAGAGCTCCTCTGAGGATGAGAACAGCCAAGTTCATAGCAAGAAAGCCAGTGTGACAAGTTTCTCCAGAAGAATCAACAGCACACCATCTTCTCCTCTGATTCTTTTTCTGCTGTTGGCAACAATCCTCAGGTGGGCCTTCCACACGCAGAACCACAGATTCAGTTCAGTGGGGAGTTACAAGTTGCTCCACCACACACATCAATGTGCAAACTTATGCCCCACCCATAAATCATGCTTGACGTTCTAATCCCCTGTACCCTACTTAGAATATGACATTAAGGGTTGGGGATTTAGTTCAGTGGCATAAGCACCTGACTAGCAAGCACAAGGTAGTGAGTTCAATCCCGGTTACCCTCCCCACCAAAAATACAGTGAGAATGTGACATTAAGAATTATTAATTATTATGTAATTAAGATGAGGTCATATAGGAATAGGGTGGTCCTATAATACATCCAGTATGACTCACATTCTTGTAAAACAGAAGCCCCAAGAAACAAAGTGTCCCAGGAAGAAAAATGTGTGCATGTATGCAGGTCACAGAAATCATTCCTATGTGTGGAAGCCAGTGTGTGTGTGTGTGTGTGTGTGTGTGTGTGTGTGTGTGTGTGTGTGTAGGGCTTGAGTTTGCGCAGGCACATATATTATGCATGGGAAGCCAAGGAATTAAATTTGTCCTTGTACCATCACACAATTATATGCCCGAGCAACCCCTTCCCCCACCTTCATTATACCCTTCGGCCTAAGCTGCACGTGTCCTGTCTGCTTGGACTATTAATTAAACCATGTACTTCCCTGCCTCTCTTTGCCCGTGGGAGGATCGCAGTGTATGAGTGGTAATTAAAGTTCTATCAGGACACTAATCAAAGTCACTCATAAAAGGCACCTAACCCTGACATTGCCAGATTCAGGTCCCAGGGACTCAGAATGAAGGCATAAAAATCTTTCAGCAAAGGAGTCAGGCAAAGGGGTCCACTGTGACTGACCTGCTGAGACTGCAAGCCTTGCCCCCCACCCAGAGCTCCTGCCATCTACAACTCAAACTTTTAGTTCTCAGAGTTTCCAATTTCTCTTCTGCCTCCAACTTCACCCATGAGACAGTTAGCTGTCCACTATGCAAGAGAAAATAGCTAGTCCATGTGAGAAACGCACGTGGTTTGCAGAATAGGTTATGGACAAGTTAGAGTTATCACTCTGTCACTACTTACTAGCCAGTCCAGGGAGGGTAAAGGATACCTATTTGTAGAAAGCAGATTGGGTTATTTTAAAGTCAAACAAGTGCTGGAGTAGATAAAGAATAATATAGAATGAGAAAGGCCAATAACAATGGAGAATATATACTGGGCACCATACCAAGCATTTTATGTGGTTCATATTGTTTCATTCTACAACCCTGGATGCTATGTTAACATAAACTGTGACAGTTTGCCGAAACAGAGGCTAAGAATGATTAACTGAACCAAGGTCACATAGCCAGGATACGTAGAGGGGCCACGTATTAGTCCATTTTTCATTTCTGTAACAAAACATAGGAGGCAGAAATTTAAAAAAGAGTTTATTTGGCTGCATAGTTTTAGAGGTACAAGATCCAGGGGCAGCATCTGGTGATAGACTTCTGGCCACAGAGTCCTGAGGTGGCACTGACGACCACATGGCAAGGGACAGGGAGCAAGTGTGTCTGTGGGTCTATGTTTGGCCTCTCTCTCTCTTCTTAAAAAATCAACAGGATTCACTTACAGGGGTTCCACCATAATGGTCTTATCTAATCTTAATCATTTCCCACCTTTTCAAAAAACTAGTCCCATCTCTAAAAACTAGTTAGATTATTTTCATTCTCTTTTTAAGGATTCCTTTTAATACTTCAGTGGGGATTAAACTTCAGCATAAGACTGGGTGCATGGGGAACAAAACATATTCAATCCACAGCAGGCAAAATTTGACTTCAGACTGATCTATTATTCATATTTGAGAACACTAAAAACCAGGGTTCTGGGAAAAGATAGATGGAAAAGGATTTATAGATTCACTAAACAGTTTTGAAGCTCTAGATTACAGAACTAAAATTCCACATTCATATTCCTCCTGCTCCTCCATCTCTCAATTGCCAGGGCTGTACTGTCCAGAGGCCACTGGTGTAGGGAGGATGAAAAAGGCCATGAAAGAGAACTGGCAAGCCAGTGCCTTTTGACAGATGGCAGAAGTGTTCCAGTTCTACCTCTGGCAATGACACAGGATGTGAGGAAAGACAGGTGGTGCAGGAGGAACTGAAGTTTCTGATACTGGCTAACTTCATGGGAAATGTTACTTCAGTAACTGATTTTAAACTTCAAGCAAACCTACCAACCACCATATGTACAGCCAAAGTCTGGAAATCTAAAAGGCCAATCCAACTGAGTCCACGTAATCCTGTGGTTTGAAAGCATTCCTCCAAAGTGCATGACCCCAACACAACTGTTAGGTTTGTGTCTAGATGTCCTCCCAAAACCTCATGCAGTCATGCAGGTGGGTTTTAGAGTCTGACTGATTCATGATCCATTGCTGGGATTATGGGTGTGAGTGCTGCACCCACCTCCCCTGTATGTGAGTAGCCTACATATAACATAAAGGGCAAAGAGGTTTTCTCTCATGCTCTTCCCTTTTTCTTTTGCTCTTGCTGCTTTTACTGTCTTTCAGTTGCCATAAACTACTGCCCTCTGCTATGTAACACTCTGCCTTAGAGTCAGCCAAGGATGGAGAACCTCCACAAACTGTGAACTAAACAAACCCTTTCTTAATTTTGGTTATCAGGTATTTTGTCCCAGCAATGAAAGAAAAGTAACCAACCATGTTGACAGATGGGACTCATAAAAAGTGGTTTGCTCCTGAGGGCTCTGGCTTTCAAGGATAGATTGATGGATGGAATATTTACGGAGGGAGTAAGTCCCTGATAAATGGCTGAATCTAGTCTTCTGCCAACCCTTACCATTCTGCCTTCTGCCACAGGATGATACAAGAAGGTCATTGCTAAAAGCAGTTTTCTTGGCTTTCCAGCCTCTAGGAACTGTAAGAAACCTCTCTTTATAAATTACTCAGTTTTGAGTAGCAGCCATGCTGGCTGGGGAGAATCATGACGGAAGCTACACAGCCCTCCATGTGCCAATGGCAGCTCTGCCAGCTGGGGAAAACCAGGAGCAGGCCACATGCACACATACATCTGTGAGCCAGCTGGTGCACGGGCTGGGAGAGAAGAATCCCCCACCCCCACCTCACCTCACCATAAGCAACCAGTTGATCTGGAGGAACATAGGCTGAGATGACAACAACTGAAATAAAGAAAAACCTAATGTTTGTATTGCTTGATTGACTTTATAAACTCAAAGATGGCAGTCTGAGCAACTGTTGAGAGGTTAACAATATGCAATATAGTAACCATTAAGGATTTTCTACTGTCTTATCACTGTTTTGTTTTATTGTTCTGTTTTAGTCTATTAGTCCCTTTAAAATAAAAATAAATAAGCCAGTCTTGGGTATTCTGTTACAGGAATACAAAAGTGACTTAAGAGACACAGTAAGTGAAGGAACTGAGTAACAGAAGCTGGCAGTTGGCTAACTCAATATCTATTCTCTCCTCACTTCTTGAACTGTTTCAATTGCTGTGGACAAGGTAATAATTGATTTTTCCACTTCCTAGTCACTTGATGCCAGGAATGAACATGGGAAATTTCTGTCCAAAGAAGTGTGTGAATTAGGACCACTGCTGGGCCTGAGACGGGGAAGTCACAGATCACACTGCCCTGTGCACCATTCCTGCTTTCAGAAGGAACAGGATGAGGAAAAGGCCAAACAATTGCAAAGTCTTCATTTATAACATGATCGATCCATGCTATCACCAGCAGCTGCCTATGCCAGATTTCTTGAGCTGTGGAGAAAATAAGAGCTTATTTACAGCAATGTTAGGTGGCAGTCCTATTATTTATAACCAAAGCTCCCCTGGCATCTGACTGCAAACATCACATTCATACCGTGATAGGACAGTAAGTAGTCACTTTATTTCATTTCTTCTAAGAAAACATTTTGTAGCATTTTAACATTTAAAAAGTTAGGATGCAAATTTAAATGGCCACCAGCTTTTTAACCCATTTATGCCGAGTGTCCCATTTCTGGAATATTACAAACAATGGAACATAAGAATTCTTCTCTTCTAATTCTTATTTCTTGAATTTTTCTAGGTAACATATATGAATTTCATGCAAAAAAATAAAAAATTGAAACCTTTGGCATAAATGGTTCATCTTAACATAATTAATGAAACAGCCTATGAGACAGACTACTGGACCCATTAGTATGTGGGTTTTACAAGTCATGCTGTCCTTCACATTGCCTCCTGTTTGTCCATGCAAATGGAGAGAGATGGGGGAGTGAGCCTTCATCTCCAGAACAAAAGTCCACAGATCTGCTCAAATAAACACAAGTCCTAGAGCCTCCTACTGCTAAAGAATAACATCTTTTTGAAATGGAAACATGTCATTCTACCCACATATAAATATAAAATCTTAAAAAGCAAAACAGAAAAAAGGATAGAAATGATACAGGATTTCAAAAAAATAGTAGGAAATTAACACTAATTAATATATTGCATATTGTTATCTTAGGATTAGTTGTCCAGATTACAAGATTTAGGCATGAAAAAGATAACCAAACAATTAAACAATGAAAACACAAACAGTTCTTTTTGATGAACAGAGATTAGTAGTGTAGTTATCTATCTTGTGTGTATACATATGTATACCTGTACACATATAATCTTCCCTTCTTCCTTTTCTCTGTTTCCCTGTCCCAGTTGTTCTTGACTTTTGAGCACTTTCCTTCTCTTTCATTATCACATCTATTGTACATTTTGGATCTTATTACTCTTTCAGTTTTTTTTTTACACTAGGGAGACAATACAATATTTATAAATGTGAGTCGATTTATTTCATCTACGAGTATAACCAAATGTATTTATGCTGCTGCCGAGTAAAACTTTCAAATTGTCTTTGGGGTCTATGGCATGTCCTTTTGATTACCTGCAGTGGTTTCCAACTTACGAGAGCATATTTGATGTCTGGAAGTCGTGCAAGGTCACCTCTGGTCAAACCTCATGAATAATGATTAAGACAATGCACAGAATTTGCTGTAAAAGCATGACTAAAACGAGTGTCTTGACTCTCAAGATAACTGTGAAAACACCACGAACTCTAGCTATTTTATTCCCATCAGCTCTGGATGACCTGCAAGTGGAATGTTCCCGACAGCCAGAGTCTCCTAGCCCCAGCCCCCATCTCATTCTGACAGGAAGGAGCAGCCAGTCTCAGTTCTGTCCATTTGATGTACATTTACAAAGCCAGGAGTGGCCTGGTATTTCTGTACCTATGCACAGATCTTACCCTTCAGCTTTTTATCTGGCCCAAGATAAACTCCACTCTTCTCTGAGGTGAACACACTCTCAAACCTCAGGGCAGTGGCAAACACCACTCTTCTCATCTGGCAAGCACTGGGGCACAAGCTACAGGAACTCTGCATTGATGAAGATAGTTTATGGAAGCTGCTAAAGCTCTAGAAACAACAGAACAGACTCAAGGGAGTTTCTTCTGGGTTTTTCCAACCTCTCTTTAATGTCCTCAAGTGGGATTGGGGAACTGTACCATCTGGCTTCAAAAATATTCTCTGACTGTCTCTTTCTTTTATCTTTTACCAACCGCTGCCAATGCAAACTGATTAGAAATAGAACATGTTTTGCAATCTTTTTATTCTTACTAGGGCAGAGATAGAGAAATGCATCATGCATCATTTATTAAGATTACCCTGATGTGCCAGGGACTCATTAGGCCTAATCCCGCTGCCTCTGGGCAGGACAACTGTTTGTAACTCCTGTAGGAAGACTACCAGGGAAGGCAGAGAGAAATCTGTTTCAAGATTACAGAGGAGATTCCTTAGCAGCGTAATCTCAACACTAATAACAGATCCAGCATCTTTGAAATAAACAACAAAAACAATGTGGCCACGTGGAACATATGTGTGATTTGGTGGAAAATTTGATTTTCCTCCAGTCTGTGCTCACTGAATCAAATTCAAATCAATAGCTTGGGATGCAATTTTAAAATTCCGAGCAAGGACAAATATCCCACACATGCTACCTTTGTGCTTTCCTGGCTGAGCTGCTACCTGCAGTTACCTTCACTGAGTTCATTTTTAACTGTGAAAGGCGAGTTACACAGTGCTTGATTCCAGCTGTACATGGAAGCACAGGGGCTTCTGAGGAAAAGCAAAGTTCAAATACATTTGATCAATTTCAGGTTCAAACAGCAAAGCATCCACATGACACAGACAGGGCAGATTCCCCTGTGCAGCCTGTTTTTACCTTGGCCTCCTTGAAACAGGTCTCTATTTGCAGCACTGATGCATATCCCCTAAAACAATCAGTTCCAAACCTATTACTGAGAAATGGATGTGCTTAATATTCAGCAAGGAGAGGAAGATTCATGGCTCATCCTGGACAAGTTAGGAATAGAAGGCCTATCAACATCTGGGCCTCCCTGTTCTCCAAAGATGCTCTCCCCTACCTTATTCCATCACTATTCTTTCTCCTCACCCACCTTCAGCTGTGCTCTCATTTATAATATAACCTCGATCAACGCAAGGCTGGAAACCAGCCAGACCACCAGCAGGGACACCTTGTTTCTCCTGCTCTCTCGGGGCCTCTCTCCTTCCATATCCTTCTTCCTACTTTGCCGCTTCTCCCACCTTCCAAGAATTTCATCAAAGTATTTACCCTATAATCCAGACCCATTCTTAAGGAGCAATTCTGCTGCAAAGTAAGCTTTATTTCCTATCCTGGTTTGCCAACAAACTATATGCTATTAAGAATATGCACTCTTAATGATAACCCTGTGAGGATGGTTACAATCTCCAGCATACTGAAAAGGGAACATGGGGAGGTTCAGAGAAATCCAGATGCCCACTGCTAAGACCCTACCTCAGTTCTGCTAAAGCCCCCATCAGCGCCCTCCCCTCCCCTCCAGTGCAACAGTGTAAGACAGGTGTGCCTGGGAAACGTGCAGTGTGAGCTGAGGATGGGGCACGTATCCGGGACTGCTTCTTTTACACTGCAGACAGCACCTGTTCCCATTATCCAGCAGCTCCTGAAAAACCAAAGAATCACCTCTGAGAAGATTCTGTCTTCTCCCAAGCCACTGTATTTATAGGCAAAATGTGAGACATTTCATTATTTTTGTTGCTTACAGAGGTTAAGGAACTTGCTAAGACCATAAAGCTGTTAAGTGCCACTGACAGTGGGATTTAATAAAGGCCAGGTATCTAACATCCAGGTGGTGCTATGAAACACTATGCTATTAGGCCTCTATAAAGAAAGTCCAATCTTGGATGGTGTTTAGATGGAGAAAAGGAGTATTTCTTTTCTTTTCAAAATAACTGCAGGAAGCCAACACTAAGTAGGGATTAGTGACTCTTCTTGTGATTAAACAGACATCCTTATATGGAGGTGAAGTGTGGGCGAGGGGAAGCTCTTTTCCCTGCCTGCTACAAGAACTTAGAAATATGACTGGTGACTAGACCAGGCTAGTTCATATGTGTGTCAGACACCATATGCATTTCCACTTCTGCTCCATGCTTCTAGCCAGGCAAGAAGCCAGAGTCTACTCCTTCTAAGTAGGCTCAGAAAGAAGTCTTTGCTATCTCAGGCTTCACAGCCAGTTGTTGGTAAGGTCTGGAAGTAGGAAGCAGACTCAAAAATCTAAGCCATAAGCTACAATCTAGTTGTCCCAAAGATCTTTACAACAGGCTAATATGAGAGTAATATGCTGATTTCTATTTTGCTTTTGATCAGCATTTAGCTCTACAGAGTTACCAAGAGATGGGGGATAGTAGAATCTGTCCCAGTTGAGATGTTTACAGTGCACTCAAAATAGAATCTGTAACCCACATTGAGGATACTTCCGAGAGTAAAAGAATAATATTAATTTAATTATGCCAGGATAATTCCCTGGTAAGCATGGTGACCCTATCAAAATTACCAAAACCAACTCTAGCCCCTAACCCATTTCTTCTGGTCATACAGAGACTTTTAATTTTTTCCTGTAATAACTAGATAAAAACCTAAGCCTAATAGCAATAGATAATTATGAAAACCGGCACTGGAAGGCTCAAAGTTCTAAAAGGAAGAGGAGCAAAATAAAGATACTGTAGAAAGTAGACCTATTTAAAAAGTCCCTATGTGTTGCCTATGCTTTCTATTTGCAGCATTCATAAAACCAGCTTATCGGTAGAAAGCACCTTCGAGCTTACAGGGTACTTCAGGCTGTGCTATGGCTTAATAAGCCTACGATGCTGCTGGGCAGGTGCAGCATCCCCACAGAGGCCATGCAGCAACTCAAGCCTGGAATCTAGACTAGCCCAACACGGCACTCACCACCCGCAGCCCCCAACCCCTTCCCACAGTGTGTCCCCGCATGACGTGTGCTCCGAAGGGCCAGAGTTTGCATTCGGAACCTAGAATAGCTGGGGGACAGAAGTGGAAAGGAAGGGGGAAGGATGTGAAACCAAACAGTGTTTCTGTCACCTGAATCAAAGATTGATTAGCACTGTACATGTTCAAAATACAAGCACAGATCTGGGCCCGTTTATTTTTAAAATGATCCTGGAATTGGGAAAAGAAAAAATTCCTAACGCCAACATGGTTTTCTAAATTTTATTTGTAAATTAATTAGTAAAGGATTAAAATCCAGTATTTAAAACAGTAGTTCTTTTTGTTATTGTTGGCAGCCCTAGGGATTGAATCCAGGGCCCTACACAGGCGAGGCAGGCACTTTAACACTGGGGTATATCCCCAGTCCTTCTAAAAATTATTTTGAGTTAGGGTCTGGAGATACTTTGAGGTAAGTTCCAAGCTGGCCTCAAGCTTGCAGTTCTCCTGCCACTGTCTCTTGAGGAGCTGAGATTATAGGTAGGCACCATCACACCCAGTGAACAGAGTGGTTAACCATGAGGCAGCCCACACCCTCGAAGGGGAAATGCATAGGATCCTTTGCCTTATGACTGGGAGAAGAGGCACCCCCTTCTATCCAGGCCTTCTAAGTCAATAAATTTCAGCAGGTGACCAAAAAAGCCAGAGACTAGAGTCTTTCTACACACAAACTTATATGCAAGCCTACTGAACTCCTAAGGATTAGTAACCTGTAGCTGACGAATAATGGCTCACGGATTGCTGTTCTCTAAGGCAAGATATCAGCAGGAAAACCTGGCATTCTGTAGACCTGCAAATCTCGTTTCAGGGAAATGTGACGCTGATAGTTATTAAAAAAATGATATGCCCACATCAACATTATACTATGACAACATCTACACAGCACATATACTAGGTCTACGTGCAATGGATTTGGAAATTACTTGACTATTTAGTCCTTTATCTCAATTCTTCCTGCTGCATACAATCTAAATCAGAAAGTTTAAGGACTAATCTGACTTTTTAAAAAGATTCATGTTTCCAGAAAGAATTCCATAAACTGTCAAAGACAGAAAGTGTTTATTGTGGCCATACTAAGGCCAGGGATTTAGCACAGTGGCATAAGCACCTGCTGGCAAGCACACAGTCGTGAGTTTGATCCCCGGTACCCCGCCCCCCAAAAAGGAGAGTTTTTGTGGCCATATTCACTGAGCTGATACATACTGTCAGGAGGACCTGAAAGAATATGGCACAATTTAGAGAACAGTATTCACACAGTGATTCTCAGAACACCTCAGTTTTGTTCAAGTCACAAACATCCCCTGGACTTTAGCTATGCAACCAGACAGTGTGACATGGCATCCTTTGTTGGGGTTCCTTTAACTGGATTCTTGTATGTCAAGTTTGACTCAAGAGTACCGAGCATTGAGGGGAAGATCTTAGAGGTCCAAAGTAAACTGCTCATCTCCCTTCTACACAAATGATGCTCCATCTTGGAGACCTATTTTCAATCACTCTAAGGGCCTTTAATTCCTTGCACACACTGAAACTTTTTTTTTTTTTTTAAAGACAGTCAATAACAATTCACAGTGGAACAAATTATTTATGCCTTTAACAGGATATCTGCAAGATGATGTCAAGTCTCTCCATGACTATTTATGGGATGCCAAGGATACAGGTGACTGGGCATCAAGAAGTTTGTGATACCAAAGACTGAGGAGTAAGAGGCTGGGGCAGGAATAAGAACAGAAAAAAAGAAAATAGGGCTTTACTGTTTCCTCATTTTCAGAAAGCAAGCATTATCAAGAGAGATGTAAAATCTAATTTAGGTAGAGATAGGAAAGACTGGAAGATTAAGGAAGAAACATTTAATATTACCAAACAGTCTAAGGTCTATATATTGAGAATAGTAGGATGATACAATCTTAATCACTATGAGTGAATTTCTGTTTTTAGTTTTTTCTCTAAGGTACACTGCTATGGTAGAGGTTGGGCCAAAAAATGACCTTTTAAAACATGATTACTACTTCCTGTTTATGCTGGGAAACTGTTCCCTGCCTACACTGGTGAAGGAAAATTATCCGAATATAGACAGAGGTAATATGATAAAAGACTTAACTAAAGAGGAATGAGTCAGCCCTTACTGGTGATTTCCCTAAGCCAGCTCCCTGTTAGTAGGAAACAAATGTTATTGCTCCATCAGCATAAACTGAGACTGTTGCTAGAGGATCAGACGAAGGGCTCCTGGGAAGGAATAAGAAACTCACCAATGACCATGACATGGCTCCAGATGAGACACTAATCACTTCAGAAGGGCTGCAATCCCCACCAATACAGTAGGTCAGGAGGAAATCTGTCTTCTAGAAATTTCAAAGCACGTGTATAATATACAAAGAAGAACAAGACCAAAAAAGAAAGAACACACCGATCAGAAAATAACAATGACTTTATAAACTTGAACAGGGTCTAAACACATGTCTCCAGAGACTCAGGGTGAGTCACTTTCAAGCAACTTGCTGGGATGATCTCCAAAGCTCTGGTTCTTGGGACAGCCTCCTCCAGGTTTTTCTATCAGAGTTCCAGCATCAAGAGGATAACGGTTCTGGGATTCACATGTCCATGACCTACATCATGTCCAGCTGCAAACAAAAAGAAGATATTTAGAAAAGAACCAGACCCCTGCTGCTCTGCTGCAAGAGAGTACACTGGAAAGCAAGCATGTGTGGACTTGTATACCACTCATTACCAACTACTGTAGAAGTTATTTACTAAATATTTCCCCTTTTCAATACTAAGAACTTCACAAAGAGGCTAAAAGCATAGCATGTACTTTTGCAGGCCTGTTATCAGGCTTAAAGGCAAGAAGTTTCCAAATAGAAAGATGGATGCAAAGGCTAACATCTACATAGTTTTCCAGGCACTTACGATATGGTATAACAAACCAGAAACCCTAAAATGCCTATCAGTCTAGTTCGTTTATATTAATTGAGAACATTTAAGAAATTGGCTTTTTAAAAGTTTTTATTTGCCAACCCACACAAATTACATGATGTATTGCTTATTTTTGGTTAAAAGCAGTTTCAGTAAATTATAACATCTTGCTACTAGCCTTCTCAGCTGTTTTTTTTTTTTCTTAAGCCCTTCAATGGTGAGGATTAATCTGAATGAGCAATGTGGCTGAAATCACAGAACACAGGAATTTCCATTACAAAATTACCTGTCTGGCTAAATTTATAATGGCAATAAATAATAGTGTAAGGAGCTTCTGGGGTGCTAGAAATTAAACACAAATAAGAAACAAGCCTTTGATAAGCAATGTTTGTGGCTACATGTAGTCTTTAGAATACTTGATATATATTAAAAATACTTACTAAGTCCTCCACATCACCGCCTTCTTCCAATACAGCTGCAGTATCTTCATCTCCTTTCTTGCTGGGAGCCAGAAACTGTGAACAGACAGTCATGGTACTAAATGATGTGTGTGTCTCCTCTGGAGGAACAGTCTGCTAATACTGCCAAAGGCAAACCTAGGAGGACCTGCCTAGCAAAGCCTCACTGCAAATGGCCCAAAGAAACATCATCATCCTTCCTGGGCTCTGGAAAAAAAGGATCAATTCTGAGGTGCAACAGTCCAGTCTAATTATTCACCGGAAAAGTTCTTCTGAAAAGGAGAAAATGACAGGGCTGGTTAAGAAGGTAACACGAGAAGGGCCCCACATCAACACTGTGGACACCGAATACAGCCTTTCATTTCTGATTCCTCAGGGAATATACACTGAGATATTAAGGTTAACAAAGTAACCAAGCACCCCAAGCCAGTGTGTCTTAGGTTCTTTTGAAAGGAGCGTAAGAATAAAGATTATAATTTTTGACTCCTGAACCTCATTAAGGACAAGAGAGGTAAAAGGAGGACTTCCTGTGAGAGATGGACACAGGAAAAGAATAAAAGCCTGGGAGGCTGTTTAATCCCTTTTGTGGAAATTCTTCCATTTGTGTTAGAGACTGAAAGCAGGCCGACTGGAAAGGGAGAACACTTCTGTTTAGTACCAGTGCTCCAGACCTGGAGTTTCAAGAAGACAGACACAGAAAATGCGAGGCCCCTGAAGTCAAGTCTACAGGGATCTAGGACGAATCCAGATTTTTAAAAAGTAAATGAGTACCCCTAAAAATTACTTCAACACTTCCCAACCTGTTCATCCAAGAGATAACAGCGGGGAGTCTTCTCAAACTCCAGGCATATGGCAGCTGGATGTAAGGACCAGATGTGACTGACAAAGTTCTAGTCTAACTTTATGCAGTGGTTTCCTGGTAACATCACCACCACAGCTGGCAGCAGAGTTAAGCCTGGAGAAGTGTTTTAAAGAGGGTGATGGAAGGGGGGCAGGGCTCTCGCGGCATCCCTCTGCCTGCCCTTCCAGCCCACGCACTACTCACACACAGGAACATGATGGTGACAGAGAAGGCCACTCCTTCATCAGCACTAGGGACATGCCATGATGGTTTGCCAACTGAACCTCTCCCCAGCACCTTCTCTCTCACTGTTCACTGGCCTCTATTTTGACTGAAAGATTAAGGAATATAGTCCGATTTGTGGTCCCAAACTGGAACAGGGCTGAGAATCAACACTCTACGAGAAAAAATGCTGATAACAGGGGCAGACAATCTGGAATAGAACTGTAATGTAGCTTCTGTATCATCAGTTCTACTTACTCCAAGTGATTATTAATAAAGATATCTGAGGGCCAATTATAGATAAATGAGTAAGGAATACATACAGTTGCACATGGTTTATGTTTAAAGTTAAATAAACTGCTCTACCCTAGATTCCCAAATTAATCTGTATCATTCGCCTAATTATTATTAGTACTAAAAATAATTTTTATTCTGTATCTTGCCACTATTTATTATCATTAACCACTGATCATGGTTAATAGATGATTTATCCAGTCAGGGTGAGGGCTGGAGATGTCACTCTTAGTCTGCATGAAGCTCTGGGTTCAATGCTCCTAACCCTGGCCACACCCCACTACCCGACCCACAAAAGACCCAGCTAGGGTGAAAAGCATAACAGATACAAATGCATGTTGCCATAAACATCTACGGGGCCATGAATGACCAGCACGTCCCAAATGACAAACACCACAGACTCAGTGGTGCAACAGTCACTGCTACACTGTTCACCTTGCTAGCCTGAAACATGGTAGGTACTTATTGATGAATCCAGAAAATACTTAGGCTGTGGCACTCAGCCTCTAAAAGCTCCAATTCTCACTTCCTCTCCAACCTGCAAAGCCCTTTCCTTAGTATGAGTAAAGAGAAAACTAGGAGAGCACTGTGTGCACGGTATGAACGTGGTATACATAATTAAACATGGACGGCCTGTCTCTAACACGGGGCCGCCTTCCTAGGACGAGAGGAGCAGCAGAAGAAAAAACCTTGCATCTCCATCAAGTGCTAAGCATCTGTAACTGATTTCCCTGGTGGACTTGCTTCACATTTCTGTGTAAGCAAATTATGGGTAAGAGCTGGGCTGCCATCCACTATCCTCCCTAAAACTCCAGACCAGGCTGCTCTCTTACACATACCACTCCTTTTCGCATCAGAGTTTTTAACTGCTAGTAATTTCCAAGCTGTGCAGTGACAGGGAAGCTAGAGAGAGAGAATTCAAGGATTGGCCTGCTTTCTCAATAAAAGGAAAACATTCTCTGAATGTAGCAACGGGTCAGGAGTCAACTCTCATCTTTTCTCTGATTCTCTCCCTTTGCAATGTGCTGAAAAGGCAGAGAATAAATAGAAAGGACATTTCTGTGACATACTTTTGCTTTCTCAAACTATCATTTACTTGGGGTTACCACAAAGAGCCTCCTTACCTGGAGATCTTCATGAAATGAATAGATGGCTACTTTTTAAGTACAATGAAATACAATCCTGCTACATGCAGAGAAGCAGAATCAATAAATTCCATGTAGGAACTGCCAAGTGTTATCCCACCAGAAGACTAAAAACTAACAACTGGCTTGTGCTCGGACCCTTATCAATGCCCAGATTAAAAACATGCAGCTTCCATCAAGCTAGTTCCAACACTATCAGATGATTCCAGATGTGTAATGTTTTAAGACAAAAGTTTACACAAAATAGCATAAAGATAGGTTTCGTTACTGTCATTTGTAGTTTATGGCATGCAACAAAGGTAATAAGAATGCAGCAGAGAAATTCTGCAGGCTAGTGTGGAAAACACAATCATCGCCTTATCTCTGTTAGAGTCTCAGGGACTCTGGACAACCAACCTGATTTTATAACTAATCTTCTGCAAAAATAAAATGGAAACAACACTTTTTACCCTATCTATCTCATGGGTCATAGTGAATTTCAGATGATATAAAGCATGCAAAAATGCTTTCAAATAATGTAAGTTTTACATATTAACTATTAGGAAGATACGCCATATATGTCCACCAAGTGATATGTATAAGAAAATCTATCATATGACAAAGACTAGAAACAAATGTCTATCATTACCATAACAGATGAGTAAACATAATCATAAAAGGGACACTACATAGCTATAACAATTTATCATGAATGGATCACAAAAGGCATGATTCCAATTATCTGAATAATCAATAACCAGCAACACTACTCTACTAACTCTAACCCTAACCCTATCCTAATCCTAAGTCACGACATTATCTAAGGGACAGTGGGTTCTGCTTAGGAAGATACCAGGGACCCTTCTGAGTGTTAGGCACCAGGAATATGAATATGTAAAAATCCAGCAAGTTGTATGTCATGTGATGTGTGTTTTTACTGTGTATGTTTTATCTTAATTCAAATTTTAAAATTGTATCTTGAAATTCAGTTCTAAACAAATAAGTAACTGTGATATCTACTACTACTTCTCTTATGCTAGCATACAGAAAAACTGTCTGTACAGAGATTTAAAGCAGAACACGGCAAAGGAAAATGTCATAGGGTATAACGGGCCAGCAGGTAGTGAGATGACTACATATTAAACTCTGTCTTAGAATTCCCCCCAAGGCCTTAATGATCTCTTACACAATCATATACACACAACCAGGTGTACTCTTGAAAGAGAGAACATGCCTGTCTCCTCTCTCGGTGCATTTGGTTGGTGAAGCCGGTGAGGTGGTGCAGTGGTATGACTGGAGGGTGGCTGGAGACACTGAGCTAGTCAACTTCTCCTCGCTAGAGGTGTTGTAGGTGAAATAACCAGATCACTAAGGTCTGAGCTTCTGTGATGCTAAAGCAGAAAATCAATAAACAACAGAAGGAAGACCAGATGAGCCACCAAGTGCTAAAACTCTCCCCTAACCCCATGAAGTTTGTATCCAATGATTATTTATACAGCTCAGCCTTTTGGACACTCTTTTAAAAAATACTATTCTGATACCATGGAATAAATTCTCCTTGTGTTCTTAAAATAGGGTAAAAAAGACAAGAACTGGGTGTCAGTCCTAGAACTGGATTCCTGGCCAGTGACTTTCAGTGACATCTCAGACACATCACTTTACCTCTCCTACTCACCACAGAGGAAGTAGTGATGGGTAAAGGCACCTGGTCACACAATGATTCTACCTAACATCAAATGCTACTAGCGAGTCTAACATAACCAATTCGAGATAGAAAAAGTCAGGTGAAAGAACTGACAGGTTACAATGACATTAAAAATGACTTACAAAAGAAGGGAAAGGGCCAGGGATTTAGCTCAGTGGCTTAAGTGCCTGCCTGACAAATGCAAGGTCATGAGTTTGATCCCTGGTACCAAAAAAAAAAAAAAAAAAAAGAAAGAAAGAAAGAAAGAAAAGAAGGGCAATATTTATGCCTGGGTTTCATTGAAATGAGAGCTAATTAGGTTATCTAAAGTTAGATGACGTCTGCTGCATGGCTGACTTACCTCTGAGTCGAAAAGAATCATAAAATTCACACCATTTTTCTAAAACACAATGGGGAGAAATGGCTCTCCTTCAGATGTTGTACAAGTGTAAAGTTATAATTTAATTTTCACTTGAAACTGACACCCCAGATAATTATTTCCTTTCAAATGTCAACATTTAATGACAAGAACTCAAAAGCTTGCTACCTTTAAACTACGTATGGTAAATACTTTGAAAGAATTTAAATGGACTGTGAAGACTGTTCTATCTCTCTCATTATAGCCCTTAAGTGAGCATTTGAGAAGTATCCAAACTCAACATGTGATCAAGAAGTACATGAATACTTCAGTGCGTGGTCAGAAGTGATCACACTTTCCCTAACCTGGATCACACTTAGCCCTAACCTGGTTAAGAGAAATAGCTGAAGAATAGATATCTCTCCTACTAGAACCACAGGAATCAGCTTTCTTGAGCCCAATTGTTAGTCTGTAGTTCTTCCTATTATCAGGTATATGTGCTCCCCACTTCATCACTTCTAAAAATTAACAGATGCCATTCAAAAACATTTTTAATAGAAGGATCAAGATTTCACTCTGAACAAGGAAGTCATGGGCTGGGATGGGGGTACTAGAGACTGAACCTATGGCCTCTGCACTGAGCTGTGTACATCTGCAGCTTTTTTTGCATGAACTTGCAATCCTCCTGCCGCAGGCTCACAGAGTTCTGGGATTACAGGCATGAGACACATAATTATACTTTTGTAACTGCTATACTATCACTAGGCACCACACATAAAAGTATAATTTTTGCAAGCCAGACAAGATAGAGAATATGCTCAAGGTGAGTCAGAACTCAACCTGTACTCTGTGGTCCTCAGGTCTTTTAATCACCATCACCTATGGCCACACAGTCATTTGCTGAGATGAAGGAGATAGAGACTTTTTGTATTTTAGAGATAGCCGGTTAATGTTCCACTTGTAAGAGAATCCACTTAGGAATGAAAGCCCAGTGAAGTGCCCGGGAAGCAGCATTTTCATCCTTGTCTGGGTTCCCACAGTATACCCCCCACCAACCTTTCTAGGGCTTGGCTTCCCAGTGATAAAAGTGATGGTATTCTATTCCTGCTAATTCTTAGCAGGTCACTGCAAGGATCAGAGAAATGATACAGGATATTTTGGTTCGAGTTAGATATGTACAAAACTTTATTACTATTATTTTTCATCATTATCTGGGAGATATATATATAGACAGAGCAATATATAGATATACATTAGCTAAACATTAGATAATGTAAATGGCAAAATGTTATGTAAACATTTAGCATAAATATTAAAAGGGGCTGAAGCACTGGTAAATGTGAAGCAGAAAAGAAAATGGCATCTTCTAAGACATAAAAGAATCTGCACAGCTGCACAGTTACTGTGCAACAGACTTTTTCAGAGACTGCAAGATACTACGTGTCAAACTGCCTCGCATAAAGCTGGCATTCTGTATAGTTGAAGGGAATCTCTCCATTTCTCATCTCCCTTGACAAGGAGGTGTTGCTGGCTTACTGGAAGCCTGCTCACTGTGCTTAGACTGAAAACACTGCCCTCCAAAGGAAGAAGACGCCGGTCACAATAAGCCAACAAGGACTGAGAGGTTGGTTCCACTGGTCTTTTACTATGTTCTCTTTATTCAAACACGGTGAAGTTCCCAGAGTTGTCTTAAACTACAACTGAAGTCTGTTCTGGTGATATTAGAAACAGCTAAGGATACACCTCATACCTAGCAATTAACTGAAATTTCTCTCTCTAGCTTAGTTATCAGACATAAAATTCTGATGCTTAGGCTCTGTGCCCCTAAATTCCAAAGAAGACATCACATTTGCAATACAGAACAAGCCTCCCACAATTTGAAAGCACATTATCCTTTTTTCAGAGTCCTTTTCTCCCCAATAGTCTGGATTCACTGAGCTGTGACATTTCTGGTTAAGATGTACTGCTGGGGGTAAACATTACCTTTTATATATCAGCACTCCCTGCTTCCTCCAAAAACTGTTAATATGTGCCCAACCCTAACCTGAATGACAAATTTTGGTAGGTAATAATGACTAAAATTAAATTACATGTCCTGATTTTTTTTCTTGTTTAAGAAAACTAGTGATAAGACTTTGCTGTATGTGATGATTAATATCATGTGTCAACCTGCTTAGTTTGTGGAACCCAGCTGTTTATCATCATCCAAGTACTTAGCACTCGGAAAGCTGAGGCAAGAAGACTGCAAGTTTGAGTCTTGCCTGGGCACCAGCATCCCAAAATTTAAAAAAAGTTAGGCATGCAGCTCAGTGTGAATGCCCTGTGTTCATTCTCCAGTACCACTGAAGAAATGGAAACAAAAATCACTACTCTGTATGTTGCCGTAGATGACATTAACATGTATGATCAGCTGTCTTTAAGATAATCGGCCTTGAAAGTGTTAGTAGGCATTATGCCATCAATTGAAGAACATAAGAGAAAAAAACCTAAGGTGTCCTGAAGAAGGAATTCTGGGTCAAGACTGTAAAATAAAATTCCGGTCAGCCTGCCCAATAAATGTCAGACTTGCCAGCCTCTACAATAACACGAGTCAACTCCCTAAATGAGTCAAATGAGCTGTGTGTGTGTCTGTGCTCTACAGATTCTACTTCTCTGGAGAACCCTGACTGATACACTCTAGTAGGAGAAGGTGGTCACAATACTGTACAAAGTGATAAACAGATATAAAACCAAACAGTTAAGTGCCATGCTGAAGATTATGTGCCATACTCAGTACTGGCAGAAGAAGGTACAGACACCATGGAAGCCCCAAAGACAACAGTTAGCACCCTTGAGTATGCTTCTAAAATTCTGGAATCTTACTCTCTAAAGTAGGGATCATATCTTTTCTTTAACAAAAATTTATCAGGCAGTTTTTGGTGAAAACTCTTATATATCGATTAACATCTCTCAGACAATCTTATAGTGTCTGCTAAACCACCCTGAGTTGAAAATTTAAGGCATTTTCAATACGTCCTAAGTTGAGACATATGGTGAACATTTCATCCTTGTTCCTGCCATTTCTGTAACAGTCTTACCCGTCCACCCCAATCAAGCCTCCCTTAGCACACTGCCACTCGTGTGAGCTTCTCAAGGGCACAAGTGCTGAGCACTGCAGACACAGCACAAGTTCAGTAACCGCCAGGACTGTGCCGGTGGGATGAGATCAGTGAAACGATGTTAGGAGCTATTTGATGTAACTTCATTCAAATTTCATCACAACTGGAGTGTACAATGATTACCAAACTAACTAATCAAATGTATCTGGTTCATAACTGAATCAGATTCAATATGGTATTCATAAATTAAGAAGGGACGCCTTGACCTAACAACTGTGTCAATCAAAAGCACATGAGGTCTTTACTGAAAACACCTGAGTGACCCTTACCCTAGCCTGAGTGTTTTGCCTATTGATGCACAATACAAACCTGAGGAACTGAGAGCCTTTAAAAATTCAAACAAATAGTGTTTAGGACCCATCTCAAACTCACAAAATAGAATCTCTAGGGTGATTCTGATTTGTGGGAAGAGGAGGTACTAGAGACCTTAGCACTGAGCTACGTCCCCAGCTCTCTGAATTTTTTATTTTGAGGCATGGTCTTTTTACATTGCAAAGTTGTCTACTGGACTTGAACTTTTAATCCTTCTTCAGCCTCTCCGAGTGTTGGGATTGTGGACATGTGCTACACCCAGCTGATTCTGATTTTTAAAAAAAGAGAGACAGACAGACAGAAACTGAGCAAAAGAGAGAGAGAAATCAACCTTCTCAGATGAATAATGTGTGGCTAGGATGAGAATCACTGGGCTAGAAGAACTTTATAACCTTTACCTGGGTCCAGATAAGCTTGGTATGTTGAGTTTAGTAGCACCTGAAAGCTGGGATTACAAATGAGTTCTAGAAACATAATCCTGCCTATAGGAAACTGAGTCAATTACATCTTCCTACGAGGAAGATGCAACTGAAGCAATTAGCTTGTTGGCTGAATAAAGAAAGAGTGCACACTCTATTCTTAAAATTTACTTTTTGTACGGATGTCAAGGAAAATCATATCTACTGCATTAATTCATCTAAAGATAGGGGTTATCTCTGCATACCTTTTTGGCTTCCTCAGATGTGACAGAGCTCCCAGAAGCTTCATCTTTGCTGATCAGAGTAATTCCATCTAAAAAAGAATTCACAGAATAAAATCTAACACACACAGTCAGTCTCAGCTCCTCTCCTTTCCACAATTCCACCCATCTTGGATCTGGAGACTCGTACAACTATAAAGGTGCCCCATCCTAAAAATAATACCAATCTATAATATCAGTGAATATACCTTGTTGTCCCATTTTACAGTGTTATCCTTTCTTCCATTTTCGCTAGTACAATGAGAAATAAAGGCCACATCTCAAACTCTAGCCACCTCATGTGTCTTCCTTGGTCTGCTCCAGAAAGAAAATTTCTTTTTCAGAACTCTCAGATCACTTTGTCTCTCCCTTTCAAATAGCTCTTATTACATCTTACATAACTGTCTGTATATGTTATATGTCCTCATGGACTATATTTTCCTCAAGGGCAGGGACTAGGTCTTATTCATCTATTCTTCTCTATGCAGCACACATGAAAAGCTCAATGAATAAATGCCTGAATGAATGTATGCTTTGTATAAACCCATCAGGTATGCAATGCTGGACTCTGTGTGCATTGTGACTTATAGTAGTATTGCTGGTCATAAAAATAAAATAAAAATAAAATGGTCAGTGAACAGATCAGGGGGAAACATGCTTTTACAATTGACATGTTTATCATTCAACAAAGCACATTGCTTTTATCTGTGAGGGCAAATCAAAAATCGAGCCTTTAGTAGTTTTTTCTTCATAAGATTTTTTTCCTATCTCAAATGGCTAGTGCATGATATATTCAGAAAAGTACATGTATTTAACATACATTTGTACTTAAAAATAGTATGGGTTGTATGTATTATTTCAGTAGATGCAGACTCTCAGAAAATATGTGTATTGTGGATATCCTGTAAGATTTTTTTCTCAGCAAATAATGTTCTAGGTATTCAATGAATGTCCACATCAACCTCTTTTATTTACTGGGTCAGAGGGAGAGACACAAAAGTGATTGAATAAGCTCCATTCACCAGGCATCCTAATTGCTTTTGCTCTCAGCCTAACAGTTAAAGGGCTGAAAAAAATAGCTGTCAGGCAAAAAGTTGCCTATGTGGTAAAACACTGTTAGAGGGTATGCAACTCCTTTCATACACAATTTACATAAAAGATGGATTGAAACTAATTTTGTCTCCTATTATAGTGGAAAAGCTTCTTATAATCTCTTAAATGTATTCTAATATGCATTTTTAATAAATAATATCTCACACTTGGGTTCTAACAGAAAATTGGGTCAAGTTTTAAAAACTGTGAAAAGGGCATGAAGGAAATCAAACATCAAGCCTGATAATACCGAAAGAATATGTGTTCCCTTCCCTCTGGGCTTAACACTCACGAGTTCTAAGAGTAAGTGAGAAATGGAATGGCTCTGGCAGATGACTGTGTGGGGCTACCGAGAAGGACAGCCCAAGAGCAGGGTCGCGGACAGTAACAGGCAGCAAATGTGGGGCAGTCCGAGTCCTGCAGGACCCAGCAAAATGGAAATGCCTAGGCAATGGCCTAGGAATCCACAATGGAAACGCCTGGGAATCCAAGGCGGGTCAGTGGCTCTCACAGTGGCTTCAGGTAACAGCGAGGCGCAGTCTCGGAATCCTGTTATGCCATGTACAGCCTGAGACATGCTGCCTGTGCTTACTTGGTTTTTATCACTCTGCATTTATGCTAATTAAGCAGAATTTTATGTTCAACAAATCCTAAGCCTTTCCCAAGGCCAAATGGGGACGTCATCAGGTCCCATGTAAGATATCACATGATATCATTTATATTTAGAGGCGATGTGTATATTTTTAAAAATCGCATAAACATTTGGAAGAAAAATGACCCTTTACCTTGAACAACGATTTCCCAGAAATGATTTAACTGTTTAATTTCCACTTTCTCTCGAAGGGCTTTCAGGAAACTGTTAAAGCGCTGTTCTTCTGAAAACTGGGAACCCACAAGGGAAGAGGAAGTGGCATTCAGAGCAGATACAAAACCAAATTCTCCCCTGGACTAAAGTACTACACATTTTGAATCCACCATATTTATAAAGAAAGAAACTGTCCTTCTTTGGTAAACTGCAACCGGCAATTCAATTTGATCTTGGTTTGTTGAGAACCAGAACCAGAAGGCATAGCACTTCCCACAGCTGCACGCTGTTTCTAGTAGCCTAGAGCACTACCTTTAACTTTTCATGCAGACCATTTCAAGCAAAACCAGAATAACTTAGCGAATGCTCATACACTGATCACTCAGCTTCAATACTCATCCATTTTGTTTCATCTACATCCTTACTTTCTCCCAGAACTACTAGTTGTTTCAAAGCAAATTTTATTAACTTTATTTCATTTACAAATATTTCAGTATTCAATATCTAAATTACAATCTTTATATATATATTTATGTATATTTACATATTTATATATAAGGGTGAGAAAACATACGCAAGTGCCATTACATATCACACAACAATTACTCATACCTTAACAGGAACAAATAACCTGTTAGTATTCATATTTTCTTACTGTACATTTCCTTCTGTTAAAAAAAAATTTAAAGCCAGGCGTGGTGGCTCATGCCTGTAATCCCAGCACTCAGGAGGCTGAGGTGGGAGGATCGTTGTGAGTTCGAGACCAGCCTACAAAGTGAGCTCAAGGCCAGCCTGAACTGCATAGCGAGACCCTGTCTCAAAAAAAAGGACCAAAACAAACAAACAAAAAATTTACACTTCAAAAAATGATTTACAGTTTTTAAAATGATCTATACTAAGATTGACTGATACATGTCTCTAAAATCTGTTTTGCTCCTATCTCTGTTTTATTTTATTTATTTTTGGTGCTGGGTATTAAATCCAAGTCTTCATGCATGCAAGCTAGGTGCTCTCAAACTGACCTACAGCTATAGCTTCAGCTCTCCCTCTTTTTATAAGAACCCAGTGACCTGGTACTTCTAAGGACATGCAGTAGCTGTACTGTAGAGTGTTATCAAATGCCCTGTGCAGCTTGGGACAGTGTGTTTTGTTTTTTAAAAAGCAACATATTTTATGACCTTTTTGCATCCAATCATACCTTTCTCTACCTGAGTCACTCAGTCTTAACTCTACTTGCCCACAATTTTGTCTTTTATCTGTAAGGTATTTGGGGCATCTCCTTCTGAATCTTTTATTTTAATTTAATTTTAACTATTTTCTCATCTTCTTGTCATTCTTTATAAGTACTTAAATTATTCAAGCATTGATTTTTTTCATTTATTCAGCAAACATTTAATAAACACCTCACAAACACGTATAACTGTGTCTACTTTAAAAATATGTTTTCTAAATTAAAACTTGCTCACCTCTTGCCTAGCAGTTTAAAAGCTACAGATAATTTGGTAGATTTTTAGAAGTGTTTTCTAAAAATTCCTAATAAAACCAAAAAACTGTAATAAATAGTGAGGAGAAGCTGAGTAACTATTAACAATGGAAGTGTTCTTTTTTTCCTGCACTTACACCATTACTGTCTTTATAAAATCCTCAGTAATTATACCAATATATATTTCTGTCAATTTCCTTAATATAGCTCAAAGAGTTCCAATACAATAGTTAGTTTTTATAATAACAATAGGGCTGCCAGAGGTTACAATGGAAATTTCCTCGGTTTCCTAAGTGGGAACAGAAAGCCAGGGCTTTGATGTCATAAAAGCTAGAGCTAAGACATCCCTCCCACCGGCCCACCTGAATTCTTCCTCAGAAATGACAATAATGTGAGTTTCATCATTGCCACTTCTCTTGGCATATATTGCTATTCACGGTGAAAATAATGATTTCCAAAGCCCAGGCTTATTTGTGGAAAGCTGTCTCTCTCTCTCTCTCTCTCTCTCTCTCTCTCTCTCTCTCTCTCTCTCTCTCTCTCTCTTGCAATGGCTGCCAGTTGTATGGGAAAAAAAGACAGGTAAGGACAGAGTTACCTTAATGGCTTCTTCCCGGAAGGCTTTGATGCAGTCCAAGCTCTTCATAAAATAAGGTATTTCGTTTGTATCCAAAAACTGCTCAATGTGGTTTACTAGCTGGTGACTTGCTAGAACGTAAAAGAGTAAATTTATTTTCCTACCTGTGAATGATGCTTATTAGGCGCAGAGTGTGTCGCCTGGTGTGTGCCTACAAAATGAAGTACGATGCAAGAGCCTTATGATCAGCACACACAATAGCAAGACATCTTTTGGGGGGAAAAGATGCAAAACTCTCATTTCAAAAGTCTGTATTTGTGAAACTTGGGTAATACAGCTATTTGTCAAGAAATAAAATTAAATTTCTATAATGCTTAGTGCTAAGTATTCCTTGAGGATGTTCAACACAATTTAAATTTGGTAATTGTTTTTTAAAATCTTGTTGTCTTTTATTCCCCTTACCCCTGGATTCAGGCACCATTTGAACAATTCAAAACTACCATTTCTAATATATTCATAGGAAACAGATCTTCCAGTCCCTCCCCCAACTCCTCTCAGGATAATTGTCAAACAGCACAAGACTCTGAAA
Source organism: Cavia porcellus (assembly GCF_034190915.1). Lineage (NCBI taxonomy): Eukaryota > Metazoa > Chordata > Mammalia > Rodentia > Caviidae > Cavia > Cavia porcellus. The sequence continues at coordinate 53,362,406 of NW_026947509.1, read as the reverse complement.
AGTAAAGAACCAGGGATACCCTATCTTTTACCAATCCCCAATTATATGGGAAAAGAACAGACCCAGTCTTAACCCAGCATTCCATGAGATGAGAAATCACTGCTACAGGTCTTATGCTCTTAGCTGGACGTAAATATTTCCCATGGTGCTCAGCATTCCCTAAGCTATAAATACTTAATAAACAGTCAACAAGGAATGCCAGAAATGTTACAGAACGAAGAAGTACATTAATAATGTTATCATTTCCAAAGTAGGTTGCAACTGGAGGCTGTCTCACAAAGAAACAAAATTCTTCAATATGAAAATAGAAATGTGAAAAGTCAAGGGAACTTAAATCTGCTGAGCAAATCAAAATTGACCCTTTATATCTGTGATGAAGAACAATCAAGGAGACATAATCATTATGGCCTAATGGTTCATTATGCTTTGTCCCCCGAAACTCATTAACTGACTATTTGAGAACTCATGCTGAATGGTCAAGATATTCTAAGTGTGAAGATTCCCACATTCATGACCTCATTTGAGTATTCTGGTAGTCAAAATGTGTAGGAGCACAATACTAAGGCCAACCACCTTCACTGTTCACCTGAAAAGGCTCAAGGCCACTAATTCTATGAATTAATGACCTTAACACTGTTCAATATCTTATGAAAGACATGAAGTTGGTGTCATGTACTTGTTTGCCAAGGACTTTACAGCATGTGAAAAGAAATTTAAAAAAAGAAAAAAAACTGGACAAAGCATTTTTTAATACAGCAATTTTGCAGGATAGAAAAAAATATCCCCAGCAACTATTTCTCTTCTACCAACTAAGAGATTATAATCTCCATTATAATAAAGCATTTAAAAAACCTAAAGGATTAAAGAAACACTTCCTTGCAATTTCAGAAATCTTTACCAATATATCCTCCAGCAGTAAATTAATATCCAACTACAATTCAAAGGAGAGAATGTTCAGAGGGTCTTTTCTAACAAGGCACATACCATCCTGATTAGTGGGCAAAGCAGAAAACCATCAACAAGAATCTCAGAGCAAATAGAAACTATCTTCCATTTTTCAACTTAGAAGGGTAAAATAACACAGATGTTTGATATTTTTCAGACCCCTGAGAAAGCAGCCTACTTTCTTAGTCTGATATAAAATTCACTCAGCATTATATTTCTGGGCACAAATAAAAAAACTTTTGCAGGCCAAGGGCAATAAAACCAAAGACTCCACAGCCCCCACTGCTTTTGAAATGTAAATGAAGAAATTCTGGAAGCTATAATGGAAATGTTTCCCGTTCCTTGATTTAGTGACTTTTTTCATTAATTTACCCCAGTGAATATTTATTATGTAATTACTATGTGTAAGATACTATTCTATGTTCTGCGGTAGATACAATTAAGTTGAAGCTCAGACCCTTGCCTTTGAGGAATTTAATTGCCTTCTATGGTATATGACACATATACACAAAAACAGGAGGTAAATGTGAAGAGAGCTATGTGTGATATGAAAACATTAATTGGTCTTTTTTTAATGTCCTGGTCCGAATTTTTTTTTAAAAATTAGTGGTTATAGAAAGCTTCATGAACTAATATATGGCTTTTTTGCTGAACCATGATAAACAGACTTTAACCATCATCCAGCTGGAAACGGAATAAACTTCAAAATGAAGAACAGAGTATGCTTAAGAAAAAAAGCAGATGGGCCAGTACCTGGATAAGAGCAAGGGAAGAAAAATGAGTAAGAGTTAGAGAGGAAAAGGTTGCAGGGAAGATCCTCCAAAAAGAAAGAACTGTGTGTGTGGTTCCTGAAGCAGGGTCCAGGTTGGCTCCTTAGAAAGTACAGCAGAAAAAAAAGAGATTTGCGACCAAGTCTTTTAAGAAGCACAACATTTAAAGGTTGGCTGGATGAACAGGAGCTGAGGGAGAAGCTTAACAAAAAATGTCAGGGAGATAGAAAAGCCCATATGAAGGGACTGTTTAGAGCAAACAGTAGTCTAGCATGTTCAAAGTTTTGAAAAAGTGGAAAGAGCACAAGGGCTAAAGCTTAGGTAGTCCTCTGGCTCAGGAGCAAACTGGAAAGTGCTGAATTGTTTATCTGCTGGGCATGGTGGTGCACGCCAGTAACTCCAGCACTTGGGAGGCTGAGGTAAAAAAACAACACAGGTTCAAAGCCAGCCCGGGCTACATAACAAGCCTCTGTCTCAACACCTCCCTCCCCAAATCAGTTGACCAAGAAAACCATACCTTTCTGACCCATTTAACTGAAACGTTAGCACACACACACACAGAATTACCATCTTACAAACAAAAGTGCTCAAGAGAAACTAAAATAAGCAAATGCCAAAGCCAACAACCCATTGGCACTAAAAATATGGTAAAGAAATGTAAGTAGGAGTCTGTGTCCAGTTTCTATTTAAGAATGAATCTCTCATATATCTATAGATCTATCTAGATTTATTTTTTCTTATTTCATATCTGACCATGCTATCCTTTCTTCCAGACGGTTCAGAAACACAGATAAACACAACCAGACACCCAATAAACCCAATGACTACAAAAGCTAGGTTTTATCCTAGTAATAAAAAGTTACACAGTGAGTGTACCTGTCCCATGATTCTGTTCTATTCTTTCTATTATGGCCCACAATTCTGAGTTCTATACCTCTAACATAGACTATTTTGTGGTTCACTGACTATAATGACTTTAATACCAACTAGTATCAATGGTAGATGATGCTTTATATACTGTATTAAACACTAGAATAAGACGTACATAAGAGATTTCCTTTCCAGAGTTCAGTGGAACTTCTCATTACCCTGCCATATTTAATAAAAGTAAAATGTAGAAATGGCTGAAAAAAATAATATTCTATTTTGGCTGAAATTATACTTTTGACTTCCCTGCAAAAAGGAAATGCTGATCACCAGGGTACTTTTCTCTGCTTCTATAGCAATTACAGGCTAAGGAACAGCCTGTCAGTCTTCATACTCAGTAAATCACAGCCCAATTATAATTCACCAAAATGTTCTCCAGAATTAGTCAGTGACTCAATAATACTCATTAGCAGCTAACATAAAAAATGGCCATTGGAAGGGCCATCCATCTTAGGATACTAAGGCCAAAGGCTGTCATTTATCTCAAGAAGTTCTTCAAAAATGTCTGTTCTGGAGTTTGAAGTTTTATATACGGACGTTATATTGCCCCAGATCTTAAATGAGTGCAGATGTTGATATGCAAAATTAGTCACAGTTAAAACTTTAGTATCATATTAAGAAAGTTACACCAATTCAGAAGCATTATGTAAGAGGAAGGCAGTAGAATTTCCTTGTTTAATCTTGAATACATGTTCTCTTTCTCTACAGAAAATATTCAAAGCCACGAAAAGCCCTGCACAATGGTCCACCTTTCTTCATAGTACATGTTAACAAGAGCCCAAACATTCAGAATTATGGGTTTGACTGTCCCTGACTTTACATTTGCTCATTTCCACTGTGCTCTGCAAAGATGTTTCCAATACAGTAAAAGGAAGTCATCTATTGTGAGATTTTCCTCTTTATATGACAGAGACAAAAAAGTAGTAGGTTCACTTATCTGTCACACATGATATACAAAGGACTGTTAAAGGCATCTCAAAGGATCTTGCTGAACTCAGGCATCATTCAGGATGTTTCCCAATTTAATTCTCACTATCTCAATGCCTCATGTAAATCTGACTTATTGTAAAGTTATATACTTTGTAGATGTCTGCAGTTAAATAACTTTTAAATGTTAACAAATTTATATATGCAATGACAGTATCTTTATAAAAGTAAAAGGCAACAACAAAAATCAAGTATTTAAGACAAACACAAGATCAGGTCACTCATTATTAAGAGAATAAAAAGGAATAAATATTTATCAGCAAAAGTTTTAGGTAAGTAGTCCAGTTTGCCATGAACCATAACTACATGTAAATTACAATCAATGTTTTAAAACAGAAACTTAAAAGGGACATTTATCTGATAAGAAAAGGAGTCTGTGGTCTCAATTAAAGGTTACTAAACCAGAATCAGGTCAGGAATGGCTTCATCTGCAAAAGACACACAGTGGCACTGTGGACAAAAGCTACATATTTACCAGCATCTGATCAGTACAGAAATCATTCTAAATACTTAACCAGGGAACAGTGCAGGCAGTTGTTTCCCAGGTAGAGAGGAGCTGTAAGGTCGCCTGAGAATGGGGTTGTTAAACCCAGAGATTGCAAATATCACTCCCCCATCCACCAAGGACTCAGGGAGTGGGATTCAATAAAGCCCACGGATGCAACAGGAGGCAAGTCCGTGGAAGACAGGAAATGCTGCCCAACCCAGCAAGGCAGAAGGAGATACTCTGGTTTCTCCCTCCTCCCACCAATCTCCCACCAGTCTCACACTGGCTGAACTCAGCAGGAAGTCTTCAGACACAGAAGCTTGGGAAAGGCAAACTGCAAGGGTCAGGTCTCCCCTCACTCCCCTTCAAGACACAGTGCACACAGAGCAGGAGTGAGGAGAAGGGTTAAGGGTCACTCGACATGGCGTGGTACGAACTCAACAAGCACTGCCCCTGCGCTATTTAACTTAAATAAGAGAAGATAAAATTTATAGGGTCTTTTCTTCTTTCCAGTGAGGTGGCATATAATAAAATTCAATGTTACTGAAAAGACTCTTAAGCATATGTAAAAATTCCCAGCCAGTTAAGGTTTTTAAAGTTGTTTTCCTGCAAGAATAGAATTGTGTTTAAATACAAAAAAGTTACTTTCATTTCTACCAGAAATATCTTTAGAGGTATGGACATTCCCTTTTCTTCAAATTAAACATGGTGAAATGTAGCAAACAACTACTGTACGACCAGGTGAACACGACAGTATGTGATAAGAATTAGATGTCTTTGGCGTACATGTCCTCTCAGAAGTCAAATGTACTTCTAAATATTTAAGCACAAAAAGAAGGTATCAAAAATATTTTTCCTCAAAAGGACAAAAGACATACTGAATTATTTCTTAAATATTCTTTCTGCTTCCTTCTGAGAGTTTGAATGTAAGATGCCAAGAAGAATTTTTCCTAAATGTTTGTGTTCTTGCTCTGGTATTCTTTAGTTTCTGCAGTCTTTAATGAAACATTCTTATTAGAAAAAAAATCACTGGATGGCCACAAAAAGATCTGAGAACTATGGAATGAGCATAAGCCGTATGAACCTCACAGTGACTTTCAAGAGCTATCTTTGTTTTGGGGCTGGGGATTTAGCTCAGCGGCATAAGTGCCTGCCTTGCGAGGAGGCGGGGGTGAGTTCCATTGCCGGTACCGATAAAAAGGAAAAAGACAAAAAAAAAAGAGACCTATCTTTGTTTTGCAGCAGCGGGCCTCTGCAGCGGACAGAGCTCGGTTCTGCACTTTACCTTCCTGTCCTCCTTTCAGAAACGGTTCTGTTAGGCTCTCTGCCCGATGGTTTCTCAGCTAGCAGAAGTAGCCTGCCATTCTTATATGAGGAAAGGTCAGTAGAAATGACACGAGAGAATTCCACAGCCATAATATTATGCATGACCAATAGCACAGGAAATTAAACTAAGATATATAAAGTGTTGACCCCTCATAGTACTGCGTTATTATTATAGTGTTATTATTTTTCTTTCCAATAACTAAAAAACTCAAAACCTCACCATTTAAGCTCTACAAGTTCTGTCACAGCCCATTTTTTTCATGCCTAACGATTTTCTCATTAAATGCAGTAATTTCTTACAAATTGCACTAATAAAAATAAGGCCTGCTGGGTGTTTCCCCCCTTCTTTTAAATGCTGCCTTTTCATTGATGTGTTAAATTAAAACCCCAGGCAAAAAAGAGCAGAGTAAATGCAAAGTCTTTATCGTCAGAATCCATTCCTGAGATCACTCTCATTTTATTTTGTTTTTATTTGTAGTTCAAGTGTGGGTTAGCCAAAGAATGATACTGTAAGGCCTTTTCGCCTTAGCTCATAAAAATGATAGTATGAGCTAGCAAGAAACTAGAAAGATGATATCTAGTTATCTCACTGGCAGTAGGCTCACTTGATGTTAGAAAACATTATAACATATCATTTTTATTGAGCGAATATTTCTTATCTTAAATTGTTTGGCCATATGACCAAATCCATTCCCATGTCAGGTGGCAGATTTTAAGTTTCATGGTCAATGGATGGGTTCCATGACATTCTATGGTCTTATAGTACTTTATTAAAGACACGCACTTTAACCACTAAAGACCCACTAAACATGTCCCACAAAGCCTAGAGACCATCAATTAATATTTACAGGAAACATAGCAGTTAGATACAGATCAAAGTACAGCACTCTATTATAAGTAGTTTTTTTTTTTTTAATTCCAGAAAGAGTTGTATTTAAAGTACAAAATTAAGACGTGCTAACATAAAGAAAACTAAAGGAAGCCTTTCTCATTATACAAGCAAGTGATTTTTGGGGGGAGGAGGCTCACTTATGTAATGTATATGTCATACTCCTGAAAGACTATGGTGGTGGGTAGGAGCAAAGAATAGGAAGAGCAGAAAAACACTTGTTTCCACAAGTTTCCAGGGTCCTAACATTTTAAAATTTGGCAAAGCTTACTAAAATAAAAGTGATATTGAAGAAATAAAAATCTTACCATCTCCACTTGATCCTATTCCAGATGGGCAGTAGGAGGAAGGCAGGATACAAGATGACAGGGTTTGGTACTCTGGCAATTTTGTAGTATCTGTCTAGTTTTATACCTGAGTAGATGACATCAAACTAAAGCAGGAAGTGAGCAGAAGGAACCGAGTAGCCACAGTAACAGCGCAGCCAGGAGGAGACAGTCTGGAACAGGAGGCCAGTCTGCAGTGGGACCCAATTAAAAGTTGGTAATTGAATGGAATTAAAATTCATGTATCAGTTGAAGAGATACAGTGAGTAATGAGTCAGACTTCTCATCTAGGGAAGAAAGAGACAGCCACTGGTTGAATGTGCTTTTGTGAATGCTGGACGGGGAGGCAGCTTCAGTGTTTTACAATGTATCAAGAATTTGAGTCATTCTTGAAAAAAATATTAAGTACCAGAAATTTTAACACAACCTTATTCTACATGGCAAATTTGTCTAAAAAGAAAAAAATCAGTAAATACTGCTACCCTGTGTTTACATTATTCTTCCTAAGCAGCGCAGTCTTCTCTTCTCCCTTCCATTTTTTGATACTATGAAAAAGGTTTTATAATACGCTAGGGCTCAAAATATAAAAATAATACATTTTGCTAGTGGCTAAGATAAGGCTAAGACTTAGGAACAGAAGTATTCTTCTATAACGCAAAAATTCAAATGCTTGCTGCTCCCAATACAGCTTTGTTAAAATCAACAATGGAAACAGTAACTGACTGCCTATTACGGCTTATGTCTACATGTCCCCCCAAAGCCTCATGCAGATATTAAATGGGGCTTTTAAGAGGTGGCAGGATCTAGGGTGTGTGATGCTGTGATTAAACTGTGATGCTGGGATTAAGTGTGTGATGCTGGGATCAAGGGTCTGTGATTATTACATCAGTCCACTGATTAGCGTGGCATAGTTCTGGGTGTGGACAGTGGAAAGGCCCACCCTAAGTGTGAGGAGCACTGCCAAAAGAGCAGGCAGCCTGGTAGGGGTAAAGGGAAAGGCAGGCTGCTGCTGCTGCTGCTGCTTCACTGTCAGTTTGCTGCCTTCTGCCTGCCATGAACAGTTTCTCCTCTGCAATGCCCTCTGCCACGCCTCGCTGCCTTTGAGTCAGCCAGCTATGAAATGAAACCTCTACAAACTGTGAGCTACGACTCTGGATATTGGATCTTCTGTCTCAGCAATGAGAAAGGTAACTAAGACACTACTAGCCTCAGGACTCAGGGAACATAAAAATATATTCAGGTCATTTTGTCTTACTGATGGCAAACCAGCAACACCATCTTCTATGATAATCATACTACAAGAAAACTACAGCCGAGCATTGGTATCAAAGATATACTGGCTCTCAAATCATGGGTATCTCTTCATAGGGGAGCCTGAGGGTTAACAGAGAAGAATGGGTATTGTGTGTTATGTGTATACGTGTGTGTGTGTGTGTGTGTGTGTGTGTGTGTGTGTGTGTGTAGAATATCATGAACAAAAGGAGGAAAGCCAAGCGCCACAAAGGTATTCGCAGGAACACAGAGGACCATGGCCAGGAGTAGCAGCGCGAGACTGTAGAATGCCACAAAATGGTGACCTAGTTTTAAAGACATAAAGAATGACCAAGAAGGGCTGGCCCACAACTAAGTCTGTACTACAAGAGGTTAAATCTACACAAGCATGTGTTGCAGTGAAGCAGGATAATTAATGTAGGATGCTGGAGGGGACCAACGGTGAAATAAGGAAAGCCTAAGTTACTAGTAGTAGTTAGGGTAGGAAGAGACAAAACTGAGAGAAGTGAATCAGAAGCTATCAGAAAATAGAGGATTAGAAATGAATACATAGTGGTCAGAAATGATCACCAGTAAATTGAAAGGTCAAACAACAAGAGCATCGAAACAAAACTTATTTCTAAAGAAAGTCCCAGTAACATCCTAAGCACCAGGACAAGCTACCACTCAGGCTGCCGGCTCCCATGGGGTTCTTTTTATAGAACCCCTCTTATCCAGCCCAGGTTATCCCAACTTCCAACTCCATGAATTCCTCAGTTTCCTGCACTTCCATCTTGTCCTCAGACACTCCTTCCTTTCCTCCTTCCCTCTGCAGCTGTCGCCCTGCCATCTCTGTCCTGTATTCTTCTCTTTTCAGTAGGAAAACTACGGAAAGATCTTTCCCTCTAAGCCAATGGCAATCCCTTCAGTAGCTCAAGCCACACACTGAGGAGTCAACCCTGACCTTCTCTTGGTCCCTCACGCTATATTCAGATGATCAGCAAAACTGTCAATAGTACTTTCAAAACATATCAAGGATCTGACCTCGTCTCACTGTTTCTCCACTGCCACCCACACTGGGATTAATGCTAGCCTTGTAACTCACCTGACTATTTCAGACTTGCCCTTCCTGAATGCGGCACGAAATACAAGTCACATTATTCTCTTCAATGGTTGCTCATTTCACTCCACGTGTAAGCTGAAGGCTCTGTGTGGTATGTGCCCCAGCTACCTCTCTGATTTCTTTTCTGACTTCTTTCTTCCACCCACACTGGCTTCCTCGATGGGGAAGAAGCACAACCTCCTTGAGAGGAACACACTGCTCCTTCTGTCTGCGAAGCTGTCCCCACAGACATCCACCGGGTTCTCTCTTACCACTGTTCAACTGACAGCTGACACCTCAGTAGTGAGGTCTTCACTAGTCCTCTGCATAAAACCACAAGCCTATCTCGCCCCAGCATTGTGTATCTCACCACCCTGCTTTAATTTTTCTCTACAGTGCTGCCATGGATTGAATAGTATCCTCCCCAAATGCCCAGAATCTTAGAATGTGACCTAATTTGGAAGTAGGAGTCCTGCAGATGTAATTAGATGAGGTCATTAGGGGGGGTCCTAAACCAGTGGCACGGCTCTTTATAAAGAGATAAACCTGAATACAGACAGAGAGAACTCCATGCTGAGAGGGAAGGACAGACTAGAGTAGCATATCTGCAAGTCAAGAAATGTCACGGATAGCCACACAAAAAGCCACAATGGTCAGTGAACAGAAACTCTTCACAGTTCTCATAAGGAACCTACTTTGCCAAATCTTGATTCTGGATTTCTAGTCTTTCAAACTGTAAGAGTAAATGTCTATTGTTTTAAGCCACCCAATTTGTGGTACTTGGTTTCACTGATCCTCGGAACCTAAATAAATGCTTCTTACCATTTGATAGACACACTACTGTCTTATTTGTTTGTTCTTTGCATCTCTCCATAGTCACTGGCTCAGAGGAGGCATTCGACAAACATTTGCTAAAGAATTCATAATAGCTAAATTTTGGAAGCAGGCTGCATGTTCATCATCAGATGAATGGATAATGAAAATGTGGTATTTATACATAATGGAGTAGTACTGTGATATAAAGAAGGATAAATTTGAGTCATTTGTAGGAAAATGGATGAAACTGGAGACTATAATGTTAAGTCAAATAAATCAGACACACAAGCTTAAATATTGCATGGCTTCTCTTATATGAAAAACCCAAAGTATAAATAAATTTAAAAGCAAAATAAAAGATAACAGGAGACAGGAAGATAGATCTTTTGCAAATGGTAAGGGAACCAAGAGGTGGAACGAGGGGGAAGAGGAAAAAGAGATACAAAAATAATGAAAATGTGCTTTGCACATGTACTGACTTCCCATAATGAACGTAATCATTATGTACTGCAAACATGTACTAATAAAAATTTTTTTAAAAATCCAAAAAGCCTCCAAACATTTGCTCAGTGAATGAAAACATGGTCTGGGATTCGCTAATCTGCTCTTCTAGAAGCCTATGGAGTGAAGATGTCTTTTAGTTTTCTCACTTTAAACCCTACTCAGTACACTCAGTGCCTGCCATCACTTAGAGGAGCGACAGTCCAGAGGTCTTCTTTCATTCCCCTCTCCCTTAAATTTACAGAGAGGAGAACGGTTATGGTAAAGGTCTACGGAAGGGGAAATACTCCATGGTGTAAGCTCTTTTCCTTCTCTTAGAAAAAGGTGCCTGATCCCACAAAGCCTCTCTCTGTGTGTGTGAACACGTGCATGTGTGTGAGTGTGCATGCACACAGACACACAAGAGTGAGAGTGACAGACAGACAGGCTATGACTATGAATTACTATACCCTAAAACAATTAAACATCTTGATCACAATATAGAGCAATCACAGAGATTGACAGGGTTATTCCTATGAGGACAGTACGAAAGCAAGACAGAATGTGCCAATGGCAAGAGTTTTGAAGGTAGAAGACAATGAAGATATCGATTTTTAAAATTTTATACATTGTTTAACTGTTGGGAGCCGCTGAACTAATGATCATTCACGTTCATTGGTGCAGAGCCCAAAGCACAAGTACCCAAAGGGGAGCCCCCAAAGGGCACAGAGTACCCGAGAAACGCCCTGAGGGCATGAGTGCTAGAGGTGAGCAGAAGTTCCAGCCCTGAGAACAAGGGGCAGAAAAGGCTGGCCAGGTAAGCAAAGGGGCGTGACATGAAAAGTGTATAAACGCATTGCCGTGGGTGAGCAGTCTCTCTCTCCCAACTGGAGAAAGGACTCCACCTGACCCCAGCTTTCTGTTTCCATTTATTTTTTCATCCTCTCTCATCCTGCCCCCCAACCCTGGAACTAAGAGAGCTCTTGTGGCATGGACATACTATACCTTACTATTTGTACTTTTTCAAAAGACCGTCTAGTTACTTTTTAATGAGAGAAAGTCTAATATCAAATAAGTCATCTTAAAACATATATGGAAACTCTCATATAAATGATGTTTCTATTTCTAGTGAGATTGATTGATTGATTGATTTAGGTGCTGGGGATTGAACTCATGACCTTGTGTTTGCCAACCAGGTACTTGCCGCTAAGCTAAATCCTCAGCTCTAGTGAGTTCTAAATGAGAAGATAGTTTTCACGACCCTCAGAATACTTCTGTTTGATCCTTTTATTTCTTTTTTGTTTTATTCTTTCTGTACTATTTACTACATTTATTTATTACTCATATACTTAAAGTCAGTAGCAAAAAGGACTTTTGGAAATATTTTTTTATTATACTTTGTTTTTGTTTGTTTGATGATATTTTCTTTCATCTGCTGTCCTCAAAGAAGTTTACTGATTTGAATCAGACGGGTGACAGACAAATCTTTTTTTTATACCACGGACCGAACTCATGACCTCGTACTTGCAGGCAAGCACTTAGACCACCGAGCTAAATCCCTGGCCATGACAGGCAAATCTTATCTCTGGTTTTTGAATTCCGCTTTCCTTATCATCTCATACATTAAAAATTCCAGTGAATAAGTCTTGCTGGTTTCATTACAGGTCACCTAAGAGTATGACAAATGGGGCTGATTTACAGTTAGGTAGGAGTATGAAGTTCAGGTGTGCTCTTACACAGTAGGGTATATAGATAACAATAATGTACTGTATATTTCGAAAGGCTACAAGAAAGATTTTGAAAGTTTTTGCAATAGCGAAATAAAAATGTTTGAAAAGGCAGATGTGTTTAAGTTGATTTAAACACTGCACAATGTACTGAAACATCATTTTACCACATTAATATGTTCCATTTAAAGTATATGTCAATATTTTTAAATACTGAAAAAAGAAATGGATCAAGTACTTGGATAAGTGAGCCTTAATTATTCCATATGTATTTTTTTCTCAGTGTCTGAAACAATGTACCAAGTAAAATAGGAAAATGGTACAAAAGAAGAAAAAATGCGAAAATGGATGTATATATTTTCCACATATGTACACACTGGCCCAAGACTTCATATACTAGAATATCTACTGTCATTAAAATTACTTTTCATTTCTTACAAGTAATCAACCTTTGTGCTCTAACAAGTTCCTGAAATCTATGTAACTTCCTGTACTATGTTTACCTTCTACTAATATAAATGAACTCTTAATCCTGAAGCAGAAGATTTCAAACAATGCTAGGTAAGATTAGTTTTCTTTTCTTTTTTACAATACTGGAGACTTGGAACCCAGGATCTGCACACTGAGCTACATCTCCGATTTTTTATACTTTTTTAAAAATTTTTTTTATTTTATCGGTACCAGGGATCGAACTCACAACTGCACGCTTGCAAGGCAGGCACTTATGCCGCTGAGCTAAATTCCCAGCCCCTGATTTTTTATACTTTTTGAGATAGGGTCTTGCTAAATTACTAAATTTCCCAGGTTGGGACTGAACTTGTTATTCTCTTGCCTCAGTTCATCGAGTGCTGGGATTAGCGGTATAAGCTACCACGTCCATCTGTGTTTAGTTTTTTAAAGACTCCAATACCTGAAGACTTTTGTTTATAATATCCTCTATTACTCAATCTAACAATGTTTTCTTTATGGTACCTGGGGAAAAATACCTTGAGTCTCTTTTTTTTTTTTTTGTCTATTTCATTTTTATCGGTACCAGGGATCAAACTCACAACCGCCTGCTTGCAAGGCAGGTGCTTATGCCGCTGAGCTAAATCCCCAGTCCCTAGAGATATTTTTTAACAAACTGTGCTAAATTTGTTATCCCCACGTAAAACAATGAACATATATATCCCCTTATCTTTCACCAGTTCACAAAAATCAAATGTAGACTTACTTGTAAAAATCTAGAACTTTCAGAAGAAAACAGAGAAAAATCTTTGTGATTTAGGATAGGCACAGATTTCTTACATGCCTCCAATACAACAACCCAAAAGAAAAAAATGATAAAAGTAGACAATCAAATGTAAACACTTTATACTTTAAAAGACACTACTTTTTAAAAAGTCAAGCTACAGACTGGCAGAAAAATATGTGCAAATACTATTAGCTGATATGGGATTCATATTCAGAATATTTACAGAACTCACCTCATCTCAGTAATAAAAGAAATCCCAATAAAGGTGATCAATATATTTGAACAGACATTTTACAAAAAAAGATGTGAGTGGCTAAATAAGCATCTTAAAAAATCTAAAGTTTTCAAAGAATTACAAATCAACAACAATGAAGTACAAATACACAGCCAGTTTTACTTAGTTTCAGTTATCACTAACAAATGATTCACAACAGAAATGTTATCAGGTACCGCATATAAAGAAATGAAGCTCTCATGTTTTGCTGATGAGAATAGAAAATGACAAGCTACTTTTAAAGACTAACCAGGCTAAAAAGTTAAATTGTGGCCCAACAATAATACTCCCACCCAACAAAAGCATGCAAACATAGGTGTATGCAAATGTTCACAGCAGCACTAGTTTTAATAGTCCCAAACTAGAAACAATCCAAATCAAATGTGGCACATCCATACAATGGAATATTATTCAGCCATAAAAAGCAATGAACTATCAAGAGACACAGCAACACTAACAAACTTCAAAATATCATGCTAAATGAAACCAGATACAAAACACTATATTGAATGATTCCATTTATGTGAAAGTTCCTAAAAAGTCAAATCTCTTTTTCCTTAAAAAAAAAAAAATAACACATTGGTAGAAACAGTAAGGGGTTGTAAGAGGATGAAATGAAAGTTGATACAAACAACTGGGGAACTTCATAGGATAACGAAAATACTATGTAACTGGACTGTAGTGATAATGATACAACTCTTTATAAAGATTACAAAATTGAACTATACTTCACAGTAGGAAATTTTACTTCAACAAAGCTATCAAAAACTAGCAATAAATTAGTGCAAGTTATTAAAGAAATCTGCCAAGCTCTGCTATGGAGAGTAGGGAGATACTAGATATTTATCTCACAGAAAAATGAAGCTCAGACCACAAGTTTTACCCTCAATGTGCAAGAAAACACCTCTAAATTCCACAAGTAAGTAAAATATTAAAAGATTGCTTTTGTGTGAAGAATGGCTCTAATTTTTTTTAAAAAGTTATTTTTCTCCCGTTTGTAAAAATATCTATGGTGATAATATTCTTAATCCTTGTTGAAACTATGTTCTATACCTGAACCAAATGCTCTTCCTTCTTCTGGCCAAAGAAACACACAGATCTGTCTGTCTGTCTGTCTGTCTGTCTATCATCTATTTTTTTTTTAAAGTTGTCTGTAAACGTACAATAGCAAGAGAAAAAACTAACTCTGCCAAATTATACTTGCCACTTCGTTCTGTGTCAGCATATTTTTGGCCTTGGGCTTGCAGTTTGAAGGGAGAGGACCAAAACACTTTTATTACATTTAAGTGGGACTCCAAGCTGTTTCCTAGCTCCTCTTAACACACTTCAGCTGATTAATGCCTGTTTTAACAAAAGCCTCTATCCTTTCCTAAACATTTTAATTGGTTAAGAGCTTTTGCTGTTTGTCATAAGCAGTCACTTTAAGTCATGGATTAAAGCAGTTTGCACATAAGCACAATCCGAAATCAGTTTCCTTTTCAATCAGCTGGGCTTAAGAAGCCATCTTGAAGACAGCCCAACTGAAGGAGAAGTGCAAGGGCGGAGCAGTGCCCTCATGACAATGACCTACCAGGCAAGGAAGACACAAAATTTAGAGGAATTAGAAAGAAAAACCCAAACTGTCACGAGTAAGTACTTTGTGAAGCTTTCTGACTCCCAAATCACACTCACACACTTACTACAAGGGACGACCAAAAGACAGTTGGATGATACATTTTTTTCTTATAAGCACTTCAGAATACTGCACTGCATTAGAGCTGCCTGTGGGTTTCGTGCCTTGTTACAGTGACAGTGAAGGGCATCAACACAAGCTGAGGGTCCAGAATGTGAAATCGAGGACTCTGGGCTTTTCTGGTTGTTTTAACAAGGGAAGGTGTTCATAAGATCCACATTTTCAGCCAGGGAGAAAGACAGCTTTCCCATTTTCAACATAAAAAGAGAAAAATTACTCAGCAGGTTTAAGACAAACCACTTTATTACATAGCATGAGAAAACAAAACGCAAGGAGAAAACAGAATCGCTGTGGTATATTACACACAGACTTCCTTGAATGCTCTCCGGAGAAATCTGAATGTTCACTGAGAACATAATGATCACATTCGCTCTCATTTTTATGATACCAGTCATCTTTCTTTCTTACAGGATAGGCGGGACACATTTTCCAAGAGTCATACCCTATAATTAGGGATATTCTAATACATGGATAAGACAGGAACTTGAAACAATTTTAGAAAGAGTAAGAAGGATGGAAGCCTTTTATGAAGAGCTGAAAAATTAAAATACTTTGGTAATGGTTATGTGTGCATAATAGTCTCTGGTTCCTATGTCATGTCTTTTTTATTTTCTCATCGTTATTGCAACCTTTACTTCAATGATTTCATTTTAATTATTTGGCTGATGAGTTTTATATTAAAATGCACACTTCAAGGTAGTGCTGTGTGCCATCTAATGATAGGTGTGCAACCAATGAAGACAGTCACAAGAGACCATGAATGAGCACTCTGACAGATCCAGTGTCTTCTACACACTTGCCATATCTGTGGAAAGTCACCCCAACTACTCTAGCCCTCCATCCAGCGCATGCAACACGAACTAGACCCTAAGGGCCACTGATGTGTAATTACTATGTTAAATAATGATACATCTTTTCAGCACGTGTCCTCCAGGATTCTAAACCAACTGATTTTTTCATTAGAATGAGATGACTTGTCTTAATTAGTGAGGCAAAAAATAAGGCTGGATCATGCAATTCTGGGTTTAACAATTTAAAATGAATCAAAAAGTAACCAGTAAAGAAAAAATAAAAACGGTTAACAAAAACATAAAGTATAGTAACAACCTCTAGAATACATTTACTGTATTTTCTCCTTCATGACTAGATACACTGATGTTATTTTGACAAGAGATTAAAAACATATGTCAACTTGTTTTTTAAAAAATTCTGGAGGTCTGAAGAGGTTTAAAAATTTAGTAATTATATTTAATATTTCTTTAAAATGCTCAGGATTTATTTTTCTTAAACTGATCAGCTCTGTACAAATTTATATCTGGTGGAATGGGAGAACAGAAAAAAAGGGGAGAATTGTTTGATGGAGAAAATAGAGAAAACATAGAATACGTGAAGCAGATTCAAAGAGATTATCAGGAAACTAAAAACTATTGAAAGCTGGCATAACAGCTTGAAAGAAACTAAGGATAGATTATCTGAACTGGAGGACAGATTTTTAAGATGGGAGCATGAAATGAAAAACTTCTTAACAATAACAAGAAACAAACAGCAATAATACAAAGGCTAGAAGATGATAAGAGGATCTATAACTTAAGAATTAAGAACATAAAACAAGAAGTAGGGACTCAAACAAACGAACTACAAAAGCTATTCACAGAAATAATACAGGAGAATTTCCCTAATTTAGCAAATGGTAAAGATACTCAGATGTATGAGGCATACAAGACCCCAGCCACCTACAACCCAAACAGAGCTACACCCAGGCATATAATAATCAAAATTCCAGAAATCCAATATAAGAACAGAATATTAAAAGCCATCAGAGACAAGAAACAGATCACTTACAAGGGAACACCCATCAGAATTACAGCAGACTTCTCGGCACAAACCATCTAATCATGAAGAGTATAGGGGGAAATAATTCAAGCTTTGAAAGATAATAACCTCCAGTCAAGATTGATATATCCTGCACAACTGTCCCTAGAAACTGATGGAAAAACAAGGTGCTTCCAGGATAAAGAGGAACTAGGGGAATTTGCAACCACCAATTCAACTCTACGGAGATTACTGCAGGATATTCTAAAAATGAAAAATACAAAGATTCCAGAAACAGTGGCAGAGTGGCCACAATGAATGGAGCAGAAAGCGAAATGAAGAAGACAAACTGACAACTAATGACAGAAAAAGAGCTCAACAGAAATGAGGCAGAGAAGGTTGGATGGTAAGAACAGCCATTTTGGAGAAAATAAGACATCATAATAGGTAATGCTGATTTAATATCCTCTTGTTTTGAAGTCCCATCAAGCTTTTGTTCTTCTGTCTCCATCGGTTTTAACGTGTTATATCTTATTGGATTTTATTATATGTGATAATATAAACAAAAACTTTTATAGACAAGGAGATTATACAGAAACCATTGTTCATTTTCTGTTAGTTGATTCTAAATACCCTGTAATACTGTCATTCTCTTGAACGGTTTTACATTGTCTTGATATGTTTGATGCTACAGTATACGAAGTTATACCCAAAGATTATAAGGGAAGAGACACTATGGTAACTACTATTGTGTCGAGATTGTCTTGTGGTAAAACACTATTTTGCTTAAATGGCTATGTTTTGACCTGCACTGTTTTGTTGTTATGCTCTCTTTTTTATCTCAATCTCCTTTTTATTATCTACTTTTTCATTTTTATCCTTTTAATTAAAAGAAAAATAAATAAAAAATAGGATATATTATAGTAACCCACTTTGATTTCCTATTAACTTGATTTGAAACTCTGTATTGCTCTCACCATCTTGTTTTGACTGATTTTCCTCTATTATGTTATGCTTGATAGTACCAAGTTTGAAAGTATAGACAATAACTATTGTCATGGTTTACGTTTGTGTATCCCAGGCCTCATGAGTTTGAATTGTGCATTTGTGATTCGTTCATTGCCTAGTGCTTGGATTGATGGTGTTATTCCTACACCCAACTTGGGGGTGGAGCCAGGATGTGATGTAATGGCAGGAAGAAGGTATGTCTTTCTCTTTGCTGGTTCGAGCTTGCTGTTCAGCCACGCCCGCCTGTCTTGGAGCCAAGTGAGTGTGGACTGAAACCTCCAAAAGCTGTAAGAAATAAACCTTTCCTTTCCCAACTTTGGGCATCAGGTATTTTGTCTCAGCAAGGAGTAAAAGGTAACTAAGACAACTATGAAGACAATAAGATTCATTGTGACGCCCATTCTGGTTGACTATTATCTTCTTTTGAAGTCCTCTAATGTCTCCAAGGTTTTGGTTTTATTGGCCTTATTCTTTACTGTTTTGTTCAATTTTATGATGATATAGGCAATTCTTTTTAAGATAACAAGAGGCATTATGGTAACCATTGTTGATCACCTTGTATTTTGTTTTTACATTATGTATTATGTCCATCCTTTTGATTTGACTGACTCTGTCCTGGTATGTCACATTTGGTTTTACTTTCTTCAAAAAAAAAGTAATAAGAACTGTGGGAGTAATAAAACCCAAAATGTGTAATTGTCATTGTACAAAAGAAAGGAAAAGAAAGTTCTGTAAAAGATATAACTGCATATATATTTAAGTGTATAAGATGGATAACCATATTACTGAGTTTTGTTGGATCACTGATCAGAACTGTTTGCAGTCTCACTGTTTGAAAGTCCCCTCTATATGCTTTAATTTTGTAACTTCAACAACTATTTCTAAGATGACAATATGTAATTAACTAGTGATTTCCTATTGTTTATTTTTTCTGAAATTCTGTATATCTTGTACCTTTTTTCTGTTTTTTTTTTTCTTTTTTCTCCTTAAATAAAATTTAAAAAAAAATTGTATCTGCTTATCTGGACAGACATATGATAGGTAACTCATACTCAAGATCACATAAATCCAAACCAATTATACACATGTACACACACATGCATGTACACACCACACACAGAGAAAATTTCTCCTACACTACAGTCCTAAAGGATATTCAATTTGGGGTTGCATAAAATCACATGATCTGTGTAAGTAAATCGCTCTGTACATGAGACAGTGCTACGTTACACAAAAACAAAATTGAAAAAAAGTTTATTTGGCTTTGATGAATAACACAATTTTACTACTAATTTTAGCATATTTTACCTAGTGCTAAGAGAACTTGTAAAGTCAATTTGAGGAAATATCTTTTAAAGTTAAAGAAAGGCTTTTTATGAGTGAGAAGAAGGACAAACACAAAATCAAACAGACTTGTGTGAGAGTTGATCCAAAGTAAAAAGAAAGAAAAATGAGAGAAATACCTCAGCAGTCACAGAATAAACTGATCATTTACTAATCAGATAGGTGCAAACTGCTACTCACTTGTCATAATGATAAATCTAATGCTAAGCAGCAGCTGTTTGAGGGTTTGTACCCTCTTGCAGGATATCATCGCAGTTTGTCTATTGTTATGCTTACGTGAATGCACCTTGGTATGATGCAGCTCTGCTACTGTCACTATTCAGAACCCTAGCATAGACTCTGAGACACGAAACAAAGGACCATGAAAGAGAACTGTCCTATAAAATAAGTAATGTCCCATTCTATTTGCTGTCTCCATATATCCATCTTTTCTGACAGGCTCCAAGACACTTATTCCTGACACACCAAGAACACTGTAGCTATTTTATATAATGTCTCATTCTCAGTGGGAATTTACAAATCCAGACTTATCTCAATCACACAGTAATTGTGTGCAGGCCTGAAATAATACAGCTTCAGTTTCTCCTCCAATTTGCTGCCTAACTTCTCATCATTTTAGCGCTCTTCCAGAGCAAAGTAAAAAAGGGCAAGGAGTCAGAAATCACAGGATATTCTCCAACAGCACTGCTGAGGAGCTGGGTGGAAGAATACATTCAAACAAGCAGACAGACTCGACTGGAGCGCTGAGAACTGAGGGGAACCCACAGCCACATCAAAGATGATGGAGACACTGTCACTTATGAATAGTGTGTGTAGCGAAATGTCCCTACTTTCACAACTCATAGATCATTACTATCGACACCTCCATGGCCAAGAACCTCTCCACTGAAAACTGTGGAAACAGAACAACAGGACAGATAGGGAGGGAAGAGGAAAGGGACTGAAAAAGAAAGGTCCCTGAGTGGTACCAAAGATAGCCCACAGAAGCACCAGCAGCCAGGAAAGCCATGTTGCCTGGGATTCAGAACGTGAGCTATCTCCTCTGCCAATAAAGTTAGAACAAGAAACACCTCACTGAAAACCAGAAGGTAAGCAAGTACATAGCTGGTAGCTTCCAAATGTAGACTGCTAAAATCAGGAGATGATATCACTATACACTCAGTATGACTATGCTACAATTAGGGCCATCAGTATAGCCATGCCCTGCTTTAGTTTTTATCAATAGGTAAAATAGCCAAGTTCTACCCAAGAGTAAAACAATCTTACCAACTATCTATCGTTAGTTACACTTTTGACAACTGAATCAAAAAGAGTCTAGATGATTCTTCCCGCCCTAGACAGAAGTCTCTTGTAAAGAAAAATAAAGGAGATCACTACCAGGAAGGCCACTTAAAATTTGGAGAAAGATTCTCTCATAGACAAGGGAAGTAAGTCTTGACTCATAAAGGGCCTTGCACTCAAGACTGCTTGAAGCTCAGGGGTGTCTAAGGACACCTGAAGAGGTGACCCTGCTTGTCCTAACACAGGCACACAGTGGGATATAGTTAGTTATGTAACCATCACTCAGCACAAGTAAACATACATGCAGTGGTTACAGAACTATAAAAGAAAGTAAATATTAGACAACAACGTGCATGTAGAAGAATTACACAATAAAGACATAGGTGGTTTTTGCACTTTTACTGTCTGCTCCATTCCACGCTGCCTGCTGTTGTTACTGATGTGCGCAGACATGTGTTCTTTAACCTTGGGACCTCACCTGCAAAAGTCTCCCTTAGCCCCCCACCTCCCAGCAAGCTGACACCCTAGTAAAAAGATAACCAAGCAAAAGAACAAAAGGAGAACTAGCTATAAAGACACAAAATTTCTGGAGCTGGACACAAGGATGATAAAAAAAAAAAAAGCCATGTGAGCGCCACAAAGGAAAATTAGTGGCCAAGTGGGTATCCGACCTTTCTGAAAAAGTGTTCTGTGGAAAGTGTGGGTTTTGTAGCATCACATGAGAGCTCTGATTCACCAAGATCTAGGTGGGGATACAGAGGACATGCACTACCACACTAATAATGTGCTAGGACTGGAAGTCACATGTCATGGTTTATGTCAGTGCCCCATCCCCAAGCCTCATGCAATCATGGACACAGCCAAATCTAGCATTTGTGATTGGTTCATTGTGTAGACTCGGATTGGTGGTATGTGTGCTACACCCACCCCGGGTGCAGCCAGCATACAAAATACTGTGGGGAAGAAGGCGTGTCTCTCTTTCTCTTGCTGGTTTGCCTTGCTATTTGCAGTGGCCATGAACCTCTGCACCCCAGATATGCCACCCTGCCTTGGAGCCAGCTGCGTATGGACTGAAACCTCTAAGAACTGTTAAGAAATAAACCTTTACTTTCCTAATTTTAGGCATCAGGTATTTTGCCTCAGCAATGAAAGAGAAAAGTAACTAAAACATCACATTCAGCATGAAAGACAGAACTCGTCAAAGTCTCACCTGCAGATAACCACAAAGTTTTAGATATATAAACTTATGTCTCTCTACCAGTTTTCCCTTAACAAAATACAGACCTAGCTTTCCCAGAGTGTTAAAGGTGCTGATATTTGTGGTCACTGGGGACATGTACAGAAGGCTGCACCCCTGTGTAAATTCATTCAATTCCTGTCCCTCTTCTTCCCTTCTCCCGCCCTTTTCCTGAACTAGCTCCAGGTTTTCTCCATCTATGAAGTTAAGTCAATTCTCCTTCTTCTCAAGCCTGAACACTGACACTGGCTAACCACCAAACCCACGGACAGAGATTCATATTCTCCTCTAGGAACACAAAGTATTTTCCCAACAAGAACAATTCTCTCTTTCAGAAGATTCTCTAGCTACTACAGTGCTAACATTTTCACTACTTCCTCATGGGACTTTGTGGGACTGTTAGGCAGGGGAAATGACACAAAACACCAAAGTGCTAGCTCAAAGCCTTGCACATGGCAGAATGAAGTAAATACTGGATACCACATGATAACCATCACAGCTAGATTTAATTCCTAATAAAAACATACCTATACCAGCGCAGGAGACTAATCACTTACAGGGAGAGGATCCTGGACCCTGACTGGTTGAGGTAACTGAAAACAACCAATTAAAGCTAAGAATTCTAAATCTTTCTTCAAAGCCACAACAATCATGATAGATAGCAGGGGACAACAGCTCGTCTGCCTTCTTCCAAACAGTTACAGTACACAGCCAAACAGCAGCCCACTACCACGCAGTAAGTCTCTTTGATCACTGCAATCCATGCAAGAAGGAAATTCTAAGCACTGCTGCCACCAATCTTTCTGGAAAATTCACTTTGAATTCTGGATTTCCTTTGATAATGATACAAAGTTTTTGTTGTATGTTACAGCTCAAACCTTTTCTCTAATATGGCAACTCCTATAATTCTTCCTGCATCTCAAAACACAAAACATACACAGCCCAGTGAAGACTGCAGATTAATATGATGACAAAGTTGAACTTCCTCAGGAAATTCTCATGGTTTGGCCTTTGGCATTCCTGCCAACAAGATCTGACCTGATAGACTGCTCTCTCTGAAGCTCAGCTGGTGGACAATTGCTTTGGGTGACAGCACAGTAAGTCTGGGCATCTTGCCAGATTCCTGGAGCATCAGTTAGCAAGGCACCTTAGACGTGCCAAGCAGCAGTGTTTCTAGGCATTTAAGAGTCAGTTTTCTTCCTTAAATGCCACCAACTTAGAAGAGCAAGTTTTGTGCGTACATGAACACAAACACACACAGAAGGCGGCTCACCAGCAGGCCTTAGTTTGGTGAGCAAAACTGAAGGAATATGTGGTACCACAAACCTGCATGATGAATCACTGCCAGCTGCCCTCTACAGGGTGAATGAAGAGGAACCTGAATGCAGTCAAGTGAATGAGTATTGATCCCAGACCCTCCATCCATCGTCAAAAGCTGCTTTGATATCAACCCCAGCCTAAATGGAATTATAGGTGATATCTGGTAAGAATAATGTGAGGAAGCAATCAATTTGAGAAGCATCAAATCCAGCGCAGCAACAAGGTCTTTCAGGAACCACTACAACTGTAGTCCTGAAAACTCTCAGGACTACAACAAGAGTTGTGTTGTCACTGAAAATAGACAATACGATCCAAGCTTATCCCAAAGACCCCAAAGACCTTCAAAACAGTAGAACTAAAAGTCCCATGGTTCTGGTCCAAAGTTTCTGTAACAGGGAGAGCTGCTCTTTCTTTAGGCAAGCTGCATTTATTCTCATGTGTGCATCATGTTGCCTCATGAATCTTAACAAGAGAAATCACCAAATCAGTAAAGATAAATATTGTATGCAGCACTGCGCTAGACTTTAAATTAGCCTAATTAAGTACCCTCTCTTGAATGCCAACCCATTGGCATGCAACTCACCTTCCTCAAAGCTAGCATTCTTCTGTCTCACCAGTGCACGGAAGTTTTCAGCAGGATTCACACTCCCAACCTGGAATATCACAGACAACGAACCTGTGGTTTACGTCTTTCATTGGCAGCACCCCACGCAATACAGTATGCCTTAATGTAGTACAAGTGCTCTTAAAGACAAACAGAAGGCCATTTCTGAGACTGTCATTTCCAGGGCTCTGATAAACGCTAGCAGATTTAAGTGGTCACATAGTTGGCCCGTCTACTTTCACTCACCTTCCTTTATGTAAAACACTAACTTGCTTCCAGGGGTCAAAAAATACAAAACACTAGGTCCCAGCCAGCTCAGCTTAAAGGCTCTATGTGGTACCAACTGCCTATGTATCCTGATACCCAACCAATTAGGAAGAGGAGGATGCGTTAGTGTGGGGGTCACACTAAATGTACTTGTCTCACTACGATGACATGAGAAATCACAGCACAATGCTTGATTCACTCAACGACCCCTTTGGGAGACTGCTGCTGGCCCATAAGAATTGAAGTTTTGGTAGAATACACAAAAATGCCCAAGCTGAACATGTTCCTAACAAGTAAAAGCAGATCATATACAAAGACTTCCTGCAGTCCAGAGGGGAAAGTGCTACAGGGGCAGGTTTCAAAGATGCAACTCTTACCCATTCTGTATGGCGCTCTCTGTCTTTAATCTGCTGGTCCCAACTCTACAGGGCCTAAGTATCACTAAGCTCACAGGGAAGAAAACAATGAGGTTCCTATTAGGGCTGGTGAACCTTAGTACAAAATGTACTGTTTCTGTTTTGTTTTACAATAGCAAGCAGAAAAGCTCTTGGAACAAAAAAGATCATGAGTTTTTCCTACATTATAAAATATCCAAATGAAATCCAAATCACTTTATAAAAATTATTTTTCTATTAACTTTTTTTCTCTTGATAATGGGAATTGAACCCAGAGGCTTCTCATTCAGCTACTTCCCAGTCCATTTTATTTTATTTTTATTTTGAGACAGGCTCTCACTAATTTGCCCAAGCTGGGTTTGAACATGTCTCAGCCTCCCAAGAGTACTGGAATTATAGGTATGTGCCACCATGCTCCGCTTCAGACATTCAGCTTTTCTGAGAGTATTTCTGCTTGACATGACCATAAATGCACACGTTAGTGCCCACCTTCCTTGCTACTGCAATTTACCAATAAGAAACAATTTTTAAAACCCACTGACTCAAAATAATACTGCTTACAATAAGGTAATCTTTTCAAGACCCAAAAACCTTCTCATTAAATGAAGTCTTAAGTGTCAAAATACTTGGCTTAGGAAATCTTCAACTTGTGAATCCTGGTTCTGAAGTTGTGTATTAGAAAAGATGCAGGAAAGTTATATTAACTTAAATTTTAAGTACTTAGAGAGTAAGACACACATCATTCACCCTCACTTATTGTTTTGACTAAAGAAAACCTGCAAAATAAGGCCAACAAAAAAAATCTGTACAAAAAGTGCTACCAGTATACTAAGAGATTGAGGCAGGAGGATCTCAAGTTTAAACTCAACCTAAGTAACTCAGTGACTTAGTGAGATCCTATTTCAAAATAAAAAATAAAAAAGGGCTAGGGCTATAGCTCAGTGCAAAATACCTGGGTTCAATACTCAATAATAGGGTGGGGGGTGGGGGCGTGGGAACCTACCAATGAGAGTTTCCATGTTCTGCAAGTTATTTAGAAAGAAAGAAGTATAAGACTGACCTGCCAGGGTAAGTTCACAGACTACCCAAGCTGTACCGTCTCCCCTAAGCCCCAAGCTTCCTGCACAGGGGAGTGCACACTGGGAAAGCCCTACTTACCTTGGTGACACTGCCTTCAGCCAGGCTAGAGACACTGAACTGGGCTTCCCCTTCCTCAGTTTTTTGTTTTTTAATGGTCAGTCCCTCTTCCAGGCTAAAAAAGAAATTTTTTTTTTATCTTTAAAATAAATGGAACTCAGAATTTTTTATGTGAACAATATAAACTATTTCCTGGCATCAAAACCAAATAGTGATGGCACGTTGTCCTTTACAAACACCTCATCTCACTCTCCCAGCTGCAGGGCTCCCAGCAACCTGACCTGGAGCCACCTGGCCTTTTCCCCCAACAGTACAGAAATCAGAATGAGGTGCATCATGAAATCCTTAAAGAAGATCAAACTGCAAGCACAGGTAATGGAAATAAAACATTTCAATAAGAAACCTGCCTACCCTTCAGATATTACTTATAGTCCCTATCTCAGAATTGATAGCTGTTAGCTTTCCGTAGACTTAGAACTTTTATCTCACATTGTTGATGTAAGAACTGTATACGCTTCTACCTTCAACTGTCAAAACTTACTAGACCATCTTTAAATATCCAAGTTTCTTAAAGAATTTTTTAACTTTTTAAAAAATGTTTTTTAAAAATGCATTTAATTTCTTCTATAAACCTAACTTTACTTAGGGGAATATGTTAACACAATCTAATAGCATGTTTGGGCTATGAGAAAAACAACTTCAAGAAAGTATAACAAACACCTTGCCTCATATAACATACTGCCTTTTGTAGTGTGCTTTTGAGGCAAGAGGAGGTCAAGTTAACTGCAAGGAAAAGAAAATTCAATCTAAAGATTCTGCTATGATTTACCATACACTACAGAACAAAAAGATATGAAGATTTTTTTCCGAGTAATCGCTCTGGGACAAAATCAGGCGTTAAGAAATGTCTGTGAGAAACAAGTAAGAAATTGGTAACAATGGTCTTTTTTTTTTTTTTAAATAACTAATTTTAACTGCCAAAAAGTGTAGTTATGTATAAAACAATGTTTTGAAAGATGTGTGTGTGTGTATATATATATAGATATATATATATAGTGGGGTGGCTAAATTGAGCTACTTAACATGTATGTGTTATGCTCTATGCTTATCATCCTAGTAACCATGTACCTGGAGTACTGACCACATTATTATAAATTTGTTATAAATCAACTGACTGCGTCATCCTGCTATTCTGTATGCGTCATTCCCCCCCCATCTTAGTAACCTGCTTGCTGTGTCAACTTTTGTTCCCCTTGTAAGAGACAAATGATGCTGTGTCAACAATTGTTCCCTTTATGAGAGACAAATGTTCCTGGAATTGGCAGACCAAGGACTATGAAGTGGCTAACCACTCACTGTGAAATGCCTCTGACCTCAAGCAAAGGGGAACAAAGGCCCACCTTGTTTCTGTTTCTCATCGCTATGTACTTAATGATCAATGAGCTAATCATAAATGAACTATAAAAATCAGTCAAAATTCTAACTCAGTCGCACAGCTTTGCAAATTCCATCTGCACTGTGTCGCTGGGCCAAAGCTAAAATAAAAGCGTTTCTTCTTAAAATGATGTCATTTTGCCCTGTTCTTTTTTCATCTCAGGGGTCTTGCCCCATTTTTCATCTCGGGGGCCTTTTTAGGGAAGTACAACGTATGTTACCTCGCAGTGGCCCTTTATATGGTGAGAACAGTTATAATCTACTGTATAGTGATTTTTAACACTAGTATTGCTGTATGTTGCTCAAAACCTTATATTAAGGAAATGAATTTTGAAGAACAGGTTATCTTAAAAACAAAGCAAAGGAAAAATAAAGAAGTTGGGCTTCCTGTCGGACAAGTAAGTCCAGAGGAGGCAGGGAACCCCACCGCAGCCTGGCAGAACTCTTTTCTTCGCCTGGGGGCCAGGCTCAGGCTCCCTGTTGGGAGGAGTAAGTCCACTGGAGGCGCAGAAGCAGAACTCTCTTCTTCGCCTGGGGACCAGAGCCCGGCTTCCTGTTGAGATCAGTGAGTCAGGAGGGGACAGGGAATTCCATCCCAGCCTGGCTGACCTCTCTCCCTCAGTTGGAACAACACTTGAAGCTCAAAAATATAGGAAAATGACAAAACAAAAGACCAAAATGCAATCTCAAACATCCAGCCCATCCCAAGAAAGCCTAGGAGCCATGTGCATAAAAAAAAATATATGCCACATACCTGAAATACCTGAAATAATAGTAACTGAAATAAAGAAACAATTCTGGGAAGCCTTAAAAGAATTCAAACTAGAAATAATCTCTCAGGTAAAAGAAGAAATGATAAAAAGAAATGAAGGAGATGCTGAACATATCTAAAGAAGACACAGTTAAAAAATTGGAGGAACTAAACAAAAAGATAGAATCCCTGGATGAACAATATAAGAAACAAACAATATATAAAGCAGATGCAAAGAGATATACAGGAAATCAAAAACTCCATCGAAACTTGTAAAAACCACCTCAATGAATGTGAAGATAGAATTTCAGACCTCGAAGACAAAATTGCAGCCAGTGAACAGGAAAGGAAAGATCTTTTAAAAATAACAAGAAATCAGGAAATAACAATTCAACACCTGCAAGATGACACAAAGAGGAACAACATAAGGTTGATAGGGATAAATGAAAAAGAAGGGGACAACATAAAGGATGTCAAGAGGATATTTAGAGAAGTAATAGCTGAAAATTTTCCAAACATGAGACTAGAAACTAATATCAAGATCAATGAAGCATATAGAACTCCAAATAGTCATAACCAAAATAAAACTACACCCAGACACATAATAATAGCCATCCCAGAAATGGAACAAAAGAATAAAATATTAAAAGCTGTCAGAGAGAAAAGACAGATCACCTATAAAGGAAAACCTATCAGAATCACAGCAGATTTCTCAGCACAAACAATAAAGTCAAGAAGAGCATGGAGTGAAGTATTTCAGATCCTAAAGGAAAATGATTTCCAACCTAGACTGATGTACCCTGCAAAACTGTCCTTCAAAATGGATGGAGAAATAAGATACTTCCATGACAAAAGAACAGCTAAAAAACTACATGATCACCAAGCCAACCTTACAAAGAATACTGAAAGACAGCCTAGTTACATTTAGAGGAAAAAAAAACACTAAACAAAACAGACAATTAAACAGAACTGAAAGATAAAGATTTAACAGCAGAAAGGTAACATGTCAACAATAAACCAATATGTAACAGTTATAACCATTAATGTAAATGGTCTCAATGCACCAATTAAAAGAAACAGACTGGCAGAATGGACCAAGAAACAAAATCCAACCATATGTTGTCTACAAGAAACCCATCTAACCCAAAAGTATACCCACAGACTGAAAGTTAAAGGATGGAAAACAATACTTCATGCAACAGGAACCCAAAAAAAAGCGGGGGTAGCTATTCTGTTTGCAGACAATGTGAGCTTCAAGCAATAATAATCAGAAAGGGATAAAGTAGGTCTCTACATCCTGGTTAGGGGAAAACTCCAAGAGGAAGAGATAACTATCTTAAATATATATGCACCAAATTCTAGAGCACGCAGTTATATAAAAACAAGTACTAACAGAAATGAAGAATCAAGTTAACAGTAACACAATTCTAACAGGAGATCTTAATACACGATTGACACCAATGGACAGATCAACCAGACAGAAAATCAGCAAAGAAATAAAAGAACTGAATCACACCTGTGAACAAATGGACTTAATAGACATATACAGAGTATTCCACCCAACAACAACAGAATACACATTCTTCTCAGCAGTGCATGGGTCATTCTCTAAAACAGACCATACATTAATTCACAAAACATATCTAAATAAATGCAACAGGGTTGAAATTACCCCTTGCATGCTATCAGACCATAGCGCTATAAAATTAGAAATTAATGATAAAAGATACTACAAAATTCCCTCAAACACATGGAAACTGAATAACACACTCTTGAGTAATCAGTGGGTCACAGAGGAAATTAAAGAAGAAATTAAACACTACCTACAAGAAAATGAAAACACAAATACAACTTACCAGAATCTGTGGGATGCAATAAAAGCTGTCCTCAGAGGAAAATTTATTGCCCTGAGTTCACACATCAGGAAAACAGAACGAATACAAATAAATAACCTGATGTTACACCTCAAACATCTAGAAAAGAGCAAGTCAACCCCAAAGCCAAAAGAAGAGAAGAAATTATAAAAATCAGAGCAGAAATCAATGCAAGAGACTAAAAAAAAAAATCCAAAAAAAAAAAAAAAAAAAATTCAATGAATCAGAGTTGGTTCTTTGAAAGAATAAATAAAATTGACAACCCCCTAGCCAACCTTATTGAAAAAAGGGAAGAAAAAGCTCAAATTCATGCAATAAGGAATGAAAGAGAAATCACTACAGACCCTATAGAAATACAGAAAATCATCAACACCTATTTCGAAAACCTCTACTCTCAAATGGACAGATTCCTAGAAGCATACGAAGTACCAAAGCTAGGTCATGAAGATGTAAAACTACTGAATAACCCAATTTCTATTAATGAAATCGAAAATGTAATTAAATCCTTACCTACAAAGAAGAGCCCAGGCCCAGACAGATTCACTGCAAAATTCTACAAGAAATACAAAGAAGATCTAATGCCAACACTCCTCAAACTCTTCAATGAAATTCAAAGGGAAGCAAACCTTCCTAAATCGTTCCTAGAAGCAAGTATTACTCTAGTACCAAAACCTGAAAAGGATCAAACTGAAAAAGAGAACTACAGACCAATCTCCCTAATGAACACAGATGCAAAAATCCTCAATAAAATATTGGCAAATAGGATGCAGCAAGTCATCAAGATCATACACCATGAACAAGTGGGATTCATTCCAGGCATGCAGGGATGGTAAATCAATAAATGTAATACACCATATCAATAGAGCCAAAAGTAAGAACCACATGATCATTTCTATAGATGCAGAAAAAGCTTTTGATAAGGCCCAACATTCATTTACGATAAGAACCTTGCAGTAAATTGGAATAGATGGTCTTTACCTCAATATAATAAAGGCCATCTATGACAAACCAACAGCCAGCATCATACTAAATGACCAAAAATTGAAGGTCTTTACTTTAAAATCAGGCACAAGACAAGGATGTCCCCTGTCACCGCTCCTATTTAATATAGTACTGGAAATACTAGCTGGAGCAATTAGACAAGATAGAGAAATAAAAGGTGTAAAGATAGGAAAAGAAGAAGTTAAGCTATCATTATTTGCAGATGACATTATACTCTATATAGAAGATCCCCAAAACTCCATTGAAAGACTGCTAGATATAATAAATAAATTCAGTAATGTAGTTGGATATAAAATCAATACTCAAAAATCAACAGCATTCCTATACACTAACAACAAAGTGACAGAGAGAGAAATAAGAGAAGCCACACCCTTCACACTAGCAACCAAAAAAATGAAATATCTAGGAATTACTCTCACGAAAGAAGTGAAAGACCTGTACAGGGAAAATTATAATACACTGAAAAAAGAAATTGAAGATGATCTCAGAAAATGGAAACACATCCCGTGCTCATGGATAGGAAGAATAAATATTGTGAAAATGGCCATTCTCCCAAAACTTTTATACAGATTCAATGCAATTCCAATAAAAATACCATCAACATACCTCACAGAACTCGAGAAATCATTCCTAAAATTCATCTGGAGCGAGA
Source organism: Cavia porcellus (assembly GCF_034190915.1). Lineage (NCBI taxonomy): Eukaryota > Metazoa > Chordata > Mammalia > Rodentia > Caviidae > Cavia > Cavia porcellus. The sequence goes on along the minus strand of NW_026947509.1, from coordinate 53,331,015 downwards.
AGAGACCTAGAATAGCAAGGACAGTTCTAAGCAGCAAAGGCAAGGCAGGAGGTATCACAATCCCTGACCTGAAGTTATACTACAAAACAACCATAGTAAAATCAACATGGTACTGGAACCAAAACAGAGCTGAAGATCAGTGGATTAGAAGATACAACCACAACTACAAACACACTCAGCCACCTTATCTTCGATAAAGGGGCCAAACATGTTCACTGGGAGAACGACAGTCTCTTTAATAAATGGTGGTGGAAAAACTGGCTCTTCATATGCCGAAAACTAAAACTAGACCCATGCCTATCACCATGTACTAAAATAAAATCTAAATGGATCAAAGATAGAAATATTAAAACAGAAACACTAAATCTGTTGGGAAACAAATTGGGTAAAAACCTTGAAGACATAGGAGTAGGTAAAGAATTCATGAATAGGACTCAAACCGCACGGGAAATACTTTCCAGAGTCAATAACTGGGATCACCTCTTATAAAAAGTTTCTGCACGTCAAAAGAAATCTCCAGCATAGTGAAAAGAAAACCCACAAACTGGGAAAAAATCTTAGTGAACTGCCCCTCAGACAAAGGACTTCTGTCTAAAACCTATAAAGAATTAAAAAAAATCAGACCCCCAAAATTCAAAGACCCAATCCAAAAATGGGCCTCTGAGATGAATAAACAATTCTCAGATGAAGAAATACAAACCGCAAATAAATATATGAAAAAATGTTCATCATCATTAGTCATTAGAGAAATGCAAATTAAAACCACACTGAGATTTCATCTCACTCCTGAAAGAATGGCCAAGATCAAGAAAACCACCAACAACAAATGCTGGAGAGGCTGTGGGGGAAAAGAAACTCTCCTGTACTGTTGGTGGGAGTGTAGACTGGTGCAACCATTGTGGAGGTCAATCTGGAGATTTCTCAGAAAGCTAGGATTGGAAGTCCCATTTGTTCCAGCTATTCCACTTCTAGGCATATTCCCAGAAGAACTGAAAGCATCATACCACAGTGATATATGTGCACCCATGTTTATAGCAGCACAATTTGTAATAGCCAGATCTTGGAAACAACCTAAGTGCCCATCAACTGAAGAATGGATAAAAATGTTGTGGTATTTTTATACAATGGAGTACTACTCAGCTATAAAGAATGATCACATTGAGACATTTATAAATAAATGGGACGCAGCTTGAGACCATACTCATAAGTGAAATAAATCAAGCTCACATGTATAAATACCGAATAGTTTCCCTAGTGTAAGAAATGATAAGAATACATAAAAGTATGTGGTAATCATGATTCCCAATCATAATTGGTTTGAAGCCATATAAAGTTTTCACTCATTAATTGCAATAGTTTTAACCTGGGTTGTTTGATTTTAGTATCTATGATAGTACGAATAGTTATCTTGAAGAAAACAACACAACATAAAAGCTAGTGTTGATTTAATTTCATCTAGTTTTGAAGTCCTATCAAGCGGTGGTACATCTGTTTCCACTGGTTTTAACATGATGTATCTTACTATATTTCACTAGGCAAAGAGATAATATAGAAACCGTTGTTCGTTTTCTATTAGCTGGTTCTAAATACCCTGTAATTCTTGCATTGTCTTGATATACTTGATGTTATAGCATACAAAGTTATACTCAAATAATTCAAGGAAAAAGGCACTATGGCGACTACTATTATGTTGGATTATCAGGTGGTGAATCACAATGACGCTTGAATTGTTCAGTTCTGACCTGTTGTTCTGTTACAATGTCCTCTCTTATCTCAATCTCCCCCCATTTTTTAAAATTAATTTATTTTCTTTTTTTTTAATTAAGGGAAAATGAAATTAAAAAATAGCGGAACATATTATAGTAACTTTCTTGGTTTTCCTATTAACCTGATTTGAACCCTAGTATTGCTCTCCCCATCTTGTTCTGTGTGATTATTCTATATTCTATTTTATTTGATAGTATCAAGTTTGAGGGTATAGGCAACCACTTTGAAGGCAATAAGATATACTATGATGTCCATTATGGTTTGACTATTATCCTTTTTTTGAAGTCCTGTAAGGTCTCCAGTGTAGGTTTTATTGGTCTTGTTCTGTACTGTTTTGATCAATTTTATTATACCTGATGATATAGGCAACTCAGTTTAAAAATAGCAAGAGGCACAATGATAACCACTTTTGATCACCTGGTATTCTATTTTTGCATCATGTACTATGTCCATCCTTCTGTTCTAACTGACTCTGTTTTGCTTAGTCACGTTTGGTTTTATTCTCTTAAAAAAAAAATAAAGTAATAAGAACCGTGGGAGTAATAAAACCCAAAAAGTCTAATTGTTATTGTAAAAAAGAGAGGAAAGGAAGGTGGACTAAGGGATATAACCACAGATATGTTCGAGTGTGTAGGATGGAAAACCATATTACTGAGCTTTTGTTGTATCATTGAACGGAACTGTCTACAATGTCACTACAATGTCCACTTTATATGCTTTAATTTTGTAATTTGGACAGCTGTTTCTGGGAAGACAATATGTAACCTGTTAACTGGAGATTTCTTACTGTATATTTTTTTTTTCTTGAAATTCTCTATTACTTGTACCCGTTTACTGCTTTGTTTTTTCATGTCCTTTCTTTTTTTTCTCTTTAAATAAAAAAAAAAGAAAAAGAAAAAGAAAGAAGTTGGCTCCCTCGGAAGAGTTTCAATAGCAAATCTGTCACAGGGAGGCAAAAGAATAGTTCTCACTCAGCATCAAGCTACTCACACATGAACAAAATGTTCTATCATTTGACATCTTTTTCATTTACCACTGACCTCTTCACTCTGAGAAGTAGAGAGGAGGGAAGGAGAAGACAGGATAGGGGCCAGGAACATAAGGGTTAGTCATCCAGAGTTCTTTCTTTGCAAGAACAATAAAAAAAAAAAATAAACACATAAAGCCACGATAGCAACAGTGGAAGAAAAATGCACAAACCCAGGAAGAATACATTTCCATTAGACATTAAATCCACTTTTTAAAAAAATGGCTATAGTCAGCTGGTTTAGTTAACCTTTGCCAGTTCTTCTCATGAGAAAGACACTAGGGTACAGCTGAAGACTTGGAGAAAAAAAGACCTGGATTTCAGTTCCCATTTGCCACTCACTAGTCCAGGAATTTTCACTTTCCAGGAGGTGCTCACTGTGTGTTACTTCTGCACATCCAGAGAATAGATTTTAGTGAGTTCTTATCTTGCTGAAATTTAGTTTGCTTCTCAGGGAAATACATGGTAAAAAGTATCGGTTTATCAACTAATACCTTCCAAAAATACTGACATATAGTAATATTAAGAAATGTTATACACACAAAGTCCTAGGTTAAGTTCTGCAGAAACATATGGTTAAATTATATGATGAATTCACATATACTACAAAGGAAGATTCTAAAAAGGAAGAGTAAAGAGACTTAAGAGTAGAACCTGGGTTCACAAACTTAATTTTTCTACAATTCTGATCACAAATGAATTGCAAGCATGGTACATTGCATAGAATCATGAAAAAAATTAAGTTCGTGAACTGAGGTACCACTTTATATATCAATCACCAGTATCAGGCAGATTAAAATAGCCCCAGAGGGGCCAAGGTTTTAGCTCAGCGGCATAAGTGCCTGTTTGGCAAACAGGTTGTGAGTTTTTTGGTTTTTTTTTTTTTTTTGGTCTTTTTCATTTTTATCGGTACCAGGGATCAAACTCACGACTGCCTGCTTGCAAGGCAGGCGCTTATGCCACTGAGCTAAATTCCCAGCCCCCAGGTTGTGAGTTTGATCCCTGGTACCAAAAAAAAAGAGTCATTTTAAAATAGAAGTAAACAGAAAGTAGTGAAACTTTACTATGACTAACAGTCTCAAGGTGAAATCATCTAGTAACATTATTAGAAACTTTGCATACACTACACTCATAATATCTATGAGAAGTGGGAAAGGACACTGACTCTTATCCCCAAATTATCTACATGGACACTATACCCTAGAAAGGAGAAATGAGCCGGGCGTGGTGGCTCACATCTGTAATCCCAGCAATCAAGAGACTGAGGCAGGAGGATTGTTGCAAGTTTAAGACCAGCCTGGGCTACAAAATGAGCTCAAGGCCAGCCTGAACTGCACAGGGAGACCCTGTCTCAAAAAGAAAAAAGTATCCACACAAAATCACAGTAAATATATACATGTTACCAGCTGCTGCATTTGGATGATAGAACCATAAGAAATTTGTTCCTTTTTTTCTCATTCTCTTTACAAACATATGAATTTTATTTTATTTTATTTATCTATTTATTTTTGTCTTTTTGAGACATGTCTCTCTATGCAGTTCAGGCTTGCCTTAAGCTCACTTTGTAGCTCAGGCTGGTTTTAAACTTGCAATGATCCTCCTGCCTCAGCCTTCCAAGTGCTAGAATTACAGGCACACACCACCATGCCAGGCTTGACATGAGTAAATTTTACAGTTCACTTATTTGGCCAAGCATTGGCTGAATATTTACTGTGTCAACCACTAAGCAAGTCATATAAAAATTAATATGCATCACTAAGTTCAGACAAATAAGATAAATATGTAAACAGACAGTAAATTACTAGGATAAGCAGCATATCTCTTATTTGCAAGCAGCTGTATTGGGCTGCACTACGAAGTGCAACCTGGGAAGTAATAAGAACTGAGGTTAAAAAATATGTAAATCATGGGTAACCTGAGGAGGGCCGGGGTATAGTACGGCGGTTGACCACACTTTTAGCATGCATGAGGCACTGAAGTTCAATCTCCAAAATCCCTATTCACAAAGGAAGGAAAAAATGGTTTTCTCTAGGTAGCTGCATTTTTTATTCTCTCTGCCTGTCTGGGTTTTCTCATTTGTGTAACAGAGGCTAATGATCTTATGCTGAAGGTAATGGGAAGTCATTTAAAGCAAAGGTTTTAAAATCAGCAGTCTAAAAGTCTGTGAACTATGTGAAAGTAATATTCAAAACTTGGTATGTACAAACTTCCTAAGTGCTGGCATAGTGGCTCACACCATAATCCCAGCACTTGGAAAAGTACGGCAGAAGGATCACACCCAAGTTCAAGGCCAGCATGGGTTACATAGTGAGTTCAAGACCAGCCTAAACTACAAACAGTGAGACTGTCTCAAAAAAAACAAAAACAAAAAAAATCACTGTGTCTTGGGCATCTTTCTGGGGAGACAGTTTATATTTGTTACATTAGGTGAATCCATCAAGAAGAAATTAAGAATCACAGCACTAAAGAAAGGAATGACATGATCAGATTAAAACAAGAAAGAAAAAAAATTCATTCAGCCCAGCTTATACAAAGCCCTGGATTCAATCCCCATCACTGTCAAAACAAACAGGCAACTCAGGTTGGCTGACAAGTCCAGGAGCCTCAGAACAAGTAGAGTGGCAAGAAGGGAGGTGCTGGTCACAGAGACACAAGGCAGGATTAGAAGACTGAGAACTTTAGTCCTGTCTCCCACCTCTGGGGAGGAAGGCAAAAGGTTAAATTGATCACCAAAAGCTACTGATTTCATCAAGCATTCCTACATTGTGAAGTCTCCAGAAAACTAGATGGTCAGAGTTCAGAAGCTTCTGGACAGCTGAACACATGGAAGCCCTGTGAGTGACACATACAGAGAAGGCATGGAAATTCTGTGGCCTTTGTGCATATGCCTTACCCTATGCATCTCCTCCTCAGTATCTTTGTAATATCTTTCATAAAAAATTGACAAATATGAAAAATAAGCCACTCAGCTAGCAGAACAGAATAGAAGGAGAAAAAAGTCAGTTACGAAGTTATTTATCTCAGTGAAGCAGGGTAAAGTAAGGAGACATACATAAAAATAATGCCCGTGAGTGATGCTATTAAGAGCTAAGTGCTGGTCACAATGCTAGGCACATTTAGACTATCTATGTTAAATCTTGCAACAATCTATTATCTTTCTTATAGATGAGCAAATAAAGCTTCATCGAAGGCAGGTATTTGTTACCTATGTCGGCAGTAACAGCAACTTGCCAATTTCCACCACTTTAAGGAGAAATGTTTTGGTTTAGATCCAAATCTGACTCCACAATCAATGCTATTAGCCACTATACTGACCTGAAGTGAAAAACGTGGATTTGAGGCAAATTTAGTAGTTTAGAAAACCAATTAGATATAGAAAATTAAAGAAAAGGATGACCTCCAGGAAATCAGATGATGTTCACTGAAACAGATTCTGTAACTTTTAAGTGGACTTTGAAAGGGGCATGGAGAAAGACCATGCATTTGTATTTCTGGACATAAATGAACTTGAAATAACTCTAGACACTTACCTGTGGGCAACATGAAAATCTAGGCTGCAGAAAGATATTCTATGGTTTTTGAAGCTCTATATGTATAATAATAATAAAAGATCCTGGGACATGCATTGCTAAGTATAGAGTACAAGCTCTGGGATCAGACTGCCTGCATATAAATCCTTGCTCCAACATTTGCCAACTGGGATTTCATCTTCCCTAATATTCAGTCTCCTCAGCTTTAACATGGTGTCACTACAACAACCTATTTCATAGGCTGGCCAAGTGGATCCAAACAGATAATGCAGGTAAAGCACTCAGCACTATATCTTTCCTTTAAAGAGGAAAAAAAAGAAAGAAAGAAAGAAAGATCAAGAAGCAAAGCAAACAAACCAACAACAACCAAACAATGATGACAATAAAAATACAATAACAGTGATACAGGATTTCAAAGCAAGATGATAGGAATTTAACAATGGTTGTTATACTGCATATTGTTATCTTCAAAATAGTTGCTCAGGTAACTAGACACAGGAATAAAAAAAAACAATAAAACAGCATTATACTCGTGTTCAATAAAAGTAAGCTTGTCTGAGGACAAGCCCTAAAGAACATGAACATTTAAGGCAGGCGGGGAAGGACATACAGCCCCTTTCAGAGAGAGTGCTGCCCAAAGTTAAGAAGATATGTGGGTTCTAACAGGGAAAGACTACTTGACAAGATCAAGTGCTACAAAGAAAAATGTCATAAAAGAAAAGGACTACACAGCTGGAGGGAACAGAGCACTGCATGTCTTAGACCAGTTTCTGTGGGAGACACAGAGGGGACTGAAAGCTGAGAAAGGCAGCATGGAGAATTTGCTTCTCAGAAGCCTGGCCTGTGGAAGGCAAGATAATAATTAGAACCTAATAATTAGTGCCAGGCAGTAACTGGAAGGAACAAGGTGGGGGGCATTTTATTTTATCTTAGATAAGAAGAGAAAGGAGCTGGTAAAGGGAAAAGTTGAAAATAGAACGTCAGAAGCCTTTATCAGTGGACTAAGGTACCAGATGAGACAGAAAATGGGCGCTCGGGGCACATGTGAAGGGGTAACTTCAGAGAAGATGCGGTGCCCTACGCCACTGAGATAGGCACAGAGTAAAGGCAGATGTAAAACAGACTTGCTTTTAGGTAAGATGGGCCAGAAAACGGAGGCACTGCCACCAATCTGTCTCTATATTCTCTACAAAAACATTTCTACTATCATTACCATTGTTGTCATCGTTACGAATGTACTAGGAACATAATTAGGATTCTTAAAACTTTTTACTTACAAACCTCATCCATTGCACATGCAGGATTAGACCTCTGATGTCCTAATTCTGACATTTTCATTTCTAGGGTGTGTGTCAACATTATAGGAAGTAATGCACTTATGTGATATGGGTAATATGTAGTACGCCCTGAAACTGAAGCATCAAACAGTGCTCTTTGCCTCTTGAAATGAAGAAACCACTTTTAACACTAGGTATTCACCAAGTCCACGACATGTATCAGGCATTCTCAAAATGTTCAGCCTTTTCACTGATAATGATAATATAACTGTGTGAGCTCTGACTACTGCCTTCTCTTCCAATAGATTAAAGTGTTTTAATATATGTGACTTCACTGTTTTATCTCTTAAGATAAGGCTGTTTGTAGGTAAAGAAACTCTCATAAAGGTAAAATTATTTAACCAAGTTCCAAACAACAGTAACAAAGCTAGAATGAAGACTAGTGAGTCCTACCCTCGGGACTCTGTCTCTGACTATGAAATTCCCTGTGTAGACACATGCCACTTCCCAACTTAACCCCTCCCCACTGGAAACACTTACTCTGAATACTGGGATGACAAATAGCCTCAAAAACACAGCTTCGTGTTACCTTAGTATTGGGCATTTGCCATCACCAATCTTAGTCCCTCTGCCCCATGCCAGGAAGTATGTACCCTGGGTACAGGGACGATGGGGAAGAAAAACAAAACACGTATGAATGATACAACTCGGCAATAGTAACATTTTCTCCCTTAGAGAAATTACCTTTAAGGCTGATTGAAGCCTTCTCATAAAAAATGGATGGTTTTAAGAACTGTGAAGGGACTAAATCATTCTTCTTGAATACATGAGGTATCAGTAAATATATGTTAAATGTGTCATTTCTATAGTTCTTAAAATCTAATACCTAGGGAAGACAGAAAAACAGGTAGGTGAGTAGGTGCATGTGACTGATAATTTCCAGGCCCCAGGTAGATAACTTGGCTCTGTCACACAGCATTATGAAAGCCCAGCATACAGAAGCTTCCAGAAGAGTGAGAGATAGGACTACGCTAAAGGTGTAATCACAGCAGGGATCAAATCACAGAACACAGCGTTCTGGGACTCTGTGGTGTATGTTTTTAACCAGCTAATTTACATTTTAATCAAAGGAGGAGGAGAGAATGGCCTGTTTCTTTCCCACAACACCAGAAGATAATCAAAATCATAAACTAGAGCTTTAACAGAGAGAGAGACAGAGAGAGAGAGACAGACACAGACACAGAGACAGAGAGAGAAAGAGAATAGCCCTGTGGTTGCCAGGCATCATGGGAAGAAGAGGTCGCAGACTTGCACTGAGCGGCCCACACTAGGGATTCAGAGGCGGAGACTAGTGAGGACAGCAGAGGACAGTGCGTTTCTAAGGACAGTCTTCCTGTGGAGAAGGTGGGGACAGACTAAGCACAGCTGTAAATCTTCCCAAGGACCCACTAGGAATGAATGTGATGGAAGCTACTGAGTGCATGATTTTTTGTTTGTTTGTTTGATTCTGTTTTTTTCTTTCTTGGGACAAGGTCTCGCTATGTAGTTTAGGAAGGCCTTGAATTCACTATGATGCCCAGGCTGGCCTCAAACTTGTAGCACTTTTCCTGCCTCTGTCTCTCAAGTGCTGGCATTCCAGGCAGGCACCATCGCATACATGCCTGCACATGGCCAAGTACATGCTTTTGTTTTCCATTTGTGACAAAGCTTGGGGTATTAACCTCTGGAAAGCCCTAAAATATGCAAATCTTTCTATTCAACTTGCATAACACTTTGAGCAATGATTTATAGAAACTAGAGAAAGTTTCTGGAAATCATTTAATATTTCTTCACTGGGGTTAGGATACCCTTTACTAACTGAAAAATTATGTCTGTTCCAAAATCTACAATGAATACTGTGTAAGGGTAAGAAACTGCAAGGAGGAAAAGTAATGGAATAAAGGAAAGGAGGAAAAAGAAAAAGGAAAAGACGTAAGTTTGTGTTTGTGTGTGTATATATATATATATATGTATATATATATATATATATGTTAGCTAAAATGACTACACTACAATTGTATGTTACTTGAAAGAATACTCATGTTTAGACCAATTTTACATGTCTATATCTGTTAATCTAAGCAACCCTCTTGAAGGTAATAATACACAACATTACAACTATTGTCAAATTCCTATCTTCCTGTTTTGTAAACCTATACTATTATTGTATTTGGTTACTTGTTGTCTGTCTGTCTGTATTGCTTTTTGTTTTTCTTTTCTGTGTCTTTTTAATCTTAAATAAAAAAAAAAATAAGAGTACCCTTTGTCAATGAAGATACAGCTGAGGGAAGGAAACTAAAGGGAAAAAAAAAACAAAGACCTTCAGTCAGATCTCAAGGGCAACAAAAAGTGAACAGATTATTCTGGTATGAGGAAAAAACCAGTTGCCCAAAACCTGGTGAAATCAGTGTTACATACCTAAAATGATTCTGGATAATCAAAAACAATTTCTCCGACTTTATTTTTATTTCATTTGAATGGAAAGTAATACAGATTCTGAACAGAATCTGATGAGGAAAAAACCTTAATAGCTACTTGTAAGCTTGATTGAAAGATCCTATGAAAAGCATTTTGCAATAAATGCCTCCCTAATGGTATACTACTTCCCTAATTTCACAGGCAAGTACATCACTAACACACTGATAGAGCAACTAAAGAAAGGCTGGATTTTTCATTCTCTTTTCTACTGTTTCTTCAAAAATCTCACTGACACTTATCCTCTGCAGCAAAGAAACCTCATAACCTTCAACCCACTCCTCCCATCCCCAGTTCCTTACTTTAAAAAGGATAAAATTTAGTCCTATTCAAAAATTTTGCTTAGTCTCCCAGGGAATAATTCACCAAGAATTTGATGCTGACCCAGAAGAGAATCCCAAGTCTCAAGTGAACAGCAAGGGTAAAACATGACTAATGAACAGACATGAAAACCACTATTTCAAGGAAGGGTCAGACATCAAGAGGACTTCTTCCTCCTTTGTAATTCCACAAACAAGGGCAACACCTTTACTCCAGCACCCCACCTCACCCCAAGATGCCTACAAATCTTAAATACAACTTCCTTCAGGACTCACTTGTCTTGGAAAATTTCCTGAGCAGTTACTTGGTCCTTTCGCTTGATGGCTTCAGTCAGAGGGAACAGGGTCTTTATTTTGGAGAGAGGAATCTCACACTTTGCTGTCACCTCAGTTGGGGGATCCAGCATACTCAAAATATGCTGCTGGATTGGAGGCAGAGGTTCCTGGGGATGTAAAGCTCTGTGCAGCAGACACTGTAAGGAAAAGAACAAGGATTCTCAGACAAATGGGAATAGCACATATATGGCTTCTTTATATTTTCTGGTCAGGGATCCTCCACATTTAGTTTGAGAGGGCTCTGTGACTCACCATATGTAAGACATGGCAGAGTACGGACCCTGAGTCACCTTTGTTAGCACGACGCTAAAGATTCTAAAACCCACTGGGAACAGGCCCCGGCCCAGCAGCAAATCCTTCTGCAGACCTCTTAGAAGGGAACCATCAAAAGCAGCTGTGGCTTTCACTACCTGCCAGGTTCAACCCTGCTTTAGATCCTGGGCTCAACACTCTCTGTGCCTTTTCAGGCTCCCCTAGACCTCTATGCAGTTGGCCCTTTATTTACTTATTTTTATTGTTTATTTTTTATTTTTATTGTTTATTTATTTTTATTTATTGTTCTGGGTTTTCCTCAAAAGACTCAGATAGTATTTCCTCAGAGAACTTCTCTGATACTATATATGAAGTAGCCCCTCCTGCCACCCAGTCACAGTTTATCCTATCAGACGTTTTTACAGCATTTATTGTCTAAAATTTTTTAGCTGACTTATTTATCAACTTTTTACTTTTTTTTTAGTTTACTTATTTATTTTCTAACCCTTTACCTTGAATGTAGAGATCTTGTCTTGTTTATTGTTAACTCAAAGCCCAGAAAATCATGCCCACAATATAATAAGCACCTAACAGCCACTGATGGCAAGAATACAGTCCTCTTTCCCAGCATTCTTATTGTTGACAGAGATCTCAGGAAGCAGCACCAAGCATGGCGCCAGGCTCAAGACCAAGGCCGGCTCTCCACTCCTCACTGAGTGGAACCAGTCAAGACGGTATTTCCTCTGTATCTCCAGGAAGGTCTCAATCCACTCAGCCAGAACCTGGCAGCACTTGCGTGTGCCCACGAAAGTAAATACCCTAATAGGAGCATAGAAAGGTAAGCTATGAGATGCCATTCAGGAAAAAGGAAAAGAAAAAGAACAGTTCACTTATGCTTCCTTCCTGTGACGGAAATTAATTTCAAAGTCGGGCTGGAGACGAAGGCTGCAACTATTCCCACTTGTTTGTTATTGATACTGATGCTGCTTTGTTGTGGTTACCCATGCATGCGAGACAAGGGCTCTACCACTGAGTTACATCCCTCATATTACCAATTTTGAAGAAAATTCATATTACCAATTTTGAGGAAAATTACCAATTTTGAAGAAAACTCCTATTACCAATTTTGAAGAAAAAAACTAAGAGCCAAAATCATTCCTATAATTTCAAACTTACTATTTCTTATCACAAAGTCTATGACTTATACTATCTTGTGGCATACTTATTCATTTCAGAGTTTGACGCTTCCTTTCTTCTTTGCTAATACTTAACTTTCCCTAAAAGTCAAGTCTTTTTCAGTATAAAGCAAAGGGAAAAATCAAATACTTGCAAGCCCTCTGAATCTGCCCATAACCTTCTTGTGCATAATCCTTAATTCACAGTGTCCTCCCTAAGTTCATTAAAATAGCTCAGCTTACAAAGTCCAAAAGAACCTGGTAGGTTTCCTCTCACATATTCCTGAAGAGTATCTACCTGTGCTACCCAACTGACACTTTTTGGAAAGAACTAGAATACCAGTGAACAGATATTCTACCCTGTTCCAATTGGCAACATCTCAGATTTTCGGTAAGAATTTCAGACATTTTAAATGGTGTTATTACCAGTAAGTTAATAATGAGGGATCTACAAGAGATGTTCTGGAGCATCAATCTCTCCCTAATTTCTTAAAGGTCGCACTTTAGATTAAACAAAGCTAAGTGAGATACACACAAAGCTCATTCAAGCAAAAAAAATCCCAGTTCCTCCTCCCCCATACCCTAAAATGGGGTTCTGAGGAAGTGACAGTTTTTAGTAGCTGGGAAGCTGAGATCCCAATCTTTCATCTATTATTTCTTTTAAGCAGCTGTTTCAGCTTAATGTGATTTTTTTAAATTCTGAAAAGATTAGGGAAAGAAATATAAGCCCCCAGGCTAACTCAAAGGTACTAACATTGATTTTTAGGAACACTGTATCGAATATTTAAAAGGTGATTTTCACTGTACTCTTGGAATGAGACATTTTTAAGCATTTTATTCCAGAATTAGAATTACTTTCTTACTGACAAATTGATTATTAATCTTTCCCTTCTCCCAGCTCATTCACTCTCAGCTATAAATACTTAAAACAAGAAAAGAACACATCCTGGGTTCCAGGTCTCCCGTGCAGTACAGCCCTCTGGGCACTGCATTCTGGCTTCCACCCCCACGCCAGGCTGACACAGCCAGCCCCAGCCATCGAAGGCTCAGCGTCCAGCCCCACAGCCTCTGCCACGCTCGCTCACCTTTGTTCACCACTGTGCAAAGCAGTCCCTGGGATTCTGTCCTGGACACTTTTCCTACGTCTTCCAAGATACTAATTGCTTCTACTTCTTTCTGCTTCTCTGACTTTTGCTGCGGGCTTGAAGAAGACGTGCTTCGTTTTGTTTTTCACATAGCTCTTCCTTCACTGTCTATCCTTGACTGTCCACTCAAATTTTAGGGTCAGTTGTCCCTAAGGTCCTTATCACCCAATGGGCTCTCCCAGACCATTCCATTCACTTTTTACCGAAAGGAGGAAGCTTCTTAAAACTGTATGTTTGACTGACTTCTCTTCTGGGCTCTGCATTTCCAACTTCTCATTTAGAATCTATATTGGCTTAGCTAACAAGTAACTCAAATTTAACATTTGTAAAAACAAATTATCCTATCTGCTCATTCTATACCCCATTATCACAATTAATATTGATGCTATCCTTTCAGTAGCCCCAACTAGGACCCAATCTTTCATCTCTCTCCATCTCTCCTCAACCACCATCTAAATCTCTCAAATCATATCTCCTTTGCCTGCTGTATGCCTTCAAAATCTACTGCCCTATAACCTCTTCTTCACTGCTTCAACTCAAGCCTCCGAGCAGGCCACTGCAGGTTTCTTAACTTGACTGCAGTCTACTTTCTCTGCCACCAACACGCTTTGGTTTTTTTGTTTTGTTTTGTTTTGTTTTTTTGGTACTGGGGATTGAACTCATGACTTAGCGTTTGCCAAGCAGGCACTTACGCCGCTGAGCTAAACCCCTAACCCCAATGTGCTTTGTTTTGAAACCGATATTCATCTGCTAATAAAAACTTTTAAAGATTACCTACTACCATAAAATCCCAACTTCTGAGTGAAACACCAAGATTTGTCACTTGCCTTCCTGCCACCTTCTCCATCATTTCCCACCGAGAACCTAGCCTCTGTCCTACGGGTCCATAAACTTCATGTTGTCACACTTTCATATATGCTATTCCTTTTACATAGCATGTCTCATCACATCATCATTTGTTTAAGCCTCTGTTCAAATGTTAACTCCTCAAAGAAGTCTCCTTGAACTACGTATTAGTAGGAATCTCTTTTTCCTCTTATTGCCATGGTGTTTTCTGACTACAGGAAACTTCAGGCATTGAATCTGTCCACGATCCACTATTTCCTCTCCAAGGGTAGTAAGCTGACAGTATCTTGAGCACAAGGTACATTCTAGTACTCAGAAAGTACTTAATTTTTTAAAAAAACAAAATATGCACATGCACTAGTGAAAATATACAATCTAAATGTACTCATTTTAAAAACTCTCTTTCTCAACAAAAGAAAGCAAATACTGTAAAAATTCCAAGTTACCCATGCTCAAAGCCTTGAAAGATAAAAATGCCTGCCTTTATGACTTGTATCTGTTGGCTCTTCCAGCAAAGCTTCACTGAACATAAATACAGCCCACTTTAGATAAATCTGCCATGTAGTAGAAGTTTCTTTTGTTCTAGAAAGATTTCCCACTGCTCTGCCTTCCAGTGACACAATCTTCAGGTCCCATTCATCAAAAATACCAAAGGAACTATTTGCCATTTATCCTTGATTACCCTTAGAGACTAAAGTATTCACGAAGGCAGGGCTTTATGTGTTCTTTCATATTGCTAAAATTTCAGAACCAATGGTTTCTTTTCACTACTTAAATTTCAAGCATTAGGAAATTTCTTTTAAGTAGAAGATCTCTTGATTCACAGCAGGACACAATAGGGCCTTGGGTTAGTTATGGATGTTTTATGAAGTGAGTCAACATGCACAGTCCATGATGTGGGCATAACACTTGTCCTGCCCAAGCATGGGCCCACCATTTCTTTGTGGGGAACAGTTTGCCTGAAAGCTGCCTCTCGTGTTCTTCAGTTTTGTGGAGGTCACAAGAGCCTGTACTTTGCAATCATCAGTTTAGAACAGGGCTGGATACTCTCTCTTCTTTAATTCTGGCCTGTTCCTCCCTTTTCTGGGCATAACTCAGTTTTCTTATCAAATGCTCTAATTTACCTTAATTCCCTCGACTTTCTAATTCTCCTGGCCAAAGATTCAGAACACATACTGCATTTTACATTTTTCTATATTTTATTACTCTTGAATAATTTTACATTATAAGCTCACTATCTGACCTCTATTCTACATTTTGTTATGAAATTTCTGATCAATGCAGGACTGTAACACTGTTTCCTTGATCATGGTTATATTACTATGTAGCTCACATGAGCTTTCTTGCTATTCATTTTAAAAAGTTATTCACACAGAAATACAGGAGAAAAACCCGAAAAGACATAATAGAAGAATCTGCTTTTTATGAAGTCCTCCTGTACTTTTTTTTCCCAACTAAGCTTCTTCAAAGAAAAAAAAATTGATTCTAACTTTTCTTTCTGCAAACTCAGAATATTTTGTTCTTTTCAAGTAGAAAGAAGAAAATTTATTCTTCTACTAAAAAAAACAGATGAGGCCCTCAGAGGGTCAGAGGATAAAGATGTTTATTCAGGATTGGCCGATGACCACAGCTTTTCACTTTATGATTGGTTTATCTTTCCCTTCTTACCTGAAATAATCTCTGAAATTCAGGATTTGGGATTTTGGCAGTTGGAAACAAGTCTTTGATAGTGTCTTCCTCTTCATCTTTCTCTATTAAACTCATAGAGTCAATAAAAGCATCCACAGCATCCAACTGTGCCTCTTAAAACAAGAAGCAGAAAGAAAAAACTATTATTCCCATTATCCTTCATTAAAATGAATGTTTTCCACTTAAAATACAGCAACACGAGCAGGTTAGATAGCCTGGCTCTGCCAAAAATAATCTCTGGTTATGCAAGTACTTAACCTGAGTCTTGTTTTATCTGTAAAAAGAGTAATGAGATAGCTAATCTCTTAAATTCCTTTCTGCTCCACCATTCAGTGAACCTTTGACAATGGAGTAGCATCTCAAAAACAGAGTTTGATCTAGAAAAATGCACTAAACCATACAAAACATTCCCATGGAAATTTATACAAAATGTTCAGCATTCAATGAGCTAATATTTTAAAAATTAGTAATCATCTAAAAGAAAAATATTAAAAAGAAAGTTTAGTAATAAGGCATCAGCTTTCTAAAGACTTACTACAATTTTTATCCATGTCCAGAACCTTAACATGAAGATATAACTGGATGACAGCGAGCTGATTCCTTCACAAACTTCTCTCGGAATCAGTCCTTTCCTCTTACAAAGCTTCATGACACTAAGCACCCTACATACATACACATCTGTGTACATGTCTTACATTACTCTGTTCAAACTCTAAAGCTCCAGGATGGCAGAAACACATCATTCTTTTAATGTCTTTCCTAAAATTTAACAGAAGGCAAGTGCTCCTCAATAAAAATCTACCAAATCAGCAAAAATGGCACAGCTCAAAACAATGTGGATGAAAGTCAACACCTCCCAAAAATGCTTCCAACTAAGCTGCCATGTGTAACTTTCATTCTGCTGATTTATAAACTGCTCAGCAGTCAAGCTGAAGCACTGTTTTTAGATTCAGTTACCAGGCATGAGGTGGTAAATGGTAAGTAATTTCAGGAAAGGTACTTTTATGTTTCTATTTTTCACTTTTTCAGATATTCCTTTTGTACAGCTGTAACAAAATAAAATACAGTATTTATCATGAGGATATATCTTTCCTGTTTTTTAACTTTGCTGCACAAGCTTCAGGCAACGGCATAGCTATCACCTTTTTAAGATAACTAGCACAGCACATACCTGACAAAACCTAGGAGCTGGTCTTGCACATGCATACATCCTGTGGTTCCCACCTGCTGCTACCAGCTAGTATCAGGCAAAATTGCTCTGGCAATGCAAATCTCTACCTAAACATCAACTTGAGAAATACGTCAAATAGCTTTAAGGATCTACTTTCTACTGGAGAATATATATAAAGAAATACGTTAACTCACTGAACACAGATCAACCAATCAAGAGATACTCAAGTTTTTCTAGATCCTGAAACAGTTATCTGTAAGATACTTTCTCAACAAAGTTCTTCTTTTACAATATTCTGCTCATTTTAAACCTGGAATGGTCAAGAAAGAGATAGACTGCAACATGGTGACAACTTCTATACATTCAGGCTCATGCCTGCCCCTACTGTGATGCACAGGAATTCATCTCTGAAAGTCAGGTAAAGCCAGGCATGCCTGTAATCCCAGCAATCCCAGGCTGACCGGAGGACTGCTGCGAGTTCAAGGCCAGCCTGATTTACAGAATGAGACCCTGTCTCAAAAAAAAAAAAAAAAAAAAAAAAAATTACAATTAAAAGGAGGAAAGATACAGGTCCTAGGGGCTTGTTTTAGTCTTGGCCTTCTCACAGCACACTGTTCCCAAAGGTCTAGTCAAAATAACACTCAGGGAGGACCCTGTTTGGAGACTCACCTCACAACTCTCTAATCCTACACTGACACAGATAATAGCTTTAAATTTATAAAACATCTATCATCACTATTCTTTTCATTCTGACCCTGTCACATTTTATCACTACTGTCTTAAACAGTGAGCTCTCTGGGAGACAGGACCTGTGGCTGTGAGAATCACTGAGTACCATCCCGACATTTGCAACCAAATGCTTAATAACAGCCTTTCTCATCAAGCATGGGTAACCTGGCAACTGGAAATAAATAACAAGACTTGATTGCCACTGTAAACTAGACAGGAAGGAAAGGAGAAAAGTTAATCTCTATCACTGTCACCTTCATTTCAAATATATTCAGATTATATGCAGGACCCTAAAGTCACAGGTTTGACACTACATACCAATCCACTTCAGCAGGGACAAATCTTCTGCTTACAATTAGAAAATGAAGATCCCATACCAACAAGCTGTTCCCTACATACATGCTCAAGTTAGAAGAAGTGGAGTAAGGCAGTGTTTGGAAAATTTAGAGCAAACCTATCCTTAGTACTGGAAAAACACCTGGTGACCCCTTCACTGTCACTGGAGGTGAGTGTTGTATATGGGTCCACCTAATTCTATTCTGTGAAAGCCTGACCCTGACTCACGACTGCAGCCAGGCAATTTCCCCAGAGCAGTTTGCATGTAAAGTCATTAGTGAGCTGAATAGAAACAAACTCACCCGTGGGAGTGTATTTCTTATTATTTTTCAGGGATGAAAACATGTATTGCCGCAAGTCTTCCATGAAAGGCAGTTGCACGTACACTAAACACTAATGGGAAAGAGAAGAGATAAAAGTAGGAACAACCAAATTAATGGAAAAATATTAAAACGGTCCCAAATGATGTGAAAGTGGCACAACAGAAATATTTCAAAAATTAGCTCCAATTGAACACATGAAAAAGAAAAATCTTTTGATTTCTGCTATTGACTAGTTAAAACATCAAACTTTACGAGGGATATTACACATAAAAGAAATGCTTAAAATAAGACTATTAAATGATAATTATAAAGTGCATGGCCAAGTAGAACAAGTGAGAGAAGCCAGGGTGCCTGGAAGCCAGGGATCTGTCTTCTCTTTACAGTTCTGCCATGGTAGGTTCTCTCAGAAATAGGAAATGGAAGGAATCTAGACCTGTATTTTAAATAGAAAAGCCCCAAATAAACTGAATTTCACAAAATCACATCTTCAACCTTTATTCGCAGTCCCTATTTATTAAAATGGGGCAAGTTCTGTTCCCATTTGGATCTAAGGAGTCAAGCAGGATGAGAACTGAGAGAGGGTCATGGTTCACCTTTACTGACTTAATAAAAAGCTCCTTAAATACTTTTACAGTTCACAGTTCTCTTACAACTGAAAGTCCTCATTCTCAGAGCAGCAATGTCAACATCACTTGGGAGTTTGCAAGAAATACAGAATCTGGTCCCCACCCTAGGTCTGCAGAGTCAGAATCTGCATTTTAACATCTCCAAAGAGTTCTCATGCACAGTAACAGTTAAGAAGTCCAGCTTAGGGGCTGGGGATTTAGCTCAGCGGCATAAGCGCCTGCCTTGCAAACAGGTAGTTGTGAGTTCGATCCCTGGTACCGATAAAAAGGAAAAAGGCAAAAAAAAAAAAAAAAAAAAAAAAAAGTCCAGCTTAGAATAAAGGAGTGAAAGAAAAAAATGAATAAAAAAGATCTGTGGGTTTACCTCATAGGCCTCCTTGATAAAAGGAAAAGCCACACCAACTTGGGGATTAGCTCTTCTGTCATAAGCGTACCGAACTATGGCCACCATGTCTAATTCATCCAAAGCATGAATCAGGGAGGAAAGTGCAACTGCTGCTGCCTGTTAAGAAAGATGCAAGTGTTAACACATGCCAAAAAATGTTTTTTGAAAAACTAAACATTTTTAAAAGTATCATCCACTTTCTTCCTATTTCAGATTTCTGTTAGGCATCTGCTGGAGCTGGAGATATAACTCAGTGGTATAGCATCCACTTAGCAGGCACAAGGTTCTGGGTTTGATCTCCAGCTGCCAAAATAAATAAATGAAAGGGGCTGGGGATTTAGCTCAGTGGCATAAGAGCCGGCCTTGGAAGCAGGCAGTCGTGAGTTCGATCCCCAATACCGGTAAAAAGGAAAAAGACAAAAACAAATAAATAGATACATAAATGAAATATCGTGCTCTTTTACCCAGTGCAAGGCCAGCTTGTATATTGAGTGTACTCTTTCTGGAACTTTATTAACACATATTGCTTCAACCTTTCTTCTACTCTAAACTCATATTCTCACCTTATGAATTAACTCAATTCCCAGCCTTCTCAAACAAAATCTTTTTTTCTTACTCCATAAATTATTACACGTGTCTTTCATTCTCTTCCCCTCAAAAATAATAGTCTTGCTATTTCCAATGCTTAAAACACAGTCATTTTTCAATCTAACCCAGCTACTGCCCCCCTCTTTTTGAAAGCATCCTCTGGAGTCACCCCGTAACTCTTCCATGCCAAACCTTGGTTCCCACTGCAGTTGCTGGACAGCAGCTGAAGCCCAGCCCCCTGCTGCACATTCTCTCTCTGGCTTCAGAAGCAACACTCTCCCTTAATTATTCTGTTGTGGGCCTCCCTTCCCCATTCTTTTGTCTTCTCCCAACTGATTCTTAAATTCTACTTTTGGTCTTTCTCTTCTATCACTCTGAAATTCTACTTGGGAATTACTTAATCCAGCTCCACAAGTTAAAGAGTCAAAAATCTGCAGTCAGATCTCCTAAGATCCAGACTTAGACTGCCAACTACTTGAAAGACATCTTGTATATTATCTAATGTGGCATTTTCAGGTACCTGAAGACATCCACGACTAAAATCACACTTAGCATCTTTCCCCAGCCTCAATATTCTCTATTTCCATTAATACTACAACCACTGACGAAAACTACAGCACCAAAGTCTTTGATAATGCCATCTTTCTCATCCCTCAACTTAACTCTAAATCTAGACAATTTCTCAAATCCACCGTCACCCCTGTTCACAGAGCTGATCATATCAACCCCTTCCACAGAAACTTCCAATGGCGCCTCTAGTCCAATCTTACTGAGCTGATCAGTGGCTAAGCAGATCTCCTATCTTTTCTCCCCTGTAGCTTTTGCTGTCACAATTTCCTCTGAAAGAGAATACCCCCTCCAAATCTCTAGTTCTCTAACTTCTAACTCATTTTTAAGGCTTATTAAACTGACACCCTCTCCATTTCAGATTTGCCTTACTCAGTTCCTTCCCTTTCTCAAACTCCCTGAACATTATACTTTGCTAGTATCATAGGGAACCTGTGTCAAAGTTAGCTAACTCTATTACTATTTCCTCTCCACATCTCATGACCACAGAATACATTTTTAAAAGAGTTATTTGCAGGATCATAGAATATTTGAGTTAAAATAATAGTACTGATCTAGTTTAACAGAATACATGTAGATTCATCCTATTGGTAGTAATGAAGACTGCTTAGAAACTTAAGAGAGATGGAGATCTTTCCATCTCACAAAAAATTCACTCAGATATACTAATCCTTGTGGACAAAATAATCTGAAAGAAAAACCACTATGTTGTTCTCAGTTTACCCCTAACGTGAAGAAAATTCCAATTCCACACACTCATCCTCCAGATGTATGTGGCATACTACCAAATCTGTCATCCTTCCTATTCCCCATCTACCCACACATCTTCCTCATGTGACCTTTTTTTTCCCAGTACTAGGCATTGAAATCAGGGTGCTGTGGATGCAAGGCAAAGACTATCATGAGTATCTCTCTAAACCTTTTAATTTTTATCTTGAGACATGGTCTCACTAAGTTGCCCAGGCTGGCCTTGAATCTGTGATAGTCCTGCCTCAGCCTCGTAAGTATTTGGGATTACAGGTATATGACACCAAATCTGGCTTCTCTCTACAATTTTTTACTAGAAGTATTCTCCTGTTTATATTGTAAACTCCAATTAGATAATTACATTTTTTTTTCTCTCTTTTTTTTTTTTTTTTTGTCTTTTTCCTTTTTATCGGTACCAGGGATCAAACTCACGACTGCCTGCTTACAAGGCAGGCGCTTATGCCGCTGAGCTAAATCCCCAGCCCCGATAATTACATTTTTTGACACATCAAAAACTGACACTAACACACAGTCTTTTGACATTAGAAGATGAAAGTATCTTTTCCTGAATGACCTTAAAGTGACCTTATCATATGTAGTATGAAAATCCATTACACTAAATGCAGCCATTCCTGTCAAAACCTACAAAGAGTCTAAAAGCCATGGAAAGGAAGTGGATATGCTCAGGTCATGGACACCTGCCTCAGGAATCCTCTCACACAATCAGTGTAGTAAGTCAGCCTGTCCTGTCTTTAAAACGATCTGTACTTTGCCACTGATGACGGAACTGCCAACTCTAACCTAAAGACTAGCTTTTTACAGTAACTGCCATAACTCACCAAGCAGAGCTTATCAGTTCCTTCAAATACCTAAAGTGTCAGTGACTCTTCTTTCATAAGAAGTTGCACAGATTTCTGTTCTAGTAAATCCCCAAACTCTCTTTTATTCTTTAGAGGCAACCAGATCTATGCAGGTATGTCCCAGCCTTTATTTCCAAATATAAGTTCTTTCACTGAAGATTTGTCTCTCCATTTCATTTCACATTGATAACAGAAATTAGCCACCCATACAAGGTGAGACTTGAACCATACATGCATAAGGGTGCCCTCAGCTAGCAAGTCTAGATAATTACCCGACATATGTGTCAAGTCAACTTTATGATGCAACATCCCTCACTGCATACCCACAGTGCTCATGAAGTGATCAGAATTTTTTACATGTATAGGGACAAAGAGTAGTTAAAATCTCAAAAAAGTTAAGAAGAAGTCATGGCTTGATAGTACATACAAAAACATGCATGATCTCTAGAGGATGTGATTCAGGAGAAACCCAGGAACTAGAATTCTCAAATTTGAAGACTCACATATGTCTACTGTGCACTAATAAATCTGTTCAGTACAGAGCAGAAGCCAAGCATTTTCTTCTCCTAACAGAATACTGGCATACTCATCCACTGGCCCAGCACCTAGTTACCTTTCCGAAGTGAGGAGAAAAAGGGACTATACCCGTTATACCAACACCCTACTCCCACTCCTAATTTCAAATGCAAATACTTCAGAAACTTGGAAACCTATTTAAATTGCCTTAAACAGACACTAGATTGCAATCTTCCAGTTAAGATTAACATTTCCAAGGAAATAGGTTCTGACTTGGAAGTAAGAAAGAAAACATTTCCCAAGAGGCAGATGTGAGTGTAGGACGCAAAACTCATTGTTGTTGGCCAGCGGAAACTAGCCTGAAAAGAGAGTATTTTGGGAACATGGAGAAAAGAGCACAGAGAGAAAGGGAAAAGGTAAAAGACAAATTTCCTCAGGGAGGAGGTAGCCCAGTGAGTCTCTGAAGCACCTCTCCAGGACGCTCTGCCAGCACTGAATGTTTAATGTTTATAAAAATCAGTATGCCAACCTGACCCCAAACCTCCTTAACACCTGACCACGAAATTCTCACAACTTGGCACTTATTCAAAAATACTTACACCTACTTCTCCAATTGCAGAACTATGTTCTTGGGTCTTTTGGTTATGCTAAGACAAACTTGTTTGTCATTTCTCCGTTTTCACAGTCAAAAGTCAGTGAATATTCCCACTGCTATTACACGAACTCGTGTCATTTTAAACAACAAAGCCTCAAACAGCCCACTTTCATAAAATGACAATTCAGTTCTACAGCACTGCTTCAAAGATCATAGTCAACTCACTTCATCATCACGTGCAGGAAAGACCTTTAAAACTTGATTTCCCATAAAGAATTTTCTTTGGACCTACAAGAATAAACAAAGGGGAAAAAATGGTTTTCATCTAGAATGATATATATCAAAAATGTCCCATGTTGCTAAGAAAAGCTATTCAAAACATTCTTACTGGAAAACATTCACAATTACTAGGAACAGCTTATTACTTAAGGCCCAATTCAATTCAATGTAACAATAACTGAACACCTAGCATGTGTCTTCCAGTATGGATCTACAAACTTAATGGTAGACAAGATATAATCTTGTCCTTGAGGCACTTGGGTGGAAAAATATGAAATTAACTGAATCCAATATTACAGTCCAAATTACATGGTGTTTTCAGAGCAAATAAGGGTACTGAGCTGAGGCATGAAAGTTTAGGGAATGTTTATGAAAATGGTGATGTCTAATTCAAGACTAAAGAGACTATGTAGGAACTGACCTAGGGAAGAGTTTGGGCAGAAGATCCCAGGCGGAAATAACAGTGTGAATAAAAATGTAGAGTGACATAAAAGCACAGTAACTGTGAGAAACTGTTTTGAGTATTGCAGGGTCAGTGAATAAAGGAAAAGATTTTTTTTTTAAATCAGATTGGAAATTAACAAAGATGAGATCATAAAGTCTCTTAGGAACAAAGTCAAATGTTTTGGACTTCATTCTAAAAGCAGTGAGAGGGCAGTGATGAACTGCAGAGACTAAAATGAAGAATTAAAGAGGGTTAAAAGGCGTATGCTTATATTTAATCATAGTTGCCATGGAAAACACCTTGCATCCTTTTGTTAAAATATCATATGAAAGAAAGCAGGTGTTTAAAATATACTATTCAACAGTGCACTTGTTCAACCCCAGAACACTTATCACTAAACAGTGGCATGGCCTTTGGAGTTACAGAGATCTGACTTAAAACCTACCTAGAGCATCGTTTAGCAGTACGAGCCTAGACAAGTTACATAGTAGCTCTGAACTGCAATTTCTTCAATAAAAAAATGCGTATCACAGAGCCACCTGAGAAGGTAAAAAATTAAATGGAAATTTATATAAAATACTAATGTATTTACTGGAACATTACAATTACTTACTAAATGGTAGCTATGCTTATCTTCAATATAGCTGCCTGAGGTTAGAGTTAAGATAAAACTGAAATAGAGCTTAAAGACAAAAATTGATTTTGAAAACATTTCATGTTAAAAGTCCTCTAAAACAAAAATTATATTTTTTGTTCTGTTCACTTTTTTCTTGTTATTTAAAATTGCTCCTTCCTCAAATATGGCATAGGTAATGTCAATATTGTCATTACTGAATTACACTTGAAGATGTTTTTTCATTCATTTTCTCTATTATCTAGACTTAAGTTCACATTTCAATTGTCCAATTTCCTTAAACTAATCTAAAAATGATATTTGTGAAGCCAGATGTGGTAATGCATGCCTGTAACCTCAGCGCTAGGGAGGCTGAGACAGGAGCATCACCATGAGTTCAAGGCCAGCCTGAACAACAGTAAGACCCTATTTCAAGAAACAAAAAGTAAATGAGGTTTCTGTTTCAGTGAAGATTTGTTTTAAATATGCTTTAAGTTTATATAGTTCCCAAACTGAGTAATTTTACTTTTAAGAAAAGCATTATTTAGTGGCTTTTCATAGAGATTTGTTACAGATTCAACTTTTTTTTTTTTTTTTTTTTGTCTTTTTCGGGACAGGGTCTCTCTATGCAGTTTAGGCAGCCTTGAGTTCACTTTGTAGCCCAGGCCGGTCTTGAACTCCCATCGATCCTCCCACCTCAGCCTCCCGAGTGCTAGGATTACAGGCGTGAGCCACCACGCCCAGCTCAGACTTTCAATTTTCAAAAGGTATTTACTGTCATTAACAAAATCTTACAGACTTTAAGTTAATATCCTAAATTTTTGGCTTATAAGTTTTGAAACCACATAATAGTTAAGTTTAGACAAACATGAAAACAGCTCTTCTCAATGTCACTGAATTATTCTAACACACACACAGGCAGGGACCAACATGCTAGAGGAACATGAAAAATACTGAGTAGCTAGGCACACGCCTATAATCCCAGCACTTGGGAGGCCGAGGCAGGAGGATCGTGAGCTCAAGGTCAGCCTGAACTGTACAGTGAGATCCTGTCTCAAAAAAAACAGAACAATAAACAAACAAACAATAAAATAAGAATACAGAGTAACATTTAACTTTAATATTCACATGAGTTCATTAATTAAACTCTCTTCATTCCTATAAAATGGGTAAAATATACATAAAAAGATATGCTTTACATTTATTAATAATTGACCTGTGACTGTGTACCTCAAGGACGTTTTGTTTGTTTATTTGACACAGGTCTCACTCTGTAGTCCAGGCTGGCCTTGAACTCACTTTGTAGCCCAGGTGTCCTCAAACTTGGGAGGATCCTTCTGCCTCAGCCTCCTGAGTGCTCAGATTATAAGAATATATCACCAAGCCTGGGTTTTCTAGCTTTTTTTTTTTTCCCAAGAACATTTAACCTAAAATGTCCGAAAATCTGTTAACAGTCCTTTCTAAAATTGTCTGTGGTATCCAATAGTGAATTACTATGCTTCCCATTGTGTCCATTTTGTGCATCTCTGCTTTGGTATCTACAAAACATGTAACTTATGTAAGTTTTGCATCCTAGAACTCTACATTGGACACTGAGACAAAAGATGGTCAGCGCAAAGAAGTAACATTCTGGGTGTTAATAATCTTTCAAAACTCAGCCAGATCCTTAAAGGTCTAAAACATTCCATTATACATAACAGTTTGCAGAAAACAGTACAAGAACAAAGAACTAGATACTATTTCTTTAAGGTTTTATCAGTAATAATGGTTAATAAGACAAAAAAGTGACTTAATTGAATTTATTATTTAGATTTGTACTAAAAGCCCTCTACATTTTCATTATCCTCTTCAAAAACCAAATGTGGCAACACTAAACCTCAGACTACATTTTAGAAGATCAAGGTAAAATAAATATATATTGTAAATAATGGCCAATCAAAAAAAGCACACTGTCACAAGTGGTAAGTGAAAAAGGTTCATGCATTTTGCTCAAAATTACAAGGCAATTGCCATACCTGAGAAGATCTACAAAATCCCAAAACAGAAAAGCACTTCCCCTCTGATTTATATTTCATTTGTTCCTCATCCACTTTAGAGAAAGGAACGATATCACTTCCATAGCGGAACCCTAGAGAACAAGAGCAGAGCATCTGTTAAGTACATGGGGCTTCATTTTCTCCAAGCTGAAATGTGCGCCACGCATACATTAGCAGTGCATGCATATTCCAGAGCCTGCTCCATCTTCTATTCCCTGGAACCAAATTACTACCCCTTGTGATCAACAGAGAAAAGGCAGCAGCAGATCCAAGCCACACACGATGTAGAGATTAAAATCTAATTACATTTTTTAAGTAGCATCTTCTGCAATCTAGTTACCTTAATGATTATCCAGCCCAGAATAAAAAACAGAGCAAATGCAGTGTACTAGCTATCCTCCAAAGATAAGCCATGGCTGACAAAAGTGAAGCATGGTTTGTTGAACATAATAACAAAAACACATGTATTCAAAAACCTGGAGGCCCACAGAGAAAACTGCTCATAGGAAATTCTCAGAACAAAATCTGAAAAATGTATGCTGAAGACATATGAATGCCTAAGGAAAGATGACAAAATTCTTCTGTTTAGAAGTATTTGACTGATAAGTTGCATATTTTTCCTCATTTAAATTTATTTTATCTTTAGAATTTTGTGGTTTCTTTCCTCCTTTTTATGTAAATATTGGCTCTTTGATTAAAAAAAGAAAGACAAAACCTTGAGCTCATTCACTACCACCACTCCATGCAATGTGCTCCTTCAATACAGCGTCATCCGGATGGTGAGAAGGGACACCGAAATTCCAGGGGTCTGTACTTGGGTAAATGCAAGGAAAAATCATTCATCTTCAATCCAAAAGGCAAAAACCAGGCCAGGGGTTTAGTTCAGTGGCACAAGCACCTGCCTGGCAAGTGCAAGGTCATGAGTTCAATCTCCAGTACCCGAAAAACAAAACCCTGCGTATCCAGGGGCAGATTCTGTGACCCAGTGTTCATTTGTTCCTTAGTCTGTTTACACCATGTATTTAGGTAAAAAGGTACATATTTCTATCTTCCTATATCTCTTGTTAAAAACTGGCAAAAAAAAAAGAAAAGAAAAAAAGCCCAACCAACATTAACAAAGAAATATAATGGTGCATGATTGATATTCCTAATTTTTCTCTGAATCAATTATCTTCCCACTTAAATTGTTTAACAGTAACTTGAAAATTCTAATTAAAACTGTGTTTTCTGCTTCTAATTAAAGGGCAAATATCTCTAACTTTTCTATATGGCAGAAAGTATAGAATAGACACTACATTACAAGAGGTGACTGATAAATACAGTAAATGTTTAATTTTTAAAAACTTTTTACACTCACGCCTGTAATCCCAGCATTCAGGAGGCTGAAGTGGGAGGATCGTTGCGAGTTTGAGACCAGCCTGGGGTACAAAGTGAGCTCAAGGCCAGCCTGAACTGCATAGCAAGACCCCATCTCAAAAAAAGACAAAAAATTTTTTACAGTAAGAAACATTTTCAGGAATGATAGGATAAGTGTGTTTAAAGTAAGGGGAAAGTACTTTTAGTATTCTGAGGAAAATCAATAGCAATATGTCTTTTACTATAAGCTTTTTCATTTAAATATTCACTCTATGTTTCAATTATGTCAAGCGAACCAACAATTATGGCAATTTCTGTCAAGTAAAAACATTTCAGTATATCTTCATACACCCTATTCATCTTAGCTGGCACCACGTGATTTCTGGCTCTTCCCCAAAGTCAAAATGACCATGAAAGGGAAACATTTTGAAAAGATTCAAGATAGTGAGGCAGCCATGACAGCACAAGTAAAGTTGCAAAAGAGGAATTCAGAGGATGTTAAGAATGCTGGGTCAGCCATAGTGGCGCACACCTGTTATCTCAGCACTTGTGAGGCAGAGGCAGGACAATTGCCAAGAGTTTGAGGCTAGCATCAACTACATGGTGAGACCCTGTCTCAAAAAAACAAAAAAATAAAACAAAACAAAAAGAAGAATAAAGGGATAAGTATATTTGAAGCAATTCAGAATATTCTGAGGGGTATTAATGGCAACATGTCTTTTACTGTAAATTTTTTTAAAAAGTAAATGTCCTCCATATTTTGTGATCACACCTCATATATCCACATCCCTTTGCCTATATTTGCATACTAATCTCTCTGTAGACAAAGAACTTTAAATATTACGGGATGCAGTATAGACAGACAAAAAAAAGTTGAAAAATAGCTGCAAAAAGGTAAAGGCAGAATAACGTATTCCCATGCATTTTGAACCAAACCATTTTTAATGTTTCCCCATCCATCATCACCCCATTGCACATTTTCTTTTTCCTTAAGATAACCAGAAGTAGCCAGGCACAGGTGGCTCACGCCTATAATCGCAGCACTCGGGAGGCTGAGGCAGGAGGATTGTTGTGAATGCCAGACCAGCCTGGGCTACAAAGTGAGCTCAAGGCCAGCCTGAACTGCATAGTGAAACCCTGTCTCAAAAAAAGACCAAAAAAAAAAAAGATAACCAGAAGTTTCTTTGCTAATAATCAAAAAAACTGGTACATCCATCAATGGTCCCTGCTCCTCCTAAATCCATCCAGCACCTGGCTGTCATATTCATCTTCCTAAAATTTAGCTCCAAAGACATCCTGCTCCTGAAAACTGTAAATGATTCCAAGTTACTTTCAAGATTATGCATATGCCATAGCTCAGTGGCATGAACACCTTCCTGGCAAGCACGAGGTCATGAGTTCAATCTCCAGTAACAAAAAAAAAAAAGTTTATGCAGAAATTCTTAGCCCATCCTTCAAAGCTCAATTACCCAGTCACGAATCATGAGTAATATAAGGGAGTACAGACCTCAGTTCAAGTGGTGCTAGCTGCTAGCTGTGTGATTCTGAAC
This sequence comes from Cavia porcellus, assembly GCF_034190915.1. NCBI lineage: Eukaryota > Metazoa > Chordata > Mammalia > Rodentia > Caviidae > Cavia > Cavia porcellus. Next base: position 53,301,415 of record NW_026947509.1, on the reverse strand, counting down.
ACATTAATGAATGCCCTTCAGTCTTGGTTCCCTTATCTGTAAAATGGAAATAATAAAGAGTACCTGGCTTCAGGATGCTGCTGTGCAATCACAAAGCCACTGCACACTGTTAGATACCACCCAGCCCCACTTTCCTCATCTTGCGCTATTAATCATTCTATTCTTCCTACTATAGCTAGTTATGACACCAGGAATCATCAGCCATAGAGTCATAATTCTAACCCAAGTCTGATTCCAAAATTCATGTTCTAGGTAACTGAACTGAACTAAGGAATCAGTAGAAATTGGAAGATATAATGACAATTTATACACAATGCATCAGGAGAAAGACTGATAACCATCACTACCTTTGAACCGCCTATTCTGCAACACATGTAACTATATGCAATGTGTTACAATACCACAGATGAAACTGTTTTCAGGACTTGCAAATCAAAAATATACTGGGTAATACACAGCCTGGCAATAAATGTAACTAGGACCCTAGAAGATGCTACCTTAACTATTATTTGGTATATTATAGTTTTAGCTCTTTGACATTTGGATATTTTCAGCTAGTTTCTAAGTCCTTTAATAGTTTCAAGCCAAATGGGTATGAACAAAAACACAACTTTAAAGATCCTAGAGACTATTAAGCAATATAATAGGCATAATTTTTCTTACCCTCTAAATTAACTTGAAGGCATATATCTAGTAGGATATAAAACCTAAAACTGATATTTAAAGAATTATGAAGGAAGAAAAACTATTTTTGTGTTTGTTTGTTTGTTTGTTTTGAGACAGGGTCTTGCTATACAGTTCAGGCTAGCCTTGGGCTCACTTTGTATCCCAGGCTGGTCTCGGACTTGTAATGATCCTCCTGCTTCAGCCTCCTGAATGAAGGAAAACATTCTTAAAAAAATTTTTAGCCTGGAGGCTGGGGCTACAGCTCAGTAGCATAAGTGCCTGCCTGGCAAGCATGAAGTCCTGAGTTCAATTTCCTATATTAAAAAAGCAGACAAATTATTTAGCCATTCTCCTAGCTAGTGAGTTTCAACAATAAAGGAATGTTAAATATCATCTAATGTCTCCATCACTTGAGACATTTAAAGTTCAGACTAATGAAATCTCAAATGTCTTCCCAGGAACCATCCTGCCTCAACCCAACAAAGGAGCCAGAGGACCTGTATCCTCTCAGATAGTCAGTCGCCTCTCTGTAACTCAAAAGAATCATCTCTGAGTGGACACCAACACAAGCCCCAGCCTGACTCATATCACCTTGAAGAAAACGTATTTTAGACAAAAGCACAAACTCTTACTCCATACCTTGAATAGTGTCTTCTTTGGAAACTTCAGTTTCATCATCATCATTTAAACAATAAACTGTTTCTTTTTGTATATCTTCTTTTTTTAGGGTTCGTGCATCCACAACTATCCAAGTCTTTTTAACTTTCTCCTGTACAATCTTAATTCCAAACGACAGAGGGAAAAATAAGAAAAACTAGGATTATGATTGATAGATGAAAACCTAATACAATCAATCTCTGGTTCATATAAGAAAGAATCTAGAACAATTATTCTAGCTAGAATGTTATATTTACTTTCGTCTTTTACAGAAATCTTTATTTCATAAAAAAAAAACACTTTTTAATTCTTACAGTCTTCCCTCAACAAATATTAGTATCTGAATATATTAAACCCTCATACTGTCTGATAAAGGGAGAACAACCTATTTCATCACAGTTTTACAACAAAAAAGGAAAGAGAGTCTGAATTCAATAAAATTTGAAAAGGAAACCTGCATTAAGAAGAAGAGGAGGGGGCTGGGGATTTAGCTCAGTGGCATAAGTGCCTGCCTGGCAAGCACAGGTCATGAGTTCGATCCCCAGTACCACAAAAAAAAAAAAAAAAAAAAAAAAAAAGAAGAGGAGGAAACTGTCCTCTTATTCCTAGGGACACTATTCTAAGCTTCGATGGGCTAAAAAGTAATTATAAATAAAAAAGAAATACCTCCCGGGTTTTTACAACATGTCATGTTTCAGAACTAATACAAGAATATGTGCATTTATTTTTGTGTACTTAGAATATTTTTATTTTTTGTACATTTAAAGAATAAAAGCAAGGAAGCTTGTGTGGAGGCATGCTTCAGATTCCTACTCAGACTGGAGACATCAAATATCACCAAAAGCAACTCACTGTTGACAGTACACTAATATGCACAAATGTACACATATTATGAAATACAATTTCACAGTAACAGTTCATCAATTTTTGACATTTCATAGAAGCTTTCACTATCAGATCATTAGTAACTGAATTAGGTGTGATGAATCTCCAAAACTCTGAATTCAACTCTGCTGCACTACATTTCTGCTATAATATTACATGACATCTTAATGCATTACATGTTTTTCTTAAAAGACACCAGAACTCATGATTAACAGTTAATTATCAATACAGATAAAGAGAAAGAGGAGAGAATTAAACTCTATTATAGACGATTCTTAAAACTTCTCCTAGAATGCCTTTTACATAAAGCTAAACAGAGATTAAATGAAAAGGGAGAGCAGCTAGAGAAGCAGTAATTATGCTCTGAATAACCCACACATGAATTGTCAGCTCCTTACATAAGCGTTTTTGCTCTGCCTGGTAACATTTATTTTAAAAACATGTAAGCAGCACTTACCGATTTATAGGCTACAATCTTTATAGACAAATTGGAGCCAATGGTCAGTTGGCAGGGCCAGGGCATGGAATGCCTTTCAATTTTCTTAAAGACACACAGTTGTCTGAGACTCTCACTTAATAAAGAAAAATATACAATGAAAGTAACAATTTTAAAATGTTAACCTGTACTAGATGATACACTTAGTTTTCTACAATGAGAAGGGAGCTATTGTTGACTTTATACAGAGAGAAGAGCAGGGAATGGCAGGAAAATGACAGCCACAGGTTGGGAGACAGCCAGAACATGGGCTGGCTGGGGAAAAATAAGGCTTGAATTACTTTACTGACAGGTAGCAACGAACGGCTCTATCTTTCCCCATTCAATCATTTCTTTCAACTCTGCCAGTGGTTCTTAACATTTTTTCAGGAACAAGGACACCTTTGAGGATATGATAAAAGCATAGTCACAAATGAGTCTGCATGCAATATAAAGGATGTCTGAAAACAATGAATCTGAGGATAAGAATCCCTGTTCTCTGATATCAAAGGAAGGCACCATCCTGTAACTGCACTGCTCACTGGTGTAATTCATTAGTGGATGCCAGCTTTCTTTATTCTTTAGTGAAAGCCAGGATCTGTTTTTACACACACATAACAGTTAAATAAAGACTATCCAGGGAGTAAAGGGAATCAGTAGTCTGCAGTCTTAAAGTAGTTCTTGGTATTTTACTGATGAGAAGGGGTAAAGAAAGGGGACAAATTCAATGTAAAGTACCGCTTCATTTAACCAAAAATGAAGATCAATTCTATTTTTACCTGCCCTTAATCAAACACAACAGAGAAGATTACAGTATAGGTTATTCCTATCCTGATATTCATTCAGAGAGCAAGCAAAGGAATTAGTTACTTAAATACACAGGGAGTGTGCAGAACAGATGCTATGACTGATCTCCTTGGTACAGATGAAAAGTAGATTTACAAAGAAGCAGAGAGAATTCGTTTACATTATCCACAGAGTTATGGACAGGGAGATCCCAACAGACTACAATTCTCAGAACTAATATACAATGAATAGTAACTATTCTGCCTGTTAACTTGTTTCCAAAGTTTGTAGCACATCTTGGCTTTGGATTATGGGAGAATGAGCCTAAGTCAAATCTGACCTGTTTTACGAGACATTACTAGTCCAAGTATGATCAGGCTAAAGCCATCAAAAAGGTTCACGTTCTATTCCAGGAGAAATTCTTAGGCCCACTGTCTAATATGCAAGATTTGAGAATAACTGGCTCAGTTCTGCACTAGAGTTAAATCTCTCTGGGCAGAAGTCAAGTTGTCTTCCTAAGATCTTCTATGTGGATTAAGTCCAGCTGGCCATTACTGGTACAGCTTTGTATAATACCTGGCCAACAAGAAATAGAGTACTTGAAACATTGCTACTGGGACTAAAGGATGAAATTTTTAAATCTATTTCATTTTAATTAACTTAAATTTAAATATCCGTATGTAGCTAATGGCAAAGTGTAGCTAATGGCTACTGTATTTCACAGTGACCTAAAATCAAAGTAGCTTCAAATTGCTAGGATAACGCATAATCAGTAATTTACCCACTGGTTATACTATATTACTCAGCTTTCGTACTGCTAGGACACAATACTCAGAACTCACCACTAGGGAAGAGAGATTTAATTTAGCTTACAGCTTCAGGAGATTTAGTACATGGTCAGCAGACAAGAACCTCACAGCAGAAGGGTGTACGGAAGCAAGCTGCTTAGTTCACAGTGGCTAAGAAACAAACAGGAGCGCAACACCAGAAAGGCAGGGGCAAGGGGCAAGACACACACTCTAAGGCCACAATCCCATGGTCCGTCCAGACACCCGCGGAAGTTTGTTCCACCAATTATTCAGGTAGATCTCAAATCCATTAAAGTTGATACTCCATCCTAACCACCACATACACTATTGGAGAAACCCCCTTCTCAATAGCAATTTAAACTGGTGTACAATTTTCCTTTATGTTAGGATGCTTGATATGTTAGTATAAGGTATGTATTCCTAAATTAGAAAGAGAAATAACTTAGGAATATCTATTGATATTCCTAAGAACATACATTATGCTAAGAAGCTTTAGTTTATTAGGATTCTTCATTAATTCTGCTGGCAACCTTTTGGGAAATTACAATTCTATTTCCAAAATTTACATAATTTTTCAAACATGTCTATACTTAGTAAATCAGGATATATTATTTGTTGATTACAGCTCACCAGAAATACTTAAAATTGTGGTTGCAAGAAAATTAGAGCAGATATGTACCACAGCTACTCAAAAAATTCTAGTTGTTGAATCCTTCCTTCAATTGAGAACTTTGCTTAACTGCTTATCTTTTGAGTATTGATAGACAAATCAGAATTAATTCATGAACATCAAGCAGTATTATCTCTGAAAATATGAATCTATACAATCCATTCTGTTTGGTAAAATATTTGCCACTTTTGCCAAATCAGGGTTCTCACACACTATTCTAGATGCTACTGTGATGGTTTGGGTCTTAGATGTCCCACAAAAGGCTGAGGCGAGGCCAGGTATATAGCTCAGCAGCACAGGGCCTGACTGGCAAGTGCAAGGTCATGAGTTCAATTCTCAGCACACACACACACACACACACACACACACACACACACTGAAAAAAAAAGGCTCATGGAGTAGGAAGGAAGATTGGCTGCCGATATGTTTTTCTGAGTGACTGACTGGATCATGAGGGCTCTAACTTCAAATGTGGGCCAATCCACTGACGAGAGCAGAATTTGAGGTCATTTTGCGGAGAGGATGGAAACAGGAGGGGGAGCCCAGCTGAGGGACTATTCCTGGTCCCAGGTCCCTTTCACTAAAGCTCTGTCCCTCTGTCTCTGCTTCTTCACTGCCACAAGATAAGTAGCTTGCCTCTACCACATCTTTTGGCCATATTCTTTTTCATTGCAGGCCTAAAACAAGGGAGCCAACAGACCACAGAATGGAAACTGAGCCAAAATGAACTTTCCTCCGTTAAGTTGTTCTCAGATATTTCGTGATAGCAATAAAAAGCTGAGTAACACATACAGCTTTGAATCCTCTCTGCTCAAAATAAACATATGTCTAACCTAACAATAAGTCTAATAAAGGAGAAACTCTATTCCTTTGTCTCTACAGATAGATAAAACAGTTTGCCTATTATATGGTACTTCAGGGATTGCACATTTTCAAAATTTTGCCATTATAACACCAATAGAAAATAAGCAGGCTATGGTCTTTACATTTTGAGTTTGATTTTGTATACAATGGAGCACTTATTCTGTCATAAAGAATAAACCTGAGACATTTTTAGGTAAACAGACATACCTCAAAACCATACTTTTAAGTGAGAAAACAAACACATGCGTAAACACCACACTATTTCTCTTTCATAAGAAACACAAAGTGTCAATAAAGACCAAAATGAATGACAGACATTGGGAAATAGAAAGGATTCATATGGAAAGGGGAACAAGGGAGGGAGGACAGGGAGGGGAAGATAGAGAAGAAAAGGGGAAAAATTGAGAGAAAACTTTTGTAAGGAAGGAAAGAGGGGTTGAAGGGAAGGGAGAAGAATGAGGGGAAAAAGAAGAATCAAGATAGATTATGTACAGATACAAATTCTCTATGATGAATGTGATCTTTATGTATCTAAAATGTACCAATAAAATTAATTTAAAAAAAGAAAAAAGATTTTTTTAAAACAAAAATGACTAATAATTCAGCTAATTCAGAAGCATTAGGGGGGCCCTCCAATTAAAACAAATTTATGTGGATACAATAAAAAGCTGTTTTGTCTTCTTACCTGAAGGAATAAATTTCCTCCAGCCCATTGGTGCCCTCTAACGACAGCATCATCTTCCTCACCATATGTATACCTTCTCTTTGCTGCTCAGTGATTCCTTTTTGAAGAAAAGAGGACCCATGGTCACCCATCTGCAAGTTGCCATCTCCTCTGTCTCCAGTTCCATCTTTCTTGCCAATGGGGAAAGGCAAACTATCAGGGAAAGACCACCAGTTGTTAAGAAGACAGGCTCTGAGGCAAATAATAACCTAGGCTCCAATCCTGTGACTGCCATGTACTAGCTAGGAGAAAACAGACATGTCAGGCAACTTCACAAAGCTTCTCATCTGTCAAACGACACTCACCTACCTTAGCCAATACTGTATTCTGTTTCAGGTGACTGAAACCTTTGATTTGGTAGAACGGGGAGATTTATTGGCTTACATAACCACATAATTGAAAAAGTAGAGTTTATACGGACTTAGGATAACCAGACTCAGGGTCTCAAATGCCATGACGTCTGACCCTTTCACTATCTCTGGGCACTGTGCCTTCATCTGTCCAAACACTGGCTTCACTTTCTCAGAATGACCTCTTCCTACTGCCTCTGAATACACTTAAGCTATGCTGTGATCTGAATACGCCCCAAAAAATGCATAGTTAAAAGTTAATCATTAATGTGATATTATAGGCAGGACCTTTGAGAAGTGATTAAGTCATGATAGTAGAATCTCAGAATTGAGAACAGTGGTCTTACAAGAGAGGCTAAAGGGAGGAGGACCCTCTACCCTTCTGCCATCTGGGGACAAAGTTTGCCTCTTTTGTTTTTTTTCCTTTTTTCTGGTACCGGGAATCGAACTCATGACCACGCACTTGCCAGGCAGGTGATTATGCCACTGAGCTAAATCCCCGGCCCTTATCTGGGGACAAAGTAACAGGCAGGATCTGGGAAGCCAAGATCCCCTACTAGAAACCTGATCTGCTGTGATCCTGGACTCCCCAGCCCCAGCACCATAAGAAATATATTTCTTTTTGTTCATAAATCACCCAGTCGAAGGTATTTTGTTATAGCGACAGTGATGAACTAAGACAAGCTCACATTGCCTAACTCTACAACCTAAGAGGGACTCAGTGTTTAATCCTCTGTGTTCAAATTCAAATAAAACTAAGAGTCAATGACAGGCTCAAAGCCAGTTCATTCAATCCAAGAGGTTAAAGTTCTAAAAAGGCTTCCTATAAAAAGGTTAGGTGACATTCTGGACAGAACCTCTCCTCTCCAAAAAAGTCACAAATAATCCCTCCAAATTATTACAGGGATTAAATAGGTGAATATTAGGAAATATTTTAAACTCAAATTTATTGCAGATACAGATTCCTATACAAAAGTCAGAAATTTAATAGACATAAATAAAATCTAATTTTGTTCTTCTGTTTCACTACAGTTGTTTGACTGAAATGAGACTAAAACTAGGTTGGAATCACCAGCCATAAAAATGTTAAATACTTAACAGACAGCTGGGCGTGGTGGCACATGCCTGTAATCTCAGCATTCAGAAGGCTGAGGCAGGAGGATTGTTGTGAGTTCCAGACCAGTATGGGCTACCAAAGTGAGCTCAAGGCCAGCCTGAACTGCACAGTGAAATCCAGTCTCAAAAAGCACCCCTACCAAACAGATGAACAGACAAGCTAAAAAACAAACTACCCAAATTCATTCTATGCAATATTCTAAATGGTACTTTATACATACTTTCACAGAAACAATCTCATTTAATTCTCATATACTAGGTAGACAAAGGCTTTTATCTCCGTTTTCTACAGAAATGGAAGCTACTGAGATGAAATAATTTGGCTCACAGTTAGTAAGTAATGCAGCAAGGATTCAGTCACCTGACTGAAAGGGCATGGTTTTTCCCATTGTCACATACCTTACTTTATCCCTGGAAACTTAAATGGCTAGATTTAGTAACCATTTACCAACATTATTTCTAGTCACTCCAATGTGGATGGATATTGTTAAGGCAATTTCTCTATCACTTTGTTTGCTTACTTAAGATAGGGCTCTCTGTCCAAAGTTTTTACTACATATACTCAAAATGACAGATATGTGTATCCTGCATTAAAGTTTCCAGGAAGCAAAGTGTGGCACAGAGAGGTAGCTTTAGCTTATGGATATCTCTATAGCACTAACCAGGAAGAAGGGATAAAAGACTTGAGAGCAGTCTGAAATTCACAGCAAGACCCGGTCTCAAAAAGAACAAAAAAGAAAAACGAAAGAAAGTTTATCCCCAATACAGAAGTGACAATAGCAGTTCTTTCTATGCTGCACTTGACTCCAAGAAAGTTTTCTCAGAAGTCAGTAAATGAAAAAATCAAGTCTAAGGAACAAGCATGCTCAGAATACAGTCCTTTTTTGTGTTGCTGGTCTTTGCTTTAATCCAACAAGAACATTTATCACACTTGCAATATACTGAACAATAAAAGCATAAACTCTGTATGGTGGGAGTTTATAGCACAGTAAGAAAACACATTTCCCAAGAAAAAAAATAACCCTAGTCAAACAAGCAAGAAAAAAAAAGGCTATGCTCCCTTTTCTGCACATTTACTCATTAAAAAAAAAAAAAAAAAAAACCCATCGGCCCTTTCAAATGACACTGATAGCTCAATACTGCATGCTTCAACCACGTGTGGGGCTTCCTGAGATCAAGAGCAGGGAAGAGAAGCCGAGGCAGGCTTGTGAAGCACTGAGAAAACCTCGGCTCGATGAGAAGTGTCACTTAAAAAGCACTTCATTTCTCTGAAGTACCATTTTAACCAGGATCAGTTTGATGCGTTATTCTGTATTGTTTTTCTACAGTTCTACAGAAAGGAGGTCCCCCAGCAGTCTTAAGGGGCACAGACATGCAAAAGAGGTTCTTAATTCCTCGAAGCAGGCAGTTTAAAAAGCCAACGGCTTACCACTCTGAGTTACAGACTTCTTGGTGTAGCTCTCAATTTGAGAAATGAAGTGTCCCCAGATTAATAATTCAACATCCTATACCATCACTCTGCTCTCACTAAAAATAGGACAAGAGAAAAAAGGTTTTAAATGCAGCAGGAAGGATTAGCATAGTGAAAAGAACTTTTTGCTAGGGACATAAGAGAAAAGTAAATGTTGGAGGGGAAATTCAAGATATTGGGGAAGGAAGGACAACTCTAATCAACTATCAAATACACATTTTCCCCTGAACTTATATACCTTGTCTCTAAATAAACATAAGCAAATTACATTTTATATTTATTACTGCATCCTTTAGATCTTAGTGTTAAATGTAAATATTAGATAGACATGTTATAAAATGGTTCCCAAGATGACGTTTTGGTCTATCTGTAAGCAGCTACTGTCTGTAGGATAGTTCTCTGAGCTGTTTAAGAAAACAACCAATCTGTAGTTGTTGGGGTAAAGTCTTCAATGCAGGCAGAAGAGAAATTAAATGCCCTCAAACACTCTTCTAATTCCTTTTTAAAAACAGCACACAAAAAAATGATCTGCTACCAAGCTCAATTCTTGTGACTCTCTCTTTTATCTCCCTATCACCAAACCTCACAAGAGTTTCTAAAACACAGAATAATGGGCTGGGGATTTAGCTTAACGGCATGAGCACCTGCCTGGCAAGTGCAAGGTCATGAGTTCGATCCCTGGTGCCAAAAAAATAAAATAAAATAAAACACAGAATAATCAGCAAATTGGGGGCTGGGGATTTAGCTCAGCGGTCTAAGAGCCTGCCTTGCAAGCAGGCAGTCGTGAGTTTGATTCCTGGTACCGATAAAAAGGAAAAAGACAAAAAAAAAAAAAAATTAAACAAGGAAAAGGAAAAGAATAATCAGTAAATCAGTAGTCAGATATGATAGATTCTGATTCAGTAGAAAGAGAAGACTGCTATGAACTGAATACCTCATAAAGGGATCACTCACTGCAGTAAGGATAATAGGATTTGTCTATATACATTATTTGTAGGATGTTACAAGGATCTTACAAGAATTGTAGGGAGATGCCAGATTTCTTTAAATTATGAATTATAATATCCAGCTGATCTTTGCTGAATGGGCTGCTGAGGTCAGTGAACACTTCAATGTGCCGCTTCTCAAACTTCTTTCCCCTAAAAGAGAATTAACTCATTAAGAAAACATTCTCCTCAAGCCAGGTATAACACATACCTGTAATCCTGGCACTCTGAGGCCAGGATTGCAAATCCAAACCCAGTCTGAGCAACTTAATGCGACTCTGTCTCAAATTAAAAATATTTAAAAAGGTTGGAGATATAGCTAGTGTGAAAGCTCTGGGCTATTTAATCCTCAATACCACAAGAAGAAAAAAAACCACTGTCCTGAAATGTTTTACACAAAATCAAATACACTTAATTACTGAGTAATGTGTGTGTATGTTCAAAGACATATATTTTCATGGCAATAATTAAATAATAGATTAGAAAATTGGACACAGTACTAAACAGTTAATGTCAAATACTGATGGGATCATATCATCTAGTATTCTTAATTTAATTTTACTTTTATTATTTTATTTTAGTTCTACAGTGCTGGGAATCAAATCCAGGCCTCGTGCATGCTAGCAAAGTGCTCTACCACTGAGTTACACCCACAGGCCTCACTTAGTATTTTAAAATATTACTGATAATTAACTCAGAAGAAAACTGAAATATGCCAGTTTACTTTTCCCAGAGAAATTCCCACCAAATGTAGCCCTTCTTCTTTGTAAACTTTTAAAAATAGATTGAACCACTGAATTATATCAGATGTTCTTTTAAGCCACACAAATATACAACCTGACTGACAAAAAAAAAAAAAAAAAAAAAAATCACATAGTATATTGAATACATCAATCCACAATTTTTGCAGAAAGGCAGATTTCCGTGTTTCTCAGGTGAGACACTTACACAGTTTCACGCTGAATCACATCCATACACACAATCAGTGCATCCAGAACTCAGCTAGTTAAGGGCAGAGACAGCACCAATCATTTTATCTCATGAACATGTAACTTTCTCCCGGCAAAGTTCACAGTGCTGGAAATTGTAGATTCTGGAACAGGCAAGGATTTAAAAGCACTTGCCCAATTATCCTCTAATTTCATCATCACATATTCCCAAATGCTACATACCAAAACATGCATCCTGACAAACACAATGTGTAAAAAAATAAATAAAAGGTAATCTAACACATTATATTCACTTAACCAAAACTTTTGATGCCGTTTGTTAGTATCTACAACACATTTTGGGTGATTATAGTCCTTTCTTAAATAAGCCTGAGTCATAATGCAGCATTTTAAAGTGACTCTCAGCACAGCAGCACCTCCCAGTGGTCAGGAGTGGAACTATTAACTGGAAAAACAGTAAAACCCCTAAAATGATGGATGCCATAGAAGAAAGTGGGAATCTCGCAGTTCAAATATCAATCTGATATTTTGGCACAAAAAACACATCCCATCCAGGACCGCGTGGGGAATGCTTATGCTATACTCTTCTAAAAATATCCTTTCCCTGCCTCCAAACATTTCTAACCATCCCTACTATATAGGCAAGGCCACAGAGACCCTCTAGTATCTTCCCCTTCCTGGTTCTCCCAACTCTTAATGTCACCAGTGCAGAAAACTGACAAGTAACTGAAAGGCTCAGAGCCTAGCCACCCAACTTAATTAATTTCACATTAAAAATCTTAACATATATCACCTCTCTGTCCTCAGAGTAAAACATCCCCAGATACTCAAAACTGGGACCCTGAGAGCCCTATCCCACTAGATCATAACTCCCCAGAGTAAGAGAAATTTCTTAAATCTTCTCCAGCTGAAAAAGGATACAGTCAGCTTGTTGAGAACCTGGTTGGATCCTGCTGTCAATGTCCTCCAGCAAATCAAAATCAGGCAGCATCAGGTGTCTATGCACTGTGATGTTCTGGTACTGGTCCCCAGCAGCAAGTGCATTGTTAGTGCCATCTGTACCAAACAAGACCAGAGCAATCTCATCCTTGCTCTCTGCAAACACCTAGAGAAGAATGTCAGAAGGCAGAAAATGATAATAGAACAACACGGAAGCTGTAAGACACCTAACCTTTGGATAGCAAGACAATCATACCTCCCGAGGCAGGACTCTGGGGCCTTAAAATATTAGGTTTGATGAAACATGAGATTTAGGTGGGGGTATGGTGGTGCTGCCTGTAATCCCAGCATTCAAAGGCAGAGGCAGGAGGATCACAAGTTCAAGGTCAGCCTGGGCTACATAGTAAGTTCAAGATCTGCCTGAACTACATAGGAAGACCCTGTCTCAAAAAAACCAGAAAACATGGGACCTACTGACAGTGACAATCCCGAGGTTCTAGGCAGACTTTCTTTGATGCTAAGTCCCATCCTTCATTTCAGCACAAGTTAAGAGTGAGGGAATGGAATGGTGCTCACTGCTCTTCTGCCCTCCAGCCAAGTCAGAATCTAATTCTCAGTGAAAACCAATCATGCATAATTTGAAAAAAAATTTCTCTTTCTGGAATGTCTATTCAAAGTTAAAACTTTTCAGAGCTTTAAAAAAATATGCATGCTCACGTCATCTACCTCAGTAATAGATAGAAATACACACTCTACAGAGGAATGCTTGCACAGGTACACAAGATGACAATGGACAGAAAGTTTGATACTGTTTATAACGGCACAAAAACTGCAAGCAAACTGTCCATCAACACCAGGCGTGGTGATGCACACCTGTAATCCCAGCTCTCAGGAGGCTAAGGCAGGAGAATCGCCACAAGTTCGAGGTCAGCCTGGACTACAAAGTTGAGTTCAAGGCCGGCCTGAACCACACAGTGAAACCCTACCTCAAAAAAGAACCCCAAGCAAAAACACTATCCGACACTATCCATCAACTGTAAAACACAAAAATATACTGCAGAATATCTGTATAAATGAGAAATGAAGAGATCTATACATTAGCAACATGAATAAATCTCAAAAGCATAAAGCTGTGAAACATAAGGTGAATAATTGTATGTACCGCATAAAACCATTTGCACGTATGTCTGACAGCTTCATACAGCACTAAATGTTATTTACGAATACATACTTATCTTTAATAGTATAAAGCATGCATGATAGTAACCACCAAAGAGCGAAGGTAAGGAGGACAAGGAGGAGGAGAACAATGAGAAGGGCTTCAAGTTTATCCATCATACAAGGTATTTCCATTTTTAAGAAAAAAAAATTAAACATGGCAAAGCATTAGGACTGTGCATAAGACAATAGAGAAAAAAGGTTTCCATTATCTTTTCTTTGCCTTTTCATACTAAAATGTAGAAATGAAAAATAGTATCTGAGACAAAAGGCAGTTCTGTCCTCACCTAATGATTAATACAGGCCTTTCACATTGATGGGCAAGAGTGCTCTATGGAGAGGAAATGGAATTCTGCCATTCTTCAGTTTTTGTTTAGTCAGTCAAATTCCCCAGAACTCCCCTTATACCAATCCCCAGCTGCACTGGAGCGAAGGTCCTTGCTAGAGTTTAAAATTGTCTAACACTGCCTGTGGAGGCGCTGCCTTCAGGATAAGAACACATCTTGAAGAAAGGTAATCATGTTCCAATGACAAAATCTCAGTCATGGGACAGAAGGAAATTGTTAAGTTTTTTTGAGACAGGGTCTCTCTGTACAGTCCAGGCTGGTCCTGAACTCACTATGTAGTTCAGGGTGACCTTGAACTCACTATGTAATCCAGGTGGGCCTCAAACTCATGGTGATCCTCCTGTCTCAATCTCCCAAATGCTGGGATTACAACTATGTGCCACCACACCCATTGGGGAGGAAATTCTGAATACAATGAGACTAGTACTTGGTTTTGTCACCTCGGCTTCCAGAGTCACTTATTCTTATGGAAGGCTCAAGAGCCAAAAACAAAACTGCTACTCTTAAAAAACAAACAAAAAAACTAGCAGCTGAGGATATAGCTAGTGGCTGAATGGATGGTTGGCACCCAGTATGCAAGAGATCTTGGGTTCAAGCCCCAGCACAAATATAAAAAATAAAAAATAAAAAACTATCAATACATCTTTACCCCAGGATGGGGATTACAGCACTCTCTTCTTTGACACTTCAAGGACTTCAAGTCATCAGAATTTATAAAAATCTGGAACAACACATAGGAAGCCATGGTGTCCCGTGGAAGCAGCACCATCTAGAAAAACAGCAGAGGTATCCACGAAGAGGTATGGCACCAGGGAAAGAAGCAGGGCCTTATGGACTTAGAAAAAGTGAGTCACATCAAGTAAAAATGAAAGAAATAACAAGAGCTTACAATTTCACAATGTTTACAATATGCCAAGTACTGTTCTAAGCATTTTATCTACATTAATTCTTTTATTCCTCAAAACAACTCTACGTAAGAGATGTTATTTTCCTTACTTTACATGCCGGCCACTGAGGCACTGTGGCAGATGTCTCCACGCCACCATCTAGTCCTCTTCTTGCACCTTCAGGCTACTTCTTAAAAGAAGGGGACCCTAATTCTTCACCCATAAATGTAAGCTGACCTTAGTGATGTGCTTGACTAACAGAAAACAATAGAAATAGCTCTCTGAGATTTCTAAGAGTAGGACATAAGAAGCCACATAGACAAAATCTCTTAAAATGAGTACTCATTCTTGGGACACTGTTTCTCAGAGCCTGTTGCACACTATGCGAATCTCAAGCCACATAAAGAGGCTACATGCAGGAATTTTAATGAATCAGCCTCAACTGAGTCCACAGCTGCCACTCCTGGCTGTGTGACTGTCCCATCCTGGACAGCCAGCCCACGGAGCCTTCAAGTGACTCTGGCCCCTGCTGCTATCTGAAAAGCAGCTATGTAAGAGCTTTCAAGAGAAGCACTCAACCCAGCCCACCCAGTCTTCCCACAGAACCCTAAAGTCATGATCTTTTTTAAAATGTCATTTATGATGCTAAGTTTTGGAGTAATCTATTATACAGCAAAAGACAGAGCTGGGGATATAACTTAATCATAGAGTACTTGCCGGCATATATGAAGCCCTGGGTCAAATCCTCAGTACAAAAAAAAAAAAAAAAAAAAAAAAAAAAAAAATATATATATATATATATATATATATATATATATATATATATAAATAAATAAATAACTGGACCAGGTATGAAGTTGAAGGACTTGCTCAAGACTATGCATGGGGTTAGAAATGACATCGCACAGCAAAGACAGATTCAAACCCAACTAGTTTTAGAGGTTCTTTGTTTAAACATTATTTTATACTGTCTCTCATTTCTAATTAAAAACTATAATACACAGTGAAAGGGCCAGAATGGAAGGAATATCATACTCTAGTGGTAAGTGGATTGTTATGGAAATGCATGTAAGAAATTGCCCCAGATTCCCCAAACACTCAGTGTGGACATTATGAATAGGCTGGTGTTAACACATTCGCAGGTAGAGGGAATAAGGAGTTAAAACATAGGTTCCAAAACGAAGGTCAATCTGAAACTTACCTGTCGCTGGACAAACATGGTCATCACCTTCTTTGCTTGTTCAAATGGGGATTCTTCACCAGGAAAAGAGTTACTCATGGCAAAGCCTACATCCACACATAGCACAACAGCTGCCTAGAAACAAAACCCCAAAGAGTACATGAGAAAATAACAATCATTTAAAAAAAAAGATTCCCTCCTTACTGCACTCACAGAACCTGTAATGGGATTTAAGGGAGGCCTGATAAAGGGAAGGGCTACATTCTACACAGAGAACATACGCAAATCGCAAAGTTTCACTTTGGCGAAGGCTTAAAGAGTTCTGACTCTCTAAAAGAAATTACCCACCAGGAGAGGAACATGCGCCAGGCAGTTGGCATTTCTTCACTTGAGTTCCAGAACAGAACTGGAGTAGACCTGAAATGAACCCACACACTATAGCTAACTCCAGTCCCACCGAGCCAACATGCTTAAAGATGAACTGCAGACCTACCAGCCTGAAAGGAGATGCTAGGGTTGTAAATCACCAAATACGGTAGCATGTGGTTTGTTACAAAGCATTTTTGTGGCAATAGGTTATTACTTCAATCTATATATGCTAAGATGGTATACCCCAACAATTTGAATCAGTTTGTAAACTGACAACTGAAATAAAAACTAAGATACTACCTCTATTCTAGTAGAGGAAATAAACACATAATAAACAATACCAGCACAACATTACATGACAAGTTTGCACTATGAGACACCAGAGAAACATCTACCCAGACTGGTAGTGAGGACAAAAGAGAGGTAAGGCAGAAAATGCTTCTTAAATCTAATGCTTGAAAAGACGTAGGAGATGTAGGAGACTAATGACATAAGAGGTTAAACTAACTAAAAGTAAAAAACATACAGAGGCAGTTCTACGCTCTATGTATGGCATCCAAAATGTAACTGAATACAAGTTGTAGGAGATCTGAACTAAAAGCAACTCATTATTTTAGAGTGGATTATAAAATGAATAAATATTGGGGCCAAACAAACATGTGCCTACTAAGTATAAGGTACTGAGTTCGATTCCCTCGTACCCAAAAAAAAAAAAAAGAGTAAACATTAAGATAATATGCAATATATTCACTAGTGTTAATTTACTGGGTTCTTTTTGAAATTCTGCATCATGTTTATTTTTTAAATAAAATGAGTAAATAGAAGATAGTTTTGGCACGACATTCCCCACATGTACCTCACTGCATCTCCTCAAATACCTTAGATTGTAAATAAATTCAAGAAAAAAAGGGCTTGTAAAAATAAAAGACTAGGGGGTCTGGGGGTTTAGCTCAGTGGCTTAAGTGCCTAGTAAGCATGAGGTCATGAGTTCGATCCCCGGTACCAAAAACAAAAAACAAAAAGAAAAATAAAAGACTAAACTAGTGATTCTGAGAAATGGGTTCTAGTCCTATCTCTACTAATTAGCTCCAGTCCTTGATAATGTTGTTACTTAACCTTAATGTTAATTCAAGGAGGCAGAAAACTCCTAGACCAGGTGAGATTTAAGTTTGTTTTCAGAGTTACATGCCTTGTCCCACAAGTCCCAGTCTCACTTGTGCTTTATATGGATTAAATTATGAGCAACTCCAAGTATCACAAGAGTAAGATTAAGTACAATTGAATATGAATGGCTTTGGGAAGGGTCTGAAGACATGACATAAAGAACATATGGAAAAAACTAGGTGGCTGATCCATATTAAGAAGATTAATGGGCTGGGGATTTAGCTCAGCGGCATAAGTGCCTGCCTTGCAAGCCCATGGTCGTAAATTCAATGCCCAGTACCAAAAAAAAAAAAAAAAAAAAAGAAGAAGATTAATAAGAATCTGATAAGTCTCACCTATATATTAGACAAATGTATTATAAAAAGGATTGCTGGAGAGTAATATGTTCAATACATACAAGTTACAGTGAGACTTGTTTGACTTCATAGGGGGCGAGGGGGATTTAGAAGCAATCAATAAAGAAATCACTTTACTGAAGCAGTGATCACATGACCCGAGAAGTGTTTGAAAAACCTAGATTAAGGGGCTGGGGATTTAGCTCAGCAGCATAAGCGCCTTCCTTGCAAGTATGCGGTCATGAGTTTGATCCCTGGTACCAATAAAAATGAAAAAGACAAAAAAAAAAAAAAACCTAGATTAGATCCTGTCAGAGGAAGTTATAGATGATTTCCAAATTTAGTTATACCTTTTGCAACACATGAAAAGGAAAGACTGTCTTCACCTATCTTATAAAGCATTGGAAATAATGCACTAACATTAAAAAATTATCTAAAGATAGCTTATATGGAAAAAAAGTAGTAAAAAAAACTACAAAATTCCTTTGAGAACAATAAAATTTACACCCCATAGTTTCAATGTCCCATGTATAAAAACCTAAAAAAGTTAAGAGTCAGAAAGTATACCGCTGGGGCTGGGCATGATGGCGCACGCCTGTAATCCTCGCACTCAGGAAGCGGAGGCAAGAGGGTCATTGTAAATTCGAGACCAGCCTGGGTTACAAAGTGAGCTCAAGACCAACCAGAACTGCATAGTGAGACCCTATCTAAAAGAAAAAAGTATAGTGCTTAGTTTATTTAATACATGTTCACAAAATGTACTTTTAAACCAGAAAACTTGAGGTCTAAAGATCTTTTGCCAAGAATCAGGTATCCAGAAAATGGCATCAGTTTCACAGCCCCGCATAGTGCCCCTAATTCCAGCACTCTGGGAGAGTAAACCAGGAGGACCACAAGTTCAAGTTCAGTTTGGGTGACTCTGCAAGATACTGCCTCAAACTTTTAAAGAAACAATGTTATGGCTAGGGATGTACATAGCTCAGTGCAAAGGCCCTGGCTTCAATTTCCAGTACAGGAAGGAAACAGGTGTGTACATCAACATTTGAAACATTTTGTCTGGAAGAATCACATTACTTTGAGTTCCTTTCTGAACACAGTAAGAAAATCAGGAAAGAAAAATGGCAACAACTTCACTTCTACGCTGAACCAACACAGGCTGTCAGGATTTTACTCCAGGTTGCTCTGCCACAAATAGCTCCTCCACTGGAGCTACAAACTTTTCAGATGAAATAAGAACAAAGGAGGTGAGCAGAATAATTTTGAGTTCATAACTTCAATGAGTATTTTTCAACAGGGAGTTAAGGGGACTTGCAACCTGCTGCTCAAAATTCTATCCTGTTTATCTGTGTTATACGAGTAAGAATAAATCAATGAACAGATGAATGAATTGCTGGAATCATACCTTCATCTAGTAACCAAAAAATCTTTTTTTAATTCATTGTAATTTATTATTAATCTGAGACACCAAAAGTCATATTCTTAACAACACAGAGAACTCTCCAGGGCTTGGAAAACAAAACAGCTTGGGTTCAAATCCGGATTCCACCACTTAAGGACCAGGCAACTCTCCAAGCCTCTCTCTCTCCCTATTTGCAAACTTGGAGACAATATACACTCACCGGGAAAAGGAAAAAAATTTAGATCTGTGCCTCATACAAAGTAACTCTTCAGTAAATTCAAAATATTAAATTATTATAGAGATAATAACGTCATGCTTTACATTTCAAGTTATTTTACTCACAAAATCTTTCCCTGACGTTTTAGAACAAGCCTGTGGGCTTAGAAGCAGCAGAGGTCATAGGTTTGGGAACGGAGTGGGTTACGAGTTATAAAGGAGAGGCGGATGGGGAGAGAGAAAGGGAGAAGGAAATGCAAAGGGTGCCGGGCTAACATAATTCAAATTCTGGACTTCAAATTCCCAGCTTTTTTGATAGGCCCTCTCAGTCCCAGCATTCCAGATCCAGCCCACCACCGCGATCTTCCCTCTGGCCTCTCTACTTGGCACAGCTGTCACCCCGCAATTCATGCTAGGAATCACCCTCTCCAGATTCCAGCATGGGTAGGACCCAAAGGTCCTCGCTACCTTATTCCCGTATCGCGCCATGTTGCCGGCCGCAGGCGCTACAACTGCGTCTTCCGGGCGGGAGCTTCCAGCGGGCGCGCAACTGGGTTCCGGCTGACTCCCGCGCCTGTCGGGGGAGAGGAGCTGCTTCCGGCCAGAGCAGCAAGAGGCGGGAAACGCTGCCAGAGCTCTGAGCAGCCGCGGATTCTCTCCATTCCCCCGCCCCCAGGATTAGGACTTTGTAGTGTTTGAGTTTATGAAACTCCAGTACTGGATTAATATTAATCACTTCTCCGAAATCCAGACTTCCCTTTGCTGCTACTGACAGTAACCCCTTCTGGGTTGGGGGTCAGCCTCTAGAATTCCTTAAGTCTAAGTCCAGAAGATCACTTGTCTCCTCTCCAAAAAGTGCTAATGAAAGCCTTCACAGGTGCAATGACCTTAGCACCAACTCCCAAAGAGAAGCGTTTCCAAGCAAACATTAGTAGAAGGGGCATTCTACTTTGCAAAAAAAAAAAAAAAAAAAAAAAAAACACCGCGTGTAAACACCTGGAGGAATAAAGCAGCCTCTGCTGCAAAGTGTCTGCAGACCTTGACTCAATCTGATAGAAAAAAGTCCAGTCAGATGTTCTCCCTCTTGGAAATTGGACCTCGGGAAAGCAGGAACTAACTCTGAAAAGATGTGGAGAATCCGTGAGGAGAGAGGGGCTTTAAGGGAGGCAAAGTTATACAGTAAATATATGGAAAGCCAGAGTCAGGTACTTTCAGACTGTGCTGGTAGAGCCCAGAAATTCTTCTAGTTTTTTTCATTCAAACACAGAGTTCACTCAAAGCCGAAATGCTATTTTTAATAATAGTTCTACTGTAGTTGATAAAAGGAATTACTGGACTAACTGCAATGAAGAAAATATGTTTTATGTCTTTGATTTCATCTTGTGTAGTCTCATTTTTCTTTTCCCTAGGACTTCCTCCTCTCATTCCCCTACTCCTTCTTCTCTCTTTCTTCCCAATACCTGAATTTAACTCTATGCTCTGGGAGAAATGAAAGAGTTTCTAGTAGCTATGTTTGTTTACAATCCAGCTGTCTTTAGTAGCTATGTTTGAATCTCAGCCGTTTTTATACAACTCTAGAACCACCCACTTCCTGGCAGTTAGGCAACCATTGTGTTGAGAATGAATATGGATTTTAAACACTGCTTTCCCTGGCAACAAGTCCCCATTAATCAAAGAGGATGAATGGGACAAAAATCACTGTGTTATTTTATATGGCTACTCTCTTCCTCCTCCACAACAAAAAGATTCTGGTTTTGTTTGTTCTATTTCTACCTGTGAGGTCTTTTGGGTTGATATGGAACAGAATTGTAAGGAAGTACATGAGATATCAATGGAGTATGGCTACTGGTAGTGATGGCATGTATAGTAAGTGTTGGAAACAGAGATACATGGGAGCCACTGCGACATAGGAAGGAAATGGATAGGATTTGAAAGGGAGATGACAAACATCTCAATAGGCCCCATGAGTTTTGCCTCCCAGCATTTACATCCTTATGTAGTCCCTTTCTCTTGCATCTGGGCTAGCCTCATGGCCTGCTATAACCAGTAATATATGGCAGAAGTGATACTGAGTCACCTCTAAGCCAAGGATTCAGAATACCTAGCAGATGTGGCTTTAGCACTCTGATGAACACAGACATCATATATAGAGACCAAATGCTATAGGACTGTCTTTTTTTTTTTTTTTTTTTTTGTGGTACGGGAGATCCAACTCAGGACCTTGCACTTGCCAGGCATGCACTTGTACCACTGAGCTAAATCCCCAGCCCAGGACTGTCATATTAACAAAGTTACACAGAGGAACATTATTATGGACTGAATATTTGTATCTTGCCAAAATTCATTTGTTGAAGTCCTAACCCCAAGTTTGATGGTATTTGAAGCCGGGGTTTTTTGGGGTGATTAGATTTGGATGAAGCACAAGAATAGAGACCTTTATAAAAAAAAAAAATAGAGACCTTTATAGTGGTACTTTCACTTTATAAAAGGAGACACTAGAAAATTTGCTCTCTCTTTCTTGCCCCCACTCCAGCATGTTTCTCTCTCCTCTCCCCATTCCTTCATTCAAACAAAAGAAGTTACATGAACATTAGCAAAAAGGCAGCCAACTGCAACCCAAGAGGACAGCTCTCACCAGAAACTAACTAGGCCAGTACCATGATCTTGAACTTCTAGCCTCTAGAACTATGAGAAAATAAGTTTCTTTCACCTAGTCTGTGGTTTTCATAGCAATCTGAGCGGTCCAATGCAAGCACTAAGCAACAATAGTTGTAGGGGTACACCCACATGGCACCCAAGATATACCCAGAAGCCATGCCAATAAGACTCTCTAGGGCAGTGGAGGCAAACCTATGACACACATGCCACAATGGGCTGTTCGTTATCACTGAAAGCTCTAAAAGGTTCACCATCATTGGTCTAAGGAGTATATATTCTAGCCCTTAGGAAACCATCCCAGTGTTAGAAACACTGAGCAGAGACTGTTATCTCCACTGACATCTCCTCAGAATGCAAAATTACAAGCAGAGAAATCCAATGGATCTGGTTATTTTAAGCCATTATATTCTAGGTGTTATAATAGCAATAGACAATTGAGACAACAGAAGGTTTTGTTTGTTTGTTTGTTTGTTTAACCACTGCTGTATTGTAGACTATGTGTTCCCTTAGTTGCTGGAATGTTTCAATTTGATATCATCTTGAGAGTGAACTATTTGAGTGATGACTTTGACTTCATGAACAGGATACAAAACAAAGATGTACAGCCTTTGTATTCCAACAGAGCTGAAACAATGGCTACATGGAAAATTGGGACAGTTGGTTAAAATCTTAACAGTATAGATAGGAAATAAAAGTTTATATCCTAAACAGATGTGACACGTAATGGTTCTATGTTCTACCAGTTCCATCATATACCATGTATAAAATCCATGTAACAAGGTTCATGTTAGTAATTAATTGATGAGAAGAAAAACTGTTTGATGTTAACCACTATTATTTATTTATTTATTTATTTAGGGATTGAACTCACAACCTTGTGCTTGCCAGGCAGGGCACTTATGCTGCTGAGCTAAATCCCCAGCCTACCACTAATATCTTTTTTTTTTTTTTTTTTTTTTTGTCATTTTGAGACAGGGTCTCACTATGCAGTTCAGGCTGGCCTTGAGCTCACTTTGTAGCCCAGGCTGGTCTCGAACTTGCAACGATCCTCCTGCCTCAGCCTCCCAAGTGCTGGGATTACAGGCATGAGCCACCATACCCGGCTGTACCACTAATATTTTTAATACTGCAAAAATTAAGCTCTGGGTAGCCAGTTCAAAATAGTGAAACAATACTTACAAAGTATCTGAACTTAGTTCTTTTTAGGAATTAGAAGCTTGCTTCTTATGAACAAGGGTTCATCCCCCCTCAGCCATGAATTGCATTGGTTACCTAATGCCAGAAGACCAGATGACTTTGAAGTGTCAGTATCACCATACTGGGTCACATGTCATTTATCCAGCTCTGCATATTATGCCTGCTAAGCAATTAATTAAAAATATCCTTCTTCTCTCCCTCCTCCTCCTCAATATTTCTGTGAAGATTAACTATGAACTAATAGAATTACTCATATATGGTATCTGACTTTAATTTCTTCTCTAATGTTCTCTAGGTGTTTACTGGGAACAAAGACTACATTGTACCAGTTCTGTTGGGCTCAGTTTTGTTTGTTTGCTTGTTTTGTTTGTTTGTTTGTTTGTTGAGACAGTCTCCCTATGTGCAGGCTGGCCTTGAACTTTCGTATGTAGCCCAGGCTGTCCTCAGCCTCATGGCAGTCCTTCTGCCTCAGTCTCCTGAGTGCTGGGATTATACCACCACACCCAGCAGTGGTTGTTTTAATTCCTTTAGACTAGGCATTGACACACCTCTCTAGAGCCCTTGTCAAGTGATTTTAGTTTGTAAACCTCTCTCTTCCATTATGTGATGAGTCTAACTAGGGAAGATATCCTCGGGGCATGGTTTCACCTCCATCCCTCTATTCCACTAAGTCCACCTTCCCCTATTCCTAATCATGATTGTTGTCTTTTCTATTGGTTCCCCAATTCAGTATGACAGAAAAATGTGACAAATGTGACTGTGTTTAATGCAGGCTTAGACAAAAATGTGACTTTAATGTGGGAGTTCTAAAATAGAACTCCTAAAACTTAGTGGTACATTTAAAGAATCAATTCTTAAGGGTCTGTATTAACATCATTACATATGTTAGTTACATATAGAATGGCCACTAGCTTACCCTTTTTCTACAAACTGTAGCATTCAAAACTAGTTTGGAGAACCTCAATGATAAATCAAACAATTGTTAATTAGATTTTTTATTCTGTTTATCTTCACTTCAATTATTTATGTCTGCAGTTGTACCAGAAAGCACCAAAGTTATCTTCAAAAATGCTGAGCACATTTTCCCCCCTCTGGTCAAACTAATAACAGTTAATTTAAAAATATGATTCCTTTGAAGGTGGAGTAGAGCACCATACATTAAGCAAATGTTCCTGGTTTCCTGCAGGGACATGATGATGGCCCCTTTGGTTTCATTCACAGCAGCTCTTTTCAACAGCTTCTTTCTGAGGAATGAACAATAATAAGCACCAGATTTTCTTGCAAGGAAGACTCCAAAATCTGTCTTCTTACGATTTTATATTTTGAAATTAGGACACGCCTATATTTGTTAAAAATCAGAATTGTTTAATCTGAGTTAATCCCAGGAGGCAAGAGAACTATTTTGTTGTTACACTAAAATGGTCTGAGTAAGGCTTTGAGTGAGGTTGTGCCAAAGGCTAAATCTGGCTTGTTCACGCTTAGAGCAGCTGATACCTGCTGGGGGTGTATTTGGCGAATGCAATTCCTATTTTCCCCTCTGAGTCTTTAATCTATAGATTAGATTATCACCAACCCCTGTTCAACCCCCACCATCAGGAAGAAGAGTTATTCTACCACCATGTAATTGTAGTATCCTCTATTTCTTTCCAAAGGAACCACATGACATTACAGAAGTTTAATACCCGGTACATGAGATGCTAATATCTATGTATACTGCATATATATGTAGTGCATGTAGCTGATATCTACATATAAATTCTCTGCATAACATTCAGGCCAGAATAAAAAAGCCTGAATGAATAAATAAATAAATAAGTCAAACAAACTATACTAGCAGTTTGGGATTTGAGACCTATTAAAAGTTATTTTAGGGGCTGGGGATTTAGCTCAGCGGCATAAGCACCTGCCTTGCAAGCAGGCAGTCGTGAGTTCGATCTCTGGTACCCATAAAAATGAAAAAAGACCAAAAAAAAAAAAAAGTTATTTTAAAGCAGAGATTCCTACTTACCTACCAAAATAGCCATTCCGTCCTTTTCTCTCAATTTAGCAAAAGCTCAAAAGTAAGCTAAGAATATAGCTACACAGATAAAAGATTACGTTTCCATTGCAAGGTCATGTGACTAAGGTCTGGCTAATGAAAGTTAAGAAATGTGGAGAAGGGACTTCTGGGAAGTCTCCCTAAACAGGAAGTGTGTATACTTCTTTCTCTTCTGTTTTTCCAGAAATATGGCCATGATGGCTCAAGAGGCAGTCACCATTGGAACACTGAAGTTATAGACAATAAGGGCCACTTCCTACTAATGGTAAGACATGGACCCAATGACTACACAGGGATCTTTGTGGGTGTGCTTCCAGATTTCCATACAAGAAAGAAACTCCTATCTCATTTAAAACCACTGATGTTTGGGGATTTAATTTTATGCAGTTCAATCTAAATCTAAGTGATGCATACAAATCTTTACTTTCTCTTACAACTCAAACCTCCACAACCCACCCGCCAGAATGTTTCACTCCATGTGTATGTATTTGCTTACAAGGTCATTCCTGACCCTCTTTGTTACATTCCTCCATCACATTTGGTCTCACACTTCCTTGAGTTACAGCTACCAGTAATACCACCAAGATCCCAAAGTCATATGCAGTGGATCTCCCTGCCACAGGTAAATGACCATTTTAGGACCACAAGTCAAAAAGTTTGCATATTGGATGAATTGCTTTGGCATGACTTTTCTATTCCCTGCCTTCCTGGAACCATCAGGATGGTAAGACAGGTCAGCATGGGCCAGCATTTTTCCACAACTCTAAGTGACTAGGGGATGACTTAAAATTGCTGGAAATATCAGGAAACATGTAGGTTACTGAGGCCAGAGAAAAAGAAAATTGTTGGCAGTTTAGACAGTAGAGGTTTCTACTTCCTGGGTGGGATCCTTATTGGAGAGATTGCCTGAGATATTGTCAGATTCAAGCAGCTCCACAATGCTATATGGAGAACAATCCTCTAGACCCAGCTTGCTGCAGAGCCAGCCACAGAAGCCTTTCTCCATGTCCCGAGCAGCTTGCCACCATGCTCCCCAGGACCACGAGAGCTGGACCACAGCAGCATAGAGGCCCAAGGAAGAGGCCATAGCCATGATGAGCACTGGATAGAAGAGAACGAGACAGGGGCAGCAGGAGACCTTGTGCCAGAAGGTCCTTTCCTCATTGTACACAAGGAAGATGTTGTACCAAGTGATAGTACCGTAGTAGAAAGAGACAATGAAAGAGAGGATGAAAACTACAGGCAGGCAGACCAGCGTCCAGAGGACCACATGTGGCCCCTGGTCTGCTCCCACCTGGCAGGCTTTTCCTCCTTCAGGTGCCGTTTCTCGTGATGACTCTTGGGGCTTGGTCAGTTCCTGCAGCTCCTTCTCTGTCAATGTGACATGAATGTCCACCATCTGCCCCTTTTTCTTCCCTCGTGTGATGGTCCCAGTTAATGTGACATAGCGGCTGTCGGAAGGCATGTTCCACATATCTGTGGGGCACAAAGGAGCTGAGCTCATTATCTGAAGAGGGAACATTTTAGTATACTGTCATTGCCTGAGGCTGGGGCTGAGCATGGGACTGTCTTTTTTTATGGCATCTGGCATAGCAGTGGTTGGAATCAGTGACTCAGTGGTGGACCAATTAATAGGTCTCCTCACTCTACAGGTCTAGACCCTGATAAGACTGTGAGACAGTCTTTTCTTATTTTTCTTGTTCACTCTCCATTTTGGGGGCTATCACTCTTGGCATGATCTCTGTGACATGGAGGGGTGAAGAACTTTGCCACAGACCCTACTTTATAACGATCCTATATTAGTTAACAAGTGCTGAGAACATATTGTTTATGAGTGTCAATCTGTGTGTAAAAATTGCATTTGTGTGCATTTGGCTGGCATGTGCATTCTACGTCTTTGCTGAGAGGAGGCTTCTTGTAGACCTGTTGATGTCATGACCCTCATGTCCAAGCTCTGTACCCTTAGTCACCCCCACATCCCACTCACCTGACCCCTCATACATGCCCCTATCCACACCACCACATACACATAACATACCCTCTACTGTACTACCTACAGTTCTCTCTCTCTGTCACACACACACACACACATCACAACCAGAACATGAGGTGTGACTGAAAAATATGGGGAATGTTTAGGTTTTTTTATTACAGTAAAAGACACATTTCTATTAATCCCCTTTGCTTCGAATATACTTATTCTATCATTCTTGCCACTTTCTCTTTGTTTGTTTGTTGCTTCTTTTTCTTCTTGCCACTTGCTGCAGCAGTTCTAGAAGTCCTTTTTCATGAGTGTCTTTAGTTGTGCTGTCATAGCTGGGACAATGTCCTGAACTGACTCAAAATGTTTACCTCGTGTGTTCATTTTAACTTTGGGGAGGAACCATGATGCCAAATCTGGTGAAGAAGGCAAATAAGGACACACTGGCACGTTTTTATGAGCCTCCCTTGGATGGCACTGGGCAGCAGCATTTACCCATTTTTAATCACATCTCACAGACAAAAAAAGACTTCCAGAAGTGCTTCAGAAAGTGGCAAGAACAGTGGGATGCACATGTCCACAATGATGGGGAGTACTGTAAGGCTGGTCAATGTCTTTTACTGTAACAAAATTTGATCACCCCTTGTAGACACACACATCCACACCACACACACACACACAATGTACACACATACTACACACAACTTCGCATACACTACACCACCTATACCCTCCCACACACACAACACATACAGATAGATACCCATACCACACACACTGTATACTTACATACCACACACAAACTCCCCATGCACTCCACAAACACTGCACCAACATCACACTCACAACGTATCATGCAGAAACACGATACATAATACATATCATGGATATACACAACACATATACACACACCCCAAATATGTCCCCACATACCACATTCACATGCCGTGCATACTATAAACACCTCACATATATACTTCACATTCATACCCATGCCACAAACATACACAACAGCAGATGGCCATCCAGTGGCTACCCTGAAAGAGGAGCTGGAGATACTAAGGCAGGGAAGTCTGTGATGCTGGATACGTAATATACAGTCTAGAGGTCTCAGGCCAGGGACAGACTACAGGCTTAGGAAGGCACAACCTCAAGCCTGGTTGAGGAAGACCCTGGAAGACCCTGGCCCCAGGGCTGGATCAAAGACCATAAGCAAGGCCCAGGACAGGAACAGGGGCTCTGACTACCAGATAGAAGGGCTTGCTGCTCCCCCAAACTTAATGGTTTCCCAGACTCCTATAACACTACTATCTGTCCTCTCTATTGCTCCTGTAAGGGTCATTATCAGTTCCTTTCTTTTTCTCCCTCCCTACCTCCAACTCATCAAGTTCCATGGTGCATTTGGAATCTCACCTCTCTTCTCTAACTGCTCTCTGTTGTCACCTTAGTCCAAGCTTCTACACGGGTGCCACTGCAGCTACACTGGTACAACAGTGTCCCATCAGCTTCCACTCTGCTCTTCACAGTCCAATCTTTATAGAGGAGCCAGAGTGAGCTTTTTAAAATACAATGAGACAACATGTCTCTCCTGCATAGAGTCTTCCGCTGGCTTCCTCGCCATTTATAAATATTCTAAACCTTTACTATGACCTGCATGGCTAACCACCATCCAGTTGCCACTGCCATTTCTAATCCTGTCATCATTCTTCCACTTGTTGCCTATACTCCCTACCAGAATCAACCCCACCCATGAAAGGCCAATGCTGCTCCCCCTCCAGGCTTTTGCCTGTGGTGATTCCTAATTTTTTTTTTTATTGGTACCAGGGATCGAACTCACGACCACGTGCTTGCAAGGCAGGCGCTTATGCCACTGAACTAAATCCCCAGCCCCAAAAATTACTTGGTTTTTTTTTTTTTTTTTTTTTCGTTTTTTTTTACCGGTACTGGGGATCAAACTCACGACCACGCACTTGCAAGGCAGGCCCTTTGCCGCTGGTGGTTCCTAATTTTCAAACCCCTTCCGTGTTAACTGGTTTCTTCATGTCATTTGGGACAGCTTAAAAGTCACCACTTTACAGAGGCCTTCCATGACCACAGACTCTCTCCCCTACCATACTCATCTTTCCAATAATTACTATGGTTTTATTGTTTTTGGAACTCATAGTGCTACCTGAAATTGTCTTCTATTTGTTGACTCCTTCACTGTTGTTCTTCTCCTGACTAGAACATCAAGTCTAGTAGAGCAAATATGTTGCTTATTCACTGAGTTTGTCTTAGACATGTATCTATCTATACACATGGGCCGACCTCATCTCTCCATTGCTGCACAGTAATTCTTCGTAGACACTTCACAGCTTCTTCACTAGAAACAACAAACACTCTTATACATGCAGAACATGTGCATAAGTTTCCGGGGGGAGGGGTACTGAGGATTTCTGAAACTCAGGAATGCAGGTTTTGAATTTTAACAAATATTAATAAAGTGCCTACATAGTGGCTGAAGCAGCTTCTATTTCCTTTTGAGGTATATGAAAGTATGTCCATTTCCTCATATTAATGGTATTTTTTACTCAGTTTTTGGCAATTTTGCATTTGAAGGAATACTGTCAGTTATTGTTAATATAATTTGCCTTTTTTGTTATAAAAGTCAACAATTCTTGGTTTTTTACAATTAAATAATTAGCATGGTCTGTTCCTGTTACTAATTTTTTGTGTAGAAATCTGTTTCTTTGATTACTCTAGGAGTTCTGAAAGGATTAGATCTCCCTATCACCTAAAATAGAACACATTAGATGCTAAATGTATACTATGGGTTTGTTGAATGACAACAGCAATGTGAGAAACGTATCACTAAGAAACAGATGAACGAGCAGATCCTTGTCTGTCTCCTGAAGGGAGGGTCCCCTTTTGGTTTCCTTTCTATGGTTTCAAAGGGGTCCCGGAAAGACTCACCATCATCCATGGGATAGTCTAGGAAATCCTCTCCCTCCTCCTCTTTAGGCTGATCTCCACCTTCTGATTCCTCAGGCTCCTCATCCATGTTCTCATTGTCAGACCGATAGACAATAATGGATTCTGGGCGGGACTCTTTCTTCTTTTTCTTGCGACCCATGGTGGATTCCCCATCCAGGGCCAGGGCAGCAGCTACGGCCCTCCTTAGAGAGCCCAGGTGGGGGCTTGGGAGCTGGCCCTGGCCTTCCACTGGTACCAGTTCTTCCATCCCAGTCCTGGCGCCTCCCTGTGCTTTATAGAGTCTAACTTGCTTGAGAAAGCTCACGATCCATACATCACACTGCTTCTTGCTAGAGTGAGCTAGGCAAAGATGTCCTGACCTTGCTGAAGGATAGGAAAGCAAAATCATCAACACAGAGTGAATGGGGTGACATGGAAAGAGACTTGGGAGATCATCCTCAGCTTAGCAGAACCCTTCCTCTCCCTTTACTTCTCTTAACACTTTATTTTGGGAACCCACTAGAAATTTTCTCTTCCACAAATACATTGTGAATAAAATTTTATTTGCATTAAATACTGGCATTTTTACCAATGTATAATATTACAAAAACTCCATCAGTCATATTGGGGGATTAAGAGTTAAGAAAGTAGGTGAGGAAGACTTCAGGCAAGAGAGAGTTAAAACCAATCTAACTCCCCTGACAGATGGACACAGATGGTGGGATCAGCATTGAGACCTCCTGGCTATCAAGCCACACATTACACCTATACGCAAATGAAGGAAAGCAACCTTGAGCAAGCCATTTGAAGATGTTACAACTGCAACTGCATCCACCTTGCTATTCTGTAAAAGAAATTCATCTCCTGGTTTGTTGTTGATCTAAGACCTCAGAAAGTTGCAGGGAATCTGTGCTATCACATGCTGAGACAGCAATAGAGAGGATTCACTGTCACTCTTGACACTCCTTCTCTTCTTGTTCTCCAGGTAGAGAGGCAAGAGTGAGAATCTATGTAACATCTTTGAGAGAAGACACTGTGTTCTTAGTGCAGTGTTTACATCTATGAAACAAATGGGCTAATATTGATTTTATAAAAATGACATAAGAAAACTTATCTGAGTTTGAAATTTTAACCCAAGTTGCTTAAAGAAAATGAAGAAACTTAAAGAAAATAAAGAGGACTGAGGAGATCTAATTCTTAAATCCAGCAGACCTCCCAGGAAGCTACAGCCCACCGCTGAGCTGAAGCCCTTCAGAGGGCTGTGCTGATTGCTGCTGTTAAAGAGATATAAATTAGTAAATATCTAGCTGTCTTATCTAGACTGCCAGTGATTCATATGTGTCTTATAAAACAAACAAAACAGCCAGGGGTTTCGCTTAGCAGTGTAAGCATCTTCCCTGGCAAGCATAAGTTTGTGAGTTCGATCCCCAGTACCCAAATACACACACACACACACACACACACACACACACACACACACACACAAAACCCAGATATGATATTACAGAAAATTTCAAACATGTATAAGAATAAAGCCTTGTTATGGAAAGTGACAAATTTAGGTAAAAGAAAGAATTGTTTTAATCTTCCTTGTACTATTGCCTATTTTCAACAATAATAAAAATATTCAAAGTCAATTGTGTTTTCATCTCCTACTATTTAGAAGCAAATTGCAGACATAGGCCATTTTATTTCACTTGTTTCAATATGCATCTCTTCCCTGTTAGGATTTCCTTTTTTAAAAAGTCACAATAGCATTATCAAAATTCTATCATTTTAAAAAATAATTCTTTAATAGCATCAGCTATCCAGTTGGCTCAACATATCCTGCTAGTTTAACACTTGTAGGAGATTTTGCTTAACAGTGGATCCAAATAAGGTCTTCAGAACTTGAGCAGATGGCACACCTTTTGTGCTACAGCCATGCTGTCCAATGGCACTTCCTGCCATTGAGGCTGGTGCAACTGAGGAACAGCATTTTTAATTGTATTGAATTGTGACTGTTTCAGAGGTATGAAGCTACTGGCTATTACACTGGGTGGTGCATGTCTATATGTCTGCCTTCTGATTTTTTTTTTCCTTGTGACTTACCTGTTGAAGAAAGCAGATTATTGATCCTACATATCCTTGTGCTGGTGGTATTCCCAGAGTGTGCACCTCTCATCCATATTGGTCTTATAAATTGGTAGCTAAATAAAGAAACGTGACCAGATTCTGCCTGGAGTTTTTGGTTGGTTGGTGGTTGTTCTGGTAAGACAATTTTATGGATGGTGTTGGATTCTCCCATCAAAGGATACCTGGTGTCTGGTGAGGTTATACTCACTAATTCATTAAGGGGCCAAAAAATAATGATATTCTTTCTCTCACTTCCTCACTTCTTAGCAGAATATTCTCAAGCTTTTTTTGTTTTGTTTTGTTTAAATCTCAGTTTTAAACTTGGCAGAGCCAGATGTGGTGGCACACATTTGTAACCCCAGCACTCAGGAGGCTGAGGCAGGAAGATTGCCATGAATTTGAGGCCAGCCTGGGCTACTTAAGTGAGTACAAGGCCAGCTTGCACTATATAGGGATTCTGCCTCAGGAAAAAAAAAAAAATTTGTTTTTTGTCTTTTGAGACAGAACGTCTCTATGCAGTTCAGGCTGGTCTTGAGTTCACTTTGTAGCCAAAGCTGATCTCAAATTTGCAATGACTCTCCTGCCTCAGCCTCCCAAGTGCTGGGATTACAGGCATGGGCCACCACGCCCAACTTCAAAAAAATTTAAATAAATAAAACAATTTGAAAAATCTGGGTGGAGAGGCTGGGATTTAGCTCAGTGGCATAAGCGCTTGCCTGGGAAGCTCGAGGCTGTGAGTCAATCCCTGGTACTGCAAAAAAAAAAAAAAAAAAGAAAAAAAAAAGAAAAGAAAAGAAAAAAATCTGGGTGAAAAAGGCAAACAGTTCTGTCACTATATGATATTACTGGCATGACACTGAATAACAGTAAATGAATTACATTGACCACGTCTCCTGATACAAAATTTGTCAAACTGTTTATCAAAGTAGTTCCAGTTTTCATTGAGAATTGCTAGATTCCACTCACAACCTTGCACCCTGGATTCCCCAAAGCTGAATATTCCCAACTCCAGATTCCTGGCTTTCTGTTACTTTTGTTACCTTTTCCCAAATCCCTCAGATCTTAATATACCCTTTCTGTCAATACCACAAGTACACCACTTGGTGTCCCTTTATTCTCAGGAGTATAGTTTCTTCTCTAATTTATATTCAACGGTTCCAGTATTTAGGTGGACTGGCCCAGTGGGCTTAACTGGGATGGAGACAGAGGGTGAGCAGATTCATTAAACTAAGCTCTAAATGTTATTCAGTTTGAAGTACTTCCCGTGAGTGAAAATTATGCATCTTTTGCTATTACCATGTAACAGGGAAGACTCTAAATTATATTTCTCAAATGCCAAAACACGCCCTTTTTGTCATGTCAATGTTTCTGAAATGTGGATGCATTTTATACCCAAAAGAACAATGACCTCAACCTGCTGAGCAAACAGCTGTCCCTTGCCCTCCATCCAGTGCTTCCTCTGTCCTCTAGTTAGTGATTTCTCATGTGATTCTCCACTGGAAAGGCAGGCTGTTGAGTTTTAATCAACTTTGTACCCTAGCACTTAGCCCAGCACCTGAAATAAATTAGACACTTAGTGACAATTCTCATAGGAGACCTATTCAGGAAGAAATTGGCAGGTTTCGCTACCCTCTCATCACCTGCCTTTGCCTTGGTACAGAGTTATCTCTAAGTTCTTATGTCTTTCAAAGAAGGTACTGTGTTCTCAGTACAGTTTGTGCTTACAAAACAATGTCCTGGATTAATATTGCATTTCTAGGGAAAAATTAAGGAATCTTAATTGTAGTTTGAAATTTTTAAACCAAGACAGATAAACTAGTTTGAGAAGACTGAGATGCTCTGATTCTTTTTTGTTTGTTTGTTTTTTATTAGCATATGTTTATAATATATCATGATTACATGCCTTGGATGGACTTGGTACCTGTACATAACACTCCTTAATTCTTCTGTCATTCCCTTCCTCTCCCTTCATCTCTTGATACTCTTTCCCATCTGAGAAAGATCGAGCTCCCTACTTTTTCTGGTCTAATTCCTCTAGCAAAATGAAGAGTCAGGTAATCCCATGGTATGGATACCTTCTTTGTTTTGTTTTTTTGGTACCAGGCCAGGCAGGCACTTAAGCCACTGAGCTAAATCCCCAGCACTAGATGCCTCCTTGAGCAAACTATTTTATACCTACCTTGAGGATACAAGTATTACAGCCTCGGAGGTTACACTGTAACCTACAGTGTTTTCCTGCTTAGTTTCTGCTTTCCTCTGTAGTCTCCATGCCTGGTCTTGATATGCAGTGTGAGTTTTCAAACCAAGAGCCGAGAGTGAGCAGGTTAGAAGAGCTGGGGCAGAGTTCATGTGCTGTACCTCCTCCGTTTCTTCTAAAAACTGCAAAGATGTTCAGATAAATGCCAAAGAGTGCAGTGAAAAGGTAAGTCGCAAGCCTCGTACTCTCTTCTATGGTAAGGAAAAGGTGCTCTAGGAAGATGAAGGGAGGCAGAGTAAACACATCATGGAGGTGACGACCACTGCTGACAGGCATCACACACATGAAAATGTGTGGCTTTCCAACACTATTGTCTCGAGTGGCCACAATGGAAAAGGCCAACATCAGGTAAAAGAAAAAGCTTCCTGGGCGCAATGACTTTTAGAAAAATATAAACAGGAGCCAAGAGATTTGAAATCTCTGAAGAGATATGAAAGAATTTGAGCTGGGCATGGAGGCTCACGCCTATAATCCCAGCACTCAGGAGGCTGAGGCGGGAGGATCATTGCGAGTTCAAGACCAGCCTGGGCTACAAAGTGAGCTCAAGACCAGCCTGAACTGCATAGTGAGACCTTGTCTCAAAAAGACAAAAAAAAAAAAAAAAAGAGGTAAGAAAGAATTTTACCAACCTGTCAACTGATCCAGTTGAGGGCACACTCCAGTCTGAAAGCAAAGAGAGAAAGAGAGAGATGACCTTTTGAGATCCTGTTAAAAACATCTGATGGGAAATATGAAATGCAAAGGCTTGGTGAGCACCTCGTAATTTCCTTGAGGAAATCATCCTTTCCTACAGGCACAGATACTTTTACATAGGTGTGCTGCCAGTCTCTGCTCACAATACACCATTTGTGATTCACCTGGAGACATGATTCACAAGTATCTCACAAATAGAACAGTATCTCTGGAGAATACCAAAATTTTCCTGCTAATTTAGGAAAGGATGCACTAGTTTTGAAATCATAGTAAAAATGAGTCATCAGAATCAGTTTTAAACCTACTCAGTGAGTCAACAATTTTCATTAGTCATAATCATTCATCCTCCTAGATAGATTCAAACTTCTAGAGACTGGGAATTGCCTTACATTTCTTCTTCACCACCAATGGGAAGACCTTGGGGCTGTACATGTAAAGTCAGTATGTACTTTGGCCTAATAGGACAAAGGAAAAAGAAAAAAATGCTCGCTCAGAAATATAAATAGCTGTTAAGAAGAGAAATCTTAATCCTCCCCTTTCTTGAGCACTGAATATTATGGTTTTAGTGTTTGATCTGAGAAGCAGGTTCTGAATCTCTGTTTTTCCTTTTAGATTCAATAAGAGTGAGTAAAAACAAATTTACTCCATTTCCAATGCTTTAACCAATAAATATAGAGAAAACACATGACTTTGTATTTTTTTTTCTGGGAGTTAGGCTTTGCTCATCTTTCATATCCACTCCCCGGCCGAAGTTCACTAATAAACTAGGCACTGTAGATTTTAATCTCAGTCGTTACCTCTGAACTTTGAACATTTCTTAAGGGAAAAAGGGTGTTAAATAACATGTTTATACTCTGAAAGTCATGACTGGAAAACTACTTTTAAGCCACTGTGAAGAAAATCCTCAAGATAATTTACACATTATCCAGCAATTTCCCCATTTCCAGTGAAACCACTCCGAAGAGGCCACTGTCCTTTGCACATAGCTCTAAGAAATGCTCCTTACCTCTTGACTTCTATTCCTGCTGCCTTCCGATCCATTTTCCACTCAGCAGTAAGAAAGAACTTTAGAAAACATATAGAATCATGCTATTTTCTGCTTCTCCATCTCCTCCTGCACCCTGCACCGTCACCTACACCCTACTGTGTTGCCAACGCAGTGCCAAAGGCACCAAGTACTTTCCCATCTAAATGCTATCCACTGTGGGTGATATGCTTCTCCAGCCCCACCTCAGCACATGGTCACTTTATTCCCCCCCAGTCTCTGTTCCAATACCACCTCTTCTCACTGCTTCTTCACATCCAGACCCCACAGAAAAGGAAGGTGGTCCCTCTCACATTACTTTCTGCCACAACAGTCTGCTTCCTGTATAAAACTTACCACCGACTGGACATAAGTAGTTATTCGTTCTTTTACTTTTTTGTTGTACATCTTTTCTACTAAACTATAAGCTCTCTGAAGTGATACTATAAAAGCAGAACAAGTAGGTGCTTAAATTTTAAAAAAAGTTAAGTGACAACACAGAGTAGTAGCATTTAAGGACTTGCCTGATTTTGTCAAAGAGAGCCTGAAAGAAAGTTTGATAAAGAGATATTAATCAGTTCCTGTATGTCCTAGTTAAGGAACGATTGCTAGGTTCTCCTTCTTCATTTCCTTTTTACTTTCTAATAACAGAGTTTCAACTTGTCACATAATTCACTGTAAAGGCAGCATTTCCCAATATCCCTTGCAGCTAGCTGGGATTACATGACTAGCCTCTAGACAATAGGATGTGAGTAGACGTGATTGTATAATTTCCGTGACTCACTCCCTCTTTTCACCTTGAGGCCTGGAGTGTGGGCTAGATAAGCCATCTGCAGCCCATGCTGACAAAAGAACCAAACAGCAGCAGCAAAGCAATGAGGTGGAGGGAGCATAAACCACTCTAACAGCCAAAAGCCTTCTTCTGTGGACTGAAGTATAAGGAAAAAAAAATGCTTATTATCTTTTTACTCGCAGTTATTTTGGTCTTGTAAGGCAGCCACACAGAAATCCTAATTAAGACACTAAGCTAAGGTTATTTTGTATTCCAATCCCTCTTTCTGTGTTAAAATTTGTCCACCCTGGGGCACAGGCACACTTTCATGTGATAAAACGGTCTCACCCCCTTTAGTGAGTCTGATCTCAGCTGTCCAATACAAAGGCTGTCACACTGACACTGGCTCAAGCTCCATTACCAAATCATTGGAGAACTCACTGCAGTCTGGTACATGATACCACTCCTGACTTATAATGAGATGGCTGAAAGAGTTTTGCCCTAGAATAAATGACAAGACATTATGGTGCTGGAAGGCCAAATCAGGGATGTTTACCCTGAGGTCACTTCCTCCTTCCCCTATTACAACTGCCTTTTTCCTTTCCCAGTGTAAGAGAAGAAAATTCCAATCAGCTCTTCCTGCCCTAAGCATCACCCCTAGTCAAGGTTACACATATCCCATATTCCAGTTGAAGGAGACAGCCCAGCCGCCATGAGTTGTGTGCTCCTTTCCACAGTCCTCAACTCAGTAAAACTGTTCATTTTATACTTCTGCTTCTCTCTTGAGCCACAATACTCTATCAATGGCCAACAACACACCAAGAAGTTCTATTAAAAGAAACCAATAGTTCTTAGACATACAGTAAAAACCCATAACTCCCGATGCAACAAAATAAATAAGGCTTCCCAGCTACAGTATTTTTGTTGACCTGAGTTATCAACAGGAAATCTGAGCACAAGTCCCTGCTAGCCAGGTCTCATCCAATATGAAACATGAATGGGATACCATTTAAAACCTTTGGCTTGCCAGCCATGGTGGTGGACATCTATAATCCCAGCACTCTGGAGGCTGTGGTAGGAGGATCATTATGAGTTTGAGACCAGCCTGGGCTACAAAGTTAGCTCAAGGCCAGCCTGAACACTGAGCTGCATAATGAAAAAAAAAAAACACAACTTTTGGCTATCAAAGTTTTCCAGGCAGGGTGCCTTGTCCACTGGGTTAAAAACACAGAGTTGACTTTTTATAACTTTCCCATTCTGACTCTGAACTCCTGGGGCTGTAAGATGGGGTATAATAATTCTGAAGTTAGGTTATCACTACTACAGTGAATTGTGCTTTACCCAGTGCTCTAGTTCTTTAAACTGTTCCCTGATTTGTGTATCTGTCACCCAAAGGATCACAAATAACCTATCTGGGATGGTCAGACTCTGCCAATTACATTGTAATTGACCACCATTAGGTTTAACACTAACAAGGCAGCAAATGCCCAGCTAGTTCAGTCAGTAGCACATGAGACTCTTAACACTAACCAGGCAATAAAATATTGACATTAATCACCAAAAATCACCACTAACCCCTTCTCAAAAGACAGAAAGGTGGAAAGGCTGAGCGTAGTGTTAAGTGATTGGAACTGCATGTAGCACCACCTTCAAATTCCCGGACTCCAGCCAATTGCTGTAATTAGGCTGTGTGCACAATCAGGCTTACTTCTCCTTGGTTGTTTTTCTTTTTTCTGGCTGTCTTACCTCTCATGGCATATACACACTTTCAATCTCCCACTCCCATTCCCACCATTTCTATACATTAGAATATAAACCATATAGAGAAACTTCACTGTCTCATTTCTACAATGCCTCCCAGTGCCTAGAGTATTTGTTAGCAATGTCAGGAGTTCAATAAATACTGACTGACTACTGTTAAGAGCTTAAGAGCCAACTCATATGAGCTGGCTCAGGGGGTGTCTCTCTTCAAGGCAAGGGAAGGTTGAGGCCTCATGGACATTTCTTCAGCATCAAGAATCTGGCATTCCACATGTTGAGAATCATGTTAGTCTAAGCTCACAGCTGTTTTGCAAGGAGGAGAAAATTAAGTGACCAGGCAGATGTGGTGGGGGAGGATTAGGGAGCTAGTGATCCGCAAGAGCTTCACAGAAGAAGGAGTCTTTGCTAATGGAGTATGACAGAATAGGGAATATGCAGAAGGAACATGGATACAGCGATGCCTTTTTCCCCAGGACAAAGGGGGCAGTGAGGCAGAGCACAGAAAAGAGCAGCATTTGAGTTAGCCAAAGCAGTGGTCCATGCAGCATGCCACGCTGGCCCTGGAAAGAGATGGCTCAACTACAGCCGGAATTAAAATAGAAAAACAAAACTCCTCCAGGCAGCAAAAGCGCTATACCTCCAGGCTTTGAGAGCTTAGGAGATTTTCAGACTCTGAGATCAGAGAAATAAGCAAAGAGATCAGTGGCTCCTCGTTTTTAAGAAAAAAATTCCTTGAAGAGACTCCACACTGCTTAATCACAGCTCATGCCCAAATTGTGACAAAGAGCTTTCTAAGTGCACATGTTACTAAGGAATGGCACCTTGTCATCCTCATGGGCATCACTGACACACAGGCACAGTCACTTTGTCACTGAAAGACATCAGAATCCTTGTCTCTGTCCAGTCAGTGGTCACACAGAGCTACCACCAGGCCCAGCACATCTCTGATAATCCACAGACCCCGACAAGGACATAACAGCAATAAATGATATCTTCATTATAATTATCTTTAAAAGAAATTTAAAAGTCTGGTATTTTCTAAAATAAGATACCATTCAGAATTGAGTCAATGTTTGTTTCCCTGTTTAAAAATATATGATTTGGGGGCTGAGGGTAGAGTGCTTATCTAGCATGTGCAAGGCCAAAAACAAAACAAAACAAAACACCTTTGTCATTGGTATCTAAGCTCCAGAAATATATTTTTGTGAAACAATGCTTTGAACTTTGTTGCTCAAATTTACTTTTTTTTTTTTCTGGTGCCAAGGATTGACCTCACGACCTCACATTTGCCAAGCAGGCACTTATGCCCACTGAGCTAAACCCCCGGCCCTAAGTTTACTTTTTTTTAAGGCGATGATGATATTGTTCATAACTCAGTTAAATAGAAAGTGACATAATTCCACCATGCCAACTGGTAGGAACCAGAAAAGCTTTC
This sequence comes from Cavia porcellus, assembly GCF_034190915.1. NCBI lineage: Eukaryota > Metazoa > Chordata > Mammalia > Rodentia > Caviidae > Cavia > Cavia porcellus. The sequence goes on along the minus strand of NW_026947509.1, from coordinate 53,261,069 downwards.
TTCCTTTCTTTAATGAGTATAGACTGGAATTCTTCAGCAGCAGAGACAGAAGTGTTTCTAAAAACAGGTTGGACAAGGGCATTGGCAAAGAGGACCAGGGAGGAAATGTGGCTGTCCAAAAACTGCAGCCTTGCTGGTGGGAACGAAAGGGTGGAGGAAGTAACCTCTGGTGCCACTGCAGCCAGATCTATCCCAATTTGCTTAATGGATTGTAAGCGGTAGACCACCCCCCATAAAAGACATTTGTCGTCTTTACATTATTTTAATACCTAGCTAATGAAGTGACAGCACTCTTAATCACAGACTTATAAATAGCATCCTTCCCAGAGTAAGATCACTGCACCTGATACATTCTCTAGTTTTCCCAAGTTCTTACAGCAAGAATAAGGAGCAGAATCTGCATAATAAATATCTGTTATTGTGCAGCAACATGCAGATGAAAAACTTCCCCCATCCTCAGCAGGCTGAGCTGTCTGCTTAAGAAATGAACGAGAAGACAAGCTCTTACACATAAACCTACAGATGTGTCTTGCAAGAAGCATATACCTTCCAATGAAAGATCTCCATTTTTTTTTTTTTTTTTTTTTGGTCTTTTCCTTTTTATCGGTACCGGGGATCGAACTCACAACTGCCTGCTTGCAAGGCAGGTGCTTATGCCGCTGAGCTAAATCCCCAGCCCCCAAAAGATCTCCTTTTGATCTGTTCTGTGCCAACTGAATGGGATCAGATCGAAAATCTGGTCAAGGTTGTTTCTTCTCAGCATACCCGGGTGGGGCACAGATGAGGTGGATATGGGCCAGAGTTTGCTTTTTAAATCATTTATTATCTTCGTTCTGTGGATAATTACCACCGCAGCTCCTCTACCCACCAGAACCTTCCCCAGGGTACCCTCCCTGAGAATGAAAAGGTCTGGAAGCTAGATTTCCTCCCCCTCATTGAAGACTGCCCCATCATCCTTCCCAGGCCAGCGACACACAGCAGCCGGGGCCCAAACATAGTCCCGAACCCAACACAGCAGGCGCAGCAAGGCCCGGGAGCCAGAGCCTTCCTTTATTCAGATGCACGAGAGATTTAATTTTAATTAACCCTGAGAGCTATGGCCCAGAGAATTGAATTTTTAAAATACAGCAATCTTTGCTTTGTATTATTTATTTTTTACATATCCCTTTCCCTTTCTCCAAATAATATCAAAAATTTTAAAAATAAAAAAAAAAAAAAAACGAAGGAGGAGTCTCACCCACACGTGCCCAGGGACCGACGCCTACGGAGGATGCAGACTGCGAGAGGCGGCCACCAGAGAGCGGTCCAGCCTGGGAGGACGCTGCGCTGCCGCCTCGGGGGGCGGGGCCAAGGGCAGAGCGGCTCTGCCGGTCACGTGGGCGCGGGCCCCTTAGCCCCGCCCACATCTGCTGCCTCCAGGGACCTGCACCCGCAGCTGTCTCCGCACTCGGAAGCTCGCGGCCATGGGCTCTTGGACAAAGTGCCAGAGCTGCCTGGCGCCCGGCTTGCTGCAGAACCGTGCGGCCATTGTCACCGGCGGGGGCACGGGCATCGGAAAAGCCATCGCCAAGGAGCTCTTGCACCTGGGTACGGAGTAGGTTTGGGCCTGGGACTAGGGTCCGCAGAGATCTAGCTGTGGTCACCTAGGTTTGCCGTCCTGGGGAGTCGCGGAGCACAGAGCAAGGTAAAGTGCGGAGCTAAGGAGCTGTAGAAGTGACCCAGGGAGGGAGAGAGAGATGATCTCTAGGAAATCAGAAATCCTAGAGAAGCCAATGGAGGTGAGCCGCTAGCTAAGTAGAAGGTCTAGAGGCTGACAGCCAAACATGCTAAGCTGGGAAACGCCAGAACTGCAGGTGCCTATTAAAAATTAGTCCATTCTAAATGCTGTGTAATCCTACTAATTAGAAAACATGTGGAGACTCTTTACCTAGAGGACAGACTCCGACCTTATCTTCTCACACCTGTGTTAAAACCAGCACGAAACTAGAGTGAATATTCACTTCTCTCGGTGGAGGAAGGAGCTTGAAAACACACAAGGAAAGAAGCCACAAAGGGGAACATAGTTAAATTTATCTCTGTGAAGATATAAATCTTCAGTGAGTTAAAAAATATGAATGACGTTTGATGGTATATGAAGAAAAATACTATAACATAAGAAAAGTGGCCTTGTTACAGAAAGAACTTTTGCAAATAAATCAAAGAACTAAGATACGAATAGAAATATAGGCTAACATTCCAAAAGAGGAACTGCATATAGGCAGTAAGTTTTTAAGAAAGCAGTCAACTTTATTGGCGATAAATGCAAAATAAGATACTGTTTTTATAACAGATTTGAAAACATTGGGAAAATTAAGTGCAGATAAAAGAATGAAAAGGGCAGGAAGGAATATAAATTATTACTTTTCTGATGGGCAAGTTGGAAAAAAAGATCCAAAATCCTGTGTTCACGCTCTATGACCTTTCTCAGAATGTTACTCTGACTGCACAAAGATGTAGTGTTATTTAAGTAGGGAAAACTTGGAAGTAGCCTGAATACCCATTTTGAGAGTATTTTGAGGAAAACAGTTAAGTAAATAACAATGACATATTAGGCTTACATTTCACTATCCTGTTACAGAAGACTTTATGTGGAGAAATGCATATCCTATAATTGGGAAAAGTGAGATTCTAAAACAAATGCTTTATTTTGTTAATGAAAAATATATATGAAGAAAAGAACCAGAAGCTGGGTGTGGTGGCACATGCCTGTAATCCCAGCACTCAGGAGGCTGAGGCAGGGGGATTGCTGTGAATTCGAGGCTAGCCTGGGCTACAAAGTGAGTTCAAGGCCAACCTGAACTGCATGGTGATACCCTGTCTCAAAAAGACAAAAGAAAGAGAGAGAGACAGAGAAAGAGAGAGACTAAAGTTTATAACATTGTTAGCAATCTTTGTAAAAATAATTCTCTTTTTCTTTCTTTTTTCATGGCATTGAGGATTTAACCGAGACAAGCACACTACTATTGAGCTACAGCCCTGGCTCTTTTTTTTTTTTTTTTTTTTTTATTTATTTTTTTAATTTTATTTAAAGAGAAAAGAAAAAAAAGCAGAGAAAGGGTACAAGTTATACAGATTTGCAGAAAAAAAAATGAACAGTAGGAAATCACTAGTTAATGAATTACATATTGTCATCTTAGAAATAATTGTTCAAGTCACAAAATTAAAGCTTGTAAAGTGGACATTCCATCAATGATACTGCAAACAGTTCTGTTCAATGATCCAATAAAACTCTGTGATATCATTTTCTATCTTATACACTTAATATACATGCAGTTATATAGTTTAGAGCTCTTTTAAAAAATTTTATTTTGAGATAGAATCTTGTCATCGTGCCCGAACTGACCTTGAGTTTATGATCTTTCTGCTTTAGCCTCCCAAGTAGTTTGTGATAGAATTTTGGCATGGCTGAAAAGATAAGAAGTATGAAATATATCTTTATTTTAAGAATGTGGGGAGAGACCCCCTGACCCTCCGGGGGCTGGCATTCTCTCCATCAGACACGTGGAGTGGGGGCATACATGTAGCTTAGGTTTGGAGTGGAGCCTAAGGGGCATTACTGATGCACAGGTAGCCCACTGGTATTCATTTTATGCCACAGGTAAATTCCTAGGGGTGGGGAAGATGACCTCAAGATGGAGCCTCTTGGTTCTGCCTCCAAGGCTTTACAGGCTACAGTGTCCCAAGTGGGGCAAAATCCTTTCAGTTTGAATTATGGGGTCTGTGCCATCTTGCCTTTGCCCAGATCAAATATTTTTTACATGAACATATTCTGACAACAAAAGAATAAGGTTTGTTTAAAAAAAAACACTATATGTATACTTGGCATATTGAATTATTTTTTGAAGTAAGCCTTATCTTGTTAAAAATTCAAGGCAATGTTTTTTCATGATTGCATTAAAAAATGCTCAGATTAAACCTGACATAGTGAGATGTGCCTGTAATCTCAGCTCTCAGGAGGCTGAGGCAGGAGGATTGCTGTGAGTTCAAGGCCAGCCTGGACTACATAGTAAGTTTAAGGGCAACCTTAATTACGTAGTGAGAACTTGTCTCAAAAACTAAATAAATAAATGTTAAAATTACCCATTAAAATTCCCCAATTATCACCATTTTGGAGTTTATTAAATTGAAAAACTTGAAACTAAACTTGAAAAATTTTTTTAATTTTTTTTTTTTTTTGAGGCAGGGTCTCTCTATGCAGTTCAGGCTGGCCTTGAGCTCACTTTGTAGCCTAGGCTGGCCTCAAACTTGCAATGATCCTCCTGCCTCAGCCTCCTGAGTGCTGGGATTATAGGCATGAGCCACCACGCTTGGCATATAGTTCTAATTTAAAAATCTTAAGTTTTGAGGCTTTTTTGGTATTCATTTCTTTTTTGAGATAAAGTCTTGCTCTGTTGCCCAGATTGGTCTCAGTCTTCCTGCCTCAGCCTCCTGAGTGGCTGGGCCTATATAAGACTCATTTTGCCTGAATAAAAAAAATAGGTTTAAAAGTGCTTTATTTCAGGGGCTGGGGATTTAGCTCAGCGGCATAAGCGCCTGCAAGACTCATTTTGCCTGAATAAAAAAAATAGGTTTAAAAGTGCTTTATTTCAGGGGCTGGGGATTTAGCTCAGCAGCATAAGCGCCTGCCTTGCAAGTGTGTGGTCGTGAGTTCGATCCCTGGTACCAATAAAAAAATGAAAAAGACAAAAAAAAAAGTGCTTTATTTCAAGATGCAGTGGCCAGCTCATCCTATACTACTAAAATAGTTCCAGCCAAATGAAGAGTCAAGTTCCTGATGGCCTTCATTAACTTCGTACATGCCTTCAGCATGTTACTGTTGGAGTGGGCTGTGTGATAACATAACACCTACAGCCAGGACTGTTAAGTAAACAGGTAACTTCAATCTGAGACATCTCAGGGTTAAATGCTGTATAAGAATAAAGACAGAGAAATGTGAGCATGTATAAGGATCAGTGACCCTAAGGGAGCAGGAAGAGGGTTAGTGGCCTTCTCAGGGGCAGTGAGCTCTTCCTCCTCTCTGCTTTGAGGCTGCCTGAACATCTGCAGTGCACATCTGGCAGATATAAGGCATGAATATTTGACCTTTTAAGAAACTACCAAATACCCCGTATCAGTATGTCTCCTTGAGCAATTGACTATCTACGGATAGTCCATTTTTAGGTTTATCCCTGAGGAAATTTTATGATCTGAAATTTTCTTTGTTCAGCATTATTATAGCCACTCCAGCTTGCTTTTGCTTGGTGTTAGCAGGGCATGTCCTTTTTTCATTCTTTTAGTTTTAAAACTATGTGTGTCTTTAACTTAGTGTGTTTCTTGTAGGCAGTACATGTATGTTGCTTTTTCATCCAGTCTTATAGATTATATGGTTCAATGGGGGTGTTTAGACAATATGTATGCCATGTGAATTTCAGTATAGTTGAACGTAAATCTATCATAGTTTTTTTATTCTATTTCTCTCACCTGTTCTTTGTTCCTGTTTCTCTTGTTTCCCACTCTCTTGTGCATGATTATTTTCAGTTTTCCCATTATCTTTGTCTCTTTTTTTTGTCTTTTTACTTATAAGGGATCTTTATTTTTAAGATGTGGCTTATGGTTTTACAGTGTACATATTAGGCCTATCATTGTGTATCTTCCACTTTATAAAGAATGTAAAGTCCATTTCACAGTCTATAGGTACTCCTTTCTGTACATGACATTTGTGAGAACAGGACAATACCTGTTCAAACTGAAACTGAATAAAGCAAACTTAGTAATCAGTGGAGAAAGTTACAACGGTTTCATGATTTCCAATAATTTTTGTTAAAGCATTAGAAATTCTTGGGGCTGAGGGTTTAGCTCTGCAGCATAAGTGCTTGCTTGACAAATGCAAGGTTTTGAGTTCGATCCCTGGCACCAAAAGAAAGAAAGAAAGAAAGAAAGAAAGAAAAATTCTTATACTGTCAGTTATAAATGTACAGGAAAATGAAAGAAAAACTAGTAGAACTAGATCTAAGTAGTTTAACTGTTTGGGGACACAATGCTGAAAAGGGTGCAAAGTTTTAGTTAGACAAGAGAAATAAGTTCTAATGATCTATTACATAGCATGGTGACTATAATTAAAGGTAATTATTTTACAATACAAAATTACCAAAAAAGTGGATTTTGAATATTCTTACTAGAAAAAATGATAAGTATGGAAGCTCAGGTATTTTACATAGCTTGATTGGATCATTCCACAGTGTATACATGTATTAAAATACCATATTTTACCTCTAAAGATGTGCAATTATTTATCAAGTGAAAATAAAATTTAAAAATAGTAAAATAATATCTTCACTACACTAGCTTAAAGTGTTATCAATATTAAATATTAAAATGGTTTATTTCTATGCAAAAAAGTTATCAAGAGCAATCTGAATACAGAAATGCACAAAATACTCTCTATATTTTATTATTTTTGGAATTTGCACAGTTCTTGAAAGATAGTTCCTTGATTTCTGGCTTTTTGCTTCACAGGGTGTAATGTGGTCATTGCATCCCGTAAATTTGACAGACTAAGAGCTGCTGCAGAAGAACTGAAAGCCACTCTGCCTCCCAGCAACAAGGCTGAAGTCACTCCCATACAGTGCAACATCCGGAAAGAAGAGGAGGTAATATACAGATAGCTATACCTTTTACTACCCAAGCTCACTTATGGATCCTGCTGGGCCTTCAGTTCTCTTGGAGTAGCTGTCCCAAAAGAAGATCACTGGAAACAGAGCTTATAAGCAGACTGTTATGCTAATGATGTAATGAATCAGTGGCCTCAGGACAGGGAAGGGAGAGAGAGGTGCCAAGCAAGGACAAGGTCTCAGCTAGAAACTTCCTTCTGTGTCTTTTGCCCTATAAGACATTTTGACCTGATTTCATCACTATCCATTATTTGAGGTTAGTAATTACAAATTAGTATGTCCAGAGCCTACCATACTTAGAAGTGTTCCAGACTCTTGGGTGTAACATGTCATTAAAAGTACAGCTTTTAACCTTATGACAAGTGGGTAATACTGGGAAATTACTTGTCAGTGTAAGTTTTTTAGGCTTATTCATGCTGACTTCATATTCATAGTTATAATACTAGGAGTTACTGTTCCCTATGAGAGACTGCAAGCTCTGGGCACCCTGATAGAACATGTAATAGGTCTATGTAGTTAGTTAGGTTATTAAACATTTAATTTTTTTTAGGTGAATAATTTGATGAAATCTACCTTAGCTCTTTATGGTAAGATTGATTTCTTGGTAAACAATGGTGGAGGCCAGTTCTGGTCTTCTCCTGAACACATCAGTTCAAAGGGATGGCATGCTGTGATTGAAACCAACCTGACGGGCACCTTCTACATGTGCAAAGCAGGTGAGCATCATAATACTAACCAAATCTTCATGTCTGCACTGAGAGACTATAGAGAATGCAGAAAGAGATTATCAGGAACACTGTCTTATTTATTTTCTTATCCCTAAGAGACAATACCCAACACCCACATGAGAAGTGTTTATTTCAGCTTATGTTTTAGACTTAAAGTTCGCTGACTCCAAGGTAGGGCAGCATAGCATAGAGGCATAGCAGACAGGAAGCAGAGAGTCAAAGGAGGAGCCAGGAAAGCACATTTTCCCTCTGTATCGTGCCCACAGTGATAAACTTCTGCCCAAACCCCAGCAAACCAGCTATAATCCCCATAGTCCATCACCTCCCCAAAGTCCCACCTATTATTGCATTAGACCCTCAGGGGACATAAGCCATAATACTGTACCTCTGACCCCCAAAAGATTCATGTGCATCATAAGCAAAAATGCATTTAGTTGTTCTCTAAAAGTTGCCAAAGTCAATAGTTTCATCATTATTGAGAAATCCAAGTCCAAAGTCACCTCTGAAACTGTTAGCTCTGAGCCCCTTGGTGGAGGCGTTGTTAAATACTGCTGACATACAAAGGCGCAGGGTAGAAGTTCCTTTCCAAAAGGCAGGAATAGGAACACAGAAACCAGTGAGACCAAAGCATAATCCAAACCCAACAGGGAAAATATTAAATCTTTTTTTTGTTTGTTTGTTTCATTTTTGTTTCTATTTTTGACACCCTTCCTCTCTTCCTCCCTTCCTCCCTTCTTCCCTTCGGCTAGAGCCAGCTGGACACTTTTCAGGGAAGCCAGCCATGCCAGGCAGGCCAGGGCCATGCACTGAGTGAGGGTGGAGGAGAGGGCGCACCAGGCCCCACCCAACATCAGCTGTGCTTCCCCAGCAGGTGTCCTTATGTGATCTTGTCTGAGCTGCATGCTGGGGCAGGAGCGCCTCATCTCTTGGTCTGTCTTGGTTTTCCTTGCTTCTCTCATTTTATTTAATGCTGGAGATGAAACTTAGAGCATACTAGGCTCTGCTTCCACATAGCCTGTGCTGATTGTTGGTTTCTTTTCAGTCACTGAGCATCTGTTGGATCCAGCTTGCATGGTGTCTTGTCATTGTAGGGTATCGCTGAGTTTAGGAGCTACTGTATACTCCTTGCCATTGTTTCTGATATTGTTTTCATATGGGTAAAGTCTGCTACCCACACTTCCCAATGACTTTTTCATGTCATATATTTCCGCTTGCTTTCTTATCATATTTTCTGATTCTTTTCGGAAGTGATCATTTGTACCTTGTACTATCTTGTTTAACTCAGCTTTTTGTTTCTTTCTGCTTTATGGAATATTTGGGGCTGGGGATTTAGCTCAGCGGCATAAGTGCCTGCCTTGCAAGCAGGCAGTCATGAGTTTGATCCCCAGTACCGATAAAAAGGAAAAAGACCAAAAAAAACTTTATGGAATATTTTATTGATAATATCCTTTGTCTGATTAAAACCTCTTTGAGCTTGTTAAATATAGTATGCTCGTTTCATCTGTGATCTCCTCCAACTTTTTGACCATTTGGTTTTGGATATAGCTTTCTATTCCTCAGTGTCTAAAATCAGTTTTAGGGGGGAGCCCAGGGATGTAATTACAGAGCATTTTGTTTCCTTGTTTTCTCATGTTTCTGTTGTTTTGGGGTGGGTTGGAGACAGGGTAGAGAAACTGTGTCATTATTGTTGAGATCTCTTTGGTTAGTTTCTGTCTCCCGGTGATTTGTCCTTTGGTTTGCTTATGTTTGGTGCTTATTCCCCTGTTTTGTTCCCACACCACCCTTCGCTGTGTGAATGCTGTGTCCTGCCCTGCACTTCCCAATGGGTGTATTCAGTCAGTGGTATGTTATCTACTTAAAGGCTACAATCACTCTGGCAGCTTCCATTGTTTGTACCCCAATAACTATTATCTCTTACTAGTTTTAGGGCCTGTGGGAGCTCCCTTGCTCTAGAGGGCCCTCTGAGCGTGCAACCCAGAATGTGGAATTAGCTAAGCCAAGATGAATCCCTGACCAAGTGGTAGATGAGAAAACAGAGTGCTGAGCTCAGCACCTGAAGTAGGCATAGAGGGGGACGAAGCAGACCGAGGGACTTAATGTCAGCGTTTTCAGATCCAGCCCTCTTAGAAAACTACACCACTTGCTTGACTTCTCACCACAGAGGGTAGGACTGCTGTGTCTTTTACAACCTGAGCTCACTGAGGTTTAAACTTCTCAAAGGATCTACAACTAGCCCACTCCTTCTCTATGTCTGTCTCTTGTGGCTGTCTCCCATCAAGTCACTATGACCCCAGAGACCCTGAAGTGTAGTGGCTCTGTGATTTCTGATTCCTGGGATACCTTAGTCTTAATAAAGCCCATATCAAAAATGGCTCCTGATAATATCACTCCAAAATAGGGCAGGTACTACAGTAGATTTCATCTCCAAAGCTAGCCTGCCATGTGGAAGAAGCATTTTCAGAGCAAAACCGCACTATCTATTTGCAGCTCACAATAGCATGGGCTTTCCTTGTGGTGGTGCTGCCAGGCCACTGTTTTTCCCTAGGACTGACAACCCTCGATGGCCTTAGTTTGTGTTTGTGGAGACAAAATCTCACAGGAGACTGAGTTAACAATCTAGATCCCTTCATTCTTTTCCAAGTTTGTCAGCAGTGAATGAATAAACAGAATATGTCATATCCCTCCAGGTACACTGAGCAGTAAAAAGGAACTGTTGACACATTATGGGGGAGCCTCCCATGTATTATTCTAAGTGGAAGATGTCAGACACAAAAGACCACTATATGTTTCAGTTTACATAAAATGTACCTAAAAGTGAAATGCAAAATCTACAGAAACAGAAAAACAAGTGATGTCTGAGTTTTGTGATGTATAATTTTGTGATATCTGGCTTTTCATAAAAAAGAAATATAAATTGAGCCAGCCATGGTGGCACATTCCTGTAGTACCAACTGCTCAGGAGCCAAAGACAGAAGGATTGCAAAGTTTGAACCCAACCTGGAAAACTTAATGAGGCTATCTCAAATCAAACAAATTAGAAAAACTAAGATATAGGTCAGTACTCCCTGCATTCAAGCCCAAGTATTGGGAAAAAAAGGTAAATTAAAAAGTAAAGCACGGGGCTAGGGATTTAGCTCAGTGGGCCTAAACACCTGCCTTGCAAGCAGGCAGTCGTTAGTTTGATCCCTGGTACCGATTAAAAAAAAAAAGTAAAGCACAACATATAGACAGCTACTGGAACAGGATATTAGGAAAGCAGACTGTTTAGCATGATTTTTATTTGTATTTTGTAGCTTATAATTCCTGGATGAAAGAGCATGGAGGAGCTATTGTTAATATCATTATCCTTCTTAATGGACAACCATTTGTGGCGTAAGCAGTTTTTTTTTCCTTCCTATGTCTTTCCTTCCTATGTTTCTGAATTTTGTCTCTGAATAAAGTGAAGGATATAGGAAAAATTGCTTAAATCAATAGGATTAATGTCTTTAATGAGTTGGGATCTCAACACTTAGCATTTCCTTTATTTGAATGGTAAAAAATGTCCTTCTAAAACATGCCAGATAGTCTTAAATCAGTCAGAGTACGATCACCATGTTTAGTAAGAAAAGTGACAAGACACAGAGTACCCAGAGATGTAATTTTTTAGTATAAATATATGCGGGATATTGTGTGAAGGATGCTAGTGCTAGAAAGTTATTTCTTGTTTACCTCAAATTCATATATATTTCTGTATTTCTTCTGGCAACTCTAATCTGAATGTTACTAAACTGACTATCGCCACTGGGATAGAGCTCCTTTGTTAAGGTTCAGTGGACATGAATAAAATCTGTGTTAATTTAGGCAACTACTGTTAATACAACTGTTTGATCTCAGAGGGGATGCAAAATTGTTACTTTCAACAGAGAGGCAGAATTATTTACCAACAGTACTTCTAATGAACCACTCTACAAGTAGAGTGCTTGCTTCTTTATACAAATTCCAACAATCTGCTTGCTTCCTGTATTACAGGACTCCCTGGATTATATGAGATGGAAAAAAATGTTAATCTGGCTCAAAAATTGAGATCAGTAATTCTCCAAGTCTGGGTTCTAGACCAGAAAGCCTTCAGAGATCCTCTCAGAACTGTTTGTACTCCAGCACCCCAGGTTTCCTGCATCAGGAGCTGTGGGAGCAAGGCCCAGAGCTGTGTGCCCAAGTCCCCAGTGGTGCTGGTCCAGGCAGAACACTGGATCAGGGAATGGTGGGCTTAGACACCATGGTGGCAGAACCTGGTTTTGTCTCAGACCGGTTTCTTCTCAGACAGGTTCTCTGTACACATGGCCAAATGAGAGTACTGCAAGGTAGAGGTCAGTGACCCTAGTTCTACCTGATTACTGTAAAATTTGAGAGAACTTTTCAAACAGTGCCTGAAAAATAACAGTGATAATGCCAGCACCAGCAGTTTCCAGGGAGGATACTCATTAATGACCCTGCTTGAGGCAAGTGTACAGTCAACAAACAAATTCTGTGGAGATGCTGTGGCTCTGCAGTGCATAACCAGCCTGAGGAACAATGCTCCTCAAATGTGGGACTGAGATTTCTGGTAGGCTCTGTCAGCCTGGGGTTTAGCTATCTCTCACATGACATCTGCCCAACTTGATACTGGGCCCAGAGAAGCAACTTATCTCTCTAAGAGTAACTTCTGTGTTCTCCTGCTAGTTCCAGAAATAAACCTCCTGCTCCCTTTTGTCATGTGCTCCAAGTCTTCTCCAATCCCAAGACTCCACAAAGCGCTTCACTCCCAGCCCCCTATAAGTCTTTCTGTTTCCTGTTTTGCACACACAGAGATGCCCCTTCAGATCAGCTGGTGATATGTCATTTTGCCTATCTCTCAAACCCTTTGCCCAGCCAGAATTTTTCACACCTGAGGGTGTTTGCTCTCTTCTGCAGCCCTCCTATTCCTGCAACAAAGGCCATGTTTCTCCTTTGTCTCTCTATCGTACCAAAATCTTACCAATTTCCTCAAGTGAAAATCGTGTTTTACCAAAAACAGAGTAAAGAATACAGGCAAGGGTATGCCCTGTAAAGGGTTTTGAGAATCTAATGTTTTCTTCCTCTCTTCTGCTTCTTTTGTTTCCTGACCTTGAGAAAAGTAGTTTGGCAGAAAATAAGGGGGCCACGTAATCATGGAGTGAATCGTCAAAAACTGTGAGCCAGAATAAACCCTTTGTCTTTATAAGTTGGTTATCTGAGTACTTGTTATATAAAGTAGTGAAAAGCTGAGTAGCAAGATTTTTATGTTAAAATAGGTATTATAAAGAAAAAATGAAGAGCAGTGAGGATCAAGGAAGTGGTAACTTGGGGAGCATCATCTATTTATTTTGGCGAAAACATTTAGGCACCTGCTTTAGTTCTGTCTTTTTTTTTTTTTTTTACATCTGGTATCTGCAAATAATTAAAATGTGTCTGTCAGTTAGTGAATATTTTATAAGATCTGCAACAGAAGAATTTGAATACTCTCTTCAAGTTCAACTTAATGGAATATAATATATATGGCTCATTCTGATTTTGATAGGTTTTACATGAAAATGAATGCTTTTTTATAAGAGATGTAAAATACCTGTTTAACATACTGGCTTAGTTCTTTCATAATGCTCTAACAGTTCTCTGAAATACCCCAGCAGGAAAAACACCAACCTATGAGAAATCTTTTGAATATCATGTGTAGCAATTGAGAAATGTAATTTTTTAAAACATAGTTTTCAACAATTTCTTAGGATCTTTTATAAATTCTAATCTCTTAGATTTTTTTTTAGGAAGCCAGAGTAGATTGCATAGAAGGCAGTAGGGAAAGCTTTATACCCTAAGATATAAGGAACTGAGAAAATATTACATGAATAGCATATTCATTTGAAACCAGACAGAAAATAGTGGTAATTTTTAAAACTGGAAAAAAGAACTTCTAATATGTCACTTGAAGATAATCTCTAATTCAAAGAGGGTTTAGTCTGGTGGATATTTTTGTTTATTTTTCAATGTTACATGTTTTCAACAAAGGCAATACAGACATGCAAAAAAGTAGAAGTTTCATTTTTGTGCCTAACACATTCTAGCATATCTTAATCTCTTAAGGTAAAATTTTCAGGCCAGGCATCAGTGGCACACGCCTGTAGTCCCAGCACTCGGGAGGCTGAGGGAAGAGGATTGCCTCATGGCCTGCCTGGCTTACACAGTGAGTTCATGGCCAGCCTGAACTAACAGTGAGACTCTGTCTCAAAACATTTTTTTCAAGTCAGATAGACAAATAAAAGAAGTGGTACACATGTATAAGAATATTTATATGTTTTTTAAAAAACAAACATGGAATATGTTAAACATCCTACTTCCTTTTTAACCTAGCATTAATATAGGAACCAATTTTTAAGCAACATGTATTAAGAGCTGCTTCACAGCAAGGTGGCATCACAAGGACAGGATTTGTGCTTTTACCCAAAACAGCTATAAAACAGACAAAATATATGAAGTGATGACATTTGAGATACTAGATGCTGGGCAGCAAAGCAGAGTTGCCTCTTAAACACACGAAACAAACAAGGTAAGCTGTATGTTTAGGCCAGTTTATAGCCAAAAGAACATTTCTGGATCATGACGCAGAGCAGGGCAGCTGAAGCACAGACTGGCAATCTCCCTGTGTCAAGAGCAAGAACCAGAAGAGGGTCAGAAAAGCTCCAAGAGGCACACCGAGGAGAGATCTGTTATGGAAGAGCAGCCTGCGGCTGTAGAGAGATCAGATCAACACAGGCGTGTGAGAAAGAACTATGTGGAACAGTGCCCAGCACACTCTAGCTCAGTGTCTGTTCCCAACAGCCACACTGGGAAACCTCACCACACACTCTTATAATCCCAGCACAGGGAGACTGATGAGACAGGAGAATCACTGCAAGTTTGAGACCAGCCTGGACTACAATGTGAGTGCAAGGCCAGCCTGAATTACGTAGCGAGACCCTGTCTCAAAAAGACAAATAAAAAGGCAGAGCCTTCAGAACCTTGAGAAAATTAAGACCATATTCTGTCTATTCAAGAAGCTAAAGGAGAGCTGGGGATTTAGCTCAGTGGCATAAGTGCCTGCCTGGCAAGCATGAGGCTGTGAGTTCGATCCCCAGTACTGCAAAAAAAAAAAAAAAAAAAAGCTAAAGTAAAGCTGAAACATGCTATAGAAACATAGAAGAGATTTTTAAAGACCCAAATCAAGTATCTACAAACAAAAACTACAGTGAAAAAAAGGCACTGGATAGGATTAATGACAGATTAGACACTGTAGAGGCAATAATTAGTGAACCTGAAGATATAGCAACAGAATCTATCCGAAAGTGAATCAGTGAGAAGATAAACAAACAAAAAGTATAGAGCATCAGTGAACCATGAGATAGTCTTCAAAGAAGGAAACAGAAGCAGGGGCAGAAAAACATTTTTTAAAGGCCATTTTGCCAAAACTTCTTCAAGAAGTTCAATAAACCCTAAGCACAAGAACATGAAGAAACTGCACACAGTTCATCAGAGTCATATTGCTCAAAACCAGTGGGAGAAGAAGCTGTTAAAAGTAACTGAAGGGAAAAGTCTACTCTGCACAGAAGTAAACTTCTTATCAAAAACAATACAGATTAGGAGGTTATGGGATGCAAGGGAAAACCACACCAACCAGAATTCTTTGCCCAGTAAAATGTCTTTCAGGGGAAAATAAAAAGTGGAATAAGGTTTTTTTTCACGTATTCTCCATCAGAGATAAATTATCACCAGCAGACCCTAACTAATGTTACAGGAAATTCTTCAACATTTACTGCTTTGTCTTCTCCCCAGCTGATTTCAGATACCCTTGGATGAAGAAATTTCCTAATTAGCTTTGGAAGCTAATTTTTCCACATTAAATCATCTTCCCTTTGGTTCTTAGGATTGTCTACTATAGGATATTTAGAAATTCTGGATTATTGTATCTCTTTATCTTCTGCATACAGATGCACACCTAAATATTTTGAACCTCCTACCCAGAAGGGCAGTCATGTTTATTTAGATTTTGATACATTTAGAAATGCTATTATGGCCAGGGATTTAGCTCAGTGGCATAAGCGCCTGCCTGGCAAGTACAAGGTCATGAGTTCAATTCCCTGGTACCAAAAAAAAAAAAAAAAAAATAGAAATGCTATCATTTTTCTAAGCAGATATATGAATTTCATATCATTTATTTAAAATTGATATAATAACCACTCACTAGTAACGCTTAAAATTATCAATTTGTTTTCTTCTGTCATAAAAAGTTCATCAGCATATTCCTTTATGCACTGGTGACTTAGGGGACTTTACCTATGCAGTGTGAGATCAGAAAGCTGTGGTTAGGTTTTAACATTGAAAGGCCCAGTTCAACGGAAGCTAATTGTCTGTTTGTATTTTGCTTTGAAGTCACAGTGGAGCTGCAAGGGGAGGTGTTTACAATCTCACCAAGTCCCTGGCTCTGGGCTGGGCCAGAAGTGGAATAAGAATCAACTGTGTTGCTCCTGTAAGTCATTGTTCTGTGTAGAATATACTAGCAGCTTCAATATGCAAGTATAGTATGAAAGATTGGCTTTAATAAATAAATTAAACTAGAAAGTCCAATCTGCATGGTGCAAGTATTCTTTGACAGATTTTCAGGAAGGTTAAATTAAACTAATGATTCTCAATGCTGGCTATATACTAATGTGATATGTGAACTGGTTAAAACAATTGTGATATGAGCTTCACTCCAAATCGGGATGCAGGAATTTGTATTTTAAAAAGCAGCCTAGACATCTCAGTGACACAGTGAAAGAGCAATTGCTCTGTGTCAGTTTGTTGTTTCTTGCTCTATCCTTAATCCCTTTTTAAGAGAGAACCTGAATATCAGTGTTCTGGAAAGGAACTACCTACTAAAGATTAACCAGAGTCAAAGTAAAAATTCACTGAATAATAATGTAAAATAAGGGGAAAATCACAATATGTTCAACTTGGAAAACTCATTTTTGTGAAATAAACTACAACATTGGCCTCCTTGATAATACATACTGGCCACATGTTCCAAGAGAAACGTGAGATGAAATTACTTACGCTTTACAACTTTTTCAGTGATGTTCTCTGTTATTGTTTAGATTACAATAATCTTTCTATCTGAAATTATAAAAAATTTTGTATAGTATGTGTAGATTTAGCTATTTAATGGCTCCAGATGTCCAGATGTATGATCCACACTACACAGGGGAGCCAAGCAGCACCTGACTGGCTGAAGTTCGCAGAGCAATCTCCTCTTTAAAAATATCTCAGTTTCCTACCCAGAAACTTCATGTATCTTTAGCCTTCTATTGTACATTAGCTTACCTATATAATACCCAGATATTTAAGACAATTTAATTACAGGTCCTTTTTAATGTAGGTACTTTGGAATTCTGGTCTCCCAAAGTGTTTTTTAAACCTTTAATGATGTGTCACTCTGATAAACATGATACAAATTCATGTTTGTTCAAGAGATTTTGTGAGGTTTCCTGTTTACATTTTTAATACTTCCAAAAGAATTCATCCTCTTTAAATAACACATGCACCAACTGTTTATTTGGAAACCAGTATATCTCTCTAGTGTCCTTAAGGGCAGTTTAATACAAACAGGTTTCTTCATTTGACTTTTACTCCTTTTTCTTCCTGTCTCCTCATTACGCCTATTCAGAGTCAATTACAGATAGCTTCATTCTGTGTCAGACAGTTAAGTAATTTTTGTGGCTGTATAAGCCCTTACAAGAGAGGGCAAAATAAGTGAAAGATGTTTTGTTTTGTTTTATGACAGTTTTGCTTTGTATGTGGTCCAGGCCAGCCTTGGACATGCCAGATAGCTCAGACTGGCTCAAATTTATGATCCTCCTGTCTCAGCCTGCCAGGTGCTGAGATTGTAAGTGTGTTCTACCATATGTGTATTATGAAAAAGTATTATTAAGCAATTAAAAGCCAATGTTTTAGAGTGAGTTCACTTGTTTTACATGTGATTTCACTATGGATGAGAAATATTGCATTTCTAAGTCCTTGGTCAGTTCTCTCCCCCTTCTAAACTCAGATACCTAGTGGACTGGTTATTCCCAGGTAAGCTGATGTTTAGAAACCAAGTCTTTCATGAAAATGCCCAAAACATCTAGAATTTGGCTGGTTAATGAGAAAGAGGCAGTCACAAAATGAGCATTTAGATGACCCCCGTGTGGATCGTAGTTGACTGTACACCTCTGACAGTATTGAGGAAAGTTAATGTTGGAAATGTTAGTATTGCTGTTAGAATTAAACCATTTAATTTTTGGTACTGTTTGGTGAATTGCCTTGGTGTATTTATAGTTAAACTTTGAGTTTTTATACTTTGTCTTCTGTTTTTGTTTTTTAAAATAGGGAACAGTTTATTCCCAGACTGCTATGGACAACTACGGCGATATGGGAAAAACCCTTTTTGCAGATGCCTTTCAGAAAATCCCAGCTAAACGGTTGGGCGTTCCTGAGGAGGTACTGTACACTTCTAGAATTGATTACAATGATCACATTTTAAGCCTTGGAGATTTGTAACATTTTGAGCACTTTTCAGGAATCTGGTAGCTGATTAAGGTTGTTTCTCCCGCTGCCACCAAAACATTCTCCTGGGCTTTCTGGCTCTTGGGAATATCATGGTGGTTCTTTGATCACTGGTAGCAGCCTTATCACAGGAGTGAGTGCAGTGAGAATTCAGAACAGCAGAAGGCTTTATTGTTTTATTTTGCTTTTCAGCTACATTATTTTATCACAAGATAACTTGTTGGTAGACAGGCCCCTAAGCAAGTCAGATGGTTTGCCCAATGGAAATATGTAAATATGTAAATATTAATAGTTTTCTCAAATGCCAGCAATAGAAATAGTCAAGGGTATAATTTTAAAGGGGTATCTTTTCCACAATAATAATAAAATCTAAAATATCTAGGAACAAACTTAGCTCCAATAAAAATCAAAAACAACTTTTTACTGAAGAATTAAAAAAAGATCAGAATAAATAGAGACATGTCATGTTTATTAGTGGAGAAAATCAATTTTATTGAAAAGCAAGTTTCTCTAAATCTATAAATTGAATAATTTTTAAAAATTAACATAGTAGTTTTAAAGTTTTTTTAGAAAAGTACCTGTGCAAAAATTTGCTGGGCATAGTGGCACACACCTGAATTCCAGCACTATGGAAGCTGAGGCAGGAGGATTGCCATGAGGATGAGGCAAGCCTAGGCTACATAGTGAATTCAAAGCTTGTTTGGACTACATAGCAACACTCTTGTTTCAGAAACAAACAAACAAACAAATCTATGCAAAAATATTTTGAAAAATAATACTGAGAGGATTTGCCCTTCCAGATAATCAGAACATAGATTTTTTTTTTTAGTTGTAAGAGTCAAACATATTTATTATAGAAACTTGAGAAATCAGAAATAAAAAGAAAAATCAATAACTATAATCCAGAGAATATCCATAGTAAACATTTTGGCATATTACCTTTCTTTTTATACATATGAAAGTTTGGTAGAGAATATATGTTATGTGCCTGTTGAAAAAACAAATCTTTGTTTTCAGAAAAGTGGAAAATTAGAATTAGAATTGGAGAACAGGGACATAGCCTAGTGACACAAGCGCCTACCTGCCAGTCCTGAGTTAGATTCCCAGTACTAAAAAAAACAACACAGAATTGGAAATTCTAATTCAGCATGTTAAGATGTTTCCTTTCTCTAATAGCAGAGTTGATTCACTCCTGGCTGCTAGGGCACCATCCATAGGTATGGCCCTGAAAGCAGGGTACCAGCCACCAAAAACTAAACCAATCAGTCATGGTACAGGTTTCAAAGTTCGAATCACATGTGTTTGGAAGTAAACATACAAAACTTGTATGAGGGATTTGCTGACAAAAATGGGATCACCATCATTGGTAAGCCAGCAGCTATATGAGCCTGTGTTACATGTAGGTTTGACAAAATGACGCTGACTGTTAGGTCACAGAAAGCACCATTAAGCCTAATATATGTTCATCTATGTTCAAGTAGACCCTTGTTTGTTTCTGGAAATTGATTAATGTTTCTGAATATGATCTCAATTAAGTTTTCCTTGACAGTGTGATTCATGGTCTTCAAATCTGTCTTAGACTCATTTCCCAGCAGCCATTGCTTCCCGTTCTTCCTTCCCTAGGGCAGAGCACAACCTCTGCTGTTTGCCAGGGAAGCTATCTTTGGCTGCACAAGACAGTGTAGAGCTGTATTCACTTCTGACACCTAGTGGTGGCCCTGGCATAGACTAAACTTAGTGGAACTCTGAATTCTGGAGTCAGAATCTCATATAAATGGTAATTTATAGGATAAAAACAAGGTTTCAAAACTGTGAGGAAAGATAAAGTATTTAGTAAAAGTCTTATGGCAGGGGCTGGAAGTTTAGCTCAGTGGCATAAGCGCCTGCCTTGCAAGCAGGCAGTCGTGAGTTCAATCCTCGGTACCGATAAAAAGGAAAAAGACAAAAAAAAAAAGTCTTATGGCAGTTATCTGTTCTCTTAGCTATAAATTAACTCTATCATGTCTATAAAGCAAAAACATAAAACTCAAAAGGAAATGTTCCAGTTTCCAGAACTGGCAAATGCTTGATGTCTTTCCACAGATTAACTATATATACTGTAAAGTATTTATATTTGTTGGCTTTTTTACAAAAATAGAATCCTCCTGTATGTTCGTTTTGGCACCTTCCTATGGATATGCCATAATATATTTGATCAGACTCTACTGTTGCACATTTGGTTTCTGTTTATACTTTTGTGATTGCAATAATCCTGAAGTTAACATCCTTAAATATAATCATGCATGATAGTGTATGGGGTCAGCTTCTAGAAGTAAAAGGTCTGAATGGAAAGATAGTGTTTATATATTAAATTTTATAAGCTATCTTAGTCACTTTCTTGGGGCTGAGACACAATTTAAAAGAGAGCAGAGGTTTAATTTGGCTCACAGTTAGAAGTGGCAGTCCTGGTGTGGTCAGCCAGCTGCAAGGCCTGGTATGGCAGAGGAGAGTTGCTCAAGGCCTGCCGGACCCGAAACAGTGAGTAAAGGGAGGAGCGAGGAGTGAGACACATACCCGCGGGTCACACTCAAGAGTGACCTGCCTCTGCTCACTAGCCCCGACCTCCCAACACCAAGCCAGCTATTATGCCCCTAAAATGCATACACCTTCCAAAGGTCCCACCTAAGGTCACATGAGACTTTAGGGGAACATCTAATATAAATCGTAACATATCCTTCCAGGGAAAGGACACTTGGAATGATGGCCATGTAACAGGACAGACCAAGAACACTTAGGAGCCTCTATTTAAAAACCTGATGAGTGAGTATGACTTGGAGTTTTGCTACTGAGCACAAGCCCAGGCTTTGGAGGATTTGTAGAAGTTAAGACTGCAAGGCCCAATCATAGAGAGGAGCAACATGATTAAAACAATTGCTCTTGGCCACAACGAGCTTAATATTTGGTACTATTTTACCTATCCTGAAGAATATGCACCTTACACATGTGACTCTTTTAAAATATAGTATATGAAGAGCCAAACAATTCTGTCAGCATGTGACCAAATGTGTGGAATGACTATCCTGGTGACAAGGAATATCACAAGACTCAATCTCTGCTTTTGGAGTCCACGGAGGAGATTGGGGACACAGACCTTACCTTGTGCTCCTGCTCTTCTGCTAGGTTGTGTCCTGCCAAGTCACCAGGCTGGGCACTGCAGGTGTGGATGCTGACATTACCCACTGCTTGGTGGCTGCACCTGCCTGGCTGCCCTGCCACTCTAGACCCAGTGTCCAGTGGCCCTTCCTCCCAGTCGGGGCGAGCTGCCTTGGGTTTATGTCTTTATTTGACCAAAACAAGCTGTCGCCCAGCCGTTGGTCCATGTATGAGGGAAACTTAGTATAGAAACAAGAAGCTTACAGCCTCAGGCAAAATGTTTTCCTGTCAGAGACCAAGAACTCTTTCAATCATTCATGTTATCCATTCTTCTCCAGACAGAAGATACCAAAAAGTAGCAATCAAAGATCTCTTCAATTTATTGATAAAGTCACTAATAAGCCAAAATGTCTACCAGCATCAACCACAGTGTTTCTGGCCAGTTGTATTGCTACAAGATGCCCCATCTAATTGCGAAGGTTGAGAGCAGAGGAAATGGGATACAGACAACTTGGTAGAGGTTGCAAAAGTGCTTAATTGGCTGGCAATCCATCCCCCAAATACTTGGACTGTGAGCTGAGAGCACAGACTCAGTTTGACGTAAAGAATGACTGTTATATTGTCAGGGATCTCATGAAGGGAATAAGGTGCAAGACATGTTGGATGGATTCATTAAAAAGTTTGTTCTCAGAGAACAACGACTGGGGAGAGGATTCAACTGAGGAGGTTCAGAGGCCACCTCTGAGGCCTGGATGGATGAGATCAGCAGCTACGCCGAAGTCCTGGTGCTTGGTGACAATTTGGAGAGAACCATAGAGGAGCACGTGAATGTTCTGTTTGATTTTAAGAAAATGAAAGAGACCATCATTGATTCATCTGACAAAGAAATTATTGCTGAAAGCAGAAAGAGTAGATGTAAAAGCCATGATCTCCTGTTCTGACTGAAGTTCTTTTTAATGAGGCTAGAGAACAAGTTAACAAATAATAGGCGCCATTTACTCAGATTCTGTCACAACAACAGAAAAAGCTCAGCAGCACCTTCTTCATGGTTTGGAGTGCGTGGCGGGGATGCATCAAGCTCAGCTCCTCTCTGAGATCCCACATATCTTGAAGGAGATGTATGATGCAGACCTTTTAGAAGAGGTGGTCATCATCAGCTGATTGGATGGTTCTAAGAAGTTCTAAGGTTCTAAGAAGTATGTTTTAAAAGAACTTGCCAAAGAGATTCGTGTCAAAACAGAGCCATTTTTAAAATGGTAGAAGGAGGCAGAGGAAAAATCTGGTAATGAAGAAGATAAAGACGAAAACACTGAGGTGGTTTATTTGAAGATTGCCAGTATATCAAAAGTTGACACTGAAGTCTGTCAAGGATGATACCATTGATACCGATGCCATTTAAAAGGATAGTGCAACCTCGCTAACAGTGTAATGCTGCAAATTGTTCTTCATTATCAGCCAGAAGTACGTGTGTGCAGAAGCTAAAGTGGCTTAACATCGTGCTGTACTTTATACTAGAAATCTCTCACTGTGAGTGCCCTGTAATTAAGCCCAGTGAGACATCAGGGAGTCCATATGCATCAGTGAGCAAATGCAATTTGTTTTTTTATAGCACGTTTCTTTTGTTTTTTGTTTTGGGTTTTTTTTTTTTTTTTGGTCTTTTTTCTTTTTTATCAGTACCGGGAATCGAACTCACGACCATACACTTGCAAGGCAGGCGCTTATGCCACAGAGCTAAATTCCCAGGCCCAGCATATTTCTTTTGGAAAAACTAGTAGTAGACATATTTAGATCATATTCATAGTTATAAAAATAAAGATTTGATTTTGGTCACAAAAAAAAGGAAAAAAAGTCATGCCTATAGGCTAAGCCTTATCTAGACCACAAGACATTATATTTCTTTTTTCTTTTTTTGAGTTTTTCCTTTATATCGGTACCGGGGATCGAACTCATGACTGCCTGCTTGCAAGGCAGGCGCTTATGCCGTTGAGCTAAACCCCCAGCTCCAAGACATTATATTTCATTGTAGAACCCCTGCTGCTCTATGTTATGACAAAAGTGGCTAACACTGGCTGTCACCTGATTGGATTTTTTTTTTGGAAAAGAATTTGTTCCTCAACTATAATCCAGTGTCCTTAGTATATGAGACAGGGCTATGACAAGATGCTCATTAACTTTAGGTATATACTCTCCAAAGTGGAAGCAAATCTTGGCTCCCCATTCTCAGATCTTTACTAGAAAGGTGTATGTCTGTGGAAGGGAAAACACTGATGAGTGGATAGCCTAAGAGGCCAAAAGGTCCAGCTCCCGCAATACCATTGATCCATGCTGCTTAAATGGAACTCTCCTGAGGGCACTTTAGTGACCTGTCATTCTGAGGCAGTGAACCCCAATACTAGGAATCCATCCCTAGGAATCTGTCATTTCTGTTGCTCTCGTGACTGGGAAACAAACAAATAAATAAAAAGCAAAACATAAACTATTGTTAAATCATATTTAACACTACAAAAGAGATGTTTAGATTTTAATTCTGAAAACCAAATGTAAGCTTTAAGTGATTTTAACCAAAGGTATCATATGACTAATTTTTATTCTCATAGAGTTTTTTTGTTTATATGAATTATGTGATCTATAGTTACTATGTTAGAAATTAAAATAGAAATGTAAGAAATATTTATTAATTCATTTATAAATAAGACTACAGATACTATACATTAACATTAATAACATTTTAAATAAAAATAACTATTTTCCAAGGCATGTTTTTTAGTATGCAAACTGCTGAAGCAAGCATCCCAAGGCATGTGTAACTTCATACTATACAGCTGAATTCTCACTTTAGCTTCTCCATTCAGTTTCTTGCAATCTGTTGTTTTGATTAGAGTATATAATCTGGCTTTCTGAAGCTCCTTAATTGCAAATTGAAGGCGCATTTTACTAACCTTTTCATATAACTGTGCTATTCTTTTTCAGAACTCAAAAAGCAATAGTTTCTTAAGGATTAAGAAACCATGGACTTACTGAGACACAATAGCCAACACCCAAAATATTCTCTTTTTCAGACTTTAGATCTTTCACTCATGTGTGATTTTGGAATATTAGGTACTGGTACATTGGAAAATACCAATTCTGAGTTATGGTTATGCATATCCTCTAAATGTTGACACAGTAAACTATCCACTGCCGAAAGATTGCATTTGTTAATACTTCCATCTACCTCTGCAAAAGTTTATGTATCAGGAAACTGGCAAGCTCATGGTGGCAGATTTTCCAAAATCCTGATTTTCACCACAAAGTTTACATCTTATCATCTATAACAAATATTGCCGTTTATTTTCTTGGAAGTGATCATCTCACATTGTTCATTTGTTTTGTTTTTTTTTATTTTATTTAAAAGGAAAAAGAGAAAAACACAAAACAAAATAAAGCGGTATAAGGGAACACGTAATACAGAACTACAAAAAAAAAAAAAAAAACAGTAAGAAATCACCTGTTAATAGATTACATATTATCATCTTAGTGTTCATTTGTTTTAAATCTGTCAAACACACAATTGTGAATAGACACAGTGTCATTCTGTCAACTGAAAAATATTATTTCATGAAAAGGTAGCTAGTTAGTTCACAATTCAATGCCATATTCTTTTTCCTTGAGACAACCACTGTACTCTACACAATGAAACAGCATTCATGTTATAGTTTATGCGTAGATACCTGCCTACCCAAAGCTTCATGCGCTCACAGGTGGCGTTTTGGGGAGGTGACTGGATTGTGGGGTGTTATAGTCATCATTGGATTAGTCCACTGATGCGTTTATAGCTAAATGTGATATTGGGAATTAAAGCCAGGTCAGAGGAGGTGTGTGGACTGCTTCTCACTGCTGTGCCTTGATTGTTTTCTCCTCTACCATGCTGCCTTGCCTCGGAGCCTGCAGACTATGAACTGAAACATCTACAAACTGTGAGCCAAAATAAACCTTTCCTACTTACAGTTTTGGGTGTTGGGTGCTGTGTCTCAGCAGAGAGGAAGTAACTCAGACAATGTACTTCCTATTTTATCACACAGAATATTGAAAAGATGTGTGCTCCATGGTTGAGAGTTCACATAAATAATACTTTTTGCCACTTCATCAAGGACATTACAAAGGGAAATTGCTACCTGCTCCTTACCCCAGGTGCTTACAGGTGAAGAATGTAGGACTTCTGATGAATGACAGCTAGCACAGTTTTGTATACCTGTCTTGATTCATGCCACAGATTGGGAAGTTTTTCCTGTCATTTTTTTTTGGCACAGTACAAATGTACAGTGAAAGAGATAAGTTAACCTTTGCATTATTATGAAAATAGTCTTGACCTTGAAAAGTCCCCTGAAAAGGTCTTAGAAACACACAGACTTTGGCCAGCTACACTTTGACAAGTGATTTCTTCAGAGCCCAGAAAGGAAGGGAAGGACAGAATGATGGTAGCTACAGTGAAATGCAGAGTCACAAAAGAGTTTAGCCTGTGCCACGTTATATCTTGAGTCATTAGATAGGCCAGCCAGACATTGGCTGGCCTGTTCAGTGGGTTGCTTTCTACTAAGTGGCAGTTCCTAAGAGAAGTTCCTAAGAGAAGACCAAGGATCAGGTATTTAGAATCATCACCATCCAAAAAACTCTGCTTCTGTTCCTTTAGGGTTAATGAAAGAAATTTTCTTTCTATATGATTTTGGCAATAGATGTTGCTACCCATCAATAATGAAGTTTTTAGTGAGATTCTGCAAGTCCCTCTTGTAGAAATCTATCATCTGTATTGCTTGGGCCCAACTGGACCTTAGACTGGCTAAATCATCATGCCAATGTATTGCTACACAGACTTGTCGACTATTTCATGAATAAAAATAATAAAAGGCACACAGCAGTGATGGAAACAGTTGCACTGAATGATGGAAGGTATAGAAAGAAGTGAACTGTTCAAAATGGGAAACCTTTTGCCTTCTGTTCAGTTTTGGCCTTTTACATTGGCACTGTGTAAAGCTCTTTTGCATCTTGCCACCTTTACTCTGATCGCTTCGAGATTTCAGTCAGGGTCAAATGTGCTGTCAGATTATAGTGCATGCATTAAGATTCACATCACGGCTATAGGATCCCAGATATGTTTATTTGTGGAGCTCCTAGAAATGGAGAGGACTTCTTGCTTTCATGTACATGTGTACATGTGTGTGTTCCTGCTTCCAGGTCTCCTCTTTAGTTTGCTTTCTGCTGTCACCTGCGGCTTCCTTTATCACTGGACAGTTGGTGAATGTGGATGGTGGCCAGTCGCTATACTGTCAAAACCATGACATACCAGGTGAGCAACCAGAGAATGAGTAATCACCCATCCTGTGCCTTCCGTGTTCAGGTATCCAAAATTTCTTATGTAGCTCCTTAGGAGCTAAATGCCTAGCTTGATGCTAGGGTTTTTGAAGGAAACTTTTCTAGTCACAGAAAGTACGTAAATATATTTATTACAGAGCTTAAGTGTATATATTTAGAAAGGACTTATGTGCATAATTTTTTACAATTTGAAACTTTAAAAACATCTCTCGATGAGTGTATATGTGCAGAGGCATAGGAAAGGGCAAGAGGTTGCCATTTGTTTAAGATTTAAGTCCACTTTTTTTTTTTCCTTCAGTAAGTGCCTTGCATACCTAACAGAAAACTAGAATTGTTAAGTTAGGAGGAATAGTATGGTTGTGCTTTGCCACCTTTTGTGGGTATTTATTAAGTTTAACAATGTGAAACTGCCAAACTCAATCTTTTTAATGTATAAAATGTACTGTAAGGGGCTGGGGATTTAGCTCAGCGGCATAAGCGCCTGCCTTGCAAGCAGGCAGTCATGAGTTCGATCCCCGGTACCGATAAAAAGGAAAAAGGCAAAAAAAAAAAAAAAAAAAAAAGTACTGTAAATTTGCGTCAGATGTTGATATTACACACAAATGTATTTCTTTGTATGATATGTGTGTATCTGTATGCATTCTCTTATCTCACAGCTCAACTGGAGTCCTTTGGGGTTAGAAGAGTCCTAAAAATTCCAACATGCAAAAAAAAAAAAAACCTCCAACATGCCTGCATCTTAATTTTACTTATGACAGAACAGATCCACAGAAATTAAAAACTATGCTAAAAATGCTAAATCAGCCAAAAAATAGAAAAAATAAAAAAACTAAGAACAATGATATAAAAATTGTTTGACCTCCCTTGCTAATGATAGTTCAGTAAGTGGCTACTACTAAATAACTGTATGGTTGAAATGACCCTTGTGTATCTGAATTTTATATTAGGGATCCAAATTGAGCCTACTCTGCTACAAACTAATCAAGTTGTGAGATCCTCTATGCTTTAGTAAATGATTAGGGTAGCACTTTAATTGTACTTCTTTCCCTTCCTTACATATTTCTTTACTAATAACATTGATATGGTTATAAGAACCTGAATTGGAAGGACAAAAATTCCCACATGGCTGAGTGTGGTGGCATAGGCCTATAATCCCAGCACGAGGGAGGCTGAGGCAGGAGGATCCCTGCATTTGAGGCCCCCCTGAACTGCATAGTGAAACCCTGTCTCAAAAAGACAAAACAAAAAAAAATCCACATGAATATGCAATACTGTTTCAGAAGTTTAAAAAAGAGAGTACGAGAGAATCTCTCTCCTACTCTCCTGAACCAGTAGTTTGTTATAGTAAATTGTGTTATTTTTCTTTTAAAAAGAGAGAGAAGCCAGTTGCCGGTGGTGAACACCTGTAATCCTAGCACTCAGTTGGCTGAGGCAGGAGGCTCACTTTAAGTTCGAGGCTAGTCTGGGCTATGTAGTGAGTTCATGGCCAGTCTGAACTATATAGCAAGACCCTGTCTCCAAAAAACAAAAGCAAACAAAAAATAAATAAATAAAAGGAGAAAGAAAATTTCAGAGAGCTGCTTCCTCAAGTCTCCAATGAAATGACTTTTTAAAAAAATACAACACTGTTTTTATCAATACTAAGTATTCAAATTGTGAAGGAAAGTAGCCAAGGGCCTTTGAGATTATGCTTTCTCTGGATAGTGGCTGGACACAAACCTGGCTGCACCTGCCTCAGCTGTATGATATGGACTTTCTCTCAAGGTTGCCCGTCTCTCCTTGGTGCTAGCTGGCTGCCTGCTGCTCCTAAGGCCACTCACTTCTCTTTGCTCGTGTGCAGGTGGTCACAGAGTAAGGAGAGGGGAATGATCATTTTCCAGAATTTGTTACAAAATTCTGAGATCTGCTGTTTCAGACCAGCTTATATAATTACTGGTTCTCCCCCAATACCCGCAGCCGGGGTGGTGCAGAGCACTGGCTGACACTGCTTCACCTGTTCCTCACACACCCGGGAGGGGTCATTTCACCAGACGTTTTTGGATTCTCTAATAGAAATGGAGGATCTTAGAAAGACACAGTGGGAGCTGTATAGTGGGAGGCATGTAATAGAAGTTGATGTAAAGTTAGAAAATTATTTAAAAATGATTAAGTCATTTATGCCAAAGTTTGCAATTTTTTATTTTTCGTATGAAATTCTTGTACGTTACCTAGAAAAAGTCAAAGAATAAGAATTTGAAGAGGACAACTCATTCGGGACCCCTCCTCTGTCTGAGGAGCTATTATATTCCCCATTCCTTTTCTTTAATAAATTTTCCTACTCTTAACCTCTATTCCGTAAAATTCATTCTTCAATTTTGGGGAACACAAATTCTACATAGTTGACATTTAGCATTTCCCCTATATCACTGTCTCTCAACAGCAGTTGTTTTTCCCCAGTAAATTTTCCTACTCTTAAAAAAAAAAAAAAAGAATTTGTAGAGGAAAAAAATTCATTATCTTCCTTTCCATTACTATGGGTGTTCCAAAAATGGAGCACTACATATTGAAGGATTAAAGAAATACTGTTTATCGAATGTCTGCAGTGTGCCAGGCTCAATTGAAATTAACTCTTTGGGACGGGGATTTAGCTCAGTGGCATAAGCGCCTGCCTGCCAAGTGTGAGGTTGTGAGTTCGAGCCCCGGTACCACCAAAAAAAAAAAAAAAAGAAATTAACTCTTGCAACTTTAAAAGATAGCTATTCCCTTCAGCAGATGAAGACTGAGGCTTAGAAGAGTAGCCTTCTTAAACTGGGAAAAGCTAGTGATTCAAGTTGAACAGTGGAATGCTGGTAAGGTGGCCATGGTAGTGACGTGTAAGACAGAAAGAGAAGAGATGTAATCCTACTGTTACGGCAGGTCCAAAAAAAAAGTCCTTTCCATTTGCCATTTGTCCAAAGGATTTCCTTCTTTCTCTTGCATGGGTGAATCAGAGACAATAACTAGAGAACTGTATGAAAATTAACGACAAAGGAAATAAGAGAATTTTGAGTGACATGACGTTTTCCACTTAACAGATCATGACAACTGGCCTGAGGGAGTGGGTGATCTTTCCACTGTGAAGAAGATGAAGGAGTCTTTTAAGCAGAAAGCCAAGCTCTAAGCCAAAGGATCGGCCACTGTGTTTTGTTCCAGAGTGCCTTAGCATCTTGAGAAAGCACATGTGTATTTTAGAAGAGTTTATAATTTTGTGGGGAAAAAAATCACTTCTGGTTTTGTGATGTAATCAATTATGTCTATGCAAAAAAAAATTCCTCGAATATATGCACATTTGTGTCCCAACCACCATCTTTTAACATGTTAAAGATTAATTTTTTTAAAGAATGGAGATTAGCGCACTGTAATGATCATCCTTCTTATTTCTAACATAGGTATGTAAAAAATGATATGATTTAGATGAAAAACAATGAGAAAAATCATGACTTCTCAAAAGGTTTTACTATGAAGATGGGAGAAAATATATCTAAGTTGTCAATAATGGTGATCATTACAACTAGAGTTATACATCTCATATTTGATGAAAAAATACTTTTGTATCAGTAAAGCCTTATGGTAATTATGGATGTGTAGCTTGTTTTATTCATGAAGTCGAATCTGTATAAAGTGTGATACAGTCAGTGGCTCTGTGATTGAGTACCTCCTCTGGCCTCTCCTTCTCTGAAAAGTGGGTCATCTGGTGAAATGCTATGGTAATTGGGATGTCATGCCCCTGGATGAGATACATACTGGTGGTACTGAGTCCTTGTAGACAGGGAAGACAAACTATTGCCTGAAATATATATATGGAGCTATTACGCTGAGGAGTAACACAGATACCACATGGTAATTTGAACAGTGGAATGCCAGTAAGGTGGCCATGATAGTGACGTGTAAGACAGAAGAGAGGTGTCATCCTACTGTTATAGCTTGTATCTAAATGTACCCCCAGAAGTACTTTCCCAACAAAATTTCCCTTAGATTATCCTGTAAATCAGCTTATAGTTTTTATCTTGGGTACTATGGGTAAAACAGGTTTCATTAAAAAGAAAAAAACCTACCTTACTACTAGAGGCAGTTAACCCTGAAGAGTTGCAGAGACTAGAGGGGAACGGTGGAGAAGCACCCAAAGCTTTCTCTACAGTATACCACATTAGCCTATAAAACATGCTTACACACAAAGGAATTGAAGTTAGCCCATGCAAATTATAAGATAACTGAGCAGTGAAACTACAAATCAGTGATTGCACCTGTGATGCCACCACTCAGGAGGCAGAGGCAGCAGGATAGCTCTGACATTATTTTCTAAATGACACAAAGCCTTTTATACATAAAATCTTTCAACACATAAACCACAGCCTACAAAAAGTAATGACATTCAAGAATAGTTACAATAGTGGTAAGCGCAAGGTTGAGATCTCAGTTCCTGGTTAAAAAAAAAAAAGGTTACATTATCAAAGAACATTAAAACGAGTACAGTTCAGTGGCATAAGCCCAAGCCTGGCAAGCTCAAGGTCCTGAGTTCAATCCCAGTAACAAAAAAAATAATTTAAAAAAATAAATGTAGAATCTTAACTATTTCACATTGTTTACCTTTCTTTTTTTCAGCTAAACATTAAATTTTTGGAAACCAAGAAGTATACGTACCAATCATCCTAGGATATGACAGGCTTAAGGCATACCACAACTAAGGACCAACAACCAGGCACAGCATCCCGTCGCGACTCCGCCCCAACCATCCCACCTGCAATCCCAGGGGGGCCCACCCCGAGGTCCGAGACAGCCCAGGAGGTCAGGGAACGAGGGTCTGGGAGGCCTGTGCCTTCGGCCACGAGAGGTGCCTGTGGCCCTCCAGGGATCCTGACACAGAGGTGGTGGACTGGATGCCAGATGAGGGCCAGAGCGGCTGCAGATTACCCTGCTCTGGGCTCACGTGGACACATTTGTTGGGCTTCTGTGGCCAAGCTTAGAAGCCCGAAAAGGGAAAAACAGGAAGTGATTTCACCGCGTTTGAAAACAAGGGAAAGCAGGTCAGCTCTTGGTGTGGCTCACCTGCAAGACGGATGGAAAGGGCAGAGAGACACACAGACACACAGACACACAGACACAGATACAGACGGACGGACAGACAGACAGACAGACAGACAGAGACACAGGCAGAGAGAGGATCAAAGATGAGTTCGGCCTGAAAAGATGTGTGTTCCCTGGGAGAGGGGGACAAAGATTGCTTTCCACTAACCGGTGCCCTCGGCCCTGCGCTGCAGAACAGCCCCTGCTCAGGGAAACCAGATGGGCAGGAGGCGGACACCAGTAAACACAGTGCAGAGATCAAGAGCTGGGGGTGGGGGGAGTGGAGGTGGAGGTCAGGGCACGCGGACTCAGGGGACTCAGCACCCAGTACGCGTGGTCCCATCTGACCCCTCAGCTCTTCTGCACATACACACTCGCCACAAAGTACGTGCCAGAGTGTGTATGTCACTGGCGCTGAGGAGAGAGCATCCAACAACCTCATCACGATGGAAAACAGGGCCCGGGGATTTAACTCAGTGGTGGGGCGCCTTCCCCGAGAAGCGTGAGGTCCCGAGTTCCATTTCTGGTAACCCCTCGCCCCACCCCCACCCCACCCCCACCCCCACCCCCACCCCCACCCCCACCCCAAACAGGTGGAAAACAAACCCCGGAACCTGTGCAAAGAGGTGGCCACGTATCTATATCCCCATGCCAGACGCTCCCCGGTAGGCAGGGAAAGCCAGCGGGGCGAAGCGGCCATGAAATTAGGAAGGCCCAGGGTGGGCGGAGGGGAGGGGGGGTGGGCTGCGGTGAGGGGAGCCCTTCACAACACTGTACACGTGACGTGACAGATGAGAGCTGGCTCTCTCTGGCGCACACTGAAGGCATTCCTGAGTGCTTGACGTTTCCCCATGTAGCTTCTTCCTAAGTGACCTCTTTCCCTCCAGAGGTGTTGCAGTGAGAGGAGCGCTGGAGCCCTGTCCCATGCTGACAAAGAATGAAACTGGACAACGCAGGAGGAGGCAGGGTATGAGCCTGTTTCTTCCACAGTGAGAAAGGCAAGAAAGTGCACGCAGTAAAGGGAAGGGAGCCTCCACTAGCCTAGCCGGGAGGGTGTTCTGAGTAGGATACCTAACCAGAGCTCTTGGCCTAGGGGTTCTGAAGGGACTCACGAGGGAGCTTGTGGAAGGGCCCGGGCCCTTGTGGAAGACACAGAAGAACACGATCCCCGCCTTACATGGAGACTGTATATAGTTCAGTTGGTTCTTTGGTTTGGTTTTTAAAACTATGGGACGCTTCACTTGCGCAGGGGCCTGGCTGATGTCTGTATCATGCCAATTTTAGTATATGTGCTGCTGAACTGAGCGCTGTGTGTGTGTGTGTGTGTGTGTGTGTATCTGAGTGTATGTATATTTGGATGGATGGATGGATGCCTGGCTGGCTGGCTGGCTGGATGGATATGGATATGTATCCATGTGTTGGTTCTTTTTCTTTTCTGTCAGGATCTGGTCTATCCAGTGCTCACGCAGTGTCCCCTGCAGGGCCCGTGTGCCCGCCCTCGACTATCCTGTCTGGATAGTGCTCCGGTGTGTGTCCCAGACAGCCCAAAGACACCTGCCGCATTTTTGGTTTCCCCCTGGGGTCCCTGGAGGGTCTTGACTGGGCAGGCTGTCGGGGGCCTTCCCGACTCCATCTGAGGGCCACTGTGCTCCAAGCCTAAGAAAATGCTAACTCCTCTCTCGCTTATTCCTGGTACTCGACTCGACCCGTGCTCCCCAGTCTGCTCTGAAGCCACGAGACGCCAGGGGGTTTCGAGGGATTGCTTGGGTGGAAGTCTGGGCCTGGACCGTGATGCAGTTTAGCTGTGTCACCCTGGAAAACTGACTGGTCTCTCTGCGTTTCGGTCCACAGCGGGGGGTGGACAATAAGGGCACGTTTACACTTTTGAGTTAGCCACACTGAAAAAAAACATCCTCGTGTGGGACAAGGTCTCCTAACTTGCGTTCCATTTCCCGAGTGGGGTCCAACTTGGGAGCCGACCCTCCCGCCGCTTGAACCCCCGCCCCCACCCCCGAGTGCCGAGGGATGGCAGGAGGGCTACTCCGGAGGGTGTCCCTCTCCAAGGGACACTCCATCCCCGCCTTCCCCTTCCCCGGGGCCTTGACCTCGGGCTTCTTCCCAGGGCGTGCGCCCGCAGCCACCGGGTGTCCTGCCGCCTCTATCCAGCCAGATCTTCTGCCTCCACGCCCGCAGTCGAGACGGTGCCCCCCCCACCCCCACCCCCACCCCCACCCCCACCCCCAGGGGCTCTCTCCTCTGAGTCAGTCAGCGCACCGCGAGCGGGGAGGGGAGGACCGTCCTCGCTCGGTTCACCCGCTCCCCAGCCGGGCCCAGGAACGAAGGAGGCCCGGGATGAGCACACAGTTGGCGGCGCTAGTGGCGCCACGTGTCTCGCCACCCGCTTTCTCTGCGGGAAGGCCCGCACGCTGGCGCCGCCTGGCCACGCCCCCCCCCTGCAGCCTCCCCCCCACGTCGTCCCCTCCCGCGGCGAGCCCTCTGCACGCCTCCGGGGCCCCCCTGCCCGCCCCCGCCCCCCGCCACGTCCCGCCTCCTCCCGTCTCGCGGCGTCTGGTCGGCTGTCCTGACTGGGCGGGGACAGCAAGCAGGAAGCGGCTCCCAGCGCCCCGCCCCCCGCCGGTCAGGCGCAGAGCCGGTCGGGAGGGCGGGGTCGGCGGGCGCAGCCACGCCTCCTCGGGGAAGGAAGGGCGGGTCATGCAGATGAGCGGCGGGACCGAGTGCCGGGGACGCCGGGAGGGCGTAAGAGGGGCGAGAAGCTGGCCCGGAAAACTGCGTGAAATGAGAAGCGTGCACCCGAGTAGGACGAGTAGGACGGTGTGCGCATGGGTGTGCAGGAGCAAGAGGCCGAGAGAGGCGGAGTGAGGGTTGTTTTTGTCACCGGGCGTGAAATGTGGAGCGCGGGAGGACGGCAAGAAGTGCGGGGGAGCCGGGCGGCATCGCTTCTCGGCCTTTTGGCTAAGATCAAGTGTAGTATCTGTTCTTATCAGTTTAATATCTGATACGTCCTCTATCCGAGGACAATATATTAAATGGATTTTTGGGGCTGGGAGATGGAATAGGAGCTTGCTCCGTCCACTCCACGCATCGACCTGGTATTGCAGTACCTCCAGGAACGGTGCACCCCTCCCCGGGGAAACGACCGCCTGTGCAAAAGGAAGCCCTTGTGTCCGCTCGCCTTTGTATGCGAGGGTCGGCTCTGCTGTCACCGCCATCAGCAGCCATCAGCGCAGCATTGCTTCACCAGCCCTTGCCTGGTAGCTGGCTCGTTGCTGTTGAGTCGCGCGCTGGCTGTCTCTTTGGCCCTGCTTCACGCCCGCCTGGTGCCTGGTCTGCCTTGGCCTATTCTGTTTCTCTGCTTCTCTCTTGCTCTGCTTTCTCCTTGCACGCTTATCCTCACGGGCAGGGGCGGCGCCTTGCACGCTCGCCATGCTTTCTAGCCTGTGCTTTTGCTGCTTTCACGCCTGCTTCTCTCCTCTCCGGGACGTGCGGGGCTGCGTGTCTCTGTGGAAAACCACATCACCGCACGGGAGACAGCACGGTTCCAAAAGCCAAAGCCATCCTCAGCACGCGTCTTCCGCTTTCTGCGTGGCCCTTCGCGAACCTCTCTGCCTCAATCTAGCAGTCTCCTGTCTCCTTCCTTGACTTTTGCACAAGACCTCGCTCCCTGCCCTGTTTTGCATGCCCTGTCTTTCCAAAAACTCTTTTGGTTTGTAGTTTTCCATTTCAACTATCGGACGAACCACGCGCTCTTTGGGCTTGCGTGTCGGATGGATGGATGGATGGATGGATGGATCGCACTTGCCGCTGTTATGGTGCAGCGTGCACCCCCGGGTTTCCCCTGCTGATGGCTCCTCGAGTTGATCCTGCGTGGCAACGTAGTGGCGCCATCGTGCACACACACATACCACGTTTGCCTCACCCAGTCAGTCGTCGGCCAGTGCACACGCGGCCTCTTTCCGTGACTCGGCTCTTGCCAATCGTGCTGCCGTGAACACGGGTACACGTGTATCACTGTACCGTGCTGGTGCTGTCTCTTTGGGGGAAAGAGAGGGGACAGACAGGTTGTATCAGAGGGAGAGACCCGGGGCGCGCCCGAGCGCCAAGGGCAGGTGCTCCTCCCGAGAAAGGAGGCCCTGTGACGTGAGATGTCCTTGGCTCCTTCGGCAAGGAGCCTAGAAAGCAGATAGCTGGGGTGGAGCGGAATTTCTGCCCCTGGTCTTTCCAGGCCTCCCCACACTGATTTCCCTACGTAGTGCCCCTACCACTCGAGCTTCTTCCCGCCCACCCACGAAGAACCGCAGACTTCTCCCTGCAGACTCACCCTCCGCCCTTGGCTGGCTGTGCTTTGATTGCCGGATGGGAGCCCTCCCTTCTGGAGGGAGGTGGACTCGGTACTCTTTTCATTGCTCTTGCTCTGCCGGCCAGAGCTGCTGAACACGTTTTCAGGGATCCAGCATTTGTCCTCCTCCTTCACGTGCCTATCTTACTATTTTCAGGATCCCCATGTTTCGATCGGGTCTTTTCTACTGTTGCGGGGAGTCCTCATGTTTTGAGTTCTTGATATATGCATACTTCCACGCTGGTGGCCAGACCGATCGTGTGTGTGTGTGTGTGTGTGTGTGTGTGTGTGTGTGTGAGTGTGTGTGTGCGTGCACGCGCGTGCGAGTGTGCCTGTGCGTGTGTGTATGAGGGAGATATGGTGGTGGCTTCCTTTGAAGACCAAAGATGTTCACTCGCGTCTGAGTTGGTTTTCCTCAACTGAATCCTCCGCACTCGAGTCACGTGGCAGGGTTACCACTTGGCGATAAACGAAACGAGTGGGCTTGAGGTTGCAGTTTGGGCCCTGGAACTCTAAAAGGAACCCCTGCGCTGTTCTGGATATCTGCCTGAAGGATATTGGGAGGAAACGTGTTCCCATGGCGTGGACAGTTTCTTCACGGTTGGTCGCCTCTTCTACTGTGCAGAAGCTCTTCCACATGCTGTGACCCCGTCTGTTGATGTTTCTTGTTCCTTCCTGGCGTCGCCGCCATCGTCGTCGTCGTCGTCGTCGTCGTCGTCGTCGCCGTCGTCCTCCTCCTCCTCCTCCTCCTCCTCCTCCTCCTCCTCCTCCTCCTCCTCCTCCTCCTCCTCCTCCTCCTCCTCCTCCTCCTGACGGGGACTCACACTCACTATTAGCCGAAGCAGGCCTCCAAGCCCCAGCGGTCCTCTCGCCCGCCCGCCCATGGCCTTCCCTGCGCTAGGATGCGGGACGTGCCTGTGGGGCTCCCGCTATTGGTTCTTGACAATGTTATTTCCTCTGCAGTGGGTGTTTCAGTCACAGGGTCTTTGGGGCCGCTGCCTATTCCAGCAGAGAACTCTATGCTTTCAGGAAAGCGGCTCGTGGCCTACAGCTGGGCCTTTGTAGAGAAGGGAGGGACCCACATTGCCGAACTGTCCCCTTGTGGGTCCTCGAGCGCACCTGCCATAACAGGTCGCCGGGTGTGTGTGTGTGTGTGTGTGTTTATTCTCGAGGACCAGACCTGGGAAGGATAATGCTGCCGCCACCCTCTCTCAGTCTGGCGGAGTTTCAGCCCTGCACCAGCTCTCTCCCGCCCCCCCCACCCCGAGCGCTCCGCCCCGCCCCGCCCCACCCCACTCCACCCCACCCCACTCTCTCATAACTCCCGAAGCCCCACCTCCTTCCAGCGAAGGAGACCTTCCAGCACCTAGCTCTGAGAACTCTCTTTGCTGGCCCCCCAAAGTCCAGAGCCAATGGCGGGCCCATGAAACCAAGTCTACCAAGGCCTGCCGCCGCAGTCAAGGAAAGTGAGCTCGGCTGTGTCCACGGCGGAGCTAGCAGAGCTCGTCCCGTCCACGGGGACAGGCGCACACGGGCTGGGAATGCAGCTCGGTGGCAGAGTGCTTGAGAGCACGCCTGAGCCCCTGCGTTCGATCCTAATACTGAGAAAACAGCAAAGGAAACAACCAACGAACCCACACCACACAAACCAACAAACAACCAGGTGATGACTCTGAGGCTCAGAGGCCTAACCTGATGCCCCAGCCCCACCTAACATTGCAGCAATGGGGTCGGGGCTTGGTGGGGGGGCCCAGTAGGGCAGGGCCGAGACTGAATTTCAGAGCTCTCCACCTGATTCCTGTCTGATGTCTGCTTCCACAAACACCCTTCTTTGCAGACATCCCTTCCCCGGGCTCTTCGTCAAGCGTGCGGGGAGTTGATGTTTGTAACCTCATGGAAACGTTATCGGAATTCTAGCAGGTTGATTTCCGATCTACCAACTTCCGGTGCAACCCATGGCAAGAATTAAAGACACCGAGACACATTTATACTTGGGGGCGGGGGCGGGGGCGGGGAGGGGTGGCTGTGCGGGCGCGCCGAGGGGTCCTAAGTCCGGCCAGGGTGAAGGGTCATCGGGAACAAAGGCCTCGACCCAGGGCCTAACCCGGATTTTATTAATTCGTGAAGAAGGCAGTGGCTAGAGGATGAACCACTGCGACAATGGCGGGAATGCCGTGAGTACTGTGAGCTGGGCCACGCACGAGACCTGCAACCACCCCTCCAACGTGCAGAAAGACCCATCTGCGTAAGGCAACTGAGGCAGCATTTCATGTTCGGAGGGCGATGCTTCAGCTCTGACCTGTAGTGTAGAGCTTCATGCCCGGGGAAGCCGTAGCCTCTCACCTCGAGGCTGGAACCCAGTTGACGGCCCTGGAGCGGTGGCTCTGCTTCCCGCCCGGCTCAACCACGTTTGGATTGGGGGGTCACGGGGCAGGGGAACAGGGACCGCCACCGAGCTTCAAAGATCACGCGTCAGCACCTCCTCGGCCAGCCCCATTTACATGGCTTAGAGCCCATGGAAGGCAAAAAGGTAATGGCTCGGTGGGCTCTGTCCTTATCAGCCCGTGGAGACAGGGCCTGGCCTGCTTTAGCCCACCTGGAGATAAGTGTTCTTCTTTGTTCGAGGAGAGTCCTCCAGGTGGTCCTCCACACTCCTTAGCAGTTGCAGCGGAGACACCTGAACTCAGACTTGGCCTGAAACCGGACCGCTTCCACACACATCAAAGCGTTCGGGGCAGATACTCAAGAACCCGCGTGAGACTGAGGGAAGAGAGAAGGCCCGCTTTGGTCCCAGGCAGGAAGAGAGCGAATCTTGGGGC
Organism: Cavia porcellus; assembly: GCF_034190915.1. NCBI lineage: Eukaryota > Metazoa > Chordata > Mammalia > Rodentia > Caviidae > Cavia > Cavia porcellus. Next base: position 53,222,329 of record NW_026947509.1, on the reverse strand, counting down.
TGGGGCTGGGGCTGGGGCTGGGGCTGGGGTGGGGGTGGGGGTGGGTGTCCACCCTAAGGGGAATATGTCAAGAGCAAGTCCAGAAGCCCGAGTCCTGCCACCACTAGGAGGAATTAGATGGACGCTCTGGGTCCATGGAAACAAACCTCTCCCCCAAGCGCGCCTCCTCTTTCTGTAGTCCCACAACACACATCAGCTCCGGGACCCGAACACAGGCAAGGTTCTCCTGGCACGGACACACCGAGCTGTCAGTTCTGCGGTGACACCAGCGGCTCTCCTCGAGTTCAGTAGCGACGCCATCGACCTGGAGATCCCGCATGTTGGGAGGCCAAGTGCCCAAGGATGACCCGAGACCCGGCTGCAGATGCCAGCTGCGTGTCACAGGTTGCGCCTTGCGCAACCCTAGAATACCACCCTAGAAGCCCCAGTTCCCACCCACCGCGGGCACACTGACTCTACCTGGGGGACAGCACTTCACCGACACCTACCCAGTTTATTACTAAGGATATTACAAAGGATACGGGGAAGAGAAGCTCCGGGTCAGCTGTGTAGGGAAGGGTGCGGGACTCGAATGCCTGCTTTGGGAGCAGCGGCCGCCTGAAACCTCCCTGTGTTCAACTAGCCGGAAGCCCCCCAAACACTGCCCTGTGGGGCTTTCTATGCAGACTGGAGGGCACTGGCATCACTGGTAACAGACTGGGTGGGGAGACCCGGGAAAAGAAGTCACTCCCTCCCCCTACCTCCCCCTCCCCCACTCTGTCTCAGCCTGTGTCCACCTCTGCGTCCCCCTCTGCGTCCCCCTCTGCGTCCCCCTCGCCTCCTCCTCCTCTCCTGCTCCTCCTCCTCCTCCCCCTCCTCCTCCACCTGCTTGTGGCGGGGCATGTTGCAGGGCTCCCTGGAATGCAAAGCTCTGATGATTTTTGTCTCTGTGTGCTCTGTTGGGAAACTATGCTGTGAGACGGGGCAATAGACCAGGATAACTCGGGGGCATCCTGGTGGCCACGATTCCAGATGGCCACAGCCAGCTGGGCTGATCCCCCACCCCACCCCCAGACCTTATCAGGTTTCACACACACACACACACACACACACACACACACACACACACGGGTGTGAAGTTCCTGGACTGGCACGCCGCCCTGCCAGTCTCTGGACGGACAGAATTAAATGCAGTGCCCAAGTACCTCGACCCACTGTCACTCTCTGTGTGGCCTAGAGAAAGAGATTCAGTGGTTGGGACGATGACCACTTACTTCTCTTGAAAGCCAAAGGGCCTGAGGTCTTTGCGGGTTACTTAGCTCAGGCCTCTGAAGCTCCGCCCAGATTGGGAGTCCAGTGACCCCTGGAAAATGAATGAATTCTTGGAGACCCTCACCAAGGTACAGGCTTAAGACGAGCCCTTCCTGAGTAGACCGGGAGAAAGACGTGTTCAGCTTCACGCTAGGATTTTTAATGCCTCTGTTGGGCTCGTATGCCACACCCATGTTGTTCTCAAGTCTTCCGTCCTCTAATACCCGCTCCCCCACCCCACGCTCCCGCCCAAGAACTGTGGCCCCCAGTGCGCGGGGCACAGGACCCCAGATGTGCTGCCGGTCACGGTTGCCCGCTGGGTCACCCTGGGGGTCAGGGGATGGTGGTGGTGGCGGCGGTGGTGAGGGTGGCGCGGGGAAGAGCACTTTTCACGGCAGGCTGCAAGCCGCTCTCTCCTCTGTGAGGTGGCAGTAGGATCGCTGCCTTCCGTGGCTACAGTTCATGGTGGGTGTTGTAGTCAGGGGTTGTACACAGAGAACAATTCAGATCAGGACATGGAGTTTATAATATTTTTATAATGGTCACCGGAAGTTAACACAGGAGAATGCAGGAAATCTATCCGCAACACCAACGACATAGATTATATAAGTCAAGAGCCTAAACCCCACGGCAATGTCCCACATGAGTCCAGATAAAAACCCAGAGCTCAGGACAACGCCTCCACGAGTCCAACTGGAAGTCCAGGGCCCACAAGGACTCATGCCAGTCTCTTTTACGGATTCGTGCCGGGAAGACCCAAGGGTCAGCGGTGGAAGCCAGAAAGTCTATGCCAGCAGGATGAAGGAGCTGTGCTAGTGGGATGAGGGTTCCACGCTGGAGCCGAGAAGTCACACTCACAACAAAGAGTGGGGCTGTCCTGAATGGAACCACAGCTGTCCTCAGCGACACGGAGGCCCCGAGCTCGCTCCTCCGACGACAAGCACAGTCGGGGTCGGGTACGTGCCAGGAAGCAGCGTGACGAGTTCATCCTGGAGACCAGGCAGCACATGTCTTCCCCTCCGGAGCCAGGAAGCAATGCTCCATGTGAAAACCAAAGCTTCTCCAGGAGAACCAACAGCTCAGACAGCAACTTGTAGGAGAACTAACAATGCCTCCATAACGCCTCCATCCCTCTCCACACCTCTCTTCTCCACTTATTTATCCTGGCAACCCTTCTCAGGTGGAGCATCTTCTCTCAATGCATGCTGATGTAATCCAGCTGGCGTTAAGTTGACCACTAGTTATCAAACCATAACAGTGGGTGAACGGCAGGCAGCGAACCACCACAAACATCCGCGGTGCCCAAAGCCTCACCTGTGACTAGAGCGCCTTGGCGAGGCTCCCTGCACCACCGCCGCTGCCTCCCCGGGAGAACACGGTGGTGGTGGTGATGGTGGTGGTGGTGCTGGTGCTGGTGCTGGTGCTGGTGCTGGTGGTGGCATCGGTTCCTTAACAAGGCACCAGGGTTTTACATGATTCGGGGGTCTTTCGTCTACCACAGCGCCTGCTGTGCAGTGAGGACGGGAGGGGGGGGGGACGAGTGGACTCCGTCCACGCAGAAGGCAGCCGAGAACATCCCGGTCCCCGCGGGACCTTACCTACCGAGGAGAGGAGAGGGCGGATGCAGAAAGGGCTTTGCAGGAGGCGGCCCCGGAGTGGGGACGGGACATCAAGGAGCGGCTTGGGAAAAACAGCTTCGGAAACGAGTTCGCTTTTCAACTCCCAGTTCCTGAGTCCAACGGAGAGACGACCTACATACCGCTCCGAAGGCGTGGAGTGGGGGGACGCGAAAGGGCGCCACGGGTAGCCTTTCCAGCCAACAGAAGCCCTACCCTAAACTGAAGTCCTGGAGCAGAGCCCAGGGGCGAAGCCAAAGCGCCCGGGGGCTGCCGCTGGGTGTGGGTGTGGGTGTGGGTGTGGGAGTGGGTGTGCGTGTCCCCCTCCACAGAGTCCTGAACCAAACCAGAACGGACCGGACCGGACCGGACCGGACCGGACCGGAGGGCGGGGGCTTCACACTGCTTTCCCTCCTCCCAAAGCCTTCCTTCCTCCCCCACGGCCGGCCGGCCGGCCCGTGTCCCCACAGCTGGAAGTCACGGGCACAAAACACTCCCTCCCGGGGGCTCTCCTTTCCTTCCGTTTTCTCCCGTGCTGCTGCGGCTGCGTCTCCATCTCCATCCGGGCCTGCGTGCGTGCGTGCATACATACGTGCGTGCATACGTGCCTGCGTGTGCGGTCGAGCGTGGCTGCCTGCGCGTTCCCATGAAAAGACACGTTATTTCCCCAGAAGATCCACATTGAGTCTGGCTTCCCGCACGTGGACTGAGGGTCTCTAATGTAAAGCGCAGGGCATGCTGAGGCGGCAGGAGGCTGCAGGGTGAAAGTGGATGAAGGGCTCAGCCGCAGCTACGTGGCGGTGTCTGCGCAACGTCCGCGTGGCCACAAGCGTCCAGTGCCAAGTGCCTTGGCACGGGAGCCTGGTGCTTGGGGAGGCCTGCATTTGGGGGTGAGCAAGAAGAAAGCAGAAGCGGAGGAGGCAGCAGGTTCCGGAGGCTGAGGGTGCATGGGGAGCCCCGTGGAGGGAGGAGGCAAGGGCTCTGTGTGAGACGGGCAGGAGCACCACGGTGGCCAAGTGGGAAACGGGGTTGGGTGGAGGGGCGGCGAGAAGCAGGCAGCAGAGGTAGGGGGCGACCAACACGCCTGCACCCGAAAGACCACAAAACCACAAGTGGCTGAAGCCAGGGAAAGTGGGTCCTCCAGCAAGGCAAAGCGAGTGGCCCTCAGTGGCCAAAGGCCCAGAGGCCGGCGGGGATTAGGGTAGCTAGGCTGGGGCTGGGGCTGGGGCTGCGTCCAGGTGGGCCCCAGCAACGTCCGGACTGGCCGGAGACCAGGAACACGGTCACCTCAACAGAGGGGACGCTGAGGACTGAGAGGCACGGGAGGACTCGCTGGAGCCCAGGCAGCCCTCGGGGGAGGACGAAGAGGCCGTCCTCCTGAGACCTGGCAAAGCAGCTCTCCCGGCCAAAGCCCATGCAGAGCACCAGGGGAAGCCTCCGGCCTCCGGCCTCCGGGGGTGGGGGGACGGGAGAAGGCATGGCACCCTGCTCTGAGAAGGGTATGGAGGCCACGGAGCAGCTCCGAGGCCTAGGGTCCAGCAGCCTGCCGCAGAGCGGAGCGGAGCGGAGCGGAGCAGGGCCGGGCCTTGCGTTGCGGCATGAGGTTTCTTCGGGCTGACGGGTCTCGGGACCCGAAAGACACTGGGCCCCCACTTGGGCCCTCACGGCCCCTGCCCTAGGGCACCGTGAGGGCAACCACACCCCGCTGCTTGCCCCCAACTGCGCCTTTGCCAGACATACCACCACTGAGGACTAGCAACCGGGCACAGCACCTCCTGGTGACTCTCCGGCCCTTCCATCCCTCCTGCAATCCCAGGGGGGCCCACCCCGAGGTCCGAGACAGCCCAGGAGGTCAGGGAACGAGGGTCTGGGAGGCCTGTGCCTTCGGCCACGAGAGGTGCCTGTGGCCCTCCAGGGATCCTGACACAGAGGTGGTGGACTGGATGCCAGATGAGGGCCAGAGCGGCTGCAGATTACCCTGCTCTGGGCTCACGTGGACACATTTGTTGGGCTTCTGTGGCCAAGCTTAGAAGCCCGAAAAGGGAAAAACAGGAAGTGATTTCACCGCGTTTGAAAACAAGGGAAAGCAGGTCAGCTCTTGGTGTGGCTCACCTGCAAGACGGATGGAAAGGGCAGAGAGACACACAGACACACAGACACACAGACACAGATACAGACAGACGGACGGACGGACGGACAGACAGACAGACAGACAGACAGACAGACAGACAGAGACACAGGCAGAGAGAGGATCAAAGATGAGTTCGGCCTGAAAAGATGTGTGTTCCCTGGGAGAGGGGGACAAAGATTGCTTTCCACTAACCGGTGCCCTCGGCCCTGCGCTGCAGAACAGCCCCTGCTCAGGGAAACCAGATGGGCAGGAGGCGGACCAGTAAACACAGTGCAGAGATCAAGAGCTGGGGGTGGGGGGAGTGGAGGTGGAGGTCAGGGCACGCGGACTCAGGGGACTCAGCACCCAGTACGCGTGGTCCCATCTGACCCCTCAGCTCTTCTGCACATACACACTCGCCACAAAGTACGTGCCAGAGTGTGTATGTCACTGGCGCTGAGGAGAGAGCATCCAACAACCTCATCACGATGGAAAACAGGGCCCGGGGATTTAACTCAGTGGTGGGGCGCCTTCCCCGAGAAGCGTGAGGTCCCGAGTTCCATTTCTGGTAACCCCTCGCCCCACCCCCACCCCCACCCCCACCCCCACCCCAAACAGGTGGAAAACAAACCCCGGAACCTGTGCGAAGAGGTGGCCACGTATCTATATCCCCATGCCAGACGCTCCCCGGTAGGCAGGGAAAGCCAGCGGGGCGAAGCGGCCATGAAATTAGGAAGGCCCAGGGTGGGCGGAGGGGAGGGGGGGTGGGCTGCGGTGAGGGGAGCCCTTCACAACACTGTACACGTGACGTGACAGATGAGAGCTGGCTCTCTCTGGCGCACACTGAAGGCATTCCTGAGTGCTTGACGTTTCCCCATGTAGCTTCTTCCTAAGTGACCTCTTTCCCTCCAGAGGTGTTGCAGTGAGAGGAGCGCTGGAGCCCTGTCCCATGCTGACAAAGAATGAAACTGGACAACGCAGGAGGAGGCAGGGTATGAGCCTGTTTCTTCCACAGTGAGAAAGGCAAGAAAGTGCACGCAGTAAAGGGAAGGGAGCCTCCACTAGCCTAGCCGGGAGGGTGTTCTGAGTAGGATACCTAACCAGAGCTCTTGGCCTAGGGGTTCTGAAGGGACTCACGAGGGAGCTTGTGGAAGGGCCCGGGCCCTTGTGGAAGACACAGAAGAACACGATCCCCGCCTTACATGGAGACTGTATATAGTTCAGTTGGTTCTTTGGTTTGGTTTTTAAAACTATGGGACGCTTCACTTGCGCAGGGGCCTGGCTGATGTCTGTATCATGCCAATTTTAGTATATGTGCTGCTGAACTGAGCGCTGTGTGTGTGTGTGTGTGTGTGTGTGTGTGTGTGTGTGTGTGTGTATCTGAGTGTATGTATATTTGGATGGATGGATGGATGCCTGGCTGGCTGGCTGGCTGGATGGATATGGATATGTATCCATGTGTTGGTTCTTTTTCTTTTCTGTCAGGATCTGGTCTATCCAGTGCTCACGCAGTGTCCCCTGCAGGGCCCGTGTGCCCGCCCTCGACTATCCTGTCTGGATAGTGCTCCGGTGTGTGTCCCAGACAGCCCAAAGACACCTGCCGCATTTTTGGTTTCCCCCTGGGGTCCCTGGAGGGTCTTGACTGGGCAGGCTGTCGGGGGCCTTCCCGACTCCATCTGAGGGCCACTGTGCTCCAAGCCTAAGAAAATGCTAACTCCTCTCTCGCTTATTCCTGGTACTCGACTCGACCCGTGCTCCCCAGTCTGCTCTGAAGCCACGAGACGCCAGGGGGTTTCGAGGGATTGCTTGGGTGGAAGTCTGGGCCTGGACCGTGATGCAGTTTAGCTGTGTCACCCTGGAAAACTGACTGGTCTCTCTGCGTTTCGGTCCACAGCGGGGGGTGGACAATAAGGGCACGTTTACACTTTTGAGTTAGCCACACTGAAAAAAAACATCCTCGTGTGGGACAAGGTCTCCTAACTTGCGTTCCATTTCCCGAGTGGGGTCCAACTTGGGAGCCGACCCTCCCGCCGCTTGAACCCCCGCCCCCACCCCCGAGTGCCGAGGGATGGCAGGAGGGCTACTCCGGAGGGTGTCCCTCTCCAAGGGACACTCCATCCCCGCCTTCCCCTTCCCCGGGGCCTTGACCTCGGGCTTCTTCCCAGGGCGTGCGCCCGCAGCCACCGGGTGTCCTGCCGCCTCTATCCAGCCAGATCTTCTGCCTCCACGCCCGCAGTCGAGACGGTGCCCCCCCCACCCCCACCCCCACCCCCACCCCCACCCCCAGGGGCTCTCTCCTCTGAGTCAGTCAGCGCACCGCGAGCGGGGAGGGGAGGACCGTCCTCGCTCGGTTCACCCGCTCCCCAGCCGGGCCCAGGAACGAAGGAGGCCCGGGATGAGCACACAGTTGGCGGCGCTAGTGGCGCCACGTGTCTCGCCACCCGCTTTCTCTGCGGGAAGGCCCGCACGCTGGCGCCGCCTGGCCACGCCCCCCCCCTGCAGCCTCCCCCCCACGTCGTCCCCTCCCGCGGCGAGCCCTCTGCACGCCTCCGGGGCCCCCCTGCCCGCCCCCGCCCCCCGCCACGTCCCGCCTCCTCCCGTCTCGCGGCGTCTGGTCGGCTGTCCTGACTGGGCGGGGACAGCAAGCAGGAAGCGGCTCCCAGCGCCCCGCCCCCCGCCGGTCAGGCGCAGAGCCGGTCGGGAGGGCGGGGTCGGCGGGCGCAGCCACGCCTCCTCGGGGAAGGAAGGGCGGGTCATGCAGATGAGCGGCGGGACCGAGTGCCGGGGACGCCGGGAGGGCGTAAGAGGGGCGAGAAGCTGGCCCGGAAAACTGCGTGAAATGAGAAGCGTGCACCCGAGTAGGACGAGTAGGACGGTGTGCGCATGGGTGTGCAGGAGCAAGAGGCCGAGAGAGGCGGAGTGAGGGTTGTTTTTGTCACCGGGCGTGAAATGTGGAGCGCGGGAGGACGGCAAGAAGTGCGGGGGAGCCGGGCGGCATCGCTTCTCGGCCTTTTGGCTAAGATCAAGTGTAGTATCTGTTCTTATCAGTTTAATATCTGATACGTCCTCTATCCGAGGACAATATATTAAATGGATTTTTGGAGCTGGGAGATGGAATAGGAGCTTGCTCCGTCCACTCCACGCATCGACCTGGTATTGCAGTACCTCCAGGAACGGTGCACCCCTCCCCGGGGAAACGACCGCCTGTGCAAAAGGAAGCCCTTGTGTCCGCTCGCCTTTGTATGCGAGGGTCGGCTCTGCTGTCACCGCCATCAGCAGCCATCAGCGCAGCATTGCTTCACCAGCCCTTGCCTGGTAGCTGGCTCGTTGCTGTTGAGTCGCGCGCTGGCTGTCTCTTTGGCCCTGCTTCACGCCCGCCTGGTGCCTGGTCTGCCTTGGCCTATTCTGTTTCTCTGCTTCTCTCTTGCTCTGCTTTCTCCTTGCACGCTTATCCTCACGGGCAGGGGCGGCGCCTTGCACGCTCGCCATGCTTTCTAGCCTGTGCTTTTGCTGCTTTCACGCCTGCTTCTCTCCTCTCCGGGACGTGCGGGGCTGCGTGTCTCTGTGGAAAACCACATCACCGCACGGGAGACAGCACGGTTCCAAAAGCCAAAGCCATCCTCAGCACGCGTCTTCCGCTTTCTGCGTGGCCCTTCGCGAACCTCTCTGCCTCAATCTAGCAGTCTCCTGTCTCCTTCCTTGACTTTTGCACAAGACCTCGCTCCCTGCCCTGTTTTGCATGCCCTGTCTTTCCAAAAACTCTTTTGGTTTGTAGTTTTCCATTTCAACTATCGGACGAACCACGCGCTCTTTGGGCTTGCGTGTCGGATGGATGGATGGATCGCACTTGCCGCTGTTATGGTGCAGCGTGCACCCCCGGGTTTCCCCTGCTGATGGCTCCTCGAGTTGATCCTGCGTGGCAACGTAGTGGCGCCATCGTGCACACACACATACCACGTTTGCCTCACCCAGTCAGTCGTCGGCCAGTGCACACGCGGCCTCTTTCCGTGACTCGGCTCTTGCCAATCGTGCTGCCGTGAACACGGGTACACGTGTATCACTGTACCGTGCTGGTGCTGTCTCTTTGGGGGAAAGAGAGGGGACAGACAGGTTGTATCAGAGGGAGAGACCCGGGGCGCGCCCGAGCGCCAAGGGCAGGTGCTCCTCCCGAGAAAGGAGGCCCTGTGACGTGAGATGTCCTTGGCTCCTTCGGCAAGGAGCCTAGAAAGCAGATAGCTGGGGTGGAGCGGAATTTCTGCCCCTGGTCTTTCCAGGCCTCCCCACACTGATTTCCCTACGTAGTGCCCCTACCACTCGAGCTTCTTCCCGCCCACCCACGAAGAACCGCAGACTTCTCCCTGCAGACTCACCCTCCGCCCTTGGCTGGCTGTGCTTTGATTGCCGGATGGGAGCCCTCCCTTCTGGAGGGAGGTGGACTCGGTACTCTTTTCATTGCTCTTGCTCTGCCGGCCAGAGCTGCTGAACACGTTTTCAGGGATCCAGCATTTGTCCTCCTCCTTCACGTGCCTATCTTACTATTTTCAGGATCCCCATGTTTCGATCGGGTCTTTTCTACTGTTGCGGGGAGTCCTCATGTTTTGAGTTCTTGATATATGCATACTTCCACGCTGGTGGCCAGACCGATCGTGTGTGTGTGTGTGTGTGTGTGTGTGTGTGTGTGTGTGAGTGTGTGTGTGCGTGCACGCGCGTGCGAGTGTGCCTGTGCGTGTGTGTATGAGGGAGATATGGTGGTGGCTTCCTTTGAAGACCAAAGATGTTCACTCGCGTCTGAGTTGGTTTTCCTCAACTGAATCCTCCGCACTCGAGTCACGTGGCAGGGTTACCACTTGGCGATAAACGAAACGAGTGGGCTTGAGGTTGCAGTTTGGGCCCTGGAACTCTAAAAGGAACCCCTGCGCTGTTCTGGATATCTGCCTGAAGGATATTGGGAGGAAACGTGTTCCCATGGCGTGGACAGTTTCTTCACGGTTGGTCGCCTCTTCTACTGTGCAGAAGCTCTTCCACATGCTGTGACCCCGTCTGTTGATGTTTCTTGTTCCTTCCTGGCGTCGCCGCCATCGTCGTCGTCGTCGTCGTCGTCGTCGTCGTCGCCGTCGTCCTCCTCCTCCTCCTCCTCCTCCTCCTCCTCCTCCTCCTCCTCCTCCTCCTCCTCCTCCTCCTCCTCCTCCTCCTCCTGACGGGGACTCACACTCACTATTAGCCGAAGCAGGCCTCCAAGCCCCAGCGGTCCTCTCGCCCGCCCGCCCATGGCCTTCCCTGCGCTAGGATGCGGGACGTGCCTGTGGGGCTCCCGCTATTGGTTCTTGACAATGTTATTTCCTCTGCAGTGGGTGTTTCAGTCACAGGGTCTTTGGGGCCGCTGCCTATTCCAGCAGAGAACTCTATGCTTTCAGGAAAGCGGCTCGTGGCCTACAGCTGGGCCTTTGTAGAGAAGGGAGGGACCCACATTGCCGAACTGTCCCCTTGTGGGTCCTCGAGCGCACCTGCCATAACAGGTCGCCGGGTGTGTGTGTGTGTGTGTGTGTTTATTCTCGAGGACCAGACCTGGGAAGGATAATGCTGCCGCCACCCTCTCTCAGTCTGGCGGAGTTTCAGCCCTGCACCAGCTCTCTCCCGCCCCCCCCACCCCGAGCGCTCCGCCCCGCCCCGCCCCACCCCACTCCACCCCACCCCACTCTCTCATAACTCCCGAAGCCCCACCTCCTTCCAGCGAAGGAGACCTTCCAGCACCTAGCTCTGAGAACTCTCTTTGCTGGCCCCCCAAAGTCCAGAGCCAATGGCGGGCCCATGAAACCAAGTCTACCAAGGCCTGCCGCCGCAGTCAAGGAAAGTGAGCTCGGCTGTGTCCACGGCGGAGCTAGCAGAGCTCGTCCCGTCCACGGGGACAGGCGCACACGGGCTGGGAATGCAGCTCGGTGGCAGAGTGCTTGAGAGCACGCCTGAGCCCCTGCGTTCGATCCTAATACTGAGAAAACAGCAAAGGAAACAACCAACGAACCCACACCACACAAACCAACAAACAACCAGGTGATGACTCTGAGGCTCAGAGGCCTAACCTGATGCCCCAGCCCCACCTAACATTGCAGCAATGGGGTCGGGGCTTGGTGGGGGGGCCCAGTAGGGCAGGGCCGAGACTGAATTTCAGAGCTCTCCACCTGATTCCTGTCTGATGTCTGCTTCCACAAACACCCTTCTTTGCAGACATCCCTTCCCCGGGCTCTTCGTCAAGCGTGCGGGGAGTTGATGTTTGTAACCTCATGGAAACGTTATCGGAATTCTAGCAGGTTGATTTCCGATCTACCAACTTCCGGTGCAACCCATGGCAAGAATTAAAGACACCGAGACACATTTATACTTGGGGGCGGGGGCGGGGGCGGGGAGGGGTGGCTGTGCGGGCGCGCCGAGGGGTCCTAAGTCCGGCCAGGGTGAAGGGTCATCGGGAACAAAGGCCTCGACCCAGGGCCTAACCCGGATTTTATTAATTCGTGAAGAAGGCAGTGGCTAGAGGATGAACCACTGCGACAATGGCGGGAATGCCGTGAGTACTGTGAGCTGGGCCACGCACGAGACCTGCAACCACCCCTCCAACGTGCAGAAAGACCCATCTGCGTAAGGCAACTGAGGCAGCATTTCATGTTCGGAGGGCGATGCTTCAGCTCTGACCTGTAGTGTAGAGCTTCATGCCCGGGGAAGCCGTAGCCTCTCACCTCGAGGCTGGAACCCAGTTGACGGCCCTGGAGCGGTGGCTCTGCTTCCCGCCCGGCTCAACCACGTTTGGATTGGGGGGTCACGGGGCAGGGGAACAGGGACCGCCACCGAGCTTCAAAGATCACGCGTCAGCACCTCCTCGGCCAGCCCCATTTACATGGCTTAGAGCCCATGGAAGGCAAAAAGGTAATGGCTCGGTGGGCTCTGTCCTTATCAGCCCGTGGAGACAGGGCCTGGCCTGCTTTAGCCCACCTGGAGATAAGTGTTCTTCTTTGTTCGAGGAGAGTCCTCCAGGTGGTCCTCCACACTCCTTAGCAGTTGCAGCGGAGACACCTGAACTCAGACTTGGCCTGAAACCGGACCGCTTCCACACACATCAAAGCGTTCGGGGCAGATACTCAAGAACCCGCGTGAGACTGAGGGAAGAGAGAAGGCCCGCTTTGGTCCCAGGCAGGAAGAGAGCGAATCTTGGGGCTGGGGCTGGGGCTGGGGCTGGGGCTGGGGTGGGGGTGGGGGTGGGTGTCCACCCTAAGGGGAATATGTCAAGAGCAAGTCCAGAAGCCCGAGTCCTGCCACCACTAGGAGGAATTAGATGGACGCTCTGGGTCCATGGAAACAAACCTCTCCCCCAAGCGCGCCTCCTCTTTCTGTAGTCCCACAACACACATCAGCTCCGGGACCCGAACACAGGCAAGGTTCTCCTGGCACGGACACACCGAGCTGTCAGTTCTGCGGTGACACCAGCGGCTCTCCTCGAGTTCAGTAGCGACGCCATCGACCTGGAGATCCCGCATGTTGGGAGGCCAAGTGCCCAAGGATGACCCGAGACCCGGCTGCAGATGCCAGCTGCGTGTCACAGGTTGCGCCTTGCGCAACCCTAGAATACCACCCTAGAAGCCCCAGTTCCCACCCACCGCGGGCACACTGACTCTACCTGGGGGACAGCACTTCACCGACACCTACCCAGTTTATTACTAAGGATATTACAAAGGATACGGGGAAGAGAAGCTCCGGGTCAGCTGTGTAGGGAAGGGTGCGGGACTCGAATGCCTGCTTTGGGAGCAGCGGCCGCCTGAAACCTCCCTGTGTTCAACTAGCCGGAAGCCCCCCAAACACTGCCCTGTGGGGCTTTCTATGCAGACTGGAGGGCACTGGCATCACTGGTAACAGACTGGGTGGGGAGACCCGGGAAAAGAAGTCACTCCCTCCCCCTACCTCCCCCTCCCCCACTCTGTCTCAGCCTGTGTCCACCTCTGCGTCCCCCTCTGCGTCCCCCTCTGCGTCCCCCTCGCCTCCTCCTCCTCTCCTGCTCCTCCTCCTCCTCCCCCTCCTCCTCCACCTGCTTGTGGCGGGGCATGTTGCAGGGCTCCCTGGAATGCAAAGCTCTGATGATTTTTGTCTCTGTGTGCTCTGTTGGGAAACTATGCTGTGAGACGGGGCAATAGACCAGGATAACTCGGGGGCATCCTGGTGGCCACGATTCCAGATGGCCACAGCCAGCTGGGCTGATCCCCCACCCCACCCCCAGACCTTATCAGGTTTCACACACACACACACACACACACACACACACACACACGGGTGTGAAGTTCCTGGACTGGCACGCCGCCCTGCCAGTCTCTGGACGGACAGAATTAAATGCAGTGCCCAAGTACCTCGACCCACTGTCACTCTCTGTGTGGCCTAGAGAAAGAGATTCAGTGGTTGGGACGATGACCACTTACTTCTCTTGAAAGCCAAAGGGCCTGAGGTCTTTGCGGGTTACTTAGCTCAGGCCTCTGAAGCTCCGCCCAGATTGGGAGTCCAGTGACCCCTGGAAAATGAATGAATTCTTGGAGACCCTCACCAAGGTACAGGCTTAAGACGAGCCCTTCCTGAGTAGACCGGGAGAAAGACGTGTTCAGCTTCACGCTAGGATTTTTAATGCCTCTGTTGGGCTCGTATGCCACACCCATGTTGTTCTCAAGTCTTCCGTCCTCTAATACCCGCTCCCCCACCCCACGCTCCCGCCCAAGAACTGTGGCCCCCAGTGCGCGGGGCACAGGACCCCAGATGTGCTGCCGGTCACGGTTGCCCGCTGGGTCACCCTGGGGGTCAGGGGATGGTGGTGGTGGCGGCGGTGGTGAGGGTGGCGCGGGGAAGAGCACTTTTCACGGCAGGCTGCAAGCCGCTCTCTCCTCTGTGAGGTGGCAGTAGGATCGCTGCCTTCCGTGGCTACAGTTCATGGTGGGTGTTGTAGTCAGGGGTTGTACACAGAGAACAATTCAGATCAGGACATGGAGTTTATAATATTTTTATAATGGTCACCGGAAGTTAACACAGGAGAATGCAGGAAATCTATCCGCAACACCAACGACATAGATTATATAAGTCAAGAGCCTAAACCCCACGGCAATGTCCCACATGAGTCCAGATAAAAACCCAGAGCTCAGGACAATGCCTCCACGAGTCCAACTGGAAGTCCAGGGCCCACAAGGACTCATGCCAGTCTCTTTTACGGATTCGTGCCGGGAAGACCCAAGGGTCAGCGGTGGAAGCCAGAAAGTCTATGCCAGCAGGATGAAGGAGCTGTGCTAGTGGGATGAGGGTTCCACGCTGGAGCCGAGAAGTCACACTCACAACAAAGAGTGGGGCTGTCCTGAATGGAACCACAGCTGTCCTCAGCGACACGGAGGCCCCGAGCTCGCTCCTCCGACGACAAGCACAGTCGGGGTCGGGTACGTGCCAGGAAGCAGCGTGACGAGTTCATCCTGGAGACCAGGCAGCACATGTCTTCCCCTCCGGAGCCAGGAAGCAATGCTCCATGTGAAAACCAAAGCTTCTCCAGGAGAACCAACAGCTCAGACAGCAACTTGTAGGAGAACTAACAATGCCTCCATAACGCCTCCATCCCTCTCCACACCTCTCTTCTCCACTTATTTATCCTGGCAACCCTTCTCAGGTGGAGCATCTTCTCTCAATGCATGCTGATGTAATCCAGCTGGCGTTAAGTTGACCACTAGTTATCAAACCATAACAGTGGGTGAACGGCAGGCAGCGAACCACCACAAACATCCGCGGTGCCCAAAGCCTCACCTGTGACTAGAGCGCCTTGGCGAGGCTCCCTGCACCACCGCCGCTGCCTCCCCGGGAGAACACGGTGGTGGTGGTGGTGGTGGTGGTGGTGCTGGTGCTGGTGCTGGTGCTGGTGCTGGTGGTGGCATCGGTTCCTTAACAAGGCACCAGGGTTTTACATGATTCGGGGGTCTTTCGTCTACCACAGCGCCTGCTGTGCAGTGAGGACGGGAGGGGGGGGGGACGAGTGGACTCCGTCCACGCAGAAGGCAGCCGAGAACATCCCGGTCCCCGCGGGACCTTACCTACCGAGGAGAGGAGAGGGCGGATGCAGAAAGGGCTTTGCAGGAGGTGGCCCCGGAGTGGGGACGGGACATCAAGGAGCGGCTTGGGAAAAACAGCTTCGGAAACGAGTTCGCTTTTCAACTCCCAGTTCCTGAGTCCAACGGAGAGACGACCTACATACCGCTCCGAAGGCGTGGAGTGGGGGGACGCGAAAGGGCGCCACGGGTAGCCTTTCCAGCCAACAGAAGCCCTACCCTAAACTGAAGTCCTGGAGCAGAGCCCAGGGGCGAAGCCAAAGCGCCCGGGGGCTGCTGCTGGGTGTGGGTGTGGGTGTGGGTGTGGGAGTGGGTGTGCGTGTCCCCCTCCACAGAGTCCTGAACCAAACCAGAACGGACCGGACCGGACCGGACCGGACCGGACCGGAGGGCGGGGGCTTCACACTGCTTTCCCTCCTCCCAAAGCCTTCCTTCCTCCCCCACGGCCGGCCGGCCGGCCCGTGTCCCCACAGCTGGAAGTCACGGGCACAAAACACTCCCTCCCGGGGGCTCTCCTTTCCTTCCGTTTTCTCCCGTGCTGCTGCGGCTGCGTCTCCATCTCCATCCGGGCCTGCGTGCGTGCGTGCATACATACGTGCGTGCATACGTGCCTGCGTGTGCGGTCGAGCGTGGCTGCCTGCGCGTTCCCATGAAAAGACACGTTATTTCCCCAGAAGATCCACATTGAGTCTGGCTTCCCGCACGTGGACTGAGGGTCTCTAATGTAAAGCGCAGGGCATGCTGAGGCGGCAGGAGGCTGCAGGGTGAAAGTGGATGAAGGGCTCAGCCGCAGCTACGTGGCGGTGTCTGCGCAACGTCCGCGTGGCCACAAGCGTCCAGTGCCAAGTGCCTTGGCACGGGAGCCTGGTGCTTGGGGAGGCCTGCATTTGGGGGTGAGCAAGAAGAAAGCAGAAGCGGAGGAGGCAGCAGGTTCCGGAGGCTGAGGGTGCATGGGGAGCCCCGTGGAGGGAGGAGGCAAGGGCTCTGTGTGAGACGGGCAGGAGCACCACGGTGGCCAAGTGGGAAACGGGGTTGGGTGGAGGGGCGGCGAGAAGCAGGCAGCAGAGGTAGGGGGCGACCAACACGCCTGCACCCGAAAGACCACAAAACCACAAGTGGCTGAAGCCAGGGAAAGTGGGTCCTCCAGCAAGGCAAAGCGAGTGGCCCTCAGTGGCCAAAGGCCCAGAGGCCGGCGGGGATTAGGGTAGCTAGGCTGGGGCTGGGGCTGGGGCTGCGTCCAGGTGGGCCCCAGCAACGTCCGGACTGGCCGGAGACCAGGAACACGGTCACCTCAACAGAGGGGACGCTGAGGACTGAGAGGCACGGGAGGACTCGCTGGAGCCCAGGCAGCCCTCGGGGGAGGACGAAGAGGCCGTCCTCCTGAGACCTGGCAAAGCAGCTCTCCCGGCCAAAGCCCATGCAGAGCACCAGGGGAAGCCTCCGGCCTCCGGCCTCCGGGGGTGGGGGGACGGGAGAAGGCATGGCACCCTGCTCTGAGAAGGGTATGGAGGCCACGGAGCAGCTCCGAGGCCTAGGGTCCAGCAGCCTGCCGCAGAGCGGAGCGGAGCGGAGCGGAGCAGGGCCGGGCCTTGCGTTGCGGCATGAGGTTTCTTCGGGCTGACGGGTCTCGGGACCCGAAAGACACTGGGCCCCCACTTGGGCCCTCACGGCCCCTGCCCTAGGGCACCGTGAGGGCAACCACACCCCGCTGCTTGCCCCCAACTGCGCCTTTGCCAGACATACCACCACTGAGGACTAGCAACCGGGCACAGCACCTCCTGGTGACTCTCCGGCCCTTCCATCCCTCCTGCAATCCCAGGGGGGCCCACCCCGAGGTCCGAGACAGCCCAGGAGGTCAGGGAACGAGGGTCTGGGAGGCCTGTGCCTTCGGCCACGAGAGGTGCCTGTGGCCCTCCAGGGATCCTGACACAGAGGTGGTGGACTGGATGCCAGATGAGGGCCAGAGCGGCTGCAGATTACCCTGCTCTGGGCTCACGTGGACACATTTGTTGGGCTTCTGTGGCCAAGCTTAGAAGCCCGAAAAGGGAAAAACAGGAAGTGATTTCACCGCGTTTGAAAACAAGGGAAAGCAGGTCAGCTCTTGGTGTGGCTCACCTGCAAGACGGATGGAAAGGGCAGAGAGACACACAGACACACAGACACACAGACACAGATACAGACAGACGGACGGACGGACGGACAGACAGACAGACAGACAGACAGACAGACAGACAGAGACACAGGCAGAGAGAGGATCAAAGATGAGTTCGGCCTGAAAAGATGTGTGTTCCCTGGGAGAGGGGGACAAAGATTGCTTTCCACTAACCGGTGCCCTCGGCCCTGCGCTGCAGAACAGCCCCTGCTCAGGGAAACCAGATGGGCAGGAGGCGGACCAGTAAACACAGTGCAGAGATCAAGAGCTGGGGGTGGGGGGAGTGGAGGTGGAGGTCAGGGCACGCGGACTCAGGGGACTCAGCACCCAGTACGCGTGGTCCCATCTGACCCCTCAGCTCTTCTGCACATACACACTCGCCACAAAGTACGTGCCAGAGTGTGTATGTCACTGGCGCTGAGGAGAGAGCATCCAACAACCTCATCACGATGGAAAACAGGGCCCGGGGATTTAACTCAGTGGTGGGGCGCCTTCCCCGAGAAGCGTGAGGTCCCGAGTTCCATTTCTGGTAACCCCTCGCCCCACCCCCACCCCACCCCCACCCCCACCCCCACCCCCACCCCAAACAGGTGGAAAACAAACCCCGGAACCTGTGCGAAGAGGTGGCCACGTATCTATATCCCCATGCCAGACGCTCCCCGGTAGGCAGGGAAAGCCAGCGGGGCGAAGCGGCCATGAAATTAGGAAGGCCCAGGGTGGGCGGAGGGGAGGGGGGGTGGGCTGCGGTGAGGGGAGCCCTTCACAACACTGTACACGTGACGTGACAGATGAGAGCTGGCTCTCTCTGGCGCACACTGAAGGCATTCCTGAGTGCTTGACGTTTCCCCATGTAGCTTCTTCCTAAGTGACCTCTTTCCCTCCAGAGGTGTTGCAGTGAGAGGAGCGCTGGAGCCCTGTCCCATGCTGACAAAGAATGAAACTGGACAACGCAGGAGGAGGCAGGGTATGAGCCTGTTTCTTCCACAGTGAGAAAGGCAAGAAAGTGCACGCAGTAAAGGGAAGGGAGCCTCCACTAGCCTAGCCGGGAGGGTGTTCTGAGTAGGATACCTAAC
Organism: Cavia porcellus; assembly: GCF_034190915.1. Classification (NCBI taxonomy): domain Eukaryota; kingdom Metazoa; phylum Chordata; class Mammalia; order Rodentia; family Caviidae; genus Cavia; species Cavia porcellus. Next base: position 53,203,985 of record NW_026947509.1, on the reverse strand, counting down.
CAGAGCTCTTGGCCTAGGGGTTCTGAAGGGACTCACGAGGGAGCTTGTGGAAGGGCCCGGGCCCTTGTGGAAGACACAGAAGAACACGATCCCCGCCTTACATGGAGACTGTATATAGTTCAGTTGGTTCTTTGGTTTGGTTTTTAAAACTATGGGACGCTTCACTTGCGCAGGGGCCTGGCTGATGTCTGTATCATGCCAATTTTAGTATATGTGCTGCTGAACTGAGCGCTGTGTGTGTGTGTGTGTGTGTGTGTGTGTGTGTGTGTGTGTGTGTATCTGAGTGTATGTATATTTGGATGGATGGATGGATGCCTGGCTGGCTGGCTGGCTGGATGGATATGGATATGTATCCATGTGTTGGTTCTTTTTCTTTTCTGTCAGGATCTGGTCTATCCAGTGCTCACGCAGTGTCCCCTGCAGGGCCCGTGTGCCCGCCCTCGACTATCCTGTCTGGATAGTGCTCCGGTGTGTGTCCCAGACAGCCCAAAGACACCTGCCGCATTTTTGGTTTCCCCCTGGGGTCCCTGGAGGGTCTTGACTGGGCAGGCTGTCGGGGGCCTTCCCGACTCCATCTGAGGGCCACTGTGCTCCAAGCCTAAGAAAATGCTAACTCCTCTCTCGCTTATTCCTGGTACTCGACTCGACCCGTGCTCCCCAGTCTGCTCTGAAGCCACGAGACGCCAGGGGGTTTCGAGGGATTGCTTGGGTGGAAGTCTGGGCCTGGACCGTGATGCAGTTTAGCTGTGTCACCCTGGAAAACTGACTGGTCTCTCTGCGTTTCGGTCCACAGCGGGGGGTGGACAATAAGGGCACGTTTACACTTTTGAGTTAGCCACACTGAAAAAAAACATCCTCGTGTGGGACAAGGTCTCCTAACTTGCGTTCCATTTCCCGAGTGGGGTCCAACTTGGGAGCCGACCCTCCCGCCGCTTGAACCCCCGCCCCCACCCCCGAGTGCCGAGGGATGGCAGGAGGGCTACTCCGGAGGGTGTCCCTCTCCAAGGGACACTCCATCCCCGCCTTCCCCTTCCCCGGGGCCTTGACCTCGGGCTTCTTCCCAGGGCGTGCGCCCGCAGCCACCGGGTGTCCTGCCGCCTCTATCCAGCCAGATCTTCTGCCTCCACGCCCGCAGTCGAGACGGTGCCCCCCCCACCCCCACCCCCACCCCCACCCCCACCCCCAGGGGCTCTCTCCTCTGAGTCAGTCAGCGCACCGCGAGCGGGGAGGGGAGGACCGTCCTCGCTCGGTTCACCCGCTCCCCAGCCGGGCCCAGGAACGAAGGAGGCCCGGGATGAGCACACAGTTGGCGGCGCTAGTGGCGCCACGTGTCTCGCCACCCGCTTTCTCTGCGGGAAGGCCCGCACGCTGGCGCCGCCTGGCCACGCCCCCCCCCTGCAGCCTCCCCCCCACGTCGTCCCCTCCCGCGGCGAGCCCTCTGCACGCCTCCGGGGCCCCCCTGCCCGCCCCCGCCCCCCGCCACGTCCCGCCTCCTCCCGTCTCGCGGCGTCTGGTCGGCTGTCCTGACTGGGCGGGGACAGCAAGCAGGAAGCGGCTCCCAGCGCCCCGCCCCCCGCCGGTCAGGCGCAGAGCCGGTCGGGAGGGCGGGGTCGGCGGGCGCAGCCACGCCTCCTCGGGGAAGGAAGGGCGGGTCATGCAGATGAGCGGCGGGACCGAGTGCCGGGGACGCCGGGAGGGCGTAAGAGGGGCGAGAAGCTGGCCCGGAAAACTGCGTGAAATGAGAAGCGTGCACCCGAGTAGGACGAGTAGGACGGTGTGCGCATGGGTGTGCAGGAGCAAGAGGCCGAGAGAGGCGGAGTGAGGGTTGTTTTTGTCACCGGGCGTGAAATGTGGAGCGCGGGAGGACGGCAAGAAGTGCGGGGGAGCCGGGCGGCATCGCTTCTCGGCCTTTTGGCTAAGATCAAGTGTAGTATCTGTTCTTATCAGTTTAATATCTGATACGTCCTCTATCCGAGGACAATATATTAAATGGATTTTTGGAGCTGGGAGATGGAATAGGAGCTTGCTCCGTCCACTCCACGCATCGACCTGGTATTGCAGTACCTCCAGGAACGGTGCACCCCTCCCCGGGGAAACGACCGCCTGTGCAAAAGGAAGCCCTTGTGTCCGCTCGCCTTTGTATGCGAGGGTCGGCTCTGCTGTCACCGCCATCAGCAGCCATCAGCGCAGCATTGCTTCACCAGCCCTTGCCTGGTAGCTGGCTCGTTGCTGTTGAGTCGCGCGCTGGCTGTCTCTTTGGCCCTGCTTCACGCCCGCCTGGTGCCTGGTCTGCCTTGGCCTATTCTGTTTCTCTGCTTCTCTCTTGCTCTGCTTTCTCCTTGCACGCTTATCCTCACGGGCAGGGGCGGCGCCTTGCACGCTCGCCATGCTTTCTAGCCTGTGCTTTTGCTGCTTTCACGCTGCTTCTCTCCTCTCCGGGACGTGCGGGGCTGCGTGTCTCTGTGGAAAACCACATCACCGCACGGGAGACAGCACGGTTCCAAAAGCCAAAGCCATCCTCAGCACGCGTCTTCCGCTTTCTGCGTGGCCCTTCGCGAACCTCTCTGCCTCAATCTAGCAGTCTCCTGTCTCCTTCCTTGACTTTTGCACAAGACCTCGCTCCCTGCCCTGTTTTGCATGCCCTGTCTTTCCAAAAACTCTTTTGGTTTGTAGTTTTCCATTTCAACTATCGGACGAACCACGCGCTCTTTGGGCTTGCGTGTCGGATGGATGGATGGATCGCACTTGCCGCTGTTATGGTGCAGCGTGCACCCCCGGGTTTCCCCTGCTGATGGCTCCTCGAGTTGATCCTGCGTGGCAACGTAGTGGCGCCATCGTGCACACACACATACCACGTTTGCCTCACCCAGTCAGTCGTCGGCCAGTGCACACGCGGCCTCTTTCCGTGACTCGGCTCTTGCCAATCGTGCTGCCGTGAACACGGGTACACGTGTATCACTGTACCGTGCTGGTGCTGTCTCTTTGGGGGAAAGAGAGGGGACAGACAGGTTGTATCAGAGGGAGAGACCCGGGGCGCGCCCGAGCGCCAAGGGCAGGTGCTCCTCCCGAGAAAGGAGGCCCTGTGACGTGAGATGTCCTTGGCTCCTTCGGCAAGGAGCCTAGAAAGCAGATAGCTGGGGTGGAGCGGAATTTCTGCCCCTGGTCTTTCCAGGCCTCCCCACACTGATTTCCCTACGTAGTGCCCCTACCACTCGAGCTTCTTCCCGCCCACCCACGAAGAACCGCAGACTTCTCCCTGCAGACTCACCCTCCGCCCTTGGCTGGCTGTGCTTTGATTGCCGGATGGGAGCCCTCCCTTCTGGAGGGAGGTGGACTCGGTACTCTTTTCATTGCTCTTGCTCTGCCGGCCAGAGCTGCTGAACACGTTTTCAGGGATCCAGCATTTGTCCTCCTCCTTCACGTGCCTATCTTACTATTTTCAGGATCCCCATGTTTCGATCGGGTCTTTTCTACTGTTGCGGGGAGTCCTCATGTTTTGAGTTCTTGATATATGCATACTTCCACGCTGGTGGCCAGACCGATCGTGTGTGTGTGTGTGTGTGTGTGTGTGTGTGTGTGTGTGTGTGTGAGTGTGTGTGTGCGTGCACGCGCGTGCGAGTGTGCCTGTGCGTGTGTGTATGAGGGAGATATGGTGGTGGCTTCCTTTGAAGACCAAAGATGTTCACTCGCGTCTGAGTTGGTTTTCCTCAACTGAATCCTCCGCACTCGAGTCACGTGGCAGGGTTACCACTTGGCGATAAACGAAACGAGTGGGCTTGAGGTTGCAGTTTGGGCCCTGGAACTCTAAAAGGAACCCCTGCGCTGTTCTGGATATCTGCCTGAAGGATATTGGGAGGAAACGTGTTCCCATGGCGTGGACAGTTTCTTCACGGTTGGTCGCCTCTTCTACTGTGCAGAAGCTCTTCCACATGCTGTGACCCCGTCTGTTGATGTTTCTTGTTCCTTCCTGGCGTCGCCGCCATCGTCGTCGTCGTCGTCGTCGTCGTCGTCGTCGCCGTCGTCCTCCTCCTCCTCCTCCTCCTCCTCCTCCTCCTCTTCCTCCTCCTCCTCCTCCTCCTCCTCCTCCTCCTCCTCCTCCTCCTCCTCCTGACGGGGACTCACACTCACTATTAGCCGAAGCAGGCCTCCAAGCCCCAGCGGTCCTCTCGCCCGCCCGCCCATGGCCTTCCCTGCGCTAGGATGCGGGACGTGCCTGTGGGGCTCCCGCTATTGGTTCTTGACAATGTTATTTCCTCTGCAGTGGGTGTTTCAGTCACAGGGTCTTTGGGGCCGCTGCCTATTCCAGCAGAGAACTCTATGCTTTCAGGAAAGCGGCTCGTGGCCTACAGCTGGGCCTTTGTAGAGAAGGGAGGGACCCACATTGCCGAACTGGCCCCTTGTGGGTACTCGAGCGCACCTGCCATAACAGGTCGCCGGGTGTGTGTGTGTGTGTGTGTGTGTGTGTGTGTGTGTGTGTGTGTGTTTATTCTCGAGGACCAGACCTGGGAAGGATAATGCCGCCGCCACCCTCTCTCAGTCTGGCGGAGTTTCAGCCCTGCACCAGCTCTCTCCCGCCCCCCCCCACACCGAGCGCTCCACCCCGCCCCGCCCCACCCCACTCCACCCCACCCCACTCTCTCATAACTCCCGAAGCCCCACCTCCTTCCAGCGAAGGAGACCTTCCAGCACCTAGCTCTGAGAACTCTCTTTGCTGGCCCCCCAAAGTCCAGAGCCAATGGCGGGCCCATGAAACCAAGTCTACCAAGGCCTGCCGCCGCAGTCAAGGAAAGTGAGCTCGGCTGTGTCCACGGCGGAGCTAGCAGAGCTCGTCCCGTCCACGGGGACAGGCGCACACGGGCTGGGAATGCAGCTCGGTGGCAGAGTGCTTGAGAGCACGCCTGAGCCCCTGCGTTCGATCCTAATACTGAGAAAACAGCAAAGGAAACAACCAACGAACCCACACCACACAAACCAACAAACAACCAGGTGATGACTCTGAGGCTCAGAGGCCTAACCTGATGCCCCAGCCCCACCTAACATTGCAGCAATGGGGTCGGGGCTTGGTGGGGGGGCCCAGTAGGGCAGGGCCGAGACTGAATTTCAGAGCTCTCCACCTGATTCCTGTCTGATGTCTGCTTCCACAAACACCCTTCTTTGCAGACATCCCTTCCCCGGGCTCTTCGTCAAGCGTGCGGGGAGTTGATGTTTGTAACCTCATGGAAACGTTATCGGAATTCTAGCAGGTTGATTTCCGATCTACCAACTTCCGGTGCAACCCATGGCAAGAATTAAAGACACCGAGACACATTTATACTTGGGGGCGGGGGCGGGGGCGGGGAGGGGTGGCTGTGCGGGCGCGCCGAGGGGTCCTAAGTCCGGCCAGGGTGAAGGGTCATCGGGAACAAAGGCCTCGACCCAGGGCCTAACCCGGATTTTATTAATTCGTGAAGAAGGCAGTGGCTAGAGGATGAACCACTGCGACAATGGCGGGAATGCCGTGAGTACTGTGAGCTGGGCCACGCACGAGACCTGCAACCACCCCTCCAACGTGCAGAAAGACCCATCTGCGTAAGGCAACTGAGGCAGCATTTCATGTTCGGAGGGCGATGCTTCAGCTCTGACCTGTAGTGTAGAGCTTCATGCCCGGGGAAGCCGTAGCCTCTCACCTCGAGGCTGGAACCCAGTTGACGGCCCTGGAGCGGTGGCTCTGCTTCCCGCCCGGCTCAACCACGTTTGGATTGGGGGGTCACGGGGCAGGGGAACAGGGACCGCCACCGAGCTTCAAAGATCACGCGTCAGCACCTCCTCGGCCAGCCCCATTTACATGGCTTAGAGCCCATGGAAGGCAAAAAGGTAATGGCTCGGTGGGCTCTGTCCTTATCAGCCCGTGGAGACAGGGCCTGGCCTGCTTTAGCCCACCTGGAGATAAGTGTTCTTCTTTGTTCGAGGAGAGTCCTCCAGGTGGTCCTCCACACTCCTTAGCAGTTGCAGCGGAGACACCTGAACTCAGACTTGGCCTGAAACCGGACCGCTTCCACACACATCAAAGCGTTCGGGGCAGATACTCAAGAACCCGCGTGAGACTGAGGGAAGAGAGAAGGCCCGCTTTGGTCCCAGGCAGGAAGAGAGCGAATCTTGGGGCTGGGGCTGGGGCTGGGGCTGGGGCTGGGGCTGGGGTGGGGGTGGGGGTGGGTGTCCACCCTAAGGGGAATATGTCAAGAGCAAGTCCAGAAGCCCGAGTCCTGCCACCACTAGGAGGAATTAGATGGACGCTCTGGGTCCATGGAAACAAACCTCTCCCCCAAGCGCGCCTCCTCTTTCTGTAGTCCCACAACACACATCAGCTCCGGGACCCGAACACAGGCAAGGTTCTCCTGGCACGGACACACCGAGCTGTCAGTTCTGCGGTGACACCAGCGGCTCTCCTCGAGTTCAGTAGCGACGCCATCGACCTGGAGATCCCGCATGTTGGGAGGCCAAGTGCCCAAGGATGACCCGAGACCCGGCTGCAGATGCCAGCTGCGTGTCACAGGTTGCGCCTTGCGCAACCCTAGAATACCACCCTAGAAGCCCCAGTTCCCACCCACCGCGGGCACACTGACTCTACCTGGGGGACAGCACTTCACCGACACCTACCCAGTTTATTACTAAGGATATTACAAAGGATACGGGGAAGAGAAGCTCCGGGTCAGCTGTGTAGGGAAGGGTGCGGGACTCGAATGCCTGCTTTGGGAGCAGCGGCCGCCTGAAACCTCCCTGTGTTCAACTAGCCGGAAGCCCCCCAAACACTGCCCTGTGGGGCTTTCTATGCAGACTGGAGGGCACTGGCATCACTGGTAACAGACTGGGTGGGGAGACCCGGGAAAAGAAGTCACTCCCTCCCCCTACCTCCCCCTCCCCCACTCTGTCTCAGCCTGTGTCCACCTCTGCGTCCCCCTCTGCGTCCCCCTCTGCGTCCCCCTCGCCTCCTCCTCCTCTCCTGCTCCTCCTCCTCCTCCCCCTCCTCCTCCACCTGCTTGTGGCGGGGCATGTTGCAGGGCTCCCTGGAATGCAAAGCTCTGATGATTTTTGTCTCTGTGTGCTCTGTTGGGAAACTATGCTGTGAGACGGGGCAATAGACCAGGATAACTCGGGGGCATCCTGGTGGCCACGATTCCAGATGGCCACAGCCAGCTGGGCTGATCCCCCACCCCACCCCCAGACCTTATCAGGTTTCACACACACACACACACACACACACACACACACACACGGGTGTGAAGTTCCTGGACTGGCACGCCGCCCTGCCAGTCTCTGGACGGACAGAATTAAATGCAGTGCCCAAGTACCTCGACCCACTGTCACTCTCTGTGTGGCCTAGAGAAAGAGATTCAGTGGTTGGGACGATGACCACTTACTTCTCTTGAAAGCCAAAGGGCCTGAGGTCTTTGCGGGTTACTTAGCTCAGGCCTCTGAAGCTCCGCCCAGATTGGGAGTCCAGTGACCCCTGGAAAATGAATGAATTCTTGGAGACCCTCACCAAGGTACAGGCTTAAGACGAGCCCTTCCTGAGTAGACCGGGAGAAAGACGTGTTCAGCTTCACGCTAGGATTTTTAATGCCTCTGTTGGGCTCGTATGCCACACCCATGTTGTTCTCAAGTCTTCCGTCCTCTAATACCCGCTCCCCCACCCCACGCTCCCGCCCAAGAACTGTGGCCCCCAGTGCGCGGGGCACAGGACCCCAGATGTGCTGCCGGTCACGGTTGCCCGCTGGGTCACCCTGGGGGTCAGGGGATGGTGGTGGTGGCGGCGGTGGTGAGGGTGGCGCGGGGAAGAGCACTTTTCACGGCAGGCTGCAAGCCGCTCTCTCCTCTGTGAGGTGGCAGTAGGATCGCTGCCTTCCGTGGCTACAGTTCATGGTGGGTGTTGTAGTCAGGGGTTGTACACAGAGAACAATTCAGATCAGGACATGGAGTTTATAATATTTTTATAATGGTCACCGGAAGTTAACACAGGAGAATGCAGGAAATCTATCCGCAACACCAACGACATAGATTATATAAGTCAAGAGCCTAAACCCCACGGCAATGTCCCACATGAGTCCAGATAAAAACCCAGAGCTCAGGACAACGCCTCCACGAGTCCAACTGGAAGTCCAGGGCCCACAAGGACTCATGCCAGTCTCTTTTACGGATTCGTGCCGGGAAGACCCAAGGGTCAGCGGTGGAAGCCAGAAAGTCTATGCCAGCAGGATGAAGGAGCTGTGCTAGTGGGATGAGGGTTCCACGCTGGAGCCGAGAAGTCACACTCACAACAAAGAGTGGGGCTGTCCTGAATGGAACCACAGCTGTCCTCAGCGACACGGAGGCCCCGAGCTCGCTCCTCCGACGACAAGCACAGTCGGGGTCGGGTACGTGCCAGGAAGCAGCGTGACGAGTTCATCCTGGAGACCAGGCAGCACATGTCTTCCCCTCCGGAGCCAGGAAGCAATGCTCCATGTGAAAACCAAAGCTTCTCCAGGAGAACCAACAGCTCAGACAGCAACTTGTAGGAGAACTAACAATGCCTCCATAACGCCTCCATCCCTCTCCACACCTCTCTTCTCCACTTATTTATCCTGGCAACCCTTCTCAGGTGGAGCATCTTCTCTCAATGCATGCTGATGTAATCCAGCTGGCGTTAAGTTGACCACTAGTTATCAAACCATAACAGTGGGTGAACGGCAGGCAGCGAACCACCACAAACATCCGCGGTGCCCAAAGCCTCACCTGTGACTAGAGCGCCTTGGCGAGGCTCCCTGCACCACCGCCGCTGCCTCCCCGGGAGAACACGGTGGTGGTGGTGATGGTGGTGGTGGTGCTGGTGCTGGTGCTGGTGCTGGTGCTGGTGGTGGCATCGGTTCCTTAACAAGGCACCAGGGTTTTACATGATTCGGGGGTCTTTCGTCTACCACAGCGCCTGCTGTGCAGTGAGGACGGGAGGGGGGGGGGACGAGTGGACTCCGTCCACGCAGAAGGCAGCCGAGAACATCCCGGTCCCCGCGGGACCTTACCTACCGAGGAGAGGAGAGGGCGGATGCAGAAAGGGCTTTGCAGGAGGCGGCCCCGGAGTGGGGACGGGACATCAAGGAGCGGCTTGGGAAAAACAGCTTCGGAAACGAGTTCGCTTTTCAACTCCCAGTTCCTGAGTCCAACGGAGAGACGACCTACATACCGCTCCGAAGGCGTGGAGTGGGGGGACGCGAAAGGGCGCCACGGGTAGCCTTTCCAGCCAACAGAAGCCCTACCCTAAACTGAAGTCCTGGAGCAGAGCCCAGGGGCGAAGCCAAAGCGCCCGGGGGCTGCCGCTGGGTGTGGGTGTGGGTGTGGGTGTGGGAGTGGGTGTGCGTGTCCCCCTCCACAGAGTCCTGAACCAAACCAGAACGGACCGGACCGGACCGGACCGGACCGGACCGGAGGGCGGGGGCTTCACACTGCTTTCCCTCCTCCCAAAGCCTTCCTTCCTCCCCCACGGCCGGCCGGCCGGCCCGTGTCCCCACAGCTGGAAGTCACGGGCACAAAACACTCCCTCCCGGGGGCTCTCCTTTCCTTCCGTTTTCTCCCGTGCTGCTGCGGCTGCGTCTCCATCTCCATCCGGGCCTGCGTGCGTGCGTGCATACATACGTGCGTGCATACGTGCCTGCGTGTGCGGTCGAGCGTGGCTGCCTGCGCGTTCCCATGAAAAGACACGTTATTTCCCCAGAAGATCCACATTGAGTCTGGCTTCCCGCACGTGGACTGAGGGTCTCTAATGTAAAGCGCAGGGCATGCTGAGGCGGCAGGAGGCTGCAGGGTGAAAGTGGATGAAGGGCTCAGCCGCAGCTACGTGGCGGTGTCTGCGCAACGTCCGCGTGGCCACAAGCGTCCAGTGCCAAGTGCCTTGGCACGGGAGCCTGGTGCTTGGGGAGGCCTGCATTTGGGGGTGAGCAAGAAGAAAGCAGAAGCGGAGGAGGCAGCAGGTTCCGGAGGCTGAGGGTGCATGGGGAGCCCCGTGGAGGGAGGAGGCAAGGGCTCTGTGTGAGACGGGCAGGAGCACCACGGTGGCCAAGTGGGAAACGGGGTTGGGTGGAGGGGCGGCGAGAAGCAGGCAGCAGAGGTAGGGGGCGACCAACACGCCTGCACCCGAAAGACCACAAAACCACAAGTGGCTGAAGCCAGGGAAAGTGGGTCCTCCAGCAAGGCAAAGCGAGTGGCCCTCAGTGGCCAAAGGCCCAGAGGCCGGCGGGGATTAGGGTAGCTAGGCTGGGGCTGGGGCTGGGGCTGCGTCCAGGTGGGCCCCAGCAACGTCCGGACTGGCCGGAGACCAGGAACACGGTCACCTCAACAGAGGGGACGCTGAGGACTGAGAGGCACGGGAGGACTCGCTGGAGCCCAGGCAGCCCTCGGGGGAGGACGAAGAGGCCGTCCTCCTGAGACCTGGCAAAGCAGCTCTCCCGGCCAAAGCCCATGCAGAGCACCAGGGGAAGCCTCCGGCCTCCGGCCTCCGGGGGTGGGGGGACGGGAGAAGGCATGGCACCCTGCTCTGAGAAGGGTATGGAGGCCACGGAGCAGCTCCGAGGCCTAGGGTCCAGCAGCCTGCCGCAGAGCGGAGCGGAGCGGAGCGGAGCAGGGCCGGGCCTTGCGTTGCGGCATGAGGTTTCTTCGGGCTGACGGGTCTCGGGACCCGAAAGACACTGGGCCCCCACTTGGGCCCTCACGGCCCCTGCCCTAGGGCACCGTGAGGGCAACCACACCCCGCTGCTTGCCCCCAACTGCGCCTTTGCCAGACATACCACCACTGAGGACTAGCAACCGGGCACAGCACCTCCTGGTGACTCTCCGGCCCTTCCATCCCTCCTGCAATCCCAGGGGGGCCCACCCCGAGGTCCGAGACAGCCCAGGAGGTCAGGGAACGAGGGTCTGGGAGGCCTGTGCCTTCGGCCACGAGAGGTGCCTGTGGCCCTCCAGGGATCCTGACACAGAGGTGGTGGACTGGATGCCAGATGAGGGCCAGAGCGGCTGCAGATTACCCTGCTCTGGGCTCACGTGGACACATTTGTTGGGCTTCTGTGGCCAAGCTTAGAAGCCCGAAAAGGGAAAAACAGGAAGTGATTTCACCGCGTTTGAAAACAAGGGAAAGCAGGTCAGCTCTTGGTGTGGCTCACCTGCAAGACGGATGGAAAGGGCAGAGAGACACACAGACACACAGACACACAGACACAGATACAGACAGACGGACGGACGGACGGACAGACAGACAGACAGACAGACAGACAGACAGAGACACAGGCAGAGAGAGGATCAAAGATGAGTTCGGCCTGAAAAGATGTGTGTTCCCTGGGAGAGGGGGACAAAGATTGCTTTCCACTAACCGGTGCCCTCGGCCCTGCGCTGCAGAACAGCCCCTGCTCAGGGAAACCAGATGGGCAGGAGGCGGACCAGTAAACACAGTGCAGAGATCAAGAGCTGGGGGTGGGGGGAGTGGAGGTGGAGGTCAGGGCACGCGGACTCAGGGGACTCAGCACCCAGTACGCGTGGTCCCATCTGACCCCTCAGCTCTTCTGCACATACACACTCGCCACAAAGTACGTGCCAGAGTGTGTATGTCACTGGCGCTGAGGAGAGAGCATCCAACAACCTCATCACGATGGAAAACAGGGCCCGGGGATTTAACTCAGTGGTGGGGCGCCTTCCCCGAGAAGCGTGAGGTCCCGAGTTCCATTTCTGGTAACCCCTCGCCCCACCCCCACCCCACCCCCACCCCCACCCCCACCCCCACCCCAAACAGGTGGAAAACAAACCCCGGAACCTGTGCGAAGAGGTGGCCACGTATCTATATCCCCATGCCAGACGCTCCCCGGTAGGCAGGGAAAGCCAGCGGGGCGAAGCGGCCATGAAATTAGGAAGGCCCAGGGTGGGCGGAGGGGAGGGGGGGTGGGCTGCGGTGAGGGGAGCCCTTCACAACACTGTACACGTGACGTGACAGATGAGAGCTGGCTCTCTCTGGCGCACACTGAAGGCATTCCTGAGTGCTTGACGTTTCCCCATGTAGCTTCTTCCTAAGTGACCTCTTTCCCTCCAGAGGTGTTGCAGTGAGAGGAGCGCTGGAGCCCTGTCCCATGCTGACAAAGAATGAAACTGGACAACGCAGGAGGAGGCAGGGTATGAGCCTGTTTCTTCCACAGTGAGAAAGGCAAGAAAGTGCACGCAGTAAAGGGAAGGGAGCCTCCACTAGCCTAGCCGGGAGGGTGTTCTGAGTAGGATACCTAACCAGAGCTCTTGGCCTAGGGGTTCTGAAGGGACTCACGAGGGAGCTTGTGGAAGGGCCCGGGCCCTTGTGGAAGACACAGAAGAACACGATCCCCGCCTTACATGGAGACTGTATATAGTTCAGTTGGTTCTTTGGTTTGGTTTTTAAAACTATGGGACGCTTCACTTGCGCAGGGGCCTGGCTGATGTCTGTATCATGCCAATTTTAGTATATGTGCTGCTGAACTGAGCGCTGTGTGTGTGTGTGTGTGTGTGTGTGTGTGTGTGTGTGTGTGTGTATCTGAGTGTATGTATATTTGGATGGATGGATGGATGCCTGGCTGGCTGGCTGGCTGGATGGATATGGATATGTATCCATGTGTTGGTTCTTTTTCTTTTCTGTCAGGATCTGGTCTATCCAGTGCTCACGCAGTGTCCCCTGCAGGGCCCGTGTGCCCGCCCTCGACTATCCTGTCTGGATAGTGCTCCGGTGTGTGTCCCAGACAGCCCAAAGACACCTGCCGCATTTTTGGTTTCCCCCTGGGGTCCCTGGAGGGTCTTGACTGGGCAGGCTGTCGGGGGCCTTCCCGACTCCATCTGAGGGCCACTGTGCTCCAAGCCTAAGAAAATGCTAACTCCTCTCTCGCTTATTCCTGGTACTCGACTCGACCCGTGCTCCCCAGTCTGCTCTGAAGCCACGAGACGCCAGGGGGTTTCGAGGGATTGCTTGGGTGGAAGTCTGGGCCTGGACCGTGATGCAGTTTAGCTGTGTCACCCTGGAAAACTGACTGGTCTCTCTGCGTTTCGGTCCACAGCGGGGGGTGGACAATAAGGGCACGTTTACACTTTTGAGTTAGCCACACTGAAAAAAAACATCCTCGTGTGGGACAAGGTCTCCTAACTTGCGTTCCATTTCCCGAGTGGGGTCCAACTTGGGAGCCGACCCTCCCGCCGCTTGAACCCCCGCCCCCACCCCCGAGTGCCGAGGGATGGCAGGAGGGCTACTCCGGAGGGTGTCCCTCTCCAAGGGACACTCCATCCCCGCCTTCCCCTTCCCCGGGGCCTTGACCTCGGGCTTCTTCCCAGGGCGTGCGCCCGCAGCCACCGGGTGTCCTGCCGCCTCTATCCAGCCAGATCTTCTGCCTCCACGCCCGCAGTCGAGACGGTGCCCCCCCCACCCCCACCCCCACCCCCACCCCCACCCCCAGGGGCTCTCTCCTCTGAGTCAGTCAGCGCACCGCGAGCGGGGAGGGGAGGACCGTCCTCGCTCGGTTCACCCGCTCCCCAGCCGGGCCCAGGAACGAAGGAGGCCCGGGATGAGCACACAGTTGGCGGCGCTAGTGGCGCCACGTGTCTCGCCACCCGCTTTCTCTGCGGGAAGGCCCGCACGCTGGCGCCGCCTGGCCACGCCCCCCCCCTGCAGCCTCCCCCCCACGTCGTCCCCTCCCGCGGCGAGCCCTCTGCACGCCTCCGGGGCCCCCCTGCCCGCCCCCGCCCCCCGCCACGTCCCGCCTCCTCCCGTCTCGCGGCGTCTGGTCGGCTGTCCTGACTGGGCGGGGACAGCAAGCAGGAAGCGGCTCCCAGCGCCCCGCCCCCCGCCGGTCAGGCGCAGAGCCGGTCGGGAGGGCGGGGTCGGCGGGCGCAGCCACGCCTCCTCGGGGAAGGAAGGGCGGGTCATGCAGATGAGCGGCGGGACCGAGTGCCGGGGACGCCGGGAGGGCGTAAGAGGGGCGAGAAGCTGGCCCGGAAAACTGCGTGAAATGAGAAGCGTGCACCCGAGTAGGACGAGTAGGACGGTGTGCGCATGGGTGTGCAGGAGCAAGAGGCCGAGAGAGGCGGAGTGAGGGTTGTTTTTGTCACCGGGCGTGAAATGTGGAGCGCGGGAGGACGGCAAGAAGTGCGGGGGAGCCGGGCGGCATCGCTTCTCGGCCTTTTGGCTAAGATCAAGTGTAGTATCTGTTCTTATCAGTTTAATATCTGATATGTCCTCTATCCGAGGACAATATATTAAATGGATTTTTGGAGCTGGGAGATGGAATAGGAGCTTGCTCCGTCCACTCCACGCATCGACCTGGTATTGCAGTACCTCCAGGAACGGTGCACCCCTCCCCGGGGAAACGACCGCCTGTGCAAAAGGAAGCCCTTGTGTCCGCTCGCCTTTGTATGCGAGGGTCGGCTCTGCTGTCACCGCCATCAGCAGCCATCAGCGCAGCATTGCTTCACCAGCCCTTGCCTGGTAGCTGGCTCGTTGCTGTTGAGTCGCGCGCTGGCTGTCTCTTTGGCCCTGCTTCACGCCCGCCTGGTGCCTGGTCTGCCTTGGCCTATTCTGTTTCTCTGCTTCTCTCTTGCTCTGCTTTCTCCTTGCACGCTTATCCTCACGGGCAGGGGCGGCGCCTTGCACGCTCGCCATGCTTTCTAGCCTGTGCTTTTGCTGCTTTCACGCCTGCTTCTCTCCTCTCCGGGACGTGCGGGGCTGCGTGTCTCTGTGGAAAACCACATCACCGCACGGGAGACAGCACGGTTCCAAAAGCCAAAGCCATCCTCAGCACGCGTCTTCCGCTTTCTGCGTGGCCCTTCGCGAACCTCTCTGCCTCAATCTAGCAGTCTCCTGTCTCCTTCCTTGACTTTTGCACAAGACCTCGCTCCCTGCCCTGTTTTGCATGCCCTGTCTTTCCAAAAACTCTTTTGGTTTGTAGTTTTCCATTTCAACTATCGGACGAACCACGCGCTCTTTGGGCTTGCGTGTCGGATGGATGGATGGATCGCACTTGCCGCTGTTATGGTGCAGCGTGCACCCCCGGGTTTCCCCTGCTGATGGCTCCTCGAGTTGATCCTGCGTGGCAACGTAGTGGCGCCATCGTGCACACACACATACCACGTTTGCCTCACCCAGTCAGTCGTCGGCCAGTGCACACGCGGCCTCTTTCCGTGACTCGGCTCTTGCCAATCGTGCTGCCGTGAACACGGGTACACGTGTATCACTGTACCGTGCTGGTGCTGTCTCTTTGGGGGAAAGAGAGGGGACAGACAGGTTGTATCAGAGGGAGAGACCCGGGGCGCGCCCGAGCGCCAAGGGCAGGTGCTCCTCCCGAGAAAGGAGGCCCTGTGACGTGAGATGTCCTTGGCTCCTTCGGCAAGGAGCCTAGAAAGCAGATAGCTGGGGTGGAGCGGAATTTCTGCCCCTGGTCTTTCCAGGCCTCCCCACACTGATTTCCCTACGTAGTGCCCCTACCACTCGAGCTTCTTCCCGCCCACCCACGAAGAACCGCAGACTTCTCCCTGCAGACTCACCCTCCGCCCTTGGCTGGCTGTGCTTTGATTGCCGGATGGGAGCCCTCCCTTCTGGAGGGAGGTGGACTCGGTACTCTTTTCATTGCTCTTGCTCTGCCGGCCAGAGCTGCTGAACACGTTTTCAGGGATCCAGCATTTGTCCTCCTCCTTCACGTGCCTATCTTACTATTTTCAGGATCCCCATGTTTCGATCGGGTCTTTTCTACTGTTGCGGGGAGTCCTCATGTTTTGAGTTCTTGATATATGCATACTTCCACGCTGGTGGCCAGACCGATCGTGTGTGTGTGTGTGTGTGTGTGTGTGTGTGTGTGTGTGTGTGAGTGTGTGTGTGCGTGCACGCGCGTGCGAGTGTGCCTGTGCGTGTGTGTATGAGGGAGATATGGTGGTGGCTTCCTTTGAAGACCAAAGATGTTCACTCGCGTCTGAGTTGGTTTTCCTCAACTGAATCCTCCGCACTCGAGTCACGTGGCAGGGTTACCACTTGGCGATAAACGAAACGAGTGGGCTTGAGGTTGCAGTTTGGGCCCTGGAACTCTAAAAGGAACCCCTGCGCTGTTCTGGATATCTGCCTGAAGGATATTGGGAGGAAACGTGTTCCCATGGCGTGGACAGTTTCTTCACGGTTGGTCGCCTCTTCTACTGTGCAGAAGCTCTTCCACATGCTGTGACCCCGTCTGTTGATGTTTCTTGTTCCTTCCTGGCGTCGCCGCCATCGTCGTCGTCGTCGTCGTCGTCGTCGTCGTCGCCGTCGTCCTCCTCCTCCTCCTCCTCCTCCTCCTCCTCCTCTTCCTCCTCCTCCTCCTCCTCCTCCTCCTCCTCCTCCTCCTCCTCCTCCTCCTGACGGGGACTCACACTCACTATTAGCCGAAGCAGGCCTCCAAGCCCCAGCGGTCCTCTCGCCCGCCCGCCCATGGCCTTCCCTGCGCTAGGATGCGGGACGTGCCTGTGGGGCTCCCGCTATTGGTTCTTGACAATGTTATTTCCTCTGCAGTGGGTGTTTCAGTCACAGGGTCTTTGGGGCCGCTGCCTATTCCAGCAGAGAACTCTATGCTTTCAGGAAAGCGGCTCGTGGCCTACAGCTGGGCCTTTGTAGAGAAGGGAGGGACCCACATTGCCGAACTGGCCCCTTGTGGGTACTCGAGCGCACCTGCCATAACAGGTCGCCGGGTGTGTGTGTGTGTGTGTGTGTGTGTGTGTGTGTGTGTGTGTGTTTATTCTCGAGGACCAGACCTGGGAAGGATAATGCCGCCGCCACCCTCTCTCAGTCTGGCGGAGTTTCAGCCCTGCACCAGCTCTCTCCCGCCCCCCCCCACACCGAGCGCTCCACCCCGCCCCGCCCCACCCCACTCCACCCCACCCCACTCTCTCATAACTCCCGAAGCCCCACCTCCTTCCAGCGAAGGAGACCTTCCAGCACCTAGCTCTGAGAACTCTCTTTGCTGGCCCCCCAAAGTCCAGAGCCAATGGCGGGCCCATGAAACCAAGTCTACCAAGGCCTGCCGCCGCAGTCAAGGAAAGTGAGCTCGGCTGTGTCCACGGCGGAGCTAGCAGAGCTCGTCCCGTCCACGGGGACAGGCGCACACGGGCTGGGAATGCAGCTCGGTGGCAGAGTGCTTGAGAGCACGCCTGAGCCCCTGCGTTCGATCCTAATACTGAGAAAACAGCAAAGGAAACAACCAACGAACCCACACCACACAAACCAACAAACAACCAGGTGATGACTCTGAGGCTCAGAGGCCTAACCTGATGCCCCAGCCCCACCTAACATTGCAGCAATGGGGTCGGGGCTTGGTGGGGGGGCCCAGTAGGGCAGGGCCGAGACTGAATTTCAGAGCTCTCCACCTGATTCCTGTCTGATGTCTGCTTCCACAAACACCCTTCTTTGCAGACATCCCTTCCCCGGGCTCTTCGTCAAGCGTGCGGGGAGTTGATGTTTGTAACCTCATGGAAACGTTATCGGAATTCTAGCAGGTTGATTTCCGATCTACCAACTTCCGGTGCAACCCATGGCAAGAATTAAAGACACCGAGACACATTTATACTTGGGGGCGGGGGCGGGGGCGGGGAGGGGTGGCTGTGCGGGCGCGCCGAGGGGTCCTAAGTCCGGCCAGGGTGAAGGGTCATCGGGAACAAAGGCCTCGACCCAGGGCCTAACCCGGATTTTATTAATTCGTGAAGAAGGCAGTGGCTAGAGGATGAACCACTGCGACAATGGCGGGAATGCCGTGAGTACTGTGAGCTGGGCCACGCACGAGACCTGCAACCACCCCTCCAACGTGCAGAAAGACCCATCTGCGTAAGGCAACTGAGGCAGCATTTCATGTTCGGAGGGCGATGCTTCAGCTCTGACCTGTAGTGTAGAGCTTCATGCCCGGGGAAGCCGTAGCCTCTCACCTCGAGGCTGGAACCCAGTTGACGGCCCTGGAGCGGTGGCTCTGCTTCCCGCCCGGCTCAACCACGTTTGGATTGGGGGGTCACGGGGCAGGGGAACAGGGACCGCCACCGAGCTTCAAAGATCACGCGTCAGCACCTCCTCGGCCAGCCCCATTTACATGGCTTAGAGCCCATGGAAGGCAAAAAGGTAATGGCTCGGTGGGCTCTGTCCTTATCAGCCCGTGGAGACAGGGCCTGGCCTGCTTTAGCCCACCTGGAGATAAGTGTTCTTCTTTGTTCGAGGAGAGTCCTCCAGGTGGTCCTCCACACTCCTTAGCAGTTGCAGCGGAGACACCTGAACTCAGACTTGGCCTGAAACCGGACCGCTTCCACACACATCAAAGCGTTCGGGGCAGATACTCAAGAACCCGCGTGAGACTGAGGGAAGAGAGAAGGCCCGCTTTGGTCCCAGGCAGGAAGAGAGCGAATCTTGGGGCTGGGGCTGGGGCTGGGGCTGGGGCTGGGGTGGGGGTGGGGGTGGGTGTCCACCCTAAGGGGAATATGTCAAGAGCAAGTCCAGAAGCCCGAGTCCTGCCACCACTAGGAGGAATTAGATGGACGCTCTGGGTCCATGGAAACAAACCTCTCCCCCAAGCGCGCCTCCTCTTTCTGTAGTCCCACAACACACATCAGCTCCGGGACCCGAACACAGGCAAGGTTCTCCTGGCACGGACACACCGAGCTGTCAGTTCTGCGGTGACACCAGCGGCTCTCCTCGAGTTCAGTAGCGACGCCATCGACCTGGAGATCCCGCATGTTGGGAGGCCAAGTGCCCAAGGATGACCCGAGACCCGGCTGCAGATGCCAGCTGCGTGTCACAGGTTGCGCCTTGCGCAACCCTAGAATACCACCCTAGAAGCCCCAGTTCCCACCCACCGCGGGCACACTGACTCTACCTGGGGGACAGCACTTCACCGACACCTACCCAGTTTATTACTAAGGATATTACAAAGGATACGGGGAAGAGAAGCTCCGGGTCAGCTGTGTAGGGAAGGGTGCGGGACTCGAATGCCTGCTTTGGGAGCAGCGGCCGCCTGAAACCTCCCTGTGTTCAACTAGCCGGAAGCCCCCCAAACACTGCCCTGTGGGGCTTTCTATGCAGACTGGAGGGCACTGGCATCACTGGTAACAGACTGGGTGGGGAGACCCGGGAAAAGAAGTCACTCCCTCCCCCTACCTCCCCCTCCCCCACTCTGTCTCAGCCTGTGTCCACCTCTGCGTCCCCCTCTGCGTCCCCCTCTGCGTCCCCCTCGCCTCCTCCTCCTCTCCTGCTCCTCCTCCTCCTCCCCCTCCTCCTCCACCTGCTTGTGGCGGGGCATGTTGCAGGGCTCCCTGGAATGCAAAGCTCTGATGATTTTTGTCTCTGTGTGCTCTGTTGGGAAACTATGCTGTGAGACGGGGCAATAGACCAGGATAACTCGGGGGCATCCTGGTGGCCACGATTCCAGATGGCCACAGCCAGCTGGGCTGATCCCCCACCCCACCCCCAGACCTTATCAGGTTTCACACACACACACACACACACACACACACACACACACACACGGGTGTGAAGTTCCTGGACTGGCACGCCGCCCTGCCAGTCTCTGGACGGACAGAATTAAATGCAGTGCCCAAGTACCTCGACCCACTGTCACTCTCTGTGTGGCCTAGAGAAAGAGATTCAGTGGTTGGGACGATGACCACTTACTTCTCTTGAAAGCCAAAGGGCCTGAGGTCTTTGCGGGTTACTTAGCTCAGGCCTCTGAAGCTCCGCCCAGATTGGGAGTCCAGTGACCCCTGGAAAATGAATGAATTCTTGGAGACCCTCACCAAGGTACAGGCTTAAGACGAGCCCTTCCTGAGTAGACCGGGAGAAAGACGTGTTCAGCTTCACGCTAGGATTTTTAATGCCTCTGTTGGGCTCGTATGCCACACCCATGTTGTTCTCAAGTCTTCCGTCCTCTAATACCCGCTCCCCCACCCCACGCTCCCGCCCAAGAACTGTGGCCCCCAGTGCGCGGGGCACAGGACCCCAGATGTGCTGCCGGTCACGGTTGCCCGCTGGGTCACCCTGGGGGTCAGGGGATGGTGGTGGTGGCGGCGGTGGTGAGGGTGGCGCGGGGAAGAGCACTTTTCACGGCAGGCTGCAAGCCGCTCTCTCCTCTGTGAGGTGGCAGTAGGATCGCTGCCTTCCGTGGCTACAGTTCATGGTGGGTGTTGTAGTCAGGGGTTGTACACAGAGAACAATTCAGATCAGGACATGGAGTTTATAATATTTTTATAATGGTCACCGGAAGTTAACACAGGAGAATGCAGGAAATCTATCCGCAACACCAACGACATAGATTATATAAGTCAAGAGCCTAAACCCCACGGCAATGTCCCACATGAGTCCAGATAAAAACCCAGAGCTCAGGACAACGCCTCCACGAGTCCAACTGGAAGTCCAGGGCCCACAAGGACTCATGCCAGTCTCTTTTACGGATTCGTGCCGGGAAGACCCAAGGGTCAGCGGTGGAAGCCAGAAAGTCTATGCCAGCAGGATGAAGGAGCTGTGCTAGTGGGATGAGGGTTCCACGCTGGAGCCGAGAAGTCACACTCACAACAAAGAGTGGGGCTGTCCTGAATGGAACCACAGCTGTCCTCAGCGACACGGAGGCCCCGAGCTCGCTCCTCCGACGACAAGCACAGTCGGGGTCGGGTACGTGCCAGGAAGCAGCGTGACGAGTTCATCCTGGAGACCAGGCAGCACATGTCTTCCCCTCCGGAGCCAGGAAGCAATGCTCCATGTGAAAACCAAAGCTTCTCCAGGAGAACCAACAGCTCAGACAGCAACTTGTAGGAGAACTAACAATGCCTCCATAACGCCTCCATCCCTCTCCACACCTCTCTTCTCCACTTATTTATCCTGGCAACCCTTCTCAGGTGGAGCATCTTCTCTCAATGCATGCTGATGTAATCCAGCTGGCGTTAAGTTGACCACTAGTTATCAAACCATAACAGTGGGTGAACGGCAGGCAGCGAACCACCACAAACATCCGCGGTGCCCAAAGCCTCACCTGTGACTAGAGCGCCTTGGCGAGGCTCCCTGCACCACCGCCGCTGCCTCCCCGGGAGAACACGGTGGTGGTGGTGATGGTGGTGGTGGTGCTGGTGCTGGTGCTGGTGCTGGTGCTGGTGGTGGCATCGGTTCCTTAACAAGGCACCAGGGTTTTACATGATTCGGGGGTCTTTCGTCTACCACAGCGCCTGCTGTGCAGTGAGGACGGGAGGGGGGGGGGACGAGTGGACTCCGTCCACGCAGAAGGCAGCCGAGAACATCCCGGTCCCCGCGGGACCTTACCTACCGAGGAGAGGAGAGGGCGGATGCAGAAAGGGCTTTGCAGGAGGCGGCCCCGGAGTGGGGACGGGACATCAAGGAGCGGCTTGGGAAAAACAGCTTCGGAAACGAGTTCGCTTTTCAACTCCCAGTTCCTGAGTCCAACGGAGAGACGACCTACATACCGCTCCGAAGGCGTGGAGTGGGGGGACGCGAAAGGGCGCCACGGGTAGCCTTTCCAGCCAACAGAAGCCCTACCCTAAACTGAAGTCCTGGAGCAGAGCCCAGGGGCGAAGCCAAAGCGCCCGGGGGCTGCCGCTGGGTGTGGGTGTGGGTGTGGGTGTGGGAGTGGGTGTGCGTGTCCCCCTCCACAGAGTCCTGAACCAAACCAGAACGGACCGGACCGGACCGGACCGGACCGGACCGGAGGGCGGGGGCTTCACACTGCTTTCCCTCCTCCCAAAGCCTTCCTTCCTCCCCCACGGCCGGCCGGCCGGCCCGTGTCCCCACAGCTGGAAGTCACGGGCACAAAACACTCCCTCCCGGGGGCTCTCCTTTCCTTCCGTTTTCTCCCGTGCTGCTGCGGCTGCGTCTCCATCTCCATCCGGGCCTGCGTGCGTGCGTGCATACATACGTGCGTGCATACGTGCCTGCGTGTGCGGTCGAGCGTGGCTGCCTGCGCGTTCCCATGAAAAGACACGTTATTTCCCCAGAAGATCCACATTGAGTCTGGCTTCCCGCACGTGGACTGAGGGTCTCTAATGTAAAGCGCAGGGCATGCTGAGGCGGCAGGAGGCTGCAGGGTGAAAGTGGATGAAGGGCTCAGCCGCAGCTACGTGGCGGTGTCTGCGCAACGTCCGCGTGGCCACAAGCGTCCAGTGCCAAGTGCCTTGGCACGGGAGCCTGGTGCTTGGGGAGGCCTGCATTTGGGGGTGAGCAAGAAGAAAGCAGAAGCGGAGGAGGCAGCAGGTTCCGGAGGCTGAGGGTGCATGGGGAGCCCCGTGGAGGGAGGAGGCAAGGGCTCTGTGTGAGACGGGCAGGAGCACCACGGTGGCCAAGTGGGAAACGGGGTTGGGTGGAGGGGCGGCGAGAAGCAGGCAGCAGAGGTAGGGGGCGACCAACACGCCTGCACCCGAAAGACCACAAAACCACAAGTGGCTGAAGCCAGGGAAAGTGGGTCCTCCAGCAAGGCAAAGCGAGTGGCCCTCAGTGGCCAAAGGCCCAGAGGCCGGCGGGGATTAGGGTAGCTAGGCTGGGGCTGGGGCTGGGGCTGCGTCCAGGTGGGCCCCAGCAACGTCCGGACTGGCCGGAGACCAGGAACACGGTCACCTCAACAGAGGGGACGCTGAGGACTGAGAGGCACGGGAGGACTCGCTGGAGCCCAGGCAGCCCTCGGGGGAGGACGAAGAGGCCGTCCTCCTGAGACCTGGCAAAGCAGCTCTCCCGGCCAAAGCCCATGCAGAGCACCAGGGGAAGCCTCCGGCCTCCGGCCTCCGGGGGTGGGGGGACGGGAGAAGGCATGGCACCCTGCTCTGAGAAGGGTATGGAGGCCACGGAGCAGCTCCGAGGCCTAGGGTCCAGCAGCCTGCCGCAGAGCGGAGCGGAGCGGAGCGGAGCAGGGCCGGGCCTTGCGTTGCGGCATGAGGTTTCTTCGGGCTGACGGGTCTCGGGACCCGAAAGACACTGGGCCCCCACTTGGGCCCTCACGGCCCCTGCCCTAGGGCACCGTGAGGGCAACCACACCCCGCTGCTTGCCCCCAACTGCGCCTTTGCCAGACATACCACCACTGAGGACTAGCAACCGGGCACAGCACCTCCTGGTGACTCTCCGGCCCTTCCATCCCTCCTGCAATCCCAGGGGGGCCCACCCCGAGGTCCGAGACAGCCCAGGAGGTCAGGGAACGAGGGTCTGGGAGGCCTGTGCCTTCGGCCACGAGAGGTGCCTGTGGCCCTCCAGGGATCCTGACACAGAGGTGGTGGACTGGATGCCAGATGAGGGCCAGAGCGGCTGCAGATTACCCTGCTCTGGGCTCACGTGGACACATTTGTTGGGCTTCTGTGGCCAAGCTTAGAAGCCCGAAAAGGGAAAAACAGGAAGTGATTTCACCGCGTTTGAAAACAAGGGAAAGCAGGTCAGCTCTTGGTGTGGCTCACCTGCAAGACGGATGGAAAGGGCAGAGAGACACACAGACACACAGACACACAGACACAGATACAGACAGACGGACGGACGGACGGACAGACAGACAGACAGACAGACAGACAGACAGAGACACAGGCAGAGAGAGGATCAAAGATGAGTTCGGCCTGAAAAGATGTGTGTTCCCTGGGAGAGGGGGACAAAGATTGCTTTCCACTAACCGGTGCCCTCGGCCCTGCGCTGCAGAACAGCCCCTGCTCAGGGAAACCAGATGGGCAGGAGGCGGACCAGTAAACACAGTGCAGAGATCAAGAGCTGGGGGCGGGGGGAGTGGAGGTGGAGGTCAGGGCACGCGGACTCAGGGGACTCAGCACCCAGTACGCGTGGTCCCATCTGACCCCTCAGCTCTTCTGCACATACACACTCGCCACAAAGTACGTGCCAGAGTGTGTATGTCACTGGCGCTGAGGAGAGAGCATCCAACAACCTCATCACGATGGAAAACAGGGCCCGGGGATTTAACTCAGTGGTGGGGCGCCTTCCCCGAGAAGCGTGAGGTCCCGAGTTCCATTTCTGGTAACCCCTCGCCCCACCCCCACCCCACCCCCACCCCCACCCCCACCCCCACCCCAAACAGGTGGAAAACAAACCCCGGAACCTGTGCGAAGAGGTGGCCACGTATCTATATCCCCATGCCAGACGCTCCCCGGTAGGCAGGGAAAGCCAGCGGGGCGAAGCGGCCATGAAATTAGGAAGGCCCAGGGTGGGCGGAGGGGAGGGGGGGTGGGCTGCGGTGAGGGGAGCCCTTCACAACACTGTACACGTGACGTGACAGATGAGAGCTGGCTCTCTCTGGCGCACACTGAAGGCATTCCTGAGTGCTTGACGTTTCCCCATGTAGCTTCTTCCTAAGTGACCTCTTTCCCTCCAGAGGTGTTGCAGTGAGAGGAGCGCTGGAGCCCTGTCCCATGCTGACAAAGAATGAAACTGGACAACGCAGGAGGAGGCAGGGTATGAGCCTGTTTCTTCCACAGTGAGAAAGGCAAGAAAGTGCACGCAGTAAAGGGAAGGGAGCCTCCACTAGCCTAGCCGGGAGGGTGTTCTGAGTAGGATACCTAACCAGAGCTCTTGGCCTAGGGGTTCTGAAGGGACTCACGAGGGAGCTTGTGGAAGGGCCCGGGCCCTTGTGGAAGACACAGAAGAACACGATCCCCGCCTTACATGGAGACTGTATATAGTTCAGTTGGTTCTTTGGTTTGGTTTTTAAAACTATGGGACGCTTCACTTGCGCAGGGGCCTGGCTGATGTCTGTATCATGCCAATTTTAGTATATGTGCTGCTGAACTGAGCGCTGTGTGTGTGTGTGTGTGTGTGTGTGTGTGTGTGTGTGTGTATCTGAGTGTATGTATATTTGGATGGATGGATGGATGCCTGGCTGGCTGGCTGGCTGGATGGATATGGATATGTATCCATGTGTTGGTTCTTTTTCTTTTCTGTCAGGATCTGGTCTATCCAGTGCTCACGCAGTGTCCCCTGCAGGGCCCGTGTGCCCGCCCTCGACTATCCTGTCTGGATAGTGCTCCGGTGTGTGTCCCAGACAGCCCAAAGACACCTGCCGCATTTTTGGTTTCCCCCTGGGGTCCCTGGAGGGTCTTGACTGGGCAGGCTGTCGGGGGCCTTCCCGACTCCATCTGAGGGCCACTGTGCTCCAAGCCTAAGAAAATGCTAACTCCTCTCTCGCTTATTCCTGGTACTCGACTCGACCCGTGCTCCCCAGTCTGCTCTGAAGCCACGAGACGCCAGGGGGTTTCGAGGGATTGCTTGGGTGGAAGTCTGGGCCTGGACCGTGATGCAGTTTAGCTGTGTCACCCTGGAAAACTGACTGGTCTCTCTGCGTTTCGGTCCACAGCGGGGGGTGGACAATAAGGGCACGTTTACACTTTTGAGTTAGCCACACTGAAAAAAAACATCCTCGTGTGGGACAAGGTCTCCTAACTTGCGTTCCATTTCCCGAGTGGGGTCCAACTTGGGAGCCGACCCTCCCGCCGCTTGAACCCCCGCCCCCACCCCCGAGTGCCGAGGGATGGCAGGAGGGCTACTCCGGAGGGTGTCCCTCTCCAAGGGACACTCCATCCCCGCCTTCCCCTTCCCCGGGGCCTTGACCTCGGGCTTCTTCCCAGGGCGTGCGCCCGCAGCCACCGGGTGTCCTGCCGCCTCTATCCAGCCAGATCTTCTGCCTCCACGCCCGCAGTCGAGACGGTGCCCCCCCCACCCCCACCCCCACCCCCACCCCCACCCCCAGGGGCTCTCTCCTCTGAGTCAGTCAGCGCACCGCGAGCGGGGAGGGGAGGACCGTCCTCGCTCGGTTCACCCGCTCCCCAGCCGGGCCCAGGAACGAAGGAGGCCCGGGATGAGCACACAGTTGGCGGCGCTAGTGGCGCCACGTGTCTCGCCACCCGCTTTCTCTGCGGGAAGGCCCGCACGCTGGCGCCGCCTGGCCACGCCCCCCCCCTGCAGCCTCCCCCCCACGTCGTCCCCTCCCGCGGCGAGCCCTCTGCACGCCTCCGGGGCCCCCCTGCCCGCCCCCGCCCCCCGCCACGTCCCGCCTCCTCCCGTCTCGCGGCGTCTGGTCGGCTGTCCTGACTGGGCGGGGACAGCAAGCAGGAAGCGGCTCCCAGCGCCCCGCCCCCCGCCGGTCAGGCGCAGAGCCGGTCGGGAGGGCGGGGTCGGCGGGCGCAGCCACGCCTCCTCGGGGAAGGAAGGGCGGGTCATGCAGATGAGCGGCGGGACCGAGTGCCGGGGACGCCGGGAGGGCGTAAGAGGGGCGAGAAGCTGGCCCGGAAAACTGCGTGAAATGAGAAGCGTGCACCCGAGTAGGACGAGTAGGACGGTGTGCGCATGGGTGTGCAGGAGCAAGAGGCCGAGAGAGGCGGAGTGAGGGTTGTTTTTGTCACCGGGCGTGAAATGTGGAGCGCGGGAGGACGGCAAGAAGTGCGGGGGAGCCGGGCGGCATCGCTTCTCGGCCTTTTGGCTAAGATCAAGTGTAGTATCTGTTCTTATCAGTTTAATATCTGATACGTCCTCTATCCGAGGACAATATATTAAATGGATTTTTGGAGCTGGGAGATGGAATAGGAGCTTGCTCCGTCCACTCCACGCATCGACCTGGTATTGCAGTACCTCCAGGAACGGTGCACCCCTCCCCGGGGAAACGACCGCCTGTGCAAAAGGAAGCCCTTGTGTCCGCTCGCCTTTGTATGCGAGGGTCGGCTCTGCTGTCACCGCCATCAGCAGCCATCAGCGCAGCATTGCTTCACCAGCCCTTGCCTGGTAGCTGGCTCGTTGCTGTTGAGTCGCGCGCTGGCTGTCTCTTTGGCCCTGCTTCACGCCCGCCTGGTGCCTGGTCTGCCTTGGCCTATTCTGTTTCTCTGCTTCTCTCTTGCTCTGCTTTCTCCTTGCACGCTTATCCTCACGGGCAGGGGCGGCGCCTTGCACGCTCGCCATGCTTTCTAGCCTGTGCTTTTGCTGCTTTCACGCCTGCTTCTCTCCTCTCCGGGACGTGCGGGGCTGCGTGTCTCTGTGGAAAACCACATCACCGCACGGGAGACAGCACGGTTCCAAAAGCCAAAGCCATCCTCAGCACGCGTCTTCCGCTTTCTGCGTGGCCCTTCGCGAACCTCTCTGCCTCAATCTAGCAGTCTCCTGTCTCCTTCCTTGACTTTTGCACAAGACCTCGCTCCCTGCCCTGTTTTGCATGCCCTGTCTTTCCAAAAACTCTTTTGGTTTGTAGTTTTCCATTTCAACTATCGGACGAACCACGCGCTCTTTGGGCTTGCGTGTCGGATGGATGGATGGATCGCACTTGCCGCTGTTATGGTGCAGCGTGCATCCCCGGGTTTCCCCTGCTGATGGCTCCTCGAGTTGATCCTGCGTGGCAACGTAGTGGCGCCATCGTGCACACACACATACCACGTTTGCCTCACCCAGTCAGTCGTCGGCCAGTGCACACGCGGCCTCTTTCCGTGACTCGGCTCTTGCCAATCGTGCTGCCGTGAACACGGGTACACGTGTATCACTGTACCGTGCTGGTGCTGTCTCTTTGGGGGAAAGAGAGGGGACAGACAGGTTGTATCAGAGGGAGAGACCCGGGGCGCGCCCGAGCGCCAAGGGCAGGTGCTCCTCCCGAGAAAGGAGGCCCTGTGACGTGAGATGTCCTTGGCTCCTTCGGCAAGGAGCCTAGAAAGCAGATAGCTGGGGTGGAGCGGAATTTCTGCCCCTGGTCTTTCCAGGCCTCCCCACACTGATTTCCCTACGTAGTGCCCCTACCACTCGAGCTTCTTCCCGCCCACCCACGAAGAACCGCAGACTTCTCCCTGCAGACTCACCCTCCGCCCTTGGCTGGCTGTGCTTTGATTGCCGGATGGGAGCCCTCCCTTCTGGAGGGAGGTGGACTCGGTACTCTTTTCATTGCTCTTGCTCTGCCGGCCAGAGCTGCTGAACACGTTTTCAGGGATCCAGCATTTGTCCTCCTCCTTCACGTGCCTATCTTACTATTTTCAGGATCCCCATGTTTCGATCGGGTCTTTTCTACTGTTGCGGGGAGTCCTCATGTTTTGAGTTCTTGATATATGCATACTTCCACGCTGGTGGCCAGACCGATCGTGTGTGTGTGTGTGTGTGTGTGTGTGTGTGTGTGTGTGTGTGTGTGAGTGTGTGTGTGCGTGCACGCGCGTGCGAGTGTGCCTGTGCGTGTGTGTATGAGGGAGATATGGTGGTGGCTTCCTTTGAAGACCAAAGATGTTCACTCGCGTCTGAGTTGGTTTTCCTCAACTGAATCCTCCGCACTCGAGTCACGTGGCAGGGTTACCACTTGGCGATAAACGAAACGAGTGGGCTTGAGGTTGCAGTTTGGGCCCTGGAACTCTAAAAGGAACCCCTGCGCTGTTCTGGATATCTGCCTGAAGGATATTGGGAGGAAACGTGTTCCCATGGCGTGGACAGTTTCTTCACGGTTGGTCGCCTCTTCTACTGTGCAGAAGCTCTTCCACATGCTGTGACCCCGTCTGTTGATGTTTCTTGTTCCTTCCTGGCGTCGCCGCCATCGTCGTCGTCGTCGTCGTCGTCGTCGTCGTCGCCGTCGTCCTCCTCCTCCTCCTCCTCCTCCTCCTCCTCTTCCTCCTCCTCCTCCTCCTCCTCCTCCTCCTCCTCCTCCTCCTCCTCCTCCTCCTCCTGACGGGGACTCACACTCACTATTAGCCGAAGCAGGCCTCCAAGCCCCAGCGGTCCTCTCGCCCGCCCGCCCATGGCCTT
Organism: Cavia porcellus; assembly: GCF_034190915.1. Taxonomy (NCBI): domain Eukaryota; kingdom Metazoa; phylum Chordata; class Mammalia; order Rodentia; family Caviidae; genus Cavia; species Cavia porcellus. Next base: position 53,175,264 of record NW_026947509.1, on the reverse strand, counting down.
CCCTGCGCTAGGATGCGGGACGTGCCTGTGGGGCTCCCGCTATTGGTTCTTGACAATGTTATTTCCTCTGCAGTGGGTGTTTCAGTCACAGGGTCTTTGGGGCCGCTGCCTATTCCAGCAGAGAACTCTATGCTTTCAGGAAAGCGGCTCGTGGCCTACAGCTGGGCCTTTGTAGAGAAGGGAGGGACCCACATTGCCGAACTGGCCCCTTGTGGGTACTCGAGCGCACCTGCCATAACAGGTCGCCGGGTGTGTGTGTGTGTGTGTGTGTGTGTGTGTGTGTGTGTGTGTGTGTTTATTCTCGAGGACCAGACCTGGGAAGGATAATGCCGCCGCCACCCTCTCTCAGTCTGGCGGAGTTTCAGCCCTGCACCAGCTCTCTCCCGCCCCCCCCCCCACACCGAGCGCTCCACCCCGCCCCGCCCCACCCCACTCCACCCCACCCCACTCTCTCATAACTCCCGAAGCCCCACCTCCTTCCAGCGAAGGAGACCTTCCAGCACCTAGCTCTGAGAACTCTCTTTGCTGGCCCCCCAAAGTCCAGAGCCAATGGCGGGCCCATGAAACCAAGTCTACCAAGGCCTGCCGCCGCAGTCAAGGAAAGTGAGCTCGGCTGTGTCCACGGCGGAGCTAGCAGAGCTCGTCCCGTCCACGGGGACAGGCGCACACGGGCTGGGAATGCAGCTCGGTGGCAGAGTGCTTGAGAGCACGCCTGAGCCCCTGCGTTCGATCCTAATACTGAGAAAACAGCAAAGGAAACAACCAACGAACCCACACCACACAAACCAACAAACAACCAGGTGATGACTCTGAGGCTCAGAGGCCTAACCTGATGCCCCAGCCCCACCTAACATTGCAGCAATGGGGTCGGGGCTTGGTGGGGGGGCCCAGTAGGGCAGGGCCGAGACTGAATTTCAGAGCTCTCCACCTGATTCCTGTCTGATGTCTGCTTCCACAAACACCCTTCTTTGCAGACATCCCTTCCCCGGGCTCTTCGTCAAGCGTGCGGGGAGTTGATGTTTGTAACCTCATGGAAACGTTATCGGAATTCTAGCAGGTTGATTTCCGATCTACCAACTTCCGGTGCAACCCATGGCAAGAATTAAAGACACCGAGACACATTTATACTTGGGGGCGGGGGCGGGGGCGGGGAGGGGTGGCTGTGCGGGCGCGCCGAGGGGTCCTAAGTCCGGCCAGGGTGAAGGGTCATCGGGAACAAAGGCCTCGACCCAGGGCCTAACCCGGATTTTATTAATTCGTGAAGAAGGCAGTGGCTAGAGGATGAACCACTGCGACAATGGCGGGAATGCCGTGAGTACTGTGAGCTGGGCCACGCACGAGACCTGCAACCACCCCTCCAACGTGCAGAAAGACCCATCTGCGTAAGGCAACTGAGGCAGCATTTCATGTTCGGAGGGCGATGCTTCAGCTCTGACCTGTAGTGTAGAGCTTCATGCCCGGGGAAGCCGTAGCCTCTCACCTCGAGGCTGGAACCCAGTTGACGGCCCTGGAGCGGTGGCTCTGCTTCCCGCCCGGCTCAACCACGTTTGGATTGGGGGGTCACGGGGCAGGGGAACAGGGACCGCCACCGAGCTTCAAAGATCACGCGTCAGCACCTCCTCGGCCAGCCCCATTTACATGGCTTAGAGCCCATGGAAGGCAAAAAGGTAATGGCTCGGTGGGCTCTGTCCTTATCAGCCCGTGGAGACAGGGCCTGGCCTGCTTTAGCCCACCTGGAGATAAGTGTTCTTCTTTGTTCGAGGAGAGTCCTCCAGGTGGTCCTCCACACTCCTTAGCAGTTGCAGCGGAGACACCTGAACTCAGACTTGGCCTGAAACCGGACCGCTTCCACACACATCAAAGCGTTCGGGGCAGATACTCAAGAACCCGCGTGAGACTGAGGGAAGAGAGAAGGCCCGCTTTGGTCCCAGGCAGGAAGAGAGCGAATCTTGGGGCTGGGGCTGGGGCTGGGGCTGGGGCTGGGGCTGGGGTGGGGGT